>NC_044318.1:21359623-21959623 GCF_007474595.2 Lynx canadensis
GTGCTTAACCGACTCAGTCACCCAGGCACCGCTATGCAATTATTTTTATATTAATCTGTATGTGGCAATAGCTCATTTCCTTTTTATTGTCAAATAGTATTCCGTTATATGGGTATACCACAATTTGTTTATCCTTTCTCCTGATGGTGGACGTGTGGTTAATTTCCAGCTTATGGCTATAACGAATATGTAATGAATGCTTGCGGAAAAGCCTGTATATGGGCATGTGCTTGTTAGGATGTACACAGGAATGTAACGAGCTCATGATTACTGGCTCATCTCTTTCTTCTCTGAATTGTGTCTGTGTGTGTATTCCACATCAAGTCCCTTTTCATCGCGTGATTTGCAACTACTTCCTTCTGACATGTGGCTTGTCTTCTCACCGTCTTAACAATGTCTTTCAAAAAGCAGATGCTCAAATTTATGGAGTCCCCTCATCGATTACTTACTTTTAGGGACAGTGCTTTTGGTATCATGTCTAAGAAATATTGCCTAACCCAAGATCACCAATTTCCTCAGACATTTTCCTTAGGAGGTTTTATAGTTTCAGGTTTTCCGTTTAAGAGCGCGACCCACTTTGAGTTAACTTCTGTGCAAGGCATACGTTATGTATGGAAATTCACTTTTTACTATGAATATCCAATGGTTCCACCGCCATTCGTTGAGTAGATACATATCCTTCCCCTGAAACTGCTGTTCAATATTCAACTAACTACGTATGTGGTCGGGTGTTTCTGGAGTCTCTATTCTCTTTCATTGGTCTATTTGTCAATCTTCATGTCAGTGTCACAGTATCATGATTACTGTAACTTTATGATAAGTCTTAGAATCAAATAGTGTAAGTTCTCTAACTTTGTTCTTTTTCAAAGTCATTTTGGCTACTATGGGTCATTTGTATTTCCATATAAATTTTAGAATCAACTTGAGTATTTTTCTCTCTCTCAAAACAAAACAAAACAAAACCTCAGCTTGCTGAGATTTGACTAATCTATATATAAATCATTTTGGGGGGCAATTGACATTTTGGAGATATTGAGTCTTGGGATCCTCAAACAGGGTAAGCTCTTCGTTTTTTTAGATCTTTCCTTTCTTTGAGTCTTGGGATTCTCAAACAGGGTAAGCTCTTCGTTTTTTTAGATCTTCACTTTCTTTCAGTTACGTTTTGTACCTTTAAGTGTACAGGTCTTTCAAATATTTTGTCAGATTTATCCCAAAGCACTTCATATTTATACACTATTATATATGGTATTTTTTTAAACTTCTATTTCCAACTGTTTCATTGTGCATATACAGGAATACAGCTGGGTTTTGTGCATTTATCTTGTACCCTGCCGTGTATTAATTCTCACAGCCTTCCAGTCGTTTCTATAGGATTTTCATCATATATTTTCATGTCACCTGCAAGATGGTTTTACATCTTCCTGTTCACCATCAATGCCTTTTATTTCCTTTTCTTGCCTATTGTACCAAATAGAACTCCCAACACAATGTTGACTAGAAAAGGTAGGAGTGTATATCCTTACACGTTTCCTTATCTTAGGGGAAAAACACTCGACGTTTCCACTAGTAAGTATGATGTTAGCGATAGGTTTTGCATTAACACTTTTTATCAAAATGAGAATTTCCTACCATTCCTGAGAGATTATTTTTTATAAGGAATGGCTGTTGGGATTTATCAAAGCTTTCACTACATCTATTTAGATGAGTGTATGATTTCTTTGTGTAGACTATTAACATACTAAATTCAATTGGGAGAATTTTGAATGTTAAGCCTGTCTTGCATTTCTGGGATAAACCCCATTAGGTCAAAATGTATTAGTCTTTTATACATGTTTAAATTCCGTTTTCTTTCTCTTTATTAAGAGTTTTGCATGAGAGCTCACGAGAGGCATTGTTCTGCACTTTTTTTTCCATGTGATGCCTTTGCCTGGTTTTTGCATCGGGGTCATTTTGACCTTACAGAACGAGTTGGAATGTATTTCTTCCTCCTCTGTTTTCTAGAAGATCCTGAATAGAATTGATATCATTTCTTCATTAGATGTTTGATACAATTCACCAACTAAACCATCTGGGCCTGAAAGTTTCTTTGTTTGTATTCCAAATTCAATTTCTTTGAGAGATTTAAGATTATTCCCATGATGTTTTTTTTTCTAAAGTGAGAGATTTGCTAGTTTGTGTCTTTCGAAGAATTTTCCATTGCACCCGAGCTGTCAAATCTGTCAACATTTGTTTATCTGTGTCTTTACTGTCCTCTCAGTAACTGTACACTCTATAGCGATTCTGTACGTCCACCTTCTTCATTCTTTTTTTATTATTTTTTAAAAAATTTTTAATGTTTATTTTTGAGACACAGAGTGTCAATGGGGGAGGGGCAGAGAGAGGGGGAAACAATCTGAAACAGGTTCCAGGTTCTGCACTCTCAGCACAGAGCTGGACGTGCGGCTCGAACTCACAAGGGTTGAGATCATGACCTGAGCTGAAGTCAGGAGCTTTGAGCCCCCAGGTGCCTTTGCACCTTCTTCATTCTTGATACTGGTGGTCGTACCTTCTCACATTCTGTCTGGAGCTTCATAATTTTCATCAGATATGGACATTTTCTGCTCATTATTTTTGTACCTATTTCTCCATCCCCCTTCTTCTGCCCTTTGGGCACCCACTCCAACTAAATGTGTATTAGGTTGCTGTGCTCCATCTATTTTTTTTTTCTAGCCCCTTTTCTCTCTTTGATTTTGGATAGTTTTCACTGCTAGGTCTTCAAGTTCATTTAGCTTTTATTCTACAAAATCTAATCGCTCTTAATTCCATCCAGGGGGTATATACGTCTACACACAAATATATATATATATATTTATATATAATATATATTATATATATAAATATATATAATATATATTATTATATATTATCTATATTATATATTATCTATATTATATATTATATTATATATATAATTAATAATATTATCTCTATCTATATATATTATAATCTAGTGACTATATTACCATTGATCTGGAGGAGAGGGAGGAAGGGGAAGGGAAGGAAAGGAAGGAAAGGAAAGGACAGGGAATGGGAAGGAAGAGAGAAGGAAGAGAGGAAGAGGAGAGGAGGAGAGGAATTAGATATAGATATAGAGAAGAAGAGAGTATTAGAAGAGGATTATAGGAGAAATGAGATAGAGAATGAGATAGAAGAATATATATGATATAGAATATATAATAAGAGATTAGGAGGTAGTATAGTATATGATCGGAGAATATATTATGATATGAGAGAGAATTACAGATATAATACATATATAAAATATAATATTATTAATATATTATCTTATTATTATACAATATATATTATTATATAATATATATTATATAATAATAATATAATAATATATATTATATAATAATATAAATATATATATAATATATATTATATAATATATATAATATATTTCAGTCACAGTCACTGTGGATTTTATCTCCAGAAGTTCAATCTGGGTCTTTTTTCAGGTTGCCAGATTTAGCAAATAAAAATTCAAGATGCAAAGTCATATTTGAATTTCAGATAAACAGTGGGTAATTTGTAGCATGCGTATGTTATATGCAGTATGTGGGGCATAGTTAGACACCTAAAAAAATTCATTGATTTTCTGAAATTCAGACTTAACTGGGCATCTTGAATTTTATCTGGTTACCTGTCTTCTTCTATCTTACATGTCTCCTGTTAATGTACCTAATTTTTCTTTTGGTCCTTGACGATATGGAATGCAGCTACCATAACGCCTTTAATGTCCTTTTCTGTGATTTCTACCACCTGTTTCATTTCTTCGTAGGCTTTCATTGCCTGAGATTCCCCCTCCTTATGGGTCGTGTTTTCCTACTTCTTTGCATTCCTGGCAATCTTGTTGCTGAATGCCTGATCGTTGTGGACTCTGTTGTTGAGTGCTAGGTAGTTTTGTACTCTTATAAATATTCCTGAATTTGTTCGGGGGTGCTATAAAGATTCTGTGGGACAATTTGAGTTTTGGGGGCTTTGAAACTCTGTGAGGCTGGACTGCTGAGTATTCTCTTTTTAGCCAATGCTTTGCGGTTTTGAGGAGGTTTTCCACTTTGGCTGGGAACAGGAGCTATATCCAGCCCTCTGGAAACTCTAGTGACAGCTCCCCTGATCTTCTCCAGCGGTTCCTTCCTTGCTCTTAGGTGGTTTCCTGATACCCACATGCTGATCCTTAGACAACTGAAGACTTGGGGAAGGTCTTCTGCCCCCCCCCCACATCTCTCCTTCTCACTCCCTCTCTCTTTCTCTCACTCCATGAATCTCTCTTATTCAGTATTCTGCCCTGTGAACCCCACCTGCTTTGCTTTGACCTTCCCAGACTCCTAAATCCATCTGCTCAACTCAGCGTCCACTAGAATCTCCCTCCAGGCAGTAACTTCTGTCCCCCTGCTCAGCCCTGTTTGCCCCAGTTACCCTATTTGGTTTCAAGGGACCCTCGCCTAAGGGTGCACACCCTGAGAGTCTCGGATCTCATCCGATAAGCTTTGGGCAAGGTCTGCCGTCCCCTGGATGGCACGGGAAGCATCTGGAATACAAGGGGATTGCTCCTGGGAAGTAGCAGAATGGCAGTCTTTCTCGGAGCTTCGCTAGAGAACCAAGGAATCAAGGGTCTGGAGAAGAGGTAGAAAGAATAAAGTGTCAGCACGCCCCAGTCAAGTGAGAGTCAAAAGAGAATAGGAGAGTGGTTGCCAGGAGGCAGAGAGGGAGGGACAGAGGTGGAGGTGTGAGGGCGGAGGCTGGGGTCCGGGAGGCTCGGACACGCCATATGACATGAATGCGAGGGCCAAGGGTCTGACAGGTGATCAGCACCCCTGCCGAGATGGAACAGCAGTGTCTCCTTGCCAAAGGCCACAGGGATGGATGGCCGGAGGATACAGGAAGGGGGGAGGAAGGAGGGTCAGATGATGGCTAGAAATCTGAGAATGCTTGCCCAATGTTTCAGTCCACTGAGAACCCTGTAGGTTTTGCCTGCCCAACACCTATCTCTCCACATGTCCTGGAAATGCCCTCTTGATTGGGGAGCCCCTCCCCCACTCCCACTGACGTAGTTCTGGAAACCCACTGCCAGTCTCTAAATGTGTGCGTGCAATGCAACACATCCTCACTGGAGCCAAACTGGGGGCTTTTGCTGGAGCTATCAGAAAATATGCACCATTGGGGCGCCCGGGTGGCTCAGTCGGTTCAGCGTCCGACTTCGGCTCAGGTCATGATCTCGCAGTTGGTGAGTTCGAGCCCCGCGTCTGCCCCTCCCTGCCTCGTACTCTGTCTGTCTCAAAAATAAGTAAACATTTTTTAAAATTAAAAAAAAAAAAGAAAATATGCACTATTTCTACAGAGGTTGCTAAGTTGGCAGATATAAATCAGCCATTGCAGACAAACCGCTTGGCACTCTGGGGTAGGGGCCTCCCTGATACCGAAATCAGAGCAGAGGAAAGCATAGTCAAAGGAGAGAGGAAGCTTCCTGAGGACATTTCTGAACACCTGGATCCAACCATACCTGAATCGAGAACCCCTTAAATGCTTTATTTTAATGAGCCAGCGAGTTCCCCCTTTCAGATTAAGTATGTTTAATTCTTACAAGTAGAGAGTGGTATAGACGTAGTTCGGACATGTACCCCCCAGCCTCCGTCTTTGAGTAGGGAACTGGGATTTTTCAGCCGGACCCTCCCCCACCCTCCTTTCAGGTCTCTCCAGGATGAACTCACTCACCCTTGAAGGTGACTAGTCCCGCCAAGGAGTCTTATCTGATCAGGCAGGTTCCAGCCCAAGGACTGGACAGAGCACATGTCGCTGGGCCTCAGTCAGCTACTCGGGACTCCTGGGGAGGCTTTAGCTCTTGCTCTGGGTCTCTGCGGATGTATTTGCTGGTCTCTATCCCCAAATTTTGCCTACAGATATTTTAATACAGCCATCTGTATTTGAAAACTCAATGTTTTTTGCATGACAACCCGGATGTCTGATTTTTCTTAGAAGCACTGGAAAATGTAGTTGCCGGCATCTACCTGGAGGTAAGGAGAAACTGCTCCTTCTGTAAGGTGAGGGTGCTCTCCAGTTCGCCACACTCCTCACTACTCCCTGTTGTCTTACACCCAGCCCACTTCCTTGGCTTTTCTCACCGTCTCGGCGCCTGCATGAATTGAAGCCCATGAGGCCTTTAGAGAGAGAGATCTGAGCCCAGGCCTCCGAGGGCCACGGGCAGCTCATGTAGAAACAAGAAGATGGGAGAAGGACTATTCTGTAACGGTTATGCTCTGTATGCCCTCAAGGTGCCCAGCAGCGGCAACAATGACCTTAAAAGACAAAGCCCGGTGAGAGAGAGAGATGTATACACCCAGCCCAGGACCTCATCCTCTCCCACCCAGCCACCCAAAATGACAGCACAACTCTCTCAGGGCCCCCGAGACAAGGGCTCTGGAGAGAAGTTTGGAAGCAACTCCAAACACAAGCGTGATATTTCTTGCAAGCCTCCTTTATCCCATATGTCATTTGCAAATATCTTCTCCCATTCTGGAGGTTGCCTTCCAGTTTTGTTGATCTTGCAAGCTTCCCATTTTCACTTAAACATTCGTCTAAGTTTGCATCCTACTTCTTAATATTAAAAAAAGAAAGTTTCATAAAATTGAAACCCCAGTGAAGCGAACCTTGGTCATCTTGAAATTTCCTGTGTTCTCCTGACACGTGGAGGTGAGCCCCAGAGTAGATGCGCCCCGCTTTGGGAGTGTACATAAAGTAGAGATAAGGAGTGTAGTGGGCAAGGTGAAAATTGTGTCTGCCAGACAATGTCCTACCCCAGGACCCTTGCACCGACTTGTCCCTTTGCCTGGAAGGGTCTTAGCCCAAATATCTGACCTCCTACGAGGCTCACTGGAACCAACTCACTTCCATGGCAACTGTCTCTTCTCTGTCTGTATCTGTTCCCCTGACTGCTTTTCTGATTGTATTATAAAACGTTATGTTTTTTAAGTTTTGTCTATTTATTTTGAGAGAGAGAGAGAGCATGCACCAGCACGAGCAGGGGAAGGGCAGAGAGAAAGAGGGACAGAGAGAATCCCAAGTAGGCTCCACACTGTCAGCACAGAGCCAGATGCCGGGCTCGAACCCAAGATCCATGAGATCACGACCTGAGCTGAAATCAAGGGTCGGGCGCATAACAGACTGAGCCACCCAGGCCCCCCAGAAATGCTCTAACTCTAACGTTTAATGTCTATTGTTTATTTCCCCCACTGGGATATAAGTTCCACAAGAACGAGCCTTTTGGTCTGCCTTACTCATTATTGGCTCCCCGGCTCCCAAAACAGAAGCTGGCATACAGTAGGTGCTCAGTAAGTGTTTCCTGGAGGAATGAAGGAAGGGACGGACAAGTGGATGGCATGTCCTCTCCCGGGGGGCCTCTCCAGCAGATCTGATAACAGTGTTACACATTGGTTTTGTCAGGGGAAAAAAAGCCTGAAACGTAAAGCGCACTAGGGCTTTTGCAACCAGAGGACTGAAGGACCTGCGAAGAGCAGGGCAAAACTCATTTCGTGCTCCGTCGTCCGAATGTCGTGGAGACGAGGCGCCACCTACCCGCGGTCCCGGCCCTTCTCCCACTGGCCCTGCTCCAGTCCAGGCCTCGTTGTCCCGCTCCCGCACGGCTCCCTGGCACCGTCCACGGCCTATGCTCGCTCCCTTCCTCCAATTCCTGCCCCATGCAAGGCTGGGGCCAGAAAGGGCGCCAAATCCCCTAGGGGTTTGCAGCCCCTGGGCGCAGGACTCGGCGGACAAGCTCTGGTGTCCCGTGAACCCTCCTTGCGGGCAGAGGCCGGCGCCCCCTGCAGGCCACAGCGTGCAACGCTATTGCTGGACAGAGGCCGTAGCAGGTCAGGATTTCTCTCCCGCACCCCAGGTCTGCAATCAATGTCACAGTACTTTATTTGCCTAAAATCAAATGAAATCTGACTTTAATCCCCTGATCCCCCCCCCCCCAGGGCGGGAGGGAAATTCAATCTCAGTGTTATTGAAGCTCTCTTCGAGCGGATTCCTGGAGGGGCTCATGAGCAAAAGGGAACAAGTCCTTGACAAGGCTTCGGTGTGCCTAGCTCTGTGTCGGGCGGAGCCGGGCGGAAGAGGCGCCACCACAAGTGGAAAGTTCCCAGAACAGTTGGGGGGACCAGAGCGGCAGCCCATGCCACCATCTCGGGCTCCCCCAAAGGTCAGGGCTGCGCTGTGATGCTGGAAGGGACGCCTATGTCATTGTTCCAGGGCAATGAATGAGTTCATTCTCGAGTTCTCAGGGCCGGCTCAGGTGACCGGCTGGGTGACACCCTTCCGTCTGTCCATCTGTTCAATCATCCGGCAGCCATGCACCGGGTCCCTACTCCGTGCCAGGCCCCACGCCACGCTAGACCCAGGGGCTCCATCCCAAAACAGATGCGACCCTTGTCCAAGCAGAGGGCACAGGTGTGCAGGGAAACAGATCATAAGCCATCGGTCAAGTGGCTGGATTATTACAAACGGCAACAAATGCTTTCCGGGAAAAAAACAGGATGCTGTGCCAGAGGATAAATGGAGAAGTCAGGGCAGGCTAACTGAAGTCACACATGAGCTGACCTCCGAGACGTGACCAGAAGCGAGCGGGGCCGAGGCCAGGCAGACTCCCAGGCAGCCGGGCGGACGCAGCGAGGTCCCGCGGCAGAGGGCAGTTTGGGTTCATTGGCACTTTTCTTGGGATGGCGGCTAGAGCCTCTGTTAGGTTCAAACTGAAACGCGACTCTCACCCGTTTCATATGACTCTCACCCCTACATATGCTTCCCGGGGAGGCCCGCATCACACAGCGGACCCCAGGACCGATCATCTCCAGGGCGCAGCGTTCTTTCTGTGACGCTCTATCTTCTCAAGCTTCCCTTCACCCTTCCTGCTTGTTCCTCCTTCCCCACCGCCTGCCTTCACCCCTGCAGGTACAGACAGACACCCTGCCGGGCCCCGAGTAGGTGGGACAGGACTCAAAATGCCTGAGCGACCAGGCGGCAGGACCACAAGGCAGGGACACGGCATATACAGTGTCTCCCGGTCCAGACAGGCACCCGTGAAATGTCTGACAGCCCGGGAGATGGTTCAGCACTACGACTCAGGCCACACTTCCGGGGCAGAATTGAGGCCATCCTTCCTGCGAACGGCCTCGTAGATCAACCCGAACACGCTCGTCGGCCCAGCCGCCCACCGCCTCACCAGCTCACCCTCCCGCTCTGGGCCCTGCCAGGCTCTGTCGTGGGCCGAGGTGAGCCCGCGGGCGACCTGGGGAGCAATAGCAGACCCGGAGGAAGACCCTGGGGGGGCAGGAAGCGGCCCTGTACAAATCCCAGCGAGAGAGGCGACTCAGCAAAGACCACACGCCTGGAGCTCTCCCCGCGCCGGAGATTGTGCTAAATAATGTACGTGCACGATGCCATTCAGTGGGACAGGCCCAGCTTGGAGAGGAGCCGTCCACCTCCCTCACTGCAGAAACGGGCCAGAGAAGTTAAGTAACTAGCCCAGGGTCACAGAGCAAACCAGTGGTGCGGCTGTGTCCTTGCATAGAGGCGGCTCATGCTCTAGATGGCCTGGGTTGTCTCTGTGTTTGTTCTGGAAAGAGGTCCCCACAGCTGAGTGAGCTGAGCGTCCCTCTGATCCTGGCCCCATCTTCACGCGCTCCCAGAGACACTGTCCCGAGGAGCAGGTGAATGTCAGGAATAAGCGGGGTCTCCCCACGTCCCCTCTCGGCCAGCCGGTGTAGATGCACTGTCAGGGCGACTGAGACGCACGGGCCAGTGGAGGCGGACAGACCAGGGTAGGGGGGTCGGGCAGGACCTCCTAGAGGAGGAAATGCTCATTCCAGAAGAATGAACAGGTGTTTGAGAGGCAGACGGTGTGGAGGGAAGACGAGCAACGTGCAAGACAATGTGATCAGAGGCATGGCAGGGAGAAAGAGCGGTCCACACTCTGAGGACGAATGGTCCTTGCGACAAGGGGGTCATGTTCACACGTGAGCAACTGGAGAAGACACTGGACAGGTAGGCAGCATCAGATGATACAAGTCTTCAAAATAAGGGCAATGGGGAGCTAGTGAAGGTCTTAGGAAGAGGAAGGACGTGTTCAGATTTGCATCTTGAAAGGCCTCCTCTAGCAGCAGTAAGGCAAGTGCATTGGAAGGACATAATACGAGCAGCAGGGACACGAAGGAGAAGGCTGGTGTGACAGCTGAGCAAAAATGAGGGATTCCAACTCAAGGCCCAATGACCCATTGAGAGAGGGAAAAATCTGTGATGACACTCTGTTACTTCCCGGGTGAGTGGTGGAGGCTGCCATCATTAAGAGGGACACGGGTTGAGCGTCTGACTTCAGCTCAGGTCACGATCTCACAGTTCGTGAGATCAAGTCCCGCGTCCGGCTCTGAGCTGATAATGCAGAGCCTGCTTGGGATTCCTCCCCCCTCTCTCTGTCCCTCCCCCACTCATACTCTCTGTCTCTCAAAACAAAAAAAAAAAAAAGAGCGACACAGGAGAGAGACCACGTTGTAGGGGTGGGGAGACAGTGGATTTAACTGTGCATGAGTTGAAGGTGACAACATCTGTGTAACTTCAGATGGCAAGACACGCCCAAGAAGCAGGTGTTTATGAGACTTCACCCTGGCTGAAGAAAGATACGGGTGCCGGTGAACATCCGAGTCAGGACGCTGCAAAGTGAAGGCACGTAGGTCCAGGAGAGAAAAGCAAGGACCAGCACCATGGGGCAGACCGACGGTTGGCGACCGGCGGGGTAGACGCAGCAGAGCCCTGGGAGGGGGGCGATCAGATGGATGGCCCAACCCAATCGTTGTGCCAGCGAGGAAACCGGGAGCGGTGAGGCGGGTCGTCGGTTGCACAGAGATCCGGGACGGAACCTGGAAGCTTGTCCAATTCTGACCTTGCACTCCCCTAGCAGGAGGCCATAGCAGCACTCATCGGCTTTAGCGTCGGATGGGGGCGAGGGCACGCAGGACCTTGGCAAATGCAGTTTCCGTAGAAGGTGGGACTAGAGGTCTTGTGTGGTGAGTGGGAAGAAGGGGAGGCCACGGAGGGAAGAGGAGGGGCCATTCTTTCCAGGTCCCCGCAGCAGGGGAGGGTCGCTGGAGGAGGGGGTGGGTGCTTCCTTTCAAAGCCCCCGTACTTAACTTTCCTTTTGCACTATTCTGTTTTACATGTATTTTTTTCCGCCTGTTGACACCCCACCGAGCTGTGTCTCCCCAGTGGGCCCGTTCGCTCAGCCTCCCCCGCCCCCATCAACACACTCTCCCTCCCGTGGCCTGGGTGAGCCGCATAAAATGACACGATCTGCTCAGGTTCTGCTCCACAGCCCCAAGGATACGGCCCATCTTCTACTTCCCTCTGGTGCTTCCGGCCTGCCCCTCACCTTCGCTCCCCGAGTTCCAACCACTCTGGCTTCCTTTGGGTGCCGTCCGCGCGCCGTGATTCTTCCCGCCCCAGGGCTTTTGCATGGGCTGTGCTTACCACCCAGAATGCTTTGCGTGCCCTTCATCTAATCCTCCGAGAGGGTCTTAGAAAAATCATCAAACTATCGCCTGAGATTCTCTCTCAAGACCACATTAGGAGGACGTCCGTGAGTTACGTGAGGTTAATGACCTCTGACTGTACGCTAAATAAAGTAAGCCAAAAACTCGCCTTGCTCTGAAGAAAAAAGATCGCGTATCTGCGACGAGGAAGAAGAACGATGCAGTGGTTGACTGTCTTTTTGGTGACAGATCTTCTTAATCTCAACATTATACTCGCTTACTGTACCGACGTATGGATATAGAAATGTCTCTAAAAATAGATTAAAGGAAAATCTGTCCATCCACAATCCAAATAAGGGGAAAGAAAGCTGAAATGGGAAGTCGCCACAGGTCCGTCACTCTCTGCCTCAACCAAATGGGACCAAGCATCCCTTCCCCACACCCTCACTCTTAAATTAGCCCCTGGGGACAAATATCACGAATGGCCATCTGCATAACTTTTCCCCGAACTACTCAGATTACTGTGAATCCTATCCTAACACACAGGCATGTGCACACACACACATACACACACACACAGGCAGGGTGACAACATTACAACTAAAAGAAATTAAGGAAAGATACAGTACAAAATATCCTTTCTGTCTTGATGTCCAGTGGTTCCTTAGGTCATGAGGAGCTTACTGCTGAACACGGTCTTGTCTGGAGGTCCCAGCCACCAGGCAGAAGCTCCGGGGACAGCAGAACCAAAAGGCCCCTCGTCAGTACCGGCCCATCCTTCAGACCTCGGCTCAGCATCGTTTCCTCGGGGGGACCCATCCGTCACCCCTGCTTTAGTCGGCTCTCCACTGCCCACCTTCGTGGCTCCCAGAACTTTTTGACTACCCCAGGCCTTAATTATGTGTCTACACTGAGATAATACGGTTCATGCCTATTTCCTCTCCCCTCCAAGCAATAAGCTCTAGGAGGTCAAAGCTCTGTCTTTCTTGTTCACAGCTGTATTCCCAGCACCCGCCACAGTTTTTGACCACAGCATGCTGGAAACGTCTGGAGAAATTTCTTAAGATGTTAATAATGCCCAGCTCTCACCCCCGGAGACGCTGATCAAGCACGGTGGCCTGGAACACCATCAGGAAGTCTGAAGGCTCCCGGGGTGGTTCGGGCAGGTGCGTGTACCATCTACACAGCGGGCAACCACCGCCCTGGAGGAGGAGTTCATTCTGCGCTCCGTGCGGGCCCCCGAAAGGGAGAGCCGAGGCCTTGGTGGTCTCCTCCTGCTCTCACGGGCCTGAACCTTGAAGCTTTGTGGGAAGAACCAGAGACAAGGACACCAGAGACTGAGACCTGGGCTGGGAGCCTGTTCGGTCTGAGCCTCGGCCTTCTTATCTGGGAAACAGCCGGCCTCCTCAATCCCACTCCGCACGGTCGGGCTCTCGCCGGCTAGCTCGACCGGGAGCGCTTGCTTCTTCTAGGCAGCCCAAAAGGCTCAAGGGCCTTCCGCCCCTTTGACTCTCTAACAGGGTTTCAGGGACTCTGGGGGAGTACTGGCTATTGCCCCGGGCCACTGCTCCCTCCTGCACCCCCTCCCCCACCTGGTCCTCCCCCTCCTCCTCCCCCTTCTTCCGCCTCCTCCCCCACCTGGTCCTCCCCCTCCTCCTCTCCCTTGTTCCGCCTCCTCCCCCCACCTGATCCTCCCCCTCCTCCTCCCCCTTCTTCCGCCTCCTCCCCCACCTGGTCCTCCCCCCTCCTCCTCCCCCTTCTTCCCCGTCCTCCCCCTTCTTCCCCCTCCTCCCCCTCCCCCTCCCCCTCTTCCTCTTTCCACAATCAGGGCAGGGGAGAAAGGATGAGAAGAAGATTCCCCAAAAACGTATATGCCTCGCACTCCTTAGGTCCGTTATCTCATTTTGTCCTCTTCCAGGCAAGAACCATGATTCACCCATCTTAGGGATTTAAGAAACTGAGGCTCGCCACGCCTGGCCTCACCCCGGGGAAGCCCAGAGCTGTGGCCTTTGCGTCAGACAGAGCTGGGTTCAAGCTCTGGTCCTGCCAGTTGCTGATGGGCTGGCTCTGGGCAAAGCCTCCCACATTTCTGACAACTCTGAGCACGTGTATCTGAGAGGAAACAATAAGATCTTTTTTTAACTACAAAAAGTGAAAACCTACAGGAAGGGTGCTAGGTTCGAAATACCAATCTCGTCATTATGTCATGGAAAGTAAAGGGAATTTTTAAAAGGAAATTAGGTCAGTGTTCCTAGGCTTGCCATTAGACTTAAAATAAGGTCCAGACGCCACAGCAGGGCCCACGTGGCCCTGCCCATGGGCTCCTCCCCACCTCCGGATCCCACTTCTCACCAGGTTCCCTTGACTCCCTCCTTCTGCTCCCTATTTCCACTTGTCCTTTGCATTAGCTGACCCCCCCCCGACACGCACACCCAGGATGCTCCCCCTGCAGGGTTTTCTCCGTCTGGTTCATACTCATCATTCACAGCTCAGCTTAAATGTCACCTCCTCAGAGAAGCCCTCCCTGACCACCTTACTGAACACTCTCACCCATGCACTTCATCGCACTGGCTTATCTTCCCCGTGATCTGTGTTATAATCTGAAATGCTCCCTCTTGCATATTTTTGGGGGCACTTGGGTATTGTCTGTCTTTCTCCTTCAGCAGATAAAGCTGGGCCCTCCCCTGTCTCGTTCAGCATTCCATCCTTAACACCTAGAACCACGCCTGCCTTGTAGTAGGTGCTCGATAAATATATGTTGAAAGAACGCGTGAAATGGGACAAAGGATACAAAACGCTTGACATAGAGCAAGCACTCAGCCTAACACAAGCCCAGGTCCGCTAGAGGATGTTCCAGTCCTTTCTTACTGACCCCCCTTTCTTACTGACCCTTTCTTACTGACCCGACAGTCTGGGATTCCGCTGTTGAGTTCTGAACACAGCTACAGACAACACATCACATGATGGGCGTGGCTGTGTTCCGACGCAGCTTTATTTACAAGACTGGGCAGCCAGCTGAACTTGGCCCACAGGTCCTGGTTTGTCACCTCTTGATGTAGGAGAGTCCCCTCCAGGACATCTCTTGGACAAAATGCAGGTTATGATCCGGGCGCCAGCTTTTGCAAGGTGGTTGAGGCTTGGTCAAGGCACCTGAAACAGGCTGTGTCAGCAGGACCCTGGACACTAATTACAACAGAGGCACAGGCCATAAACTTTATTGCTCCGCAGGACTTTGGCCCCCAACTTGGCTTTCTGCTGATTTCCCGAAGAGCGGCGGAGGTGGGCTCAGCGCTGTGATCGCTGATGCGTCAGGGAAAGGGAGCCTGCACGTTTAATTAAATGTTATTCAAGAAATAAAATTCAAGCCCTCAGCTGACAACGCAGAATATTAAAGCATCAATTTCCTGAAGGAAACCTGCCTTAATGAGATTCTCCAAATAAATGGAAGGAGGGAAGAAACATATTAATCCCAGCTGGTGATGTCAGCCCCATCAACCCAGAGCGATGTCTTGATGAACAAAAACTGATGATATTGGTTTACTAGGAAAAAAAGGTGCGTGAGGTTCTGTTGAGTCTTCTGGATTCCAGAGATACGCATGCCCCTGGAAAGAAGACCTTTCCCTCTCGTGAGCCCCTAGAATGAGAGACGTCATAAGAAGCTGTACCCTCCTGGCCAAAGGTGCTTATGATTGATTGGAGTCAAGCTGGGAGGTCTGGACGGGAGGGTCACAGGGCTCTGCCCTTGGTCCCGTCCCAGACAACCTTTCCACTAGTGACTTGGAGGGGCATAAGGGGGCATGTTGACCTCACTTGTTGATAAGCTGAAACTAGACCTCAGTTCATTTATGTAGGGCACCTGAAGAACTTAGAAAATACATGCCTATCCCATGTTTCCCCGTTGAACGCTTCAATCCCGTCCCTGCCCCACAAACCAATATGAGTAAGATGTACTCGATGGAATGTCATCTTCACGGCTTCCTCCCTCCCCGTCCTGGGATTGACTTAACATAGTGTCTTGAATTTGGCTCATTCATTTTCTCAAATACATATACTTTTTAGATGACACTTGAGGTCACTACTGGAAATGAAACACCGGCATTGCCCCCAGCAAAAAGTGGCCCCGAAGACAAATTTGATGACAACCTAACATGACGGTGGCTCGGGATCATTCGCCAGATGAAAACCGCGAGCCTGAGGTTCCGTCTCTTTTTGTTAGAGAGAGACGAGCAAAGGTTAGAGAGGGGCTCCCCACTCTCTAGAACCCACTGAGTTTTCCATGAAACACTGACAGCTATTTGGTGACGTTTAGCATCGCGCTTCTGTACCGCGGCCTGTGCCTTAAATAAGCCCAAATCTCTTTCTGTTGCTTCCACTCCCAGACGCCTAACTGATGGATATACAGTCTCCTGATTATTCAGCTCTCCCGAGTCCCGGGACCTACTCTTCTGCGTTCACAGAGAAGCTTCATTCCGGGATGTGAAATAAAACAGGGCTCAGTTCAGGGGTGGCTTGATTTCTGCTCAGGTCCCGATCTCACAGTTCCTGGGAAGGAGCCCCATGTCAGGCTCTACACGGACAGCACGGAGCCTGCTTGGGATTGTCTCTCTCTCTCTCTCCCCCTCTCGTTCTCTGCCCCTTCCCTGCTCAAGCTCTGTCACTCTGAATAAATAAATAAACTTTAAAAACCAAGGCTCAGTTCCCAGAACAACCAGTTAACGGTGAGAGGCTGTTGATCTTCTGACTGCCTGTGGCTGTCGCACTGGGACAGGACAGAGCCCTTTCTGACTCATTCGGTACTCATCTCCCCCGATGTGGTGCCTGGGGCGTCGAGCCCACGGTAGAGGATGCTGTTTGACTAACCAGAGCTATGCACCGCTCCAATGCACAGTCAGAGATGTCTGCTGGTGTTCGGGGAGAAAGCCTGTGTACGCATTTTCCCAACTAAGGCTGTACCTAAAGCCTGGAGACGTTTCCCAGAACGACGGGGGAGGCTGTCAATCTTGATTATGGGCGGGATGAATCTGCTTGGGGGAAGTTTGATTGAATGTCCGGCCATCACTATTAGTTTTCATTGAATCCTAAATATAAATATGAAGAATCAGAAAAGACAACCAGATTGTGAAAAATCTCCCAAATTTATTTTTGCAGTGCTGTTAAATCCATTTCTGATTAAAATAATTCATCACTTATCTATAGCAAGCAATACTGGGTGGTTATCCATATGCGAATCTGTCGTAGAAATATGCACCCGCTTAAAGTGATTTTTAATAAAAATACATTATTTTTAGCCAGCAATTTGGTTCCAAGGGCTGGCTGCTGACAAAGGGAAGGGAGCTGTTCTCCGAGTCAGTGAATGTTCTCCAGAAAATAAATTAAGGGGAAAACAAGAGAGACAGTTAGCTCCCAATGCGATAGATTCATGGTGCTTAACTTTGCTTCAAATTTCATTGTTCTTAATTTTTGGTGGGGGACAGGGACAGCTTGTGGCTGTTGTTTGGTTTTTAATAAAATCCATCAGACAGCTCCTGATAACTCTGGCTGGGTTTGTAGTTTCCTTGAAAGTGTCATAACTTGGAGGAAAATTTGAAACATTGCCCGGAATGTGCCCAGACGAAAGGGTCTTTGGGGTGGCATTCAAGGCCCTTCACATGTCCCCCATATTCCCTGCTGCCCAGGTCTCCAAACCTATGCTTCGGCCGTAGAAAATTCTCATCTTTCTCGGGAGCAGTAGACACAGTATGTTCTCTCCAAAATAAAAGAGGAGGAAACAAGAAAACACGTATATATGCTTCCATTTGCATGAAGCAAGTCTGGAAAGTTGCTCAGGAGACAAAAGGAAGTGGTTGTGTGGGGGGTGGGCAGGGAGGAGGGTGGGAAGGGCACGGGGCAGAGGAAGGGATGGGCCAGGGGAGATATTCACTATGTATCTTTTGTTGCCTTTAGATTTTCAAACTATGTGGATGTACTGCCTTCGGAAAGAGAAGGGAAGGGGAGGGGAGGGGAGGGGAGGGGAGGGGAGGGGAGGGGAGCAAAGGGAAGAAATTCTCATTATTCCAGGACCACACTTCCAGACCTTTATGCTTGCTAGTCTCACTTCCTCCTTGACTAGCAGGACCTCACGCCCCCATACATCCTTCCGTATTTTGCTGGCAAACTCCTATGGATGCTTCAGAACCCAATTCACAGGCCACCGCCTTACCCTCCTGTCCCCCATGAGTGATGTACCCAAGAAGTGTTCTTCTGTGCTCCAGACCACCTTCGTCAGAAGGTGAACTCCCCCTTGGGCAGGACTGTAGGTGCCTTGTTCTCTGTAGTAGCACCAGACTCTAGTGCCCAATACATAGTAGCTGATCAATAAATACTTGTTGAATGAATACGTGAGGAGCCTTTAGGCATGTGAACCAACCTCTCTGAGATCCAATTTCTGCCCCCAGGGGTTGCGGCAAAGACTCAGTGAGGTAAACTCCCTTGACACGAGCATGCAGTGTTAGCTCTATCGTTACGGTTGTATTTGTGGTGGCTGTTGCCACACTGTGTGACAATTGCCTGCTATATTCCTGCCTCCACACCCAGACGGGACATTCTTGAGGACAGGGGCCCTGTTTGTCCACCTCCATCACACTTCTGCGGTGCCGGCCCTAGACTAGAAGCCAGCAAGGAAATGGTTCTCAGGTTTGTTGACTGACTTTCAAAGGGGGAGTAAATGAAGGAGGAGCCTTCTGCCAGAGGGGAGGGAGGAAACAGAGCGGACGGGCGGGGGGGAACCACTCTTGCTGATGCCTGCAACCCCAGCAACGTTCAAAGCACGGCAGAGCTGGAAGAGACCGGAAGTCAGACCCCAGCCGAGTAGCAATCCTCTGCTGGGGATTCAACATGAGTGGAGAGAGCTGGAACCAGAAGCCTGGCCATCCTCCGGTGGGGGCCCCGCTCAACCGGTCCTCACCCACTCACCCTCCTCCTGTAGGTTAATGCCCAGCCCCTGAGCCATCCACCCACTGGCCCCCTCCTGGTGTGGCTTTCCCGTGGGTGCCAGCCTGCCCCAGTCCTGGCCCACTCCCCCAGCCCCCGGCACTGGTCCCGTGCACAGCACTGGGCTTCGATCTTTGACAAGTAACACAAGTAGCTCCCGTGTGGTGAACCGGACCCAGCGCTTTGCAGGTGTTGTTACGTAAGTGTTGCTGCCTCCATTTTACAGAGGGGAAACCGAGGACTGCGGAAGTTCAATGACTTTCTCACTTTTGCGCAGCTGTTCGGAGGCCACAGCCAGGACTTCATCAAAGGTCTGTCTGATTCTAAGATAAGGGCTCTTAATGACACCCCAGGTCGCCCTCCCTATGAGACCCGTGGCACAGGCTCGCTGATGGTCACACCCCTCGTCCAACCCTAACAGCTCTTCCAGTTTCCTGTTCCAACTGGGGATGCAGCACCCCAGGAAAGCGTCTCCTGCAACCTCTTTGAATACCTGCCCAGATGAGGAGCTCACTCCTTCACTGCCTCTTCCTGTCTAGTTTCCTTTTAACCACACTGGTAGGTAGGCTGATGCTCCTTGGGGTTTCCCAGATCAGGCAGGGAGGGGCCCTGCCACCCCCACCCTGACTCTTGCCCCAGAGCTCAGCCTGGCATCCACCTTTGGAGGGAAGCCCCCACCCTTCATGCTTTGGCACGGTGTTAGGCACATAGCTGATGCTCGACGCGGCAATCTGGGTTTTCCCCCGGGTAATCAGACCCCAGAGGAAGGATGCTCCCCTTGGCCCAGGCTGTATCTGATGTACCTGAATATTCTTCAAGCTCAACTGTGTTGCTAGATCCCAAACTGCCTTGGGTGGCTGGGAGGGCACATCGCTCTCCGGATGAAGCATTAATCGCCCTGGGTGGGTGAACCTAGGTCCCGTTTACTCCATTCACTCATTCTCTCATTCCCCACTCACTGTGAATATTCTCGGCTGGGCACAGAAATCCTCCACGTACAGCAGACAGGCCCTGACCTCAGAGGGTCATAGGAAGGGAAACAGACAACAAAAAGGAGAGCGGATCACACTGTAACTAATCGAGCTTTGTATCATCTTGGTTGAATGCTGCAGACTGTGTGCTCCAGGACAAACAGCATCTGTCTGTCCATCACCATTTCCCCTGGCGGGGAGCAGGTGCTTGTGGGGGCTCACCGCCGATGGGGTGAAGGAACCACCCAATGAATGAACGTCCTAGAGGTTTGTTTATGCAGCTTGCTGTTGGAACATAGAGGGCAGATGCCAGCGCCTTGGGAAAGGGCGTGTGAAACAATGTATTCAACCTCATGGCTCCTGGGTCCCGGCGTGTGGGTATCGGAGAGACCACAACTGAGCAGAAGGAACCGCCCAGAAAAGGCGGAGAGGCGTGGCCAAGCATGACTTGTTTGCAAAGCTGCCAGGGTTTCAGGTGGCGTCTCGAGGAAAAGCACTGCAGTCTTGTGCACAGGCACTTTCCCTCGGAATTTTGCGCAGCGTGGAGGCTGAGATAGGACCCTTGGCGGCTGTGGCTCGCACAAGGGAAAAGGGAGGGGATGTGTCCACACCTGCGGGGAGCAAACTTCCCTCCTGTTTCCTGCCCTTCTGGCCGGCCTGGGTTCCCAGACCCGCAGATGTGACCTTGAGTGTCTGCCTCCCGGGGGATGAGGGCTGTCCGTGCCTCCAGAGCAGACAGGCATGTGCGAGAATTCAAGGCACTCTGCAGCGACTGGCCAGGTGACGCGCCCTTTCCTGGGTCTGACAGATCCCTGGGCTGCGCATCGACCAGTGTGCCCACCCCCACACGCTGTGATTAGCCAGGGTGCCGTGACAGCCAGTGACATTAATTATCTGTGAGTTACAGGCGTCTGAGAGCACAAACAGGCGGCTGTCAGCAGAGCAAAGCAGCGTCCTCACTGTCCCCGTGCTCTGCAGCCAGGACCACGAGCAGGGACGTGGCTCTGCAAGTTCAAGGAGGGGTGGGCGAGGCCAGCTGCCCTTCCCAGCAGTCTTGGGGGTTGTGCACAAGCAATGCCTGGGTCACTTCACGAGAAGGTCAGGCTCCCAGCGGGGAGCGGTGCCTTACCCACCGTCCTGCCCCGACGCCCAATCCAGTCCGTCCCCACATTCTGGCGGTCCCGCCCCCTGAACAGTCCTCGCGTCCATCTGTCCGGTTCTCTGCAGCCCCTCCCTGCCAGCCCGCTCGCGTCACCTCGTTTCCCCCTCCTTCGTCCTCGCCTCTAACCCAGGCCCGCCCTGCACCCGACAGCCAGCGTGCACCTTTCAGCGTCGACGTCCGACCCCGCCGCACCTCTGCTCCCAGCCCGCGTCCCTGCATCCCTGCACACCCAGCTTGTGGTCCTGCCGGACCCTCCAGCTTCTTCTCCACCTCAGCTCTCCGCTGCCCCATCACAGACACTGTCAACGGCTTTCCCGACGAGTCCCCTTGGCCTCTAGCCACGTGGCGTTTGCACCTGCTGTGCCCTGTGACTGGAAGGCTCTCCCTCTGTCCTGCACACCCTAGGCTTCCTTAACCCTCACCTCACGTGTCCCTTCCAAGTCCCCAAGTTCCCTCAAGTCCCAAATCATGGTAAATTCCTTGTCTTGAAAGGAGGCAGTGAGGCATAGAGACCAAAGCCACGGAGACTGGTTCAAATCCCGGTCCGTCCTCTGGCTGTGTGACTCTGGGCGAGGTACTTAACCTCTCTGAGACTCCATTACCTCCTCTATGACCGGAGATGACAGTAATACCAATCCCACAGGGCTGCTTGAAGGACTAAAGGACTTACTAGAGATTCCGGCCCTTGGAGAAGAGCCTGGAACGCGAGTGCCCGACAAGCCGTAACTGTCGCTGTTTATACACTTCCTGTTTCTCTGTAACTACATCCTCAAGGGTGGGATAATTTGATCAGTTCGGTCTTCTAGGCTCTTCTCTGCTCTAGGCCAGGGTTTCTGACCTGGAGCACTGTTGACCTCTGGGGACGGATAAGTGTCTTGGGGGTGTCCCCTGTATTGTGGGGCATCCAGCAGCGTCCCTGGCCTCTGTCCACTAGATGCCAGGAGCGCCCTCCGGGCTGTGACAACCAAAAATGCCTCCAGTCTTTGCCCAGCGTTCCCTGGGGGCCAGATCATCCTGGGGGAGGCCCCGCCCCTGTCCCCACGCGAGCGGCGGGCATAGGTGGTCTCCACCACTGTTTCTTCCCCGACACCTAGCACCGTGCCTGGCCCAAGACAGGTTCCCATCGAACACATGTTAAGTGAGCCAGTGAGTGAGTGAGCGAGGCGTTGCAGGAGACATCTGTAGTATAAAGATCTCAGGGGATGTGAAGTCAGAAGGTCCGGGGTCAAGTGCTGCTTCCACTCGTCCCAGAGGGGGTCACCCGGTGCCCATCGGTTCACCGCTGTCTTCCCATCTGAGAAACGAGGTGATAATGGCCGTGATCTGTCTCCCATCACGGGGCTGTTATGAGGCTCAGACAAGCAAATGGAAGATAAAGTGCTTTATAAACTGTGGAGCGCTGTACAGATGAGGAGGTTTGTAGGCGGCCCCTTGGAGACCAGCAGACGTCCCTCCCATCACCACGCTGTGGCTGGCCTTGTCTGGCATCGTCGGGGCTCTGACGGGCATGGGTGGATAATATATGTCGTACATAAGGAAGCAAACGTATCCCTTCGTCTCCCTTTCAATATCGCTGTCAATACGTCTCACGAGGGGGGGGGGGGAATCATCGAGATACCGAGCACGCGATGGTGGTGATGGGGTCAGAGCAGCAGGCTCTCACCCCTGCTACGAGGCCAGTTTCCCCATCGCTGCTTCACTATGGCTGATGTCTTGGGTAGATCGTGGCGGCAAGTGCATTTCCAATTATGGCAAGCCCAGGACACTTAATTACACTGTGTTTCTGATAAGGAGAGGCACAGCGTGGTGGTGGGAGAGCTCTGTGCTTGAGTTCGCCAACCCAAGTGCAAATCCTGGCTGTGATGTGCTCCGGCCGTGTGAGCTTGGGCACGTCCCCTGCCCTCTCTGGGCCCCATTAGCTTATCTATGAGATGGGAGCAGAGGAGGTGTTTAGAGAAGGGGCAAGACCGGGTGGGATTGCTGGCTGGCTCTGTTCTCAGGAAATTCTGTCACAGGTGCCAACAGCATTTATTTGCAGGAAACGGCCCCTCCCAGGGGACCAGGAAACACAACGATTTGACTTCTAAAATAAACCCAAGAATATTCTTCCGCTTTCTGCTGGCCCCTTAGGGTAGCATGGCCCAGTGGATAGGGTGTGGAGCCCAAGCAGTGAACTGGGAATTTGGCTCAAGCACCTTGGCCCTCCTTTTTCACATCCCCAAAATGTGCAGCGAGGGCGCTAAGCACTTCTGTCTCGGATGGTTGCTGTGATGGTCAAAGGAAAGAACTGAGACCATGTATAGCGATTGCTTAACTCAGTGCCTGGTACACGGAAGGTTCTGGGTCAGGGAAAGGAGCTCCATGTCAAGTGGAAAGTCCCTTCCATCCTGCAACAGAATTTACCTTTCCTGTCCTCCTGGAAGGTCCTCAGCCTCTTCCCCGTGGAACAAAATACCAAGCTGGCGAACACCCAAATTGAAGGTGGGGGGACTTGTCTTGTCCGTGTCTAGGAGTATCTCCAGAATTCAATTGCAACACCTGTCGCTTAGAATTAAGCCAAGACACTACCTGGAGATCCCGGGGGCCAGTGCTGATCACTTGGCTCCCGGGGTCAGAGTCGCCTCACTGGAAACCACATCCCCAAGAGTCCGGCACCCCATGGCCCCCTCCCTGGGCCTGCCTCTTCCCACCTGTGAATGCTGCATCCCAGCCGGAAGGATTTCTAACATGGTATCTGAGCTCTAGAACACTATGACCTCGGTCTTTATTCCACTCCTTCTACGTGGCTGGTCATTTACGGAAGTGCCACAGTATCACGCCTTCGTGGGATTCAAATCTGATTAGGAATAGTGAGGAAATGCGCAAAGGGAGGCATCACCAAGGGTCAGAGAGACTCCAGGCAGGCCTCAGGTATGCAAACTACTCACTTGAGGTGGTGGCTCCTAGGTGGACTTGTTTTTTTTTTTTTTTTTAACATCTATTTATTTTTGAGAGACAGACAGAGAACAAGCAGGGAAGGGGCAGAGAGGGAGGGAGACACAGAATCCAAGAAGCAGGCTCCAGGCTCTGAGCTGTCAGCACAGAGCCCGATGCTGGGGCTCGAACCCACCAACCGTGAGATCGTTGACCTGAGCCGAAATTGGCTGCTCAACCGACTGAGCCACCCAGGAGCCCCTAGGTAGACTTTCTATGTTTCTGTGCTGAAACCGGAAGTTCAGTGTAGACTTTTAGGTAATAGCCTGGTTCCCGCAGTCAGAGACTTGGATTCCAGTGGTTACTTGGCCTGTTACTAATTGTGCAGCAATTACCTCTTGTCTTATTTGCCGTCACATCTCCGGTCCTGTGTGGGCACTCAGTTCCCTTAACAGAGGAGGCTAATAATGGCCACCTACCCCCTAGGGTGCTCTAAAGATCACATTCATTAACACATGTGAACCCTTTAGCTCGGTGCCCCGCCCAAGGCTAGTGCAAAAACCTGGCAACAGTAACTCTTTATAGAACCAGGCATCCTTGGATTTCAAATTGTAGTATACCAGCATAACAAGAGCGCTTGTTCAAAATGGATTGCTAGGTATGTTCTCACCACGGAAAAGAAATGGTAATTGTATGACGGGATGGAGGTGTTAGCTCAGCTAGGGTGGCAATCCTTTTACAATATATGGATGTATCAAATCAACAGGATGTACATCTCAACCTACACAATGTTATAGTCAATTACACAATGTTCTATGTCAATTACATCCCAATAAAGCTGGGTTGCGGGGGAAGATTGCTGGGAAGGAGGTGGGTGTGGTTCTAAAGGCATTAACAACAGGGCTCCTTTGACACAGGAACTCTTCAGTGTCTGGACTCCGTGATGGATACGCCAACCGACACCTGCGATAAAGTTGTACAGAACCGAATACATACACGACGCGCACACACAAGTGAGTACACAACTGGAGGGTTGTATCAATGTCCATGTTCTTGCTATGATCCTATTCCCCAGTTTGCCAAATGTTGCCACTGGGGGGAAAGAGGGAAAGCTTACAGAGGATTTCTCTGTATTATTTCTGACAACCGGATGTGACTTTAGAATGACTGTCTTAAAATAAAAACTGTATTGCTGGACCCCAGCCCCAGACTAGGAGTCTCACGCAATAGAAATTGCGTTTCTTTTCCTAGCGCGTTACCTTTCTTCCCCCCAGCTTTATTGAGAAACATTTGACATAGAACACTGTGTAAGTCCAAAATGGCCAACATGACAATTTGATGTACATTTATATTGAGAGATGATTACCACAATGAGGTTAGTTAATGCGTCTATTTACCTCGTATTAGTATTTTGTGTGTGTGGTGAGCGCATTTCAAATCTGTTCTTAGTAATTTTCTAGTACACAGTACTATTAACTAAACACCGTGCTCCACATTAGACCCCCGAATTTACTCATCTTTATAACCCAAAGTGTGTACCCTTTGATCATCATTCCCATTTTCCCCACCCCCCCTCCCCCGGCCCCTGGCAAACACCAGTCTACTCTCGGTTTCTGGGAGTCCAGCCCTTTAAGAGTCCACATCTAAGTGAGACCATACGGCATTTGTCTTTGTCTGAGTTACTTCATTCAGCATGATGTCCTCAAGGTCCGTCCACATTGTCACAAACGGCAGCACTTCCTTCTTTTTAAGGCCGAATGATATTCCGCTGTGTGGATGCACCTTCTTCACCCATTCACCCGCTGAACTTGGATTTGTAACACATTCCCAGGTGACGCCAGTGATGTCGCTGGTCAAAGGACCAGGTTAACCTGATAAATCAGAGGCGCCAGAGAAGCTGAGAGAAGATAGAAAGTTTGCATCCGCGTGATAATCGCAACGTGCACAATCCAGGCGGGTAGGAAAAGTCAGTCCGTAAATTCCCACAAGGATCTGGCTTCTTTCCAAGTGTGGTCCCAGCACCCCCTCCCCTGCGTGGTGAGACACGGCCATGTTCATCTGCCATCTTTCCCTGGGGGAAGAGGGAAGAGAAGAACTCCGGGACGAGCAGTTTCTTTGGAAGCAGGTGGAGAGGACGTTGCCCTCATGGCCCCCACTCATATTCCCCGGGGACAGACACATCACAGGACCGCACCTTGCTGCAAGGAAGGCCGGGAAATGCAGTCTGTAGACAGGTGATCCTGTTCCCAGGAAGAAGGGGGGACAAATGGAGGCGGGGGCAGACTGCAATGTGCCACAGTTGCCTTGACCTGGAAAGAGCTAGAACGTGGAGGGCTCCATCCTGGAGCATCTCAGAGAGGTGAGCGATGACGAGGCAGAGATGAGAGCTGAGCTCAAGAATCCTCTTATCCTCACTTCCGTTGCTTTGTTAGTCTCATTGGTTTCCCTTTGCACGTGCGAAGAAGGGTGACCAAAAAAGCCAACAGCTCGAGGGGTGGTTTGGGGGCCAAACCCTGATGCAGCTTCGCTCTGCCTAGGTTCCAGGCAGACTCCAACCCTGCCAGCTCCTGGTCCCCCTGCCTTCCAAATCCAGGGTCTAGGGAAGGCAGGGTCACCTGGCAGCTTCAGTAAAGACTCCTGGCCTCTGGGCTTGGAGCAAAACCACTGGCGACACCCCTCCCCAGCCCCCTGCAGCCCAGTAGCTCAGACCTTTGCCCAGAGTCAACTGGCTCCACCAGCCACCATGCAGTGGCCTCCACTGTGCCATCTGTATGCCACATGGTGCTGAAATATCTCACACACCGAATGAGGCAAGGTCATTCATGGACCCCCTGCAGATGCCCAACAGCAAGTCCAAGTTTTCACTTGTGCCTCCGACTAACCACTGACAGGTCGGAGGTTCCCACCACCCCCATCTTGGGTTTAATTAATTTGCTGAAGAGGTTCAGAGAACTCAGAAAGATATTTGACTTACTAGATCACTGGTTCATCAGAAAAAACCTGTAACTCAGAAACACCAAAATGGTAGCGGCGATGGATAGGGTAAGGCATGTGGGAAGGGGCTCGAAGCTTCCATGCCCTCACCGAGGGATCTACTCCCCTAGAACCTTCCTGTGTTCACCGACCTGGAAGGTCTCTGAACCCCATCTTTTTGGGGGTTTTTAGAGGCTTTATTACATAGGCATGATTGATTAGCTCATGGGCCACTGGCTATCGAGTCAACCTCCAGCTCATCTCCCCTCCTCAAAAATCAGGGAGTGAGCCTAAAATCATAGGGATTGGTTCCACCAGCCCCCATCCTTAGCTGCTTTCCAAAGGCCGCTTCATTAACACAACAAATCCTTTCTCTCTCTCATCAGAGGAAATTCCAAGAGTTTTAGGAGCTCTGCCCCAGGAACAGCATGAAGACCACATATGCATTTCTTACTGTAAAATCAAAATAACACAATGATGATGACGATGAGGATCATGGTGATGCCTACATTTAGAAGATCCGTATCGTGCACCAGGATCTCTACATACTGCCTTTACAAATGGTGACTCAGAGGGGCGCCTGGGTGGCTCGGTCGGTTGGGCGTCCGACTTCGGCTCAGGTCATGATCTCACAACGCATGAGTTCGAGCCCCGCGTCGGGCTCTGTGCTGACAGCTCAGAGCCTGGAGCCTGCTTCGGATTCTGTGTCTCCCTCCCTCTCTGCCCCTAACCCACTCGCATTCTGTCTCTGTCTCTCTCGAAAGTAAATAAACATTAAAAAAAAATTTTTTTAAATGGCGACTCAGAAGCTCAACACACGCCAAGATCACAGAGCTGGCAGGTGGTGGTGCCCCGACATTAATCCAGAGAGTTCGCTCTCCACCAACATGTCAAATGTTGCCAACTGGTGTCCCAAAACGCTGCAGATGTATCCTGTTTGACCTACAGCGTGCTTTACATTGTTTGGATTGGTAACCAATATTTAAATAGAGGATTTGGGGCCATTCCCGTTGTTATTTTCCTAAGACTAAAGGTATCCTAGTTTCTCGCTTTCAGAAAATTCAGGACATCTGACATCACCAAGGCCACGATTCTGGCGTGATAGCAGTTGTCCAGGGCTGTCCGCCGTGGACCCCGCCTGTGCCCACCCATTTTGCCAAAGTCTCCACCCGGGTTATTTCTCTTGTTAGGTCACAGGCTGGCCCCGTTGGCATTTGCATTTTCAGCTGTTTCTACAAGAGGCAGAGTGGGCTGGTGGTCGGCCAGCTGGCTGTTAGACAACGCTGAGGGACCTTCCCCTGGCCCGAGAGCAGGACACTGGCTCTGGGACCTCGCTGGCCTTCCAGATCCCTGAGAGGCCTGCTGGGGGTGGGGTGGGGGCTGGCCTGAGGGGAGCCCGGGTGACTGGACCAGAAGCCGCCATGATATTTCCCTTAAAGAGCATGACGTGAATTTAGACCAGAGACGACGTTGGTTTGGGAGGGGCAGGTCCTGTGCTCGCTGCACCGCGCCCGCTGGGAAAAACCCGTCTTCTGACACCCACATGCTTTTGACGCTGGCTCGGCAAAATCCACCCCCCCACCCTCCGGAACTATGAAACTGCATAAAAAGATTTGATCAAAGCCCCCATCGGCCGCCAAGCTGTAATGACTTCTATGATTTTTCCTTAACCGGGTTTTAATTTTTATGTTTATTATTTGGGGACCGACCGAGCAGAGGCGACGGCTCAGCCTCAGGATTCCACTCTCATTCTCTCCTGTGAAGCACTTTAAGAACTCGGGGAAACTCAATTGTAAAAGAAAGGCGTTCGGCTCTCAGTGTTTCATGGTTTGTTCCCGCTCCCTGGGCTTGGAGACAGCTCGGGAACTTAATTAAAATCAATGGAGAAAAAGAATTGAATAAATCACAACATGAATATCTCTGAAAGTCTATATCACAGTGCAGCCGCACAGAGGTGGAAAAAGACATTCTGTTCCCTCTCTCCCTCTGGAAAGGGGGAAAATTAAAATGATCTCACAGTGCACTTGATATCTTCCTCTCTCTCTCCCCCCCTCCCCCGTTCTCCCCTCTCTGTGCTCTAAAAGCAGAAATAGAAGGGGGAGACCATCAAGAGATCAAGGGTGTGGATCTGCCCCTCATCCACAAGAGAGGTCACGACCACACAGAAAAGACCTCCATCCCTTATTGAACAGGAAGCATATGATACCTGCTTCCTCAAGCAACCCTACAAAGTCATCGTGCTTAAGCCCCACCTTGCAAATGACATAAGTAATCTTCCCCAGTTTACCTGGGCTTTGAGTAGCTCCTGATGTTCATCGTTTGCCTTGGACTTGGCAGGACCTCCTTCCCACAATAGCCCAGAGACTGGGCACTCTGCAAGACCCCCCCACGTGGCCCTGGCTCCGGGCACAATTACACTGAACCACTCTGTCCCCAAGAGAACTGAGCGCGTTCCTGAAGGTGCCAGAGGAAGGAATTCTCTTCCGGCCTCGAAAACGCGCTCGAGCTTCTAACATCCCTCATTCTCCACAAGTAGTTCTTGCCCAGATCCGATCTGAACCCTTTGGGCTGCAGGCTGGATCCTGTCCTGGGGATGCATCGGAGAGGAAGCGATGGGCCCTCTTCCCTCATCGCTCCCTCCCGCCATCCTCCCCAAAGTTCTACCCCCTTACCAGATAAAACACCCAACTCAGTGCCTGGTGCAAAGGTCGTGCTTATTTGAATTTCAGCTACTTGCTTTCGTCCCTTCCTTCCGCCATGCCTGGGCCCTGGGGTTGCAGAGGTCAGCGGCCACCTCCGTCCTTCTCTTCCGGTTAGCTGCTCAGAGTCTAGAGAGAAGGATCACCCCTCAAGACACAGCTGCAATGCAGAGTGTGATCATAGAGCGAAAACTCCTGAGGGTCCCCAGGGAAGGACCCGCTCTGCCTTTTACGACCCACTCCCCATCACGTCACTGTGTCTAAAACCTTCCTGTCGCCCTTGGGGAGAAGGCCAGATCCCTGGGCCCTGCCCGATCTGACTCCACCTTCCCTCTTCTCGACTCTCACGCCCTCCCGCGCTCCCTGCCCTCGGGATCCTCGCGCAAACTCCTCCTTATTCCTGGTAGATTCCTGCCTCCCCGCTTCATCTGGCCAAACCTTCTTTATCTTTCGCAACTCTGCTCACATGCCACTCTCCCAGGGAGGCCCTCAGTAACTCCCACGCAGAAGCTACCTCGCGTCCCTTGCTGCGTGCTCAAGCTGCATAGCACCCAACAGGTTCCCCTTTCAGACGCGCACACGCCGGACGAGTAGTCGCTCACCGGTTGCTTCCCTGATGGACCGCATGGTATTGTGGTTAAATCTCCATGGTTGGCTAGGACGGACCCGCGGGAGAGGGGAAGCGGACGAAGCACGGATATGAAAGACGTGTTGAGGGTTGGATCATCGTGTGTGTGCTCAGGAACCCCTGCCCCAATAGTGCCATACAACGGACCACCTCGAACTCAGCGGCTTGTGGCGAAAAGCGCTCACCCGCATGCTCATGGGTCTGTGGGATGACCGCAGTTCAGCTCATCTGGGTGGCTACAGGCCGTCTGCACTGACTCCAGCCTCTGGGTTGGCTCGGGTGGGCTCCATGTGGGTTTGTTCCGGGCCCAGAGCCTTCTCAGGGCAGCTCCCCGGAGCCCCTTACGACGTTGCCCGGAACAGACGCTCTGACGCTCCCAACCCCATCCGGGCTAAGCCCCCAAGCTAACGGGACAGAGAAAGGGACCCTGCCTCAACTGGGCCGAAGGGCAGAACCACATGGCAGGGAGCACAGAGACCGCTGCGTCCGGGAGGGTGGGAGCCAACGCAGAGGCCGTTCCACCCCTCACAGCAAAGCAACGCGAGGAAGGAGGACTCAAAGCTGTTATCCGGGTGCTTCTCTGTGCGAGCAACTGAGGTGCGTGTCATTCTCTGAGGCCGAGAGCACGCTCGAGGGGGATGCTGAGGTCCGTGCTGAGCGCACTGAGCGTGTGCGGGGATCCAGACAGGGAGACGGGTCTAGTCCTCCGCTGGTTCCACTGGTCCGTGTCGCAGAGGGAAGTTCTGAGGTCACCTCTGGGGGCAGTCCAAGCTTTGGGGAGGGAGAGGGTTGTGCAGGGGTGAGTGTGGAGGGCGGCAGACATCACTGACTGGGTAGCCCTTGCCCACCACCTCTGCAGCCAGGGGTGGCCATGTGGCCCGGCTCCAGCTAATGAGACGAAAGGGAAGGTTCCCCGGGAGGGCTCTGGGGAGGTTTTTGCTCTACTGGGAAAAGGGCAGCTACATGGAGAGGGGCACCGGTGCTCCTCCTCAGCAGGGTCCCTGCCCCCCGCCACAGCAGCTCGTGAGATTGACAGGCTTCAGGGAGAAAAGCTAACAAACGGGCTGAAGATGTTGAGGGAAAGGGGCAGAGAGAGCCTAGGTCTTTTTTTTTTTTTTTAACGTTTATTTATTTTTGAGACAGACAGAGACAGAGCATGAACAGGGGAGGGGCAGAGAGACAGGGAGACACAGAATCCGAAACAGGCTCCAGGCTCTGAGCCGTCAGCCCAGGGCCCGACGCGGGGCTCGAACTCACGGACCGCGAGATCGTGACCTGAGCCGAAGTCGGACGTTTAACCGACCGAGCCACCCAGGCGCCCCGAGAGCCTAGGTCTTTAACGACGTCACCGGGCAACCCTAAGACCTCCAGAGACCGCTTCAGGGAAACAGTGAAATTCCTCATGATTTGGGCCACGGTTGCTCAAGCAATCTGTCATCCACAGCTGAATGTGCTCCTAACTGATACGAGGGCTATGACTTTAACCCTGGGGAGTAACGACAGATATTCGATGGGTGGGCGAAAGACGGGGGGCCCGTAAAAAAAAAATAAAAAGAGACAGGGGTCTGGGACTGTGGACAGCATATCAACATACAGTCAGAGCCCAGTTCTGCAAGCGATTTCATTACAGCAGCGCATCACAATTACCCACTGGTTTTCACAAGCAGGAGGCCACCGCCGTGGACTAAGAGTTTGTGTTTCCCCCAAGTTTGTGAGTTGACATCCTAACCCCCAAAGTAATGGTGCTGGGAGGTGGGGCCCTCGGGAGGTAATTAGGTCAGGAGGGTGGGGCCCTCGTGAATCGGATTAGTGCCCTTATACAAAGAGACTTGAGTGGCCTCCCATGCCTGTTCCTCCACGTGAGGACGCAGTAGGTATAGGGCCATGTGTGCGTCCGGAGTTGGGCCCTCACCCGACCCCAAATCTGAGGGCACCTTGATCTTGGACTTCCCAGGGCTCCGGAGCGCTGAGAGGTAAGTTTCTGCTGTGTATAAGCCACCTAGTCTATGGTTTTCTGCCGTAGCAGCCCAAACCCACTAAGACAAACTACTGATATAATTCACTGTTTTTTTTGCGGGTGCGGCGGAAGGAGTGGGAGATCATAAGGACTGAGGAGCACATAGATACTTGGGGAGCACCAGGGTCTAATCACCGCCCCTCCCCTTTGGGGGGGACCTCATGCCGGACTCCGGGGCCGAGGCACATGACCCAGAGATGGACGTTTACCCCAACCAACCCCCCCCCTCAACTCTAGCATTAGTTCAGAGGTTGGCATGTGCCCAAAGTTGGGCTAATCAAAGTGGAATCTGGGCCTTGTGTTAGGTGAGAGGAAGACAGTCTCTCTGTCTCTCTCTCTCTCTCTTTCTCTCTCTCTCCCTCTTTGTTATAGTATTTGGGAGGAAAGTAAGAGAATATATTGCTTCTCATAAAAATGCAGTGAAAGATGAAGTACAAACAGCTCCTCTGTCATGCTGAATTATTGTCATTCTGTGATTAACACTCCATGCATCAACCTGGTATCGCAGACACTCTTTTTTAGGCCGGACTTGAACTTGGAAGGATGTGAGGATTAAGCCATGTTGCCAACACACAGGTAGAGACTCTGAAATCAGATTCAACCCAGAAAAGGCAAGAAGGAGGGAAGACCTTGCGACATTATGTGAGCACCTGAATCAAACCCTACCTGAAGCCGGGACATCCTGAACTTCAGTAACAAACCCCTTTACCGTCCTCTTACCTCTTTGCACGAGTTGTGTAGGGTTGCCGCTTATGTGAAAAGATTCCTGATAAAAGGAGTGAAATGGAGTGGAGGACGTGGTGACCAGTGACTGTCCTTCTTACTCAAAAGTTGGCACTAGCAGGCAATGATTAAATCCCTCCCAGCCCTCTCACAGGATTGCCCTGTTTCGCCACCATTATTCAGCCAGCAGCTGTCATTTCTGCCTTATGTGATGGGAGAGGAGGGGAGAGGCTGTCCAGCTCCTTCAATCCCTTTCTGTCTGAGCACACTGGGGTCTCACACTCCTTTCCTCCATCTGGAGACAATGAGCCCCCCCTCTGATTTATAATTCCCTGTTTTCATTTGCTTTTGTTTTCATCAGCTTTCAGTGAAATGCTCCAGTCGTTCCCAAAAAGTACATCCAAGGGCAGGCACTGACTTCAGGGTAACCAGCGGTCTCTGTGCTCTGCTGCAATCCTGCTGAGATTATCCATGTTGGACCAGAGCTTTTTGCCAAGAGCTCCTAATAATTCTCTGAGCATGGCTCGCTCCGAGCTCTGAATCACAGAGGGGCAGCGGCTGCTGCTGGGGGCTGAGTAGCAGTAGCTGTGCAGGTCAGAGGTTCATAGGGGCAGGGAGCCAACAGACCACCGCCGTCATAGGAACGCTCGTAGGGTCATTGGCCCTCCATCTGTCACCCCGGGACCTTGCTCAGGAGAGAGGCAGGAAGAGAAAAGGGGCCAGAAGCAGACAGATGCCCTGATGTGAGAACCTTCTGATATGCTCAGTCACCAAGTGGAGATGAACCAGAGAAGCACAGTCTGATGTTTTTAGCTCAGCAAGTGAGATCAAAGACACCAGATACAGACTAGAGAGGTGCTACATCTTTCGGGATGTAGGTTTGGAACTAGGAGTCCATTCTGACCCTAAATACAAAACAATACACCCAGGGAGGGTCAGGGAGGGGAGATCTGGGGCAACACCAAAATCTAAAGTCAGGATCACAAACTCAAATGACCCTGGGGCTAAAGCAAGAAAATAACTGCTTGAGCCGTGCTGAGAATAGATCATGGAGAACCAGAGGACTAATGCCCCATCAAGATTAGCACCTGCTGTTCAACTCAAACTGGGTAGAAATGAAGGTTAGTGTTGTCTGCTTATGCCGGAGAAGCCAGGAATGTGCGGAATGGCTCAATTTTTAAATACTGACCACCCATTCTATTTTTTTTTTCTTCCTTAGAAACAACATGGACTTTTGCCCTCTGGCTAGGCATGTAAGGAGTTTAGACATTGGCCACTCAATCCTACCAACAAGGAAAAAGCCGAGCAAACTGAAAACGAGCAACTCTTCTTAGATCCTTCAGAGAGGTGAGGTCACAAGGTAAGCAGTTGAGCCTTGACCTGGAGAGACAGGCAGTCAGGTACAGAGAGTGGCGGTTCACCAAGAAGAAACCCAGGAGCAGGAGCCTCCAATCTGTGTGGGAACCAGCGCTGGGGTAGGGACATCTGACCCGCAGCTGACAAGGGGCTGGAGGTTCCGTGTGGCCAACTGGAGACAGGAGAACTCCAGTGGGGCCCCATCATCGGGGCAGGAGGGAGGAAACATTTCTGTGACTTTTACCTCCAGGAGCCCAACCTAGTTCTCACAGTGAAGGGCGGGAGCAATCCCCTTGTACTTCTGGTAGAGGGGAGGGAAAAGAAACCATTCTGACAATGTCACAACGTTCTTTCCTTCTTAACCATGCCTACCCTCAAGAGAGACTATGATTCCAGGGCTCAACCTGCTGGGGTTACATCAGAACCTGACCTACCTGGGGAAGGGAAGTCCCCAACCCCAGTCCCCTCCACCCATCCAGTCCCACCTAAGGGGAAATAATATTGAGAAGCACAGATGAAGTTCATGTTTCGGGGGTACAGGCTCGTTGAGCGACTGAGACCTAATCACAGGACTACAGAATGTTTCTCTTCCCTCTGTACCTTAGGGCTGCATCACTAAATTCCTATTTGTTGCCATTCTTTTTACCCAGTACATCGTATCTACCTTTAAAACAAAACAAAACAAAATTTAAGGCTAAAAACACAGATTGAAGAAAATGAATAAAATCAGAACCAGAGTCTGGTCTGACAAGAATGCTGGATTGTCAAACCAGGAATTTTTCTAACTATGATGAATAAACTAAGGGCTTTAATGGAAGAAATAAACAACAGACAGATAATGTAAGCAGAGAGAGAGAGAAAGAGAGAAAGAGAGAGAGAAATTTTAATAAAAAATTTTAAAATGCTAGAAATTAAAACAGTATAATATAAATGAAGAATACCTTTTTTTGGGCTTTTAAGTGGATGAAACATGGCTGACGAAAGCCTCTGAGCTTGAGGATATGAGAATAGAAACTTCCAAACCTGAAAAGGAAAGAAAGACTGAAAAAAAAAAAAATCCAAACAGAACAGAACGGAATATCCAGGAACTGTGGACAATTATAAGAATTATAACATATATGTAATGGTAATACCAGAAGAAGAAGAAAGAAAAAAAGAAAAGCAATATTGGAAGCAGTAACGACTGAGAATGTACTTTTAAATTAATGTCAGACATCAAACCACATATCCGGGAAGGTTAGAGAACACCAAACGGGATAAATGCAAACAGCTACACTTAGCCATATCAAAGCTACACTTAACCATATTCAAACTTCAGAAAATCAAAGATAAGGAGAAAAAAATCTTAAAAATCCAGAAGAAAGAAATACCTTACCTATAAAGGATCAAAGATAAGAATTACAATCTGACTTCTCCTGAAGAACTACACAAGTAAGAAGAAAGTAGAGTGAAATATCTCATATTCAACCTAGAATTCTGTATCCTGCAAAATTATCTTTCAGAAATGAAGAAGAAATAAAGACTTTCTCAAACAGAAATTGAGAGTATTTATTGCCAACAGACCTGCCTGGCGAGAAATATGAAATGTTCTTCAGAGTGAAGGAAAATAATATAGGTCAGGAAATACAACTTATTTAAATTTATGTGATACACTGAAAGCAGTGCTTAGAGAGAAAAATTTATGTTATTGAATACATATATGATAAAAGAGAAAGATGTGAAATAAATAATCTAAACTTCCACCATAGGACACTAGAAAAAGAGGAGCAGATTAAATTCAAAGAAAGTAGAATTAGAGGAGAAATCAAGGGAATTGAAAATCTGCAGAAAATATCAACAAAACCAAAAAGTGGCTCTTTGAAAAAAATCAATAATATTGTTATATCTTTAGCCAAGCTAACTAAAAGAGAAAGACAGAGACAGAGACAGAGACTACTAATATCAGAAATGAAAGAGGGTACATCACTACAGATCCCACAGGCTTTGAAAGGATAATAAAAGAATATTATGAACAACTCTCGGCTCACATATTTCATAACTTAGATGAAATAGACCAATTCTTTGAAAGACAGAATTGGTCAAAATCACACAAGAAGACACAGATAATCTGAATAAACTTATATCTAGTAAATAAATCAAATCAATAATTAAAAACCTTCCAAAACAGAAAACACCAGTCCCCAAAGGGTTCACCGGTGAATTCTACCAAACATTTAAGGAAGATATGACACCAATTCTTTATAATCTCTTCCAGGAGATAGAGGCTAAGTAATGTTTCCTAACTCATCCTATAAAGCTAGCATCACCCTAATACTCAAACAAGATGAAGGCATTATAAGAAAAGAGAACTACAAATGAATAGATGTAGAAGACCCTTAAAAAAGACTTAAACTGAGAGAAAGCCATGAGGACAGCTATGGGGGGTGTGCTCTAATAAGAAGAAACAAGTGCAAAATCCCTAAGGTAGGAGCACATACCAGTAACAGTAAGGAGAATAATGGAAGATGAGAGCAGAGGAGCAAAAGATGATGGATTCCCCCATAGTAAGGGTTCTGGAGATGGACTGCTCCATAGTAAGGGTTCTGGCAATGGACTTCTCCATCGTAAGGGTTCTGGATATGAACTCCCCGTTAGTAAAGATTCTGGCGATGGATTCCTCCATATTAAGGGTTCTGGAGAAGGATTCCTCCATAGTAAGTGTTCTGGAGATGGATTGCTCCATAGTAAGGATTCTGGCAACGGAGTCCTCCATAGTAAGGGTCTGGAGAAGGATTCCTCCATAGTAAGGGTTCTGGCGATGGATTCCTCCATAGTAAGGGTTCTGGAGAAGGATTCCTCCACAATAAGCGTTCTGAATATGTACCACCCCTTAGTAAAGGTTCTGGAGATGTACTTCTCCAAGGGTTCTGGATATGAACTCCCCGTTAGTAAAGGTTCTGGCGATGGATCCCTCCATAGTAAAGGCTCTGGAGAAGGATTCCTCCATAGTAAGTGTTCTGGAGATGAACTGCTCCATAGTAAGGATTCTGGCAACGGAGTCCTCCATAGTAAGGGTCTGGAGAAGGATTCCTCCATAGTAAGGGCTCTGGAGATGGACTCCCCCTTAGTAAGGATTCTGGCTATGGACTCCTCCATAGTATGTATTCTGGAGATGGATTCCTCCACAATAAGGGTTCTGAATATGTACTACCCCTTAGTAAAGGTTCTGGAGATGGACTCCTCAATAGTAAGTGTTCTGGAGAAGGATTCCTCCATAGTAAGTGTTCTGGAGAAGGATTCCTCCATAGTAAGGGTTCTGGAGAAGGATTCCTCCATAGTAAGGGTTCTGGAGAAGGATTCCTCCATAGTAAAGATTCTGGCGATGGATTCCTCCATAGTAAGGGTTCTGGAGAAGGATTCCTCCATAGTAAGTGTTCTGGAGATGGATTGCTCCATAGTAAGGGTTCTGGAGAAGGATTCCTCCATAGTAAGTGTTCTGGAGATGAATTGCTCCATAGTAAGGGTTCTGGAGAAGGATTCCTCCATAGTAAGCGTTCTGGAGAATGATTCCTCCATAGTAAGGATCTGGAGAAGGATTCCTCCATAGTAAGTGTTCTGGAGATGGATTGCTCCATAGTAAGGGTTCTGGTGATGGATTCCTCCATAGTAAGGGTTCTGGAGAGGGATTCCTCCATAGTAAGGGTTCTGGAGAAGGATTCCTCCATAGTAAGCGTTCTGGAGAATTATTCCTCCATAGTAAGGGTTCTGGAGAAGGATTCCTCCATAGTAAGGGTTCTGGAGAAGGATTCCTCCATAGTAAGGGTTCTGGAGAAGGATTCCTCCATAGTAAGGGTTCTGGAGATGGACTCCCCCTTAGTAAGGATTCTGGCGATGGACTCCTCCATAGTAAGTGTTCTGGGTTTTCCTAAGAGTGAACTGAGAAGTCAGTGGTTCTGAGCAGAGGAGCGACATGGTGCAGCTTGTCTTTTAATTCATTGAGTATTAATCTCAGTCCACAAACTCAGAAAGGAAAGGAAAATCACCTCATTTTGCTCAAGGCAACCTGACGGTGACTCTTCTCTCCCTGGAGAGAAGTCCCATCTCAGTCATTACAGCATCCCCTTCCTTGGTCTAAAGTCATTCTTGGATTAGGCAAAGTAGATGAAGACGGGAATAGGAAGGTCCACCTTCGAGTGAATTTCACCACAGTCATCACCACTGTCCTTGTCGTCTGCTCTGCCGGAGGTCCTGCATCAGGAACGAGGCACTGCTTGGGGCTCCGTGCCTAGGATCCTATCTTCCTATGCAGGGTTCACAAACTATATTTGTCCAGGAAACTCTAGGGGCTATGACACATAAATCCAAAATTTCAGTGGCTTAATGAAATGGAAGAGAATTTTCTGGCCACGTGGTATTTCCACATAGGTCACCCTGCAGGGTGGGAAGTGCTCTTCCATGTGGATGTAGGGACCCACAGTCCTTGCATAGGGTACCTCTACGACCCCCTAGACTGTGAGAGTTTCTTTGTACCCGGGGAGAAGGGGAAAGAGAAAGAGGAAAGCCACATCCACTTCTTAGCCACCTCATTCTAGACTTGACACATATTACTTCTACCTAACATTCCCCTGGGGAGCACGAGTCAGATAATCCCACACAGAGACAAGAGAGGTTGGAAGATGCTCACAGATGCTGGAAGACAATCTGAAAGGTAACGAGGTTGAACCAGAGCCAGCCAGCCCTGATTGGTCACGTATGTGTAGGCTGAATGTCCACATGGCCAACAGAACATGGGTTGATGAGTACTAGCTGGGATTTGAGCAAGTCTGCCTGAGTCTGAATTCCTGCTCTGTCACTTACTTGCTGAGTCCTTCATGGCAAGGCACAGGCCACCTCTCTGAGCCTCTGGTTCCCCCTTAGACCCAGTGATATATAAAGCACATAAAACACTTAGCACAGCACCTAGTGCGTAAGAAACTTGCAATAAATGGTCTCTCACATTTTTGCCACAAACTTCAGGCCCCTGGAATCTGGAATTTCCATCCTACGCAGGGCCTGTATCCATGAGACCTGACCCCATTACAGGCTCTGTTCTGGGAAACCAAAATGTTCCCAACCAGAAAGGCAAATCAGATGGGCGTGATGTAAGGGATTGCCGGTAAGTTAGAGAACGCAAATGGGTGTTTTAATAAAACCTCAGGGAAGAAAGGACAAAGAGATAGACAGGATGGACGGAAGGGTGGAAAGAAGGGAGAGAGGGAGCGTGTTACGTAGAAAGTTGGAAAGGGGGAAGGAATCAATTAGAAAGGAGGAGGGAAGGAAGGGAGAGAACCAGAAGGCAGGAAAGGTGCCCTCAGCTGCAATCCACAGGTTTCTCTGGCCAGAGCAGAATGTCACTGTGCTCTGGGCCTCTTCCCAAATGCCCGGTGGTGAGCTGCCACTAACCAGCGCCGAATGCAGCAGCCGCAAGCCCACTGTATCCGCGGCTTAATAAAGGAGTCGCCATTTCATTGTCACGAGCAAGTGCCAATCTCATCCAAATCAATTAATTCCTTAATCATGCTGTGAATGGAGCAGGATGTGAAGCGCCCATGTGGGAGCGATGAATATTAGCCGTATTTAACTGCCAAACGCTTCTGATACCATAAAGCATCCTTGAGGCTGCACAATAAAATCCAAAGTTTAATTGGTGGGTAACAAGGCCCCAGGCAATTGTACCTTATTAATGCTGACAACAGGAATATGTATGTGAGGCCGCGACAGCCGGCTACTTAGAGCAATGCCAGCCTCCAGCCGCAGGAACAGGAAGTCATTAGTGCGGCCCAGTTGCAGAAAGATTTAGAATCTCTTTCACCCTTGGATCTTTTTCAAACACGAAGTTGTAAGTACATCATCTCCCCGACCCAGCTATACCCCAGGAGGTGTTTTGGGAAAGGTAGAGAAATTGAGAATAGAAGCTTATGGGTGCAGAAAGGCAGATACTGGAGAAAGATCAGGCAGGTAGGTTGGGGCCACCGTGGAAGGTTGCACAGGTCGCGTACTGCACAAGACTCCTAGTGGAAGGGAAGTAGGAAGGGGCTGAAATTCTGGTCTGAGCTCTGCCCACCAAACCACATGCCTTGGCATGAGGCTTTCTCTGCCCTGAGAAGGGCAGGGTTTTCTTAATCCAACCATCCAGAGGGTTAGTTACATAAGCTCTTTGAAACTCAATTTTTCCATTTAAAGAACTTGGTCTAGATGAGAAGGTGTCTTCTGAATGTCCTATTACTTCATCCTATTGTGTTCATTCTGTCATCCAACAAACACACGTCAATGCCTACTATCTTCTACACGTTAGTCTAGAATCTGGAGATAAAGGGTTGGCCTCCCCGACTTGGGGAAAAGACAGAATCCCAGGCAAATAATTATGCCAGCAGCACTTTGGAAGGAAGAGTGGGGACACACCTCAGTTCCAGGATAGGAAGTGCCTTTGGCCCCTCTTTCTTTTGCGGCCCCTCTCCTGGAGCCTCCCACAGCAATGGCAAAGAGTAGCAAATTAATCACGCGTTTGTCGTATTGCTTTGCATATCTTTCTCACCTGTCACCACTGCCAGGCTGGGATCTCCTGGAAGTCATAACTGGACGTTAGTCACCTCGGGCACCCCAAACTCTAGCCTCGTGTCTGACACTGAGTCCAGGGTGGTAATGGTCTAATGGCGTTGCCATGCTCTAAACACTACAATAGGCACTTTAGACACATGACTCCTTTATTCCTTACTTTTGCTCTGCACGGGCTCGGGATAACTTACTCGCTGCCCCCCTGCTCCCCCAACACCACCTATGCCACCCTGCGGTGGGTGGCACACATTTCTGTAAAGGGCCAGGATAGCAAATATTTGAGGTCTGGTGACCCCTAGAGTCTCTGTCACAGCTATTAAAGCTTAAGCGGGTTCAACCGCTAACAACCCATAAGCGGGTGAACGTGCCTGGGATTTGCAGACACTGAACTTTCAATCTCATCTGCTTTTCACATATCACAAAATCTTCTTCTTCTTTTGATTTTTTTTTCAACCATTTAAATACATAAAAACCCTTCTTAAATCGCGGGCCCCGCAAAAAGAGGCAGCAGGCTGGATCTGGCCGGTGACCCCCACTTTGCCGACCTCTACCCTGCTCTGTGATTATGGGGCTGGATGTCTGCATGCCACATTTCCCAGAATTCCTCGATGCCTGGATTTCTGTTGGGCTTTTCCAGAAGGGGGCACCGCTGGGAGACTGGCAGGAAGAGAGAAGGGGCTCGCTCTTGTCTAGTTTCTGTGATGTCCCTCCAACAGCAGAGGACAGCTGAGGCTCTTAGTGCTCCCAGCATTGGTCACTCAGTACGCCCGGAGAGATAATGACCAGCCACCTGGTGTCCCCCAGGTCATGAGACCACCTGTGCAGGACTTCCCTTCGAGGTCCAAGTGCCCACTTCTAAGGGATCCTCCTATGAGCTCCCACGTTCTGTGACATTACGTCTTCCCTTTTGTTCCCCAGCACTCAGAATCGCTGCTGCTTCCTGCATTTCTAATATTTAGGATACTTTGACCTCCCCCTTTTGTGTGTTCAGGTCCCTAACACCTGAGTAACCAATGCCCTGTATTAAATTCTCTCCATTTGAAATACCTAGGGGGATGTCTCTTTTCTCGACTAAACCCCAATTAATGCGACCCCATTTTATAGGCAAGAAAATGGAGGCTCTGGGAAACTTGAGTCTTACGTAAGTCCGTGGAGCGGGTGAGTCAGAAGTATTTGTCCAATATCACGGAAGAGGGAAAAGGTAGATTTATACTGAACCCATGACTGTCTGACCCCAAAGCCTATACATTCTTACCCAGGATACAGTACAAAAGGGAGAGTTCACACTCATACTGCTCCCAGCAAAGCTCTGAACACCCTGCAGGCACCGTGTCCTGATAGTTGAATGAATGAATGAATGAATGAATGATCTTGTCTTATCTCTGAGCCTAGCGATGGCTTGGGCATGAAATAAGGTGCAGTAGATGAGTGTTGGGGGACAATATAGAATTAATGTTTTAAACCAATAGCTGTCAATCCCAGCTTCACATTAAAATCTCAAAAACTTTAAAAACATGCCCAAGTCTTACTCTAGAGCAAATGACTCAGCATCCGGCACCAGTATTTTTTAGGAGTCCCCAGGTGATTTTTAACATGCAGCTGGGACTGAGAATTGCAACGTTAGGGAAAGCTTTGCTGGGACCCAATCTTCCTGGGATGCCGTGGGTCTCACGGGAGCCTGGTGTGGTGAGTCCTCCCTAGCGGGGATCAGAACATGATCAGATCTGAAGGTGAAGGTCCCTTTGTTCAGGACAGCATGGGACTCCTTCCCCAGGTGGCAAATCGGACTCGGATTCAATCACACTTGCTGAGCACGTGCTCGAAAAGCACGACGCTTTTAAAATTCATCTTTCCAGATGCCTGAGTTACTTATCATTGAGAGACTGATAGGAAATGGTCCGATCCTATAGGACCGTAGAATTCAGACTCACAACCTCTCTACGAATCAGCCTCGAATAGTCAGGACTTGATTAGCAATAGCTGACTTCTTTATTTTTTTGCCACTGCTTCGAACTCAGGACCAGCCAGAGAGAGCCAAGCATCCTCCTCCCAAGCCAAGGACGTAAGATACTTCTGGGTACCTCACCACCAGCTTCCCCATGCCAACAACGTCCAAATGGGGCGAACCGAAGCCTTACCCACGATGAGGCTTTCTTGCTCCCCGGACAACCTCAGAATCTCTGGCAGACAGAGGAGTCGTGGGTGGTGCCTGACTCCCTTACTACATATGAAAGCTCCGAATAAGTAGCTTCCGATCTCATTTGGGTGGTCTTCGTTTCTTCCCACCTTATTACCTATAACCTTTTAATTGTGCCATTTTTTTTTTTTTTACAGAGGGGAACGGAAGCCCAAAAGTGTTAGGTAACTTGTCGGAGGTCACACAGCTGGAAAGCGAGGAGCCAGGCTTTAACCAGGGGGAGGCAGGGCAGCGTTGGGAGAGGCGTAGGGCAAGGCTCAAAGCAGAAGCTAGGATGTTGGGAGGAACGGTGCGAAATCCCGATTAAGAGCAAGGTTAAAGACCCTCATGGACCTTGCCTGGGTCACTCAATCCTCTGTGTATCTCAGTCTCCTCAAATCTGTAATGGAAATAGTAATATTTCATAAGGAATAGCGTTTACGAGATCCAAGTAAAATCTTTGGAATAAAACGCCTGCATCCAAACTCTGACGGAGCGACTTGCCAGCAGAGTGAAATAAATTGCTTAACTGGACTGCGCCTCTGTGCATGCAGCCACCAAACAAGGTTAATTCATTTGTCACAGGGTTATTAAGAGAATTAAAGGAGATATTACTGGAAGCACTTATGTGAAACTTACTACATACTTAGAGTAATGCAATGGGTCCCACAGGTATCTGTTTACTTAAGTCTCATAACAGCACCATGGCTTGGGTGCTATTTTTATCAGCTTCAGTTTATCCATGGCAAAACTGAAGGAAAAGGAGTTTGAGAACTCACTCCAGGGACCCAGCCGGGAAAAGGTGGGGTCTTGTATTGGAACCTGAAGCATCACTACAAGATTCCGCCTCTTGAATAATAAAGTATGCAAAACATTTACCTCTGTGCCTGACCCATGGTAAGCTCAAAGACAGGAACACTGGGTAGTGATTGGTTGATGTGACGTAAAAACTGTTTTCCAGTACAGACGAATGCTTTCCAGGAAGCTAATATACTACAGATGATCATTCGTGGTAACAGAGAGAGTGAGAGACACAGACACAGATAGAGCATAGACGAGTCTGATGGAAGCAAAATTGTTCAAGAGTCCAGCAGAAATGTGAATAAACTCATGGGGCAGTTCACAGAAAAAAAACAATCTAAATGGATTTTAAATATGTGAAAGTATGCTGAACCTCATCTAATGTTTTCTTAAATTTATTTTTAAAAATAAGATACAAGAGTGAGTTGAGCTCCGTCAGTTGAGCATCCAACTCTTCAGCTCAGGTCATGACCTCAGGTCATGTGATTGAGTCCTACATTGGGCTCCTTGCTGTGAATGGAGCCTGCCTGGGTTTTCTCTCTCTCAGAAAGAAAGAAAGAAGGAAAGAAAGAAGGAAGGAAAGAAAGAAAGAAAGAAAAAAGAAGGAAAGAAAGAAAGAAAGAAAGAAAGAAAGAAAGAAAGAAAAGAAGGAAGGAAAGAAAGAAAGAAAGAAAGAAAGAAAGAAAGGAAAGGAAGGAAGAAATAAAGAAAGAAAGAAAAAAGAAGGAAAGAAAGAAAAAAGGAAAGAAAGAAATAAAGAAAAAAAGAAGGAAAGAAAGAAAGAAAGAAAGGAAGAAAGAAAGAAAGAAAAGCTATTTTTCAGAAATTGTAGAAATTAACAAACTGATTTGAAAATGTGTATATAAATGAGGGGTCTAGTATAGGCAAAACAACCTTGAAAAAGAACAAATTTGGAGGACTCCCACAAACTTCAATAATCAAGAGAGTATGACATTGGCATAAAGATCACTGAAAAGACAAGAAAACCCGGAAAGAAAAAGCCCCACACTTACAGTCAGTTTGATTGATTGATTCATTGATTGGCTGACTGACTGATTTTTCACTGAAGTGGTTAAACAGCTCAATGGGGGAAAGAAAAGTTTTTTAACTAATAGCATTGGAACAACTGAATACACATGTAGGGGAAAAAATGAATCTTGATCTCTACTTCACAGCATATACAAAAAATTAATTCAAGATGGATCATAGACTAAACTTAAAAGCTAAAACTATAAAAAAAAAAAACAAAAACACAACACATGTGAGAATAACTCCATAACTCTGGCAATGAGTTTTTAGGAAAGGAAAACTTTTAACCATAAAAGAAAATAAATTGGAACTCATCGGCATTTTAGAATTTTGCTCATCAAGTTACAACATTAAAAAACAGGTAAGGGGCGCCTGGGTGGCGCAGTCGGTTAAGCGTCCGACTTCAGCCAGGTCACGATCTCACGGTCCGTGAGTTCGAGCCCCGCGTCAGGCTCTGGGCTGATGGCTCAGAGCCTGGAGCCTGTTTCCGATTCTGTGTCTCCCTCTCTCTCTGCCCCTCCCCCGTTCATGCTCTGTGTCTCTCTGTCCCAAATAAATAAATAAACGTTGAAAAAAAAATTAAAAAAAAAAAAAAACAGGCAAGCCACAGACTGGAAGAAAATATATATCTGACAAAAGAATAGTATCCATAATATGTAAAGAACTCCTACAAGTCAATAATAGAACACGGACAACCCAATAAAAGTTGTCAAGACTTGGAGAGACATTTTACAAAAGAAGATATATGAAAAGGTGTTTCATTGGAAACTCATTGAAACCCACGTTTGAACTCATTGAAACACATTAAACACTCATGAAAAATAGTGACATAAAGCTCCACACCTAATAGAATGATCAAAATGCTCCCTGACTGACAACCCCGAATATCAGGGAGCAGGTGGAGGCACCAGAAGTCTCATGCGTTGCTGGTGGGAGTGTAAATGGTGCAGCCCTTTGGAAAACAGCTCTATAGTCTCTTATTGTAGCTAACTACACACTTTCCCTATGGTGTGGCAATTCCACTCCTGGACGTGCGTCCAAGAGAAATGAAACCACGTATAAACACAAAGAGTTGTTCCAGAATGTTATTGACAGCTTTACTTATAACAGCCCAAACTGGAAAACAACCCAAATGGCCCTCAAGAGGAGACCGGGATCAACAAATCCAGATATGGTCACCAATGGAATACTACTCAGCCATGAAGATGGCTGGACACCAATAATAGCCTGTATGAATCTCACACGCCTTATATCGCTCAAAAGAAGTCGGACACAGGAGAGCACACATAATATAATTCCTTGTAAACGAAGTTTAAGAACAAAATCTACGGTGATAAAAATCAGAGCAGAGCTTCTCGGAGCAGGTGCCAAAAGTGACAGGAAAGGGGCGTGAGGAAGCCTCCAGAAGGGAGAGAAGTGATAGAATGTGCTAGAATGATTCTCAGTCTTGATTGCGGTGTAGGTGCCGTGGGTTTACGCATCTGTCAAAACCCGCTGAACTGTACCGTTAAGGTCTGTGCCCATCACTGTTTGTGAATTACGCCTCAATAGATTGTTTGCGGGGGTGCGAGAAAAGGCTCGAGCATACATTCCCGGAGAGAGTATAAATGTGATGCAGTCTCTCTGAAGGGCAATTTTGACAATACCTATCAAAATGAGCAATACAGACACACACTTGACCCAGTCATTTCACTTCTAAGAGTCAGCCTACAGATACAGTCATGCGTGAGGCGGAGACAGTCGTACAAAGATATTCTTTGCAAAACTGTCTGTGGTAGCAAAAGACTGGAAATAACGTAGCCATCCATCCATAAAGGGCAGGTTAAATAAATTACAGGGCTCCATTTTAATAGAGTACAATACAGCTATTCAAATAATAAGGGAGATCACTCTGTACTGATAGGAAATGATATTCAAGATATAGGATATATCGATACACAGAAAAAAAGGGGGTAGCACAGAGTTTGTAATATCTTCCCATCGGTGTAAAAATAAATGTGCATGTGTAATGTATCTCAAGAGGTACGTAAAAAACCAGACGTGGCTGTTGCCTCTGGAAATGGGGGACCGGCAGACTCGGAGACTGAAGGTTAGACAGAGGTTGTGGGGGGGAGAATTATTTTCACCATATTACCTCTTTTATTGTCTGGGTTGTTTTGTTATTTTCTTTTAACCATATGGGTATTACGTAAATCCATATTCTTTTTAAAAAATTTAATTTTTAATGTTTTATTTATTTTTGAGAGAGAGAGAGTATGTGCGTGCAAGCAGGTGAGGGGCAGAGAGAGAGGGAGACACAGAATCCGAAGCAGGCTCCAGGCTCTGAGCTGTCAGCACAGAGCCCGAAGCGGGGCTCGAACTCACGAACCATGAGATCGTGACCTGAACCGAAGCCCAACTGACTGAGCCACCCAGGCACCCCTCAATGTTCTTTCTTAAAGCAAGGAAAAAGAGGGGCACCTGGGTGGCTCAGTCGGTTAAGCGTCCGACTTCGGCTCAGGTCATGATCTCACGGTTCGTGGGTTCGAGCCCCGCGTCGGGCTCTGTGCTGACTGCTCAGAGCCTGAAGCCTGTGTCAGATTCTGTGTCTCCCTCTCTCTCTGCCCCTCCCCCACTCGCGCTCTGTCTCTCGTTGTCTCAAAAATAAACATTAAAAAAAAAATAAAGCAAGGAAAAAGACCACCACTCATGGGGCCAATCCATTTTCCCTGGCACTTGACCAGACTGCTTTAGATCCTCTGTCCCCATACACTCTCAAATCTGTCCTGGCCGCTCCTGTAACCCCTGCCCGCATCATCTCGGTCTCCGTAACAGCCGTCCTCAGATCTGACCCTCCCACGGCCTCGGTTTTGCTGGCTGTCAGGTCTGCTCCCACCCCACACTGCCTTCCAGCACCCTGCATTGCAACGACTGCATTTTCCAGCCTTTTATTTATCCCCAGCTTTTCCCCAGCAAAACAGATCCGCCCACAGCCAGGACCGTGTCTAACCAACCAGATATATGCCCCCCGAATGAGACCATGAAATATCCCTGTAATTTTCAGATGCCTTAAGACATACACACTTAAATATTTAGTAGATTATAAATGACCTAAAGCTCTCGTCCAGCTTTTAAACATAACTTCTTAACGAGCCTGCGTGGACGGTTTGCCCCCAGTCCCAACGCGGAGATAATTGCATCGCTCCTGATGACTAAGGGGGCGGGCACACAGGAATTGCCGTGCAATATTAACGAAGGTGTCCTAGGGGCTTTGTACCCACTATGGGGACAGATTTGCTGCTCACAGCTTTCTCTCTGATCTTGCACTTTGTGGGCTGCCGTACAGAGATTCGTAGGGAAGAGAATCAAAGCAGCTGGTCTCAAACCTGCCTCTGCCCCTGACTTTCTGTGTGGCCCTGAGCACATCACGTCCCCTCTCTGGGCCTCTGGGCCCTTCTCTGTTGCACCAAGTGACCTCGAAGGTGCTTGCAGCAGCACTCAGTTCGAGACTTCCGCGTGTCTGCAATTGCAATTATTTGTTGAAATATGTTTCACAATAAAAGAAGGGAAAAGAAACAGCAAGGATTTTTTTTACCTCTTTTTAATGGGTTAAAAAAAAAGGAACCAATACCACATTTCTTTTCATCCTTGCTCTCCAGCAGCATTGACATCACCCGGGAGATCATCAGACATGTGGAATCTCAGGTGTTCTTCCAGACCTGCTGAATCAGAATCTGAAATGTAACAAGATCCTAAGGTAATTTGTGCTGAGCCCCTAAGGGACATTAAAAAAAAAAAACGCCCCAGGGGCCTTATTTAAAACCAGTAGCTTTGGGAAGGCTGTGTCTTCATGCCATGTCCTCAGGTCACTCTGGCCCCAGTGATGAGCCAGCTGCAGAGTAGGACTCACAGTGTCAAATGCCTACAGAGGTCAGGCAAGTAACATAAACTAGCAAAGGAGGCTGGGTGTGGTGCAGTAGGGAGGGGTGGGGACTGTAGCTAAGTGAAAAGGGTTTGTTTCCTCTTATGGCTGGGGCGCCTGGGTGGCTCAGTTGGTTAAGCATCTGACTTCAGCTCAGGTCATGATCTCATGGTTCACGGGTTCGAGCCCCAGAGTTCGAGCCTCATGTTGGGCTCTCTGCTGACAGCTCAGAGCCTGGAACCTGCTTCAGGTTCTGTGTCTCCTTCTCTCTGCCCCTCCCCACTCACATTCTGTCTCTCAAAAATAAATAGATGTTAAAAAGAAAAAATGTAAGTGGCCTATGGCAGGGGCTGGATCAGGGCAGCCCGACTAGGGCTCAGCATCACTCAACTTTTGCCGCGTGGGAATGCAGGGTCTATGTTGCCACATCTTGTGATTTTTTTTTTTATATGGGTTAACCTGGGTATTCGGATTTCTCTGTGAAATCTCTTAATGATGAAAATATCGTCAGTTCAAACATAACACATTTTAAAGCCCGATGTGATAGTGATTTCCAAAGCCTTAAGCAAGAACAAATTTGGTGAGTTCAGAACAAAAAAGGAGGCTAAGGTGGCTGGAGCCTGAGGACAAAGGGAAGAAGTAGAAAAGTCCAGAAGTGGGGCGGGGGGGAGTGCTGGTCCCCTATGGAGGAGGCAGGGGGATGCGGCATTTGTTGGAGAACCAAGTGGCTACAAGCACAGGGACTGGAGACCGAGCCTGCTCTTTTCCGTCTCTGTGAACTTAGATCAGTTAGTTTGTGTTTACGTGCCTATTTTCCTATCTGTAAAATGGGGTTCATGATGGCATGCACCTCTGAAGGTCATACAAAGAAGTGGGGGTCGATACAATCAGGCACTTAGAATAGCGGCCAAGACCCACGTAAGCGCTCACTAACTGCTCATTGTCATTGCTACCATTTGCCTTCTTTTACCAACGCTGCAAACGTCATCAGCCCCTGCTGGGGCCAACCCACACCCTAGGCTTTTTCAGTGGGCTCACCAGCTGTCTCCTTCTCCAAAACTTTCAGACAAGGAATGCCCCCACGCAGATCTGTAGAGGCTTTCTTTTGCAAGAGGCTTTCTTTTTCTTGTCCTCTCCTCTGACCCAGCCCCGGTCAGGCTGTTGGTGCTAAACACTCCTTTTTCCCAGTGCTTTGTTTTCTCAGTCAGCTCAGTGTTCATGGCCCTCTACAGGCTGCCCACTCGCAGAGGAAGGCCATTTACTCATTCAACAAACATGTATCTCGTCTCAAAAACTTGGTAGGCCCTGAGCTAAACACACTTGTGAACAAGATCTCTGACCCTGGGGATTTTTCATTCTAGTGGAGTGGATAGATAATAGCCCATAAACACACAAATAAACAAGACAATGACAGTGAAAATAAACAATGACAGTATTTTACCATGAGAAAGTAGTAAATTCCACCATGGTGATGAGGTCAAAACAATAACGACATTTCAGAAAGGGCATTCTTGCTACACCTGTAGGTACAGTGTTTGGAATTAATTTGCCTTGACTAAAAGTTGAAGCTCTGAATGCTTTTGCCAGGAGCTCATCTGACATCCATCCATCCGTCCGTCCATCCATCTGTCCTTCCATCCTTCCATCCTTCCATCCATCCTTCCATCCACCCATCATCCACCCTTCCATCCATCCATCCTTCCATCCATCCATCATCCATCCTTCCATCCATCCATCCATCCTTCCATCCTTCCATCCTTCCATCCATCCTTTCTTTCTTCCATCCATCCATCCTTCCATCCATCCATCCATCCTTCCATCCATCCATCCATCCTTCCATCCATCCATCCTTCCATCCTTCCATCCATCCATCCATCCTTCCATCCATCCATCCTTCCATCCATCCATCCTTCCATCCATCCATCCTTTCTTCCATCCTTCCATCCATCCTTTCTTCCATCCATCCATCCTTCCATCCATCCATCCATCCTTCCATCCATCCATCCTTCCATCCATCCATGCATCCATCCATCCATCCATCCATCCTTTCATCCTTCCATCCATCCTTTCTTCCATCCATCAATCCTTCCATCCATCATCCACCCTTCCATCCATCCATCCTTCCATCCATCCATCCATCCTTCCACCCTTCCATCCATCCATCCATCCTTCCATCCATCCATCCATCCTTCCATCCATCCATCCATCCTTCCATCCTTCCATCCTTCCATCCATCCTTCCATCCATCCTTCCATCCTTCCATCCATCCATCCATCCTTCCATCCATCCATCCATCCTTCCATCCATCCATCCTTCCATCCTTCCATCCTTCCATCCTTCCATCCATCCTTCCATCCATCCATCCTTCCATCCATCCATCCATCCTTCTATCCATCCATCCATCCTTCCATCCATCCATCATCCACCCTTCCATCCATCCATCCTTCCATCCATCCATCCTTCCATCCATCCATCCTTCCATCCATCCATCCTTTCTTCCATCCTTCCATCCATCCTTTCTTCCATCCATCCATCCTTCCATCCATCCATCCATCCTTCCATCCATCCATGCATCCATCCATCCATCCATCCATCCATCCTTTCATCCTTCCATCCATCCTTTCTTCCATCCATCAATCCTTCCATCCATCATCCACCCTTCCATCCATCCATCCTTCCATCCATCCATCCATCCTTCCACCCTTCCATCCATCCATCCATCCTTCCATCCATCCATCCATCCTTCCATCCATCCATCCATCCTTCCATCCTTCCATCCTTCCATCCATCCTTCCATCCATCCTTCCATCCTTCCATCCTTCCATCCATCCTTCCATCCATCCATCCTTCCATCCATCCTTCCATCCTTCCATCCATCCATCCATCCATCCTTCCATCCATCCTTCCATCCATCCTTCCATCCATCCATCCTTCCATCCATCCTTCCATCCATCCATCCATCCTTCCATCCATCCTTCCATCCATCCATCCATCCATCCTTCCTTCCATCCATCCTTCCATCCTTCCATCCATCCATCCTTCCATCCATCCATCCTTCCATCCTTCCATCCATCCATCCTTCCATCCATCCTTCCATCCATCCTTCCATCCATCCATCCATCCTTCCATCCTTCCATCCTTCCATCCATCCTTTCTTCCATCCATCCATCCATCCATCCTTCCATCCATCCATCCTTCCATCCTTCCATCCATCCATCCTTCCATCCATCCATCCATCCTTCAATCCATCCATCATCCACCCTTCCATCCATCCATCCTTCCATCCATCCATCCTTCCATTCATCATCGATCCTTCCATCCATCCATCCACCCTTCCATCCTTCTATCCATCCATCCATCCTTCCATCCATCATCCATCCTTCCATCCATCCATCCATCCATCCATTCAATCATTCATTCCACAAATATCTCACGAGGCCAAAGATCTGCCAGGCTTTCTACTAAACAGTAGGAAAACAGAAAGGAAGAGACACGATTCTTACCTTCAGTGAACTTCCCAGTCTGGTTATGGGTAAAGATGAATTGATAGTCATTAATAAACAACTAACTAAATAACTCTTAAGTAAAGAGTTACTTCATCCTGTAAAACGCAGACTTGCCTGTGGGTTCTTATTCTTAGAGAGATTCACACAACTCCAACTTCCTCCAATTTTTGACGCTCCAAATCTACCCAAGTTCAACTAACAGTAGTTCTGTCTAGTGAAGATGAGACATAAGATCCCCTGAGAGATCATCTTACCTAGAGGTACTGTCATAAATTTTTAATGCCTGGGTTTATGCTTGTATAAGGATCAACATGGCTCCAGGTTGTACTTCCTTAACTGGTTCTGGCTAATGTGTGGAGACTGACTTAATTTACAGCATTTTGTGCCAAGTGACATCTCCTCTCATGCATAATAACAATGAAGGCTTCAAACACTTTACCGGTTTGCTCCCATCAGCTCATTTAATCATAATAACAAAGCCAGGACACAGAGATATTAATAACTTGCCCGGGCTCACGGCTAGCAAATGGTGGAGATGTGATTTCAACCCATACATTTTGGCTTCCAAAGCCCATAGTCTTAACTCTCATGCTGCAGATAAGAAAATTTGGCTGTGGTTAGAATTGAAAAAGATTTCCCATCATAAAACTGACATAACACACTCAAAGGATCCTTCCCCAAAACTGTCAATGCCATATGCACCTTGCCAACGGAAAACTACTTCAGCAACTCAGCATCATCTGTCATATTTAAATTCATGTCATTAATTGGGATATATGCCGGGTGAATCTTGAAGGATGAGACAGAAGTACCCGGGATACAGACACGAGGAACTGTACAGGTAAATGCAATGAGACAAAGGAGATCAGCACACATTCATGTACCTGCAGGGACTTCAGTGTGGCTGAGTGTATGGTGTGAGGTAGGGGATGGCAGAAAAAGAGGCTGGAGGGAGAGGCAGAAGCCAGACTTCACATGCAGACTTTGAGCGGGGCATTAATCCTGGGCCTGCGGAGACAGAGGGAAGGGGTGACAGCTGGGAAACTGACTTGGGATCCAGCCATCCTTGGGGGAAGCTGACGGAAGAACCCAAGAGTGTGTTGGGGTTATTAGCCATTGCTGGCACCTGGTGAGCAGATATGCACATAACCAGCCTCTCCACTTGACTTGGGAGGGAATAAACACAATGCAAAACTGCGAAAGGGATCTTCTTAAGGATGTTTGAGCAGCAGGGTGCCTTCGTGGGAACGCAAGGTGGAGACTTGGGTCCAGGAAGTTCTCCACCTCACAGCAATGCTGCCTCCCACTCTGGTCATCCACCCGTGCGTAGAAAATCTTGACCTGGCCTACATGAAAGGAGCCTCATCCGCTATCTTTATCCACTGGCCTTTTCCTGTGAGTCGCATGATGATCCTACTGTAACAACCACACACATCTTAAGGATCTTGGATTCGGGGGCGCCTGGGTGGCTCTGGATTTTGGCTCAGGTCATAATCTCATGGTTCATGAGTTCGAGCCTCACATAGGGCTCTGCACTGACAGTGTGGAGCCTGCTTGGGATTCTCTCTCTCCCTCTTTGTCTGCCCCTCCCCTGCGTGCACTCTCTTTCTCTCAAAATAAATAAATAAACATTAAAAAATATATTTTAAAAAAAAGACCTTAGATTTTAATGTTTGGGATACAAAGAGTCTTTGAAAGGTGGGCTTTAAGGAGAAAAGGTGGGAAATCCAGGCAGTATCTTGGGCTAATTTTAAACAGATTTTCTGTAGCAGGGACAGAAGCAGTAAGACAATAGCAGTGACTTTGAACCCTGGCTGGCTATAGAATCACCTGGGGAAGTTTCAAAACATCTTGATTCCTGGGCTCCTGACCACCCCATTCTGCGTCAATTGCTCTGTGATGTTTGAGAGCCTCTGAGCAGGATGAATGTGTGCCAGCGGGGGGAGCCTTGTTATAAAACTGTTATTCCAAAGCGGGAGGGATTCTTGAGCGTGTTGAAATGGTGATGACAAAGCGTAAAGAGGCGGAGACAAATATGTAAGAGAAACGGACAACGGTCAGCAGAGCAGAATCCCCGAGTGGACAGGACAGGCTGGCCTTGGGGATACAGGTGGATTCACCTGGCACGATCTTCCTCTAAAATGAGGGGGCTGTGAGTTTCAGGTGGGGAGGAAAAGGACGACAGGGGGATTTTGCCTGCTGACTGTAATCTTCTTTGTAAAGACAGAGAAGGGTTCCTTTGCAGTGGTGGCAGTGAGCGTGTAAAGAAGCAAGCCTTGATCTCATGCTGACTGTGGACCCCAGAAGGAGACGTTCCCCAGTTGAGACTGGAGGCCAGGTATTTAAACTCCCCTAAGGAGAGAAATTCCACGGCGGCAGAGTCTTTCCCTGCGTTGGTTGCGGCCTCATCACCAATGTTCAGTTGGGTGCACTTGATAACTAGGGACATGAATGTACATTTCTGTGACATTTCTTTTCCTTAGCATCTTTTGGGAAGCCAGGGAGAGAAGCCTTGAAGTGATTCACTAAAGCCGGAGTTTAGGGTTCAAGCAATGACCCGGCAGGACATCAAAGATGGGTCACAGAGCATCAGACAAACCACGCAAGAGACAGTGGGCTTTGTCTTAAAGGCAAAAGGTGGAGACACAGGAGAGAGACAGGGACAGCTCTGCATTGCCAGAAGTCCAGTCTGGCTTTGAGGAGATCACTTGGGGGTAGTGAGAGGCTGTGACAATCATCCAGGTGAGCGATGAGGAGTCAGGTGGTCCTGGGGGATGCCAGTTGGAGCAGAGGTTTAGTTTCAGGAAGGCAAATTCGACGTCCTTCTAAGGGACAGCTGTGCAACAGTCAGAACTGCCCAAACATGGGCCAGACTGCTTTGAGGGGCCATGAACGCCACCATCTCTCAGGGGCAGGGGAGGGGGTGTGGTGCTGGGCTGACGGGCTGAGAGCACACTCCATGTTGGACCCCCCAACGGCCACCTTCACTGTCCCGCTCCTCGAGAGGCCTCGCAAGCCTCAGCTGGATCGGAGCCGCCTCTCTGGCTCGCCAAACTGCCGTGCTGTATTTAAAAACCAAAGAGGAAAATAAACCCCAGCCCAAGGAAGAAGCGATTTTGGCATTAAATAAAAGGAATGTTTTTATCCCGCAATGAAAACGCTGTGATCTTGGAACACAATTTGCATAAACAGACAGTTTGGCTATAAACAACCCCACCAGTAACTGGTATTTACATATAGAACAACTCAGTCAAAACCCAATTAAAGGCTCTGATGGATCGAGGGTTGTCAAAACATTTAAAAGGCTTCCCAGCAGTCAGGCGATTTATACGTCTCTGTGGGACCAGGCGTTCCGGATTCCGCCTCCGATCCGTTCTTAGTCTCCTACCAGACCCGGAGACCCCCAGGCCGCCCCCAGCCTGGCAGCCTCCATAGGAAGGAGCGATCTCTAACGAGCCCTCTGGTCTTGGCGAAGACGTGGTGGAAAAAGGAACAGGGTCCAGGCCAGGGTTGGCTGCCTTGCCTTGTGGAAAGCAGGGGCAAGGGTCCCAAGTAGAGTTTGGACACATGACCATCAAGAGGGTCTGCTCAGATGAGACAGGACTTCGAGAGGACCCGGGCAGTCATGGAGCCTGAAGTCAGGCAGGCAGCACGATTGTGGTTCTAGGCCCCAGAGCTTCTAAGCAAATGGTTGAGGAGCAAGATGAGAAACTCGGGCCCCCGCATGCCCAGAAGAGAGGACCTGGGTTGGCCAGGGATGGACACCAGCCACAGACACCAAGTCAACACGATGGAAAAACGGAGGACGGCTAATAGGGCAGGGGTTCGTTCACCGGGGGCATGATGGAGACTGGCAGGCCCCGGGCAGTAGGGTTACCAGGGCTAAGCCTCCACAGTGCCTCTGTCCTAGGCACCCCTGGGGTCCACCGAGCCTTTGGAAGGCCCCAGCTCACAGGAGGTGGGGCAGCCCAGAGCTGACCTGGTGCAGTCACTGATGCTATCTAAGGAAGGAGACTCGGTTGGCTTCTTATAGCATGCAAGCTGTGCCTGGCACCCTTAAGGCCAAGAAGCACAGAGCAAGCTTTGATGCATGGATGGAAGGCAGAGGGAGGGAAGAAGGAAGGAGGGAAAGAAGGAAGAGAGGGAGGAGGGAAGGAAGAAGGGAAAGAAAGAAGGGAGGGACAGAGGGAGGGAGGGAGGGAGGAAAGAAAAAGAGAAGGCAGGGAGAAGTTCCAGAATCTTCCAGGAGTGGCCTATGGTGACCCCAGCGAGGCCTCAGAAAGATTACAGACTATCGATTTCTGCCTTAAGTGTGGGAGGTATTCACTCTGCGCTTAGGTATTCACCGAGAGAGCTATGCTCGGACTTCGGGATCTTTCACTCCCCAGACTCTTAAAAATGGAGAACTTACTATGCTAAGCACTTCCTCACTTGTGATCCCTTACACACTGATACATCCACCATGACCTCATTCACACCCATTAACACACAGAGGGACCTGATATAACAAAACAAACTCATGACCTCCGCGTGGCCGGTATGCTGCGACCATCCCTGTGGGTGTTTCATCTTCATAGCAATACAAAATAATCCCTAACAACAAAGCACTCGCTAATACCCAGCACGATGCAAGATGCTTTATACTCACAATTTGATTTAATTTCCAAGACAATTCCTGAGAGGAAAGCAGTATTATCCCCATTTTACCATGAGGCTCAGAGGGTTCAAGATGCTTGTTTGAGTTGATATGGCTGGAAAGTAGCAGAACAAGGAGTCTGTTTGGATCCCGAACCTGCTACATCAGACCAGGTGTTTCCGGTTTCTGACTACAGATCATCTCATTGGGGAGTAACCCATTTCCACGGGTGACACCCTGGTGTGGAATGGATACGGCAAAACTAAGCTGACTTCGCTCCATTGTGGCATCACTACTCAGCTGGAGACCCAATACTGGCTGTCCTCCCTAATCATGCATTAACTCAGTCTGCTACAGGTCCTACATTCCCTAACCACCCTCCGAGACCAACCAGGTGGCCCAGAAGACTAAGGCTGTTGGAGGAAGAAAAGAGATATCTGGGCATCTCCTCCCTCCTTCCTATGGGCTCAAGTGCACTGCAACTTACTATTGAAAGTCAAGCCATTCACCCTTCCTTCCCAGTAGCCCAGGAATACACATTCTAAGACTAAGCTCATTACCACCAAGAATTGGCACGTGTAGATAAAAATTCAACCAATATTTAGGAAGCGTGTTCTTAGCTAAGCATGTACTGTTAAGGGACTATGAGATAACAAGGGATTTCGCTTTGTTTTACTTTGTTTCTCAAAGCGAAGCCTCGGTTTCTCCACCCAAGCGTCCTGTGTAGATCAAGGATAGGCAAACAGCAGCCGTGGATCAACCCCCCCCCCCCACCATATTTATACATTCAGTGTTGTTAGAACACAGCCGACTCATTCATTCATTTACGTGTTGCCTGTGGTTGCTTTTACACTCTAAGAGCAGACCTGGGTCATCTCAATAGAGGCTTTATGGCCAGCCAAGCCCAAAACATTTGCTCTCTGGCTCTTTCAGAAAAAGGTTACCGACCCGTGGTCCAGATGTCTAGAAACCTGGATGTTTCTTGGTTGTGTGTTTTGTTCCAAAGGATGTAGAGTTCAGAGGGCATTCCAAACAGGATCCCAAGGCAGAAGGAATCTGGCGTTTGAGTTCTTCTCTCCACCTCTCCACGCATAAAGCATAATAAATTCTTTTTTTTTTTTTTAGTTTATTTATTTTGAGACAGAGACAATGCAAGTGGGGGAGGGGCAGAGAGAAAGAAAGAGAGAGAGAGAGAGAGAGAGAGAGAACCCCAAGCAGGCTTCATGCTGCCAGCACAAGGGCTCAATACGGGGCTCAAACTCATGAACCGTGAGATCATGACATGAGCTGAAACCAAGAGTCTGATGTTTAACTGACTGAGCCACCCAGGCGCCCCTGGCGTGACACAGTCTTTGATTTCTTTTCCCTGACTTGTTGGCATGCACTGAAACTGCCCCCATCTTGGCAGCCTCCTTCAGTTAGATTTCTATCTCTTCTCTCCAGGAGCCCATAGATAAGAAGTGGGGTGGGGGGAGACCATTATTTTAAGAGTGGTCATTGGGAAACTCAGAGCTATAGGGAAGCTTAAAAAGGGCTTTGTTAGCCCATAAGATAGTGAGCTCCCTGTCCCTGGAGGCATACAAGCAGACAAGACTGCTGTGAAGGGCCCCTCTGTCCTGACTCGAGTCCGTATGTTCCCTTCCCTGAGGAGTTCAGCAGCCCCCTCTGTGACCTCGCCACATCAGGTCTGGCATCCTCCAGTTCCTCCTCCAATCGCACAGCAAGGTTCCGCTTTGCAAATTTCAAAGCTGAGCTTGTCATTCCCAAGACTGAATTCCCTCAAAGGCTGCACATCGCACCCGGGCTAATATCCAAACCATATCTTCGCATCTGTTCATCCTTTGGCCCTCCCGAATTTTCCAAGCTCATCTCCTACACACCCACCTCCCAGGTTCCAACCAGATTAAACAGCTACTTATTCTCCACCCATGGGCTCCTCTCTAGCTCTCCTCAGGCCATTCCCTCTGCCGGGTATGTCCTTCCCTCACCTTGGGCACTCGACAAACTCCTATGTATTCCTCAAAACCCCACTCATAAGTCCCTCCTCCTGTATAAGCCTTTCCAGGATTTCCTCATCTCAGGTTAGTTTCTATTTACTTAGTCCCTATGATGCACATCTTGGTCACAGCTTGCGACACTGTACTAGAACTTATGACATTGTACTAGAACCGACAACATTGTACTAGAGTGAATTATTTGCAGGAATACCTCCCTCCATGGGTGAAATTCCTCAGAGGAAAAGACAGTGATTAATTCCTCTTCACAAGTTTAGTCCAAGGCTCTGCACACGGTAGGAACTCAACAAATGTTCCACGAATGAATTCATAAATGCATGAACGAACCTTAACAAAATCAAGACTCCAGTGGGTCAAGCGACTTGATCCAGCCAGGCCTTCTACCCACTTGCAGATCTCATAGCTGTGTCTTAGGTAGCTAGCTACGGAGGGCATTCTGTCTTTTCTCTTGAAGGCCACATTTCGGACAATCCCTTAGGCCATATCTTTTCCCTTCTTTCTATGAGCTTCCTGAGTTTCCCCCACACTACTGCTCTAAATCCAGAGGCAGGACACCTCAGTGGAAAGACGAGACCTGTAGGGTCGAGTGGAACTGACCAGAGACCCAGGTGAGCCATTGGCTCCCTGTGCGACCTTGAACAAGGAGTCTGCACTCCCAAGTGGGAAAATGCAGGTAGTAAATCAACCCTGAAGAGGTGCAGCGGGACCCAGCAGGTTAACGTACAAGCTCCACACTCAGAGTCATTGCTTCCGAGATACACGTTCCCTTCATCAAGATTCCTGAGGACCGTCTACTCTAATCACCGTCTTGTCTGTTGCTTGTACTTAATACCCGGGACAGGTGGGCGTCCAGCCTCTCTGAGGCAACCCGGCGATGGGGAACTGTAGTAAGAGTAGTAACAGGAACAGCAGAATACTTACAGACCTTTTTGTTTACAGAGCATCCTTGTAATTTCTGATTCTCACCCCCAAAGAAAACAAAAATAAAAAATGAACGTCCCCAAGTAAGAATGTGGCTCTGAAGCCCAGGGAGGTCGAGGTCTCGCCCAAGGTCGCTCAGAGATGAGCTGCTGAGCCAGAATTTGGTCCTCTGCCTTGATTCCTAGTCTCCAGGTGACTTCCAAGGGATCGGGCTGCAGTTCGTTTCATCTTTGTCCATGTGCTTCTCCCTCACAACGAACCCGGTGTCAGTAGTACAGACTTTGAGATCTGAGTCCCCCCAAAATCATCCTTGCGAGCATCACCTCCGTCCCTGCCGCTCTAGCTGGATGACTGTGTATTGACTAAGGCTCTTTGTTGTAAGTGATAGAAAATATTACTCAAAATGATATAAGAAAATGATGATGGTAATAATAATGGAGGTAATATAAGCTCTTTCTGGTTCATATAGCTCTGAATGTAAGCGGTAATATAGCTTATATTATATATAATATAAAATATAATGTTTTGTATTTATGATTAATATTATTGCTATTAATTATTAATATTATTGATATTATTAATTAAGATAATATAATATTATTATACATCATATAGCGGTACTATAAGCTCTTTCTGGGTCATCCGTCTGAAAAAGACGGACGTAGGCTCTTCAGGGCTAGTTAGGTCCAGGCCTACGTAGGTCATTAGATCTCTCTCTTCTCAGTTCTCTTCTCCTTCCTCTGCCTTCAGTTATAGGCAGGTGGTCCCCTGCTGGAGGCTTCTAACAGCCCCGGACGTCACAGTAGAGAAAAGGCTTCTCTTCCCTAATCTTTTGAGACAAAGCCCCAGAACGGAGAGCCAATGCCCTGGTCTGGTCAGGAGGCCACTCCATACATGAGCAGTGACTCCGGTCAGGGGACCAAAATACACCCACTGCCCAAACCTGGGTCACATGCCCACTTCTGAAGCTGGACGCTTAATCAATCCTATCCCAACTTCATGAACTGAGAAGGGAGAATGGATGCTTCCCCCTCCGCCATCCAAAGAAACTCCGGCTTCTGCTACCAAAAACGGGGGTGGTGGGAGGGGGGGGGATAGACACCAGGCAAGCGAAAACAACAGGTGTTCTCTTCGGTGACTTTTGGTGCTTCAGTTTCTATGTGTGAGAAACTATGGTATTAAAAATGTCTACCCCTCAGGGTTGTATCAGACTGGAAACAGAAATAAAAGAATTCCTGCCCCCAGAAATATTACTCAGAATGCTTGTGCCACTCTTATTATGTGTCAGAGCCCTTAGGCTCTCACCCTCTGCGAAGATGCCATCTGAACCCATCCCACTGCCCACGTTCTGGTTCACGACACTATGGCTCCCCTACACTCTCGCAACCGCGTCTAACTGTGCTTCCTGCCTTCCTAGCTCTCCCCTGGCTGGTGGTACCCCCTTCAGTGCCCTACAGCCAGATTAATCTCCCGTCTCAGCAGAGTTCAGGGAGCTACAGAGCCCAGCGGTGTTTAACTTGGCTTGCACTGAACCTCATGAATTTAAAGGCCATCTGAACCGGACCATTCATCTGTTCCTTCTCAGCTCCCCACAGAGAGTACATTTCCACACCCTCCTTTCTGATAACCAGCCATCAGAGCTGCTTACATATTTCTTTCCCAGGAAAGCTCAGAGGAGAAAAAAAAACCAAAAACCCAACATATCCAACCCTCGAATTTGAAAACCTTCCTTCTATTATCTCATAAAACATCCTGTTCATATCATAATTTCAATCCAGAGAGAGGATTTGCCGTGTGAGCTCTGAGATGCATATAAATTGCCCTTCTAAACCTCTGGCTACAATAAGCAAACTTCAGAAGCTGACAGTTTACTTGATAAATATCTAATAAAGCTTAAATAATTATTGAAAGCAGACAAATGGCAGAGGAGAACGGCAAGAGGTGTTGCGGTGATCAATCACAGGGAAGAAGATAGAGCCCCAGCAACACAGGGTGAAGCAGGTCCCGGGGAATAAAGAATCACAGGCAGAGACTGACTTCCAGAAAGAGTTGGTGACGAGGGGGGGACGGCTGGGGGGACCAGGAGATGTGCCAGATGGACTTCCCTTTGCGAACCATCAGATACTCAAGATGTGACCTTTCTCAGCTCTTCTGGAAGAAAAAGAGCCCAGGGAGACCATTAGTACCTGTCATTGTCTATCCTGACTGCCCAGCCTGGGGAGGGTGTCAGGGTTCCAGATCTTACACCTCCTTTATAAGCTCACCCAGCCCCAATTCCAATCTTGAGGCTGAAAGAATTCCAATCATTCTAGGGTGTCATCCTTTGAACTTGACCTGGAGTCACCATCCCTGATGGACCTCAGGAAGGTATCCCAAAGTCTCCACTCATTGACTTACTCGGTCACTTGTTCAATAAACATGAAGTGCCAACTCTGTGCTATAAGAGTGCCCCCCAAAGCTGCCAGTATAACCGAGGACAGTTGTGGGAGCGGATCATTAAACAAACAAAAGTACACGATAAAAATAGAAGCTTAATCTGGTCTGCGGCAAGTGTGGGAAAGGGAAGGCTTCACAAAAGAAATAGCACTCAAACTGAAAGCTGAAAGATAAATAGGAGTGGAGGGAAGGGTATTTCAAGCAACAGAAATGGCAAGTGCAAAGGCCCTGAGGTTTAGGACTTCCGTAGCAAGTAATTCTGAGATCTGAGTTCCCACACTGATGCTAATGTTTGGCAAATCCCTTACGCCCCTCCCCACACGAGGAGATTCTGACTTCCACGTTTCTGGGTCCATGACTCATTAGTTGCCACTTGCTGAGGTGGGTTTTCTGGTACCCATTTTAGAGATGCGAACACTGAGTCTCAGAACTATTATGGGCCAAGTGTCGCATTGTCACCTATGTGGTCATAGCCTGTGCTTCTGCTTTGGACTTTATCCTCCAAACACTCAGACCTGCCTCCCCCACCCCCCACCCCTCATTCTTCAGTCCCAGCCTAGCAAATCTTCCTAATTATTCAGAATACTTCTAGGAAAGGATGTTCCCCTATCCTGCCAGATTCCCAGATTCCCAGCTGGGGACTAGAACTCTCCTGGAGTCCCAGCTGATGGAGGCCTAGTCCCTAGTGATAGGATTCTTTAATGCCTGCCTGGATGTCCAACTATCACACACACACACACACACACACACACACCACAGACCATTTGCCTAGACTTCCACTGGCCCTCCGCATATGCTGGACCTTCCTCTCTCTCCTGTACCCCTGGTCTTAGCCCCTGCAGGTGCATCAACCTCCTAATGTGGCAAGAAGGTGAGACCAAGATGGGAGCCCTCATTTGGTGGGGATGACCACACCTAAGACATTTTACTTGAGAAATACAGAAGTGACTTGGGCTCTTCTTCAGCCAAGTCACAAAGTCTTTTGACCAAAGAGTCACCAACACTGTTTGGAGCCACAGTGTTCTCCCCTACAAACTCAGCATAATTCTGATACACCCCACCCCGCCTAATGACAGAGTTCCAAGTACTTTACAGACCCTCGCATTTGGGTAACAATTTACAGAGAACTTTTCAAACATCATCAGCAGAGTGATAGAGACAGAGATTCCCTCCTCAGTTGAAGGCTAGTCGCTAAACTTGGTTTTTAAGACTGGATGCGACTCAGTCTTTCTTCCCAGGGGGTTTCTGTGGGGAATTATGATCCCCATGTCAGCAACTTTCCCTCCTTGTTTTGGGTTGACTCTTTCCACAGAAGTGCGGTATCACCACCACTCTTTCCATTGTAAGTAGTAGAAACACAACCTAAACTAGCGGAAGCAAAAAAAAAAAAAAAAAAGTAATTCATTGTCACTGGAAACCAAGAAGGATACCGAAAAGCGCCTGTGAGCAGAGACCCACAAAAACAGAGCCTCAGAAATTCAGCCTTAACCACAGCCTGTCTTCCTACCGCCTCAAATCCTGTGTCTTACTGTGCTTGTTTCTAGTTTCATTCTAAAAACAAACCAAAAAAGCCCTCCATATTGCGAGGGAGATGGCCACAGACAGCCCCAAAGTCACATCCTCCCAGTGTACCAAATGTAGCGGATAGAGATGTCTCTTTTCCGTTGTTCGGATACAAATCTCAAGGAAGAACTCTTCATTGGCTGTGCTTGGATGATGGCCCATTCCAAAGAATGCGATGATTGGTCAGGCCTGGGTCATATGACCGCCCTAGTTGCCAGGAGGGTCAGGAACTATGGCCAGAAGTAGGGAACGAAGTGCAAATGTTCAGCCAAAACACTGGAACTTGCTCCAAGAGGGGACGGGTACATAAGAACAGCGTGTGTTTGAGGGGGTGGCGGAACAGGAGTATTGGCTGGCGCAATCCTTCTGTTGAGAAAGTTAAAAATGTGTTTTCAAAACCCCTAAGGTGTTTATACTTTGATCCAATAAGCTGATTTCTATGGTTGCCTTTTTAGGAGGAAAAAAATGTCGAAAGATGCGTGTACAAGAATTCTCATTCCAGTATTGTTTTCAGTAGCAAGAAAGACGTAACCAAAATGTGTACGTTAAATACATTATGACACATTAAATGGCATAGTATTAATTCTTTTTTTTATAAAGTTTCCTCTCTTCTTTAAAAAAAATGTTTATTTTGAGAGAGAGACAGATTGCGAGCAGGGAAGGGACAGAGAGAGAGGGAGAGAGAATCTCAAGCAGGCTCTGTCCTTTCAGGGCAGGGCCCAGTGTGGGACTCGATCCCATGACCCTGGGATCATGACCCGAGCCAAAAATAAGGGTCAGAAGCCCAACCGACTGAGTCACCCAGGTGCTCCCATATTATTAATTATTAATGATCATGATAGGTATCTACACATTGACATGGAAAGAAGTTTTTGATATATTAGTAACTCTTAGGAATCAGTGTACAAAGAGTGTTGAGTCAAATCTTTGTTTGTTTTAAAGAGGAGCATGTCTGTTCTCATTACACAAAAAGCTTTTTGTAACCATATATGGTGACAGATGTTAACTAGACTTATTAGTGGTGATCTTTTCGAAATGTACGTAAATGTCGAATTATTTGTTATACACCTAAAACTAATATAATGTTACATATCGATGAACTCTCAATAAAAACAAAACAGTGGGAATCGTAATACAATTACATTTCTTTAAAAAGCATATTAACAATTGGAATGGGGTAAGAGTAATGTCTCTTAAGCGCAGGAAAGTTCTGTTTCTTGATACAGTTGCTAGTTATAAGGGAGGATTCACCTTATGAAAATTCACTAAGCTGTCCATTTATGATTTGTGAACCTTACTTTACATATCTTATGCTTCAGTAAAAATAGTTTTTGCAAATGTGTGTATTTAATGAAGAACGTGGGGGCACCTGGGTGGCCCAGTCGGTTAAGCGTCCAACTTCGGCTCAGGTCCCGATCTCATAGCTCGTGAGTTCAAGCCCCGCATCAGGCCCTGGGCTGACAGATCGAAGTCTGAAGTCTGCTTCGGACTCAACGTCTCCCTTTCTCTCTGCCCTTCACCTGCTCGCGCTCTCTCTCCCTCTGTCTCAAAAATAAATGTAATAAATTTAAATTAAAAAAATTAAATAACAATAAAAAATAAAATAAAGAAAAAGGTTTAGGGTGGTTATTTGTGGATGGTGTAATTAACAGCAATTTAAACTTAATTCTTTGCACAAGTCTTCGTTGTCTATTTTTACAATAAACATGTATTACTTCTGTGGTCGATACCCATTGGGGGTGGGAAAATGAAGAATGAGTTAGATCAAAGAGCTAACATTTCAGTAGGTGGTAGGACTGTTCAGTTTGTGCACGGCCTGAAGCTCTCAACTAGATGACGTATCAGTCAGGATAGGCTCAGGTATTGTAGCAGACCCCCCAAAATAATAGCTCAAACACAATAGAAGTTTCTCCCTCATTGTCATCTACGGAAGGTTCCTCATATCGGCAGGTGCTCTACTCCGCACCCAGGGTTCAGGGACCCAGGCTAATGGTGACTTTTCTTCTTAAACACGACCTAGATCTCTCTGATCATTTCGTTCTTATCACGGGAGGTGAGAAGGAGCAGTGAGGCCTGGCCCTTGGAGGTTTTGTGGGTCAATGCCGAAAGCGGCTCACATCACATCTGTTCATATTCCACTGGAAAAGAGTTTAGCCAGGGTCCCACCCAGTCGCAAGGGAGACTTGGAACCACAGTCCCTGGATGGACATCCATGTGCCCACGTGTGACTCCACTGCTGTGGAAGAAAATGGATTCTCGTGACACTTCACAGTTAATGCCACTTTGGGGAGGGGGGAGGGGGAGCAGAAAGGGCAGGTGACAAAGAGGAAGAGGACGTTGACTTGAGCAGACAACATAAAATCTACTCAAAGAGGGCCAGGTACATGGCATGTGGCCTCAGTCCATTCCTGGCCATGGAGATGCTCAGAGTTCGCAGGTGGGAACGTCCTGGTTCCAGTGGAATTCTGCTTTGGCAAGAGCTTGAAAGAGGCTTTGGTTAGAATGCGAAAGAGAAGCACGGTCATCTCCCGGGCACATATTCTGCGGCAGTGAGACCGCGGCGAGGCCGCCCTTCCCCTTGGCCCGGCTTCCAGGCGGGGGGGGGGGGGGGGGCCCGGTGATGCCAGCCGGGGTGAAAAGGAGTAATGATAAAACCAAGGACTGGGTTTGATGTTTTAGAAGGCACCAGATTGTACCCATATAAATGGTGCCTGAAAGAGGCCTCCACACCGCCCTCCCTCGGCATCACTGAACGCTTCGGAAAGTACATTCCAGAAACCCTGACTCTTTATCTGCGGGGAGAAGAGCCAGTCTCAGCCCGGAGAAACTTTGGGCAGCGCCTACGGGCAACGTTCAGGCCTAAAGACGCACAAGAGAAGCATCTGATGAATATTATCCAGAATGTATTAGCTGATAACACAAGCACCCCAAAATCAATGAGGAAATTATCTCCGCCACACAACTGGCACAAAAGAAGGCCATTTTCCGTGTCCCTCCGGCACATCCCAGCTATTGTCAGCTCTGGCACGCGAGGTGATTAATGCGCGGGTGACCACGCGTCTGGTTTTCGATCCCTACGATTATGCACATGGACCATTTTTTTCCCCTCTATGGATCCTCGACACTTAACCTACTCAATGGTTTTTATTTGCATTGATCACATTTTATGGTATGATTAAATTTGTATGGAAGAGAACCAATTAGTTTTGTCTTACACTTATTGAATGCACTTTATAGTCAGACAAATTAACTCTCCACAGTTAGGTTGATTTATCCAGTGGCAGGAGGCTTGATGGGCCATGCAGGGTCTTGTCCCCAGCCGGGGAGAGGGTGGGGTGGTAGATGGGGGGGTTGAGGGGGGTGCTGGTACCTCTTAGAAACGAGCTTAATGTTCCGACTCTGATGGTCCAGCCGATCGCCGTGGAGTCTGGGTGGAACTTCTCTCAGGAGACTAAATACCGGGCTGTAGCTCCGTGCAGATTTCAAGAACCGATCAAGGCTTTGGCTGAAGGGGAAACATTTTCTCCTACAGAGTGAAAAGATCAGTGGAGTACAACTGGGTTCTAGCCCCACTCTTTGGGCTGCTGTGCGATTAGGCCAGTCTTTTACCTTCTTTCGGCCACAGTGAACAGACGATAAGAAAGAGGAGGAGGAGGGAGCCCATCTCCCCCACATAATTTGCTCGAGGACCAAACATGAGAGCACATATGGAAACAATTTACAAACTGACCGTAAAGCATCATCTTTATGCAAATTGCCCGTCCAATGAAAAAATAAGAGCGGAGCAGCACTGTGAGACACGAGAGTAATTTGGAATCAAAAGCCGGAAGTTTGAATCTCTGCTGCTTCCCCGCTGTGTGGCTTCGTGGAAGTCACTTAACCTCTCTGAGCTGAAATGGTCTCCTTTGTAAAGCAGAGGTAGTTATCACAGATTGAGTGGACATTTCAGACAGTGGCGTTTTCCCGGCCATAATAAAATCACAGGACCTTTATTTTCCATCCATTGCCTCGTTTTATCTTTCTCCACAACTCCCGTATTCGTTTGTTCAGGCACCAGAACACAAGGCGGCAGACTGGGCGCTTTAAATACTAGCAATCTGTTTTCTCACAATCCTGGAGGCCAGAAGTCCAAGGTCAAGGTGTGGGCAGGTTTGCTTTGGTTTCTCCTGGGGCTTCTCTTCTAGGTTCTGGCTGTGCCCTCACGTGGTCCTCTGGGCACCTGTGCTCTCTGGTTTCTCTCTGAGAACCCAAGTGTCCCCTTCTCGTGAGGATAGTGGTCAGATTGGATCAGGGCCCACCCTCATGGCTCCGATTTCACTTAATTCACTCCTTTAAAGATCTTCTCGCCAAAGATGGTCACATTCTGAGGTCCTCGGGGTTAAAGCGCCAACGTATGATTTCTGTGGGGACCTAGTTCAGCCCTTAACAGCACCTGACATCATGTTACACATCTTATCTGCAATCATAAACTCCATGAGAGACCTTGTCTCCACCGCACAGGCTTAACGCTTAAAACAGTGCCTGGCCCATAATAGGTGCTCAATAAACGTTTGTTGAATGACTTAATGAACAGTGCTTAGCATAAAGGCAGTTCCAGCACATTCTAGTACCAGCATGAGGACACCCACCAATAATGGGGGCTGCAATAAATCATCTCTGAAGACGTTTTTGATCACTGCCACCACCCTCCTCCTGATTAGCTTCTGTTGCACTTGCCTTGTGACCCCGGAACTCAGAGAAAACCCTATGACATCCATATTTAATATTTTATTCCCAAACTCATGAAAACCTTGAGCTTTGGGGTAGGAAGGCAATTTACATATTAACAGATGCAATTTAAAAACCAGTGAGGGAGGGGCACCTGGGTGGCTCAGTGGGTTAAGCATCCGACTTCGGCTCTGGTCGTGATCTCGCGGTTCGTGAGTTCGAGCCCCGCATCGGGCTCTGTGCTGACCCCTCGGAGCCTGGAGCCCGTTTCGGATTCTGTGTCTCCCTCCTTCACTGTCCCTCCCCTGCTCACACTCTGTCTCTCTCTCAAAAATAAATAAAAACTTTTTAAAAACCAGTGAGGGAAACCCCTTTATAGCATTCCTTGATAATCTTTTCCATGACCAGTTCCAACGACCGGAAGCCCTTTACCTCTGGACGAAGTCAGTTCTGTGATGAGAACGTGTTATACGGAGCACACAACGAAGCATAAACAAGGATGTTCTTTTTTAGAACTGGTTATGATAGTTAAGAATGAAAACAAACATCTCTAAGTAGGCCAACAGATGGCAAATTGGTTTATCCACGCAGTAGTGGGAGTTTCCAGTAATTCAAATAAATTCATTGGACCTACATGCAACCAAATGGAAGCCTTAAGAACACAGTATCGATATATACACTATGATACTGTATACACACATACATTAATTTATATGTATTTAATATATGTAAAAATTCACTTTACAATAATGTATATTGTGTTTAGAAAAGACGCAAAAGCTTGCATGGGACAGATACACAGTAACCTCAGAGCGGAGGTGGCCTCTGAGAAGGGCTGGAAGGAGGGGTGAAGGGGGAGCGTCTTTCACTCTGCAACATTTACTTCTTTAACAGACAAGCCTGAAGCGAATGTGGCAAGATGCCCACGTCTTCGCACCTGGGTGGTAGGTGCATCGTATGATTTTTTTTCTGAGCTTTTCTGATGTTTGAAACCTGTCTCCATTTTTTTAATGTTTATTTTTGAGAGAGAGAGAGACAAGACAGGGCTCAAGCAGGGAAGGGGCAGAGAGAGAGAGAGAGAGAGAGGGAGACAGAATCTGAAGCAGGCTCCAGGCTCTGAGCTGTCAGCACAGAGCCCAACAGCGGGCTCAGACGCATGAACCGTGAGATCATGACCTTAGCTGAACTCGCACATTTAACCAACTGAGCCGCCCAGGCGCCCCGGCCCCTTAATTTTTTTTAATATTTCAGTGAACGGGGGAAGGTTCACTTTTGACCAAAATAACATTAGACCCCACATCCAGCCGCTGGTCCTGGTTCCGACCCCCGGGGCCACCCGGAATAAATGTTCTTCCTCTTCCACACCATATCCATTGTCTTCCTAGATAGGTCAGGTGACATCGTCGCCAGCCTTATGGCCAATACTTTGGCTGAACTGCATCTGGAATGCAGACTCCCGCCTCCGCCTGACTGACAGAGTCAATCCGTCCCTGCAGAGTGCAGGCCAAATGAATACTAACACTCTTCCCCTCTGAGCTCACTGTCTAGTGAGAGAAACAGACACACAACCAGGTAACCGCGGTGTGATGTGCTAACAGCACAGCTTGCACAAAGAGCTTGCAATTGGAGGAGTGAATGACTACCCTACCTGAGAGCAAATGGGCTGAAAGGCTGGAGAAGCTCGGCTGCGAAGAGGAGCCCCCAAGGGGCCAGGTCTGGAAGGGCACAGGCTCAGTCAGCTGGCCACATGCCTGGGAAGGGAGAAGATGTAATCCAGTAGTATGCCCAGGGAGAGGAGGAAATGGGTTCGGGAAATCTTGTTCCAGTCTCTGCCACAGGTACTGGATAGAAAGGGCCAGACAGGCAGGTGTTTTTAAAACCCACTGAGGGCAGCCACAAGCACCCTGGATAGAGTCGTCCGCACTCGGCTGGGGATTCCCAGCAGGTAAATTGGGCCTTTTCAGGGAGGAACGTTCAGAGGCAGGTGCACCGGAAATCGGAGATGCAGCCCCTGCCCCGCAACAATCTCACCCGAGGAAAGTAACAGAGCCCCAGAGAAGTGGGGAGGGCAGGCCGGGGTCCCTAGTGGGGCACGGAGGCTCAACCAGGGGGCTGGTGCTTGAAGACGAGGTACAGAGACGAGCCCACACGTGCCAGCTCCAAGAACAGCCATGGTCAAACAGGCTCCCTATTCAGGGAGCTGGAAAAACAGATGATTTTTTTAATGTTTATTTATTTATTTTGAGAGAGAGAAAGAGACAGCCAAGGAAGGGCGGAGAGAGGGAGAGAGGATCCCAAGCACGCTCTGTGCTGTCAGCGCGGAGCCCTATGTGGGGCTCGATCTCACGAAATGTGAGAGGGTGATCTGAGCTGAAATCGAGAGCGGGACGCTTAATCGACCGGGCCACCCAGGCGGCTTTGGAAAAACAGATCCTTTTGCTTCGAAGCAAAAACAGGTGAATGATCTAAGGATCTAAGGACAGAAAGTACGTAGTACTTTATCCACAGGGTAAATGTTTTCATACGGAAAACTGCACTCACAGGGGCTGAACCCTTGATGCGCAGGAGGCATTGCCTGCCTGTCAGTAAGAATTTGCATTTAATTGAGCACTTACTACACGTTCCAGATATGGATCTAGGCCCTTACATGCATTATCTCATTTAATCTCCGTATCTCCAGAAACCAGACCCTATGACAAATGCCATTTTACAGGTGGGAGAAACGAGCTATTAAAAGTGGCCAGGTCACCCGCCCAAAGTCACAGATCTGGTATTTGGCCGTCAAACCTGGAGTCTGACTTCGTAACAACAGGCGCCCTCGCCTTATCCAAGGAAGTCACTGGGAGCCACGCATGCTTCGCTCTCTTGTCAGAACGGCTGCGTGTTGACTTTGGCGTTCACCCTCTCAGATTCTGTTACTGTTTCGTCGGGGTCGCACGTGCTAATGACCTGCTCATAGCTCACCTCACCCATCCACACGACAATCCCAAGGGGGTGACTGTGACAACGCTCCTGCTCTTGGCCACGATGAAAATAAAGCCCAGAGACAGTGATGATGCACCCAAGTTACCCAGCGAATTGGGGACACAGTTTGAACGCGGGTCCCTTGCTTCCTACGACGGCAGACTTTTGGCCACAACTGTGGGTCAAATACTGTGCTACCCACGCCACTGGTGGGGCCTGAGCTCACTGAGGGGGGAATGGGGATGGAACACTGTAATCACATCATTTTTAAATTTATTTTATTTATTTATTTATTTTTTAATGTTTATTTACTTTTGAGAGAGAGAGAGCGTGCAAGCGGGGCAGGGTCAGAGAGAGAGGGAGACAGAATCCGAAGCAGGCTCCAGGCTCTGAGCTGTCAGCACAGACGTGGGGCTCGAACTCACAAACCGCGAGATCACGACCTGAGCCGGATTCGACGCTCAACCGACGGAGCCCCCCAGGCGCCCCGTAATCACATCATTTTAAGATAAAAGTTCCCATCCTTCTTCCCCAGAAATCCAAGCTATGGTCCAGGAACTGATCTCCAAAGAAAACCATCTGCCTGGAGCTAAATAAGAAGTTTCTTACGTGCTATTGCCAAAGCCTTTTTCAGGCTCTGGGGGAATAACGACTTTGATATGTTAATCAACGTGTACCTTTCTCTTTCCATTCCTAGAAATGCCTGTTGCCCTGTGACGTTTCCTCCATTCACAGAACATCTAAGGTGGCCAATACCCGGCTTCAGAGGACGGATGTCTCAGCTCTGACAACTCGGAACACAAAGACCAGAAGAGTCGAAAGACCCTAGATGAATGTACAGTAAGGGAAGCAGCTCAGAAACATAAAAAGACAGACTCCCAGACTAAATAAACACTTGCTAGGCCTGGGGGAAGGAGGAGAATGCCAAGGTAAGAGACTTTGACTCTGGGGAGTGAACGAGAAGGAACCATGTGTTCTCTTCCCAAGGCCAAGTTCAGAGTGATGGCGCAGAGAAGTGCAGAACCCCAAGATACCTGTGGGGACCCTAAAGAAGAGAGGACCTGTTGCTCTCCCTCCCAGGGTGAAAGTCCCAGAATAAGGCAGGACCCTGGAGCTCCCTGCACCAAGCCGGAGGGGGGAGCAGAAAACCGATCCGTGTGCAGTCTGTGGCGGAAGGCCTGAGACCCTGCACGGGGTGAGAGCCACAGAATGTCCCCACGCGGAGGGGTGTTAGAAGAACCAGAGTCTCGGAGTCTCGGAGCCGGGCACAGAGGAGGACACAGTGGGGACCTGTAAGGACGGAACAAGACAGGATGGGACCACGCGCCGCACGGAGGCTGCGAACGGAGACGGGGCAATGTCGAGGACGAAGCTCCCTCCCCCGCACCCGCCTCCCACTGACCACCCCCCCCAGAGGTCCTGGCACCTCCAAACTCAGGTGAGCCATCCCCCTGAGGATGCTCCGCTCCTACCCGCTGAGTCAAGCTCGGTAACGTCATTGCTCGAAGTCTATTTCTGACGTTGCCGAAATCGTGAGAGGAGATTTGTACCCCACTCCGTAACCGGGACCTCCCTTTTGGCTCCCTGAACCCCCAGGGCCCAGCTCCCACGTCCCGCAGCCGAGCCAGCCTGGGCTGAGCAGAGACAGGGTTTCTGGGGGAATTGACAGGGCAGCCGCCCTCTCGTGCCTCGGGCTGCCGGGCCATTTGTCTGCTGGTGACAATAACAAATGAGCTGGCAGTGGAGGGATGGGGCCCTGGAGGGGCCTGGCAGAGGGGCTCCTGGGAAAGAGGTGCCCCTGGCCCCCCTGGGCCTGCTGTGTCAGAGATGGAGACAGTGCATGTCAGTCCTGAGGGGTCACTGCTGTCCCTGGCTGGGTCCCTGGGATCCCGTCTCTTTCATAGTCTGCAAGCCCTAGCCCTGACCCGGGAAAACTTCCCGTACCTCCAAGGGTCCCCCTCACTCCTCCCCTCCTGCTACTTCCCAGGACAAGCCCACCAGCCCCTTCCCTAATTTTAGGGTCCTACTAGTGACCCTTGGGGACGGACAGACAGGCATCAGTGCAGTCACAGTGGAGGAAAGTAAGAGTCATAATCATTGTTATAACGATGATGAACATTTTGGGGGCTTGAGGCATGCCAGGCCACATGCTAAGTGCTTTACCACGTGATTTTCTTTGACCCTCGCTGCAGCCCTCGGACGTAGACGGTCTCATCGGCCACATGTTATAGATGGAGAGGCAGGGGCTCTGAGAGGCGGGATCCCGTGGCTCGTATGGGATAAAAAGATCATTAGTGGGACCCGGGCTTTTTCTGACTCCGAAGCCCACGCCTTGCCCACTAGGAAGGCTGCAAGGGCAGGTATACAGGATCACGTCAGAGACGCCGTCACCTGGCCGTGACAAGCAGCACGATTCTGCGTCCCACCCATAGAGAAGCTGTCTCTTTCCCGGTGGGGCCGGGTGACGGGGTGGAATAAAGCTGGTCTGGAGACTGTAATCTGCTATGGCTGATTCTCGTGCTCAAAGAATCACAGGGAAGAATTTGCTCCGACTTCCTAAATACTTTCCATGAAAGAGGCTTACGTCAGAGCCAGACCGTGAGGCACTGACCCTTAGCATCCAGGCAGCATTTCCATGAGCTAGGACTTGAAGATGTTAGATGACTGTTCTATAGGAAAACAGCCGGGCAGGTGGGGAGGTCAGCCTCCAATACAATGAACCAGGTTGTAGAACTTTCGGTGCCCTCGGCACCGTTTTGGTGTCGGTGAGATGATTAAAACCTTGAGACGTCACGGATTTCAGCTCTTTCGGTTGAGGCCGAAACAAACAAAACTAGAGGGAGGGGAAGCAAGGGAGGAGAAGGGGGACTTAGTAGCCCGTATAACTGAAAGTTTCACGCAAGTTTCAGGTGTGGCTGGATCCAATGAGCTTTACCAACGTCTCAGAACTCTATCTTCCTGCCTCTTGTACCTCTTTCTGTTGCGCTGTCTTCACTCTCCAGCAGAATCTACTTTCAGGATGGGAAGGCGGTCTACAAAAGACCCAGGTTCATATCCTAAGAGCTCCACAACCCTCATGGGAAGACTGTTTCTCTTTCCAGATAGCTCCTACAAAAGTGCCATGGCCAGCTCACTGGTGCAATTTGGAACTCCGGGCCTCGGGTTCAGTTCTGGAGCCCGTTTGCTCCACAAAAGACAGAGAGTGAGTGAGAAGAGCTGGATTCTTCTGGTGAAGCAAGGGGAGGAGACACCCTCTGGGTAGGCACCCCACCAAGGAAAGCAAATCAGAGAACCAGAAGCGACTGAGTTTCTCTCTAAGCCAGGAGCCGGGTGACATGCTAAGCCACGAAGCTCTGCGGTATCCCCATGAACTAGCTTTCGTCTTCCCAATATTTCTGTTGTTCTTGAGGAAACCATGACTCCAAGAGGGAGGATAGTGTGACCTTCGTGACATGAGCTCGTGTGGCTGATTCCAACGGCACTGCTCCGTCTTGCCTGGTGTGTTCTGGGCCAGAAAGATAATGGAGAATAGAATTGAGAAAGGGTCCCAGCTCCAGAAGAAACACTATTTGGTTGGGTCCCTGTGCACAGATTACTGTTCCTCTCCGAGCTTCAGTTTCCGCAGCTGCGAAATGACCACACTGTCCTACATCCGTGATGTGAATAAGCAGCAGAGGGATCGAAGGGTGATGCCCTTTTCAGAAAGCCTACAGGATATCCTCTCTTTCAGTCAACATGACCAACCCCAGAAGTTACAGGGAGCTTCCCCTGGATCCCAAGGCCATGACTGTCCAAAAATGACCTTGGACACTCAGTTTAACCATCAAAATGTCGACAACCCAGTGTGGGCTCGGTGCTTTGGGCACATTCTCCCCTTTAATCTTTTCCTTTGTCTAGTTACGTAACATTGCAAATGTACAGAAAAGAAGGTGTCAGACACGTACGTGATCTTTTCCGAGATCAAGCAGATGTTAACGTTTCACCATCTTGCTTTAAAACTCTTTTTAAAGAAACAAAATATTAGAGACGCTGGTAAACACGTTCTCAATAGCCGGTATTTTTTTCTGTGTTTCCATCCTTCTCCAGAAGGGGGTCGGGTTCACCACTGGGTTGGTATGAATTAAAGTACAGCTATGTTTACATTCATTCCGTTTTCATATATATGCATAAACCGTATTTATTATACATGTGTGTTTGTGTGTGCATATATATGTGTATATATATATTAATGTTTGTGTGTTTTAAATTTTGCATTTTAAAACTTGTTCCATCCTCAAACTTAGTTTTCTTAATTTATCTCTATTGATACCTATGGATCTGATTCATTCATTTAAACTGTAATATCATATCCTGTTGCAAATAAACTATAATTTATTTGCCATTCCCCAGCTGAGAGAATATGGGTTGTTTTTACATTCTTACGATGACAAACTACCATAATAAGCATCTTTGTATGGTTCTCCTTGGGCACATACAGGAGAGTTTCTCCAGCACAAACACCCAGAAACGGAACTGGTAGGTAATGAGCACGGGTATCTCCAGCTTTATTGGGTAATACCAAATTGCTGTCCAAAGGGGCTTTACCAATTTATGTTCCCGCCATAAACATGAATTTCCGCTACTCCATATCCTTACCAACACCTGTGTTACCAAATTTATTGATTTTGTCAGTCTGACAAGTGCACACTGGTATTTCACGGTTACATTTTGAATAGAGCCAACAGTGACTTCGAGAATATTTTTATAGTCCGCTGCATTTCAGGTTTTCTTTTCCTTCAAGTTCCTTTTGCACATACTTTATCATCATTGGGTCCTTTGTTTCCTAATGATTTCTGAGGATTCTTAATACATCCGACCTACTAATCCCTTACTAATTATATGGTTGGCAGGCACCTTCCCTCAGACTGTCTGTTCCCAAGGTTTAATACATATTTTGTCATACGGAAGCTTTAATTTAACGTGGTAGTGTCTATCAATATTCTCCTTTGTGGCTTAAGCTTTTCCTGTTCTATTTGAGAAATCTTTCCCACTGAATCTCATAGGAAGATTCTCCCAGCCTTTGTTCTAAAGGTTTTATTTACATTACTGCTTTTCACATATATAATTTGAACACATCCGGAATTTTTTCCCATAAAGGTAGACATCTAGTTTGAATCCGTTTCCATATAGGATAGCAAATCACTTACGTACTAGTGGTTAACTGATTTATCGTGTCATATACCAACCTCCGTACTTAGCGGAAGGTCGGGCGTCCAGATGGGTTTGTAACACTGTCCCAACCACTGGGTTCATTCCCACGCCCAAACCGCCTATGCTGTGGTTTTCACTGTGTGGCTTTCCCAGTTATTAGGTTACTGGGTCTCAGCTCCAAACCCCCACACCCAGCTTTGTGATGCTGGGGCTGGAACTCTGTGACCCCCCCATTCTGCTTTGCCGTTGTCAAGAGTGGGCTCTCAAACCGAGGGGGTGGGAGAGGAACGAGAGGCTGGCTCCTCATGTCTGCTTGTGGTCCCTGTGATCGTCACATACCCTCACTTCCTCGGCCCTGGGACACCAGCACGAGCCAGCTGTGCTCCCTCCTCAGAACTCAGAGCCAGTCATGCGGGGTTCACCCCGCAGCATCGACTTTTCAATAATTCCATCCACTTCCCTTTGTCCCTTAGTCCCTGCGTTAGTCGTTAGCTCCTGCAGCTGCCTCTGTGACAGCTTTGTGTTTTTTATTTATCTAATCAATTTCCTACCCAGTTGACAGTTCTTTATATTAAACTCTTTCTGTTAAAGCAACCGGTGTGGCATCTGCCTCTTGACGGGACCCTTACTGATATAGCAACTTTATGGTAAATCTTGATGCCGAAGAAGGAGATGTTCTTCTTTCCTTCCTCAAAATTTTCTTGGATAATCTTGGCCCTTATGTTTCCACATGGGTTTTATAAACCTTACTGTGGAACTGCACCAAAATAATAATATTAATATGAAGCATTTGAATATTTGCATAGCAATGACATAAATTTACGCTAAACGTGGTCAGAACTGACATCTTAACTGAGATTTTCTGATCCGTGAACACACGACGATTTCCCCGTTTCTTTAGGTCTTCTCATGTGTTTTTCAGGAAGACACTGTACGTGAAGTTTATATACACCCTCTGCTAGATATATTTCTAATTAATTTAGAGCTTTTGTTGTTATGGTACATTGAACCTTTTAAATTGCTGTTTTTAATTGTTTCTGGCTGGTGTTTAAGAAAGCAATTGATTTTTTTCTCTGTATTGATCTTGTATCCAGCAACTTGATGAACTCTTGAATTTGTTATTAATATGACTGTATATTCTGTAGAATGTTTCCACGTAACCGTATCAACTGCGAATATTGACAGGCCTTTTTTTCTTTCCTTACCATTGTTGCAGCTTTTATTTCTTTGCGTGCATGTACGCGGGTCTGTGTGTGTCTTATCCCACCCCATCCTGCCTCCAGTTCAACACTGAATAGAAGCACTTCCTTTTCTGACCAAGATGGACTTACAGGAACTAGACTTACCTTCTTACCTGAAACATCTGAAAGAGTCACTTAAAAAACTATGAAACAACGGTTCTCAAGATATTGGGTATTAGGCAAAGACAGTCAGTGAATTCTGAAAACGGGGGGGGGGGGTGGTGGAAATGAGGTGAGCTCTGGTACTGCCCCAGATTCCTACCCAGAGAAAGTTTCCAGCCCAAGGAGGGTGACCCCAGGCAGAGGGAGGTCCACCCGAGGTAAGGAGACAGGTCTGAGGTTCCAGACAGGCCAAGATGGCTAGAGTTCACAAGACAAAATACCAGGGAGGAAAAAGTTATTCAGAGAGAGAGCTCTTCAGAGATCTGCAGAAGGTCCCCGTTGAGTCCTTAGCTAGACACTGATCAACTCAAGAATGGGATCTCGCCATTTGCAACGACATGGACCCATCTAGACAGTATAATGCTAAGTGAAATAAGATAACCAGAGGAAGACAAATACCATAAGATTTCGCTCATATGTGGAATTTAAGAAACAAAACTAATGAACAAAGGGGAAAGAAGGAGAGAGACAAACCAGGAAACAGACCTTAAGTATAGAGAACACACTGGTGGTTATGAGAGGGCAGGTTGGTGGGGGGATGGTGGAAATAAATGAAGGGGGTGAAGGAGGGCACCTGATGAGCTTTGGGTGATGTATGGAAGTGTTGAGTCACTATATTGTACACCTGAAACTAAGATAACATTGTATACTAACTATACTGGAATTTTTAAAAATGTGAGAAATCTCTCCGAGGTTAAGTAAAGAACCACCAGAAAGCCTGAAAGTGTTTAAGACTCAGGAATCACACAAGGCCAGGGAAGCATGTCTGTCCCCACCAGTCACAGTGGAAAACCTCATAATTCACAGTATACTGGGTTGAACACTAGAAGGGTTTTTCAGCCGCAGAGTAAAGGCAGCCCTCGACGAAATGCTGTTCTGATCCCGCTTAAAAAAGCTTAAAGACAAGGCCCCAAAGGATCCAACGTGGTTCAATAATCTAATCGCAGGGAAGAGCACAGGTTAAGAGGAGTCATAAGAATATAAAATATCCAACACACAGCAAAGTGGAATTCAGAATCAAATTTGGCATTCGATCAAAAATTACCAAGCATACAAATATCCAAGAAAATAGAATCTATTAATCAAAAGTGAGGCAGAATTGGCACGGTTGATAGAATTAGTAAGTAGAAGTTGGAGAAACCGGGGCGCCTGGGTGGCGCAGTCGGTTGAGCGTCCGACTTCAGCCAGGTCACGATCTCGCGGTCCGTGAGTTCGAGCCCCCCATCAGGCTCTGGGCTGATGGCTCAGAGCCTGGAGCCTGTTTCCGATTCTGTGTTTCCCTCTCTCTCTGCCCCTCGCCCGTTCATGCTCTGTCTCTCTCTGTCCCAAAAATAAATAAACGTTGAAAAAAAAAAAAAGAAGTTGGAGAAACCATCAAAGATGTTAGACACAAGAAACAAATAAAAACATCAGATCAACTTCTGGAGATGAGAACTAAAATGTCTGAGATGAAAAATACACTTTTCTCCCCTTCCTTTAGGGCCATCTGTTTTTTTCTGAAATTCCACACATGAGTGAAATCATGTGATATTCCTCTTTCTCTGACTGACTTATTTTGCTTAGAGAAATAAACTTTAGTTCCATCGACATCATTGCAAATGGCAATACTTCACCCTTTTGCTGGTCATAGGTATTAAGGAGGGCACGTGTGATGAGCACTGGGTGTTACATGTAAGTGATGAATCACTAAATCCCACACGTGAAATCAATTTTACCACTGATGTTAACTAACTAGAATTTAAATAAAAACCTGAAAGCAAAACAAAACAAAATGCACTTGATGGGGTGGGTTAAAGATCAGTGGAACTGAAGATACGACAACAGGAACTATCCAAAATGAAACACAAAATCCAGAAGAATGAACAGACCATCAGTGGGCGACGGGACAATTAAAAGTTCTCTAGCAAATATGAAATTGGAGAGGCTGGACGGGAAGAATGGAAAATAAAAAAAGGTTTGAACAAACAATGGCTGAAATTTAAGTGGATACAAAATATCTGAGTAGAAACCCCACCGAAGAAAACAGATAGGCCAATGGCCAATCAACACGTGAAAAGGTGCTCGACGTCGTTAACAATCAAGGAAATAAAATTCAGACCACACTGAGATACTATTTCACACCCACTAGGATGGAAATCATAACAAATGCAGATAACAACAAGTATTGGCAAGGATGTGAAAACAGAGATAGTGGGAATGTTCAATGATGTGGCCGCTTTCAAAGAAAGCCTGGCAGGTCCTCAAAGATTTAAAAACGAATTTAACACGAGACGCCACAATCCCACTCCTAGGCATCTACCCAAGAGAAATAAAAGAGATAGCCGGATAAAAACTTGCGCACCAATGCTCGTCGTGACGTTATTCACAATAGCCAAAAACTGATGAATGGACACCACTCAGAAATAAAAAGGAATGAGGGGCGCCTGGGTGGCGCAGTCGGTTAAGCGTCCGACTTCGGCTCAGGTCACGATCTCGCGGTCCGGGAGTTCGAGCCCCGCGTCGGGCTCTGGGCTGACGGCTCAGAGCCTGGAGCCTGCTTCCGATTCTGTGTCTCCCTCTCTCTCTGCCCCTCCCCCGTTCGTGCTCTGTCTCTCTCTGTCTCAAAAATAAATAAACTGTTAAAAAAAAATTTTAAAAAGAAATAAAAAGGAATGAGCAAATGAGAAATAAAAAGGAATGAGCACCACTCAGAAATAAAAAGGAATGAGCAGAAATAAAAAGGAATGAGCAGCAACATGAATGAACCTCAAAGATATTATACTGAGTGAAGAAAGCCAGACGCCAACACCACATATTGTAGGACTTCTTTTACATGAAATTTCCAAACAAAAAACAAAAAACAAAAAACAGGCAAGTCCACAAAGGCAAGTCACAAGGCTGGTTGGGGCTAGAGGTGGGAACTGTAAGTGCCTGAAAATAGACATAAAGAAAATTTCATTCGTGATGAAATATTCTAAAATCGGATGGTGGTGATTATGGCACGGCTGTGTAAATTTTCTTAAAATGTTCAATTCTTTACTCAGGATTTATGCTATATAAATCATGCCTTAATAAAGCTGTTTTAAAAGGAAACATTTATTACTTTTTAAAATGTATACCCAAGTTAGCACATAAAACAGAAACTATTTTTTTAAGTTTATTTATTTTGAGGGGGGGAGAGAAAGAACACGCGGGGGCGGGGCAGAGGGAGAGAGAGAGAGAGAGAGAGAGAGAGAGAGAGAATTCCAAACGGGCTCTGCACTGTCAGCACGGAGCCCAACACGGGGCTCAAACTCACGAGCCATGAGATCATGACCTGAGCCGAAACCAAGAGCTGGTCGCTTAAACCAATGGAGACACCCAGGCGCCCCCAAAAGAAACTTGCATCCAGAATACACAATAAGAAAACAAAAAAATGGAATATTACTCAGCCATAAAAAATGAGAGCTTGCCATTTGAAGCGTGGATGGACCTGAGGCTGTTATGCTAAGTGAAACGAGTCAGACAGAGAAAGACACAAGCCATATTGTTTCCCTTACGTGGAATCTAGAAAACAAAACAAACAAGCGAAAAAGTAGCCACAGAGCCATGAACACAGAAAACTGGTGGTTGCCAGAAAGGAGAGGGTGGAGGATGAGAAAGATGGGTGACGGGGAGTGGGAGGTACAGGCTTCCGGTTATGGAATGAATAAGTCACAGAGGCGAGAGGTGCAGCACGGGGACTATAGTTCATGGTATTGTAATAGCGTTCACGGTGACAGGTGGTTGCTCCCTTGTGCTGAGCACAGCACGAGGTACAGGGTTGTGGAATCACTATCTTGCACACCAGAAAATTATGTCACATTGTGCATCAACTCAACTTCAATCATCAAAAACAAATAGCCTGGGCGGCTCGGTTGGTTAAGCGTCTGACTCCTGATTTTGGCTCAGGTCATGATCCCACCATTCATGGGATTGAGCCCCACATTGCGCTCTGTGCTGATAGCAAAAGTCTGCTTGGTATTCTGTCTTTCTCTCTCTCTCTCTTTCTCTCTCTCTCCCCCCCCCCCCCCCGCCTTGCTCATGCTTTCTCTCTCTCTCAAAATAAATAAATAAACTTAAAAAAAATAGTAATAATATCAGATCAAGTATTTGAGCAGATACCTTACCAAAAAAGATACACTGGGGCGCCTGGGTGGCTCAGTGGGTTGAGCGTCTGACTTCATCTCAGGTCATGATCTCGCGGTCTGTGAGTTCGAACCCCATGTCGGGCTCTGGGCTGACAGCTCAGAGCCGGGGACCTGCGTCAGATTCTGTGTCTCCCTCTCTCTGACCCTCCCCGTTCATGCTCTGTCTCTCTCTGTCTCAAAAATAAATAAACAAAAAAGATTTAAAAAAAATACATGGAGGCAAATAAATGCATGGGAAGATATTCAACATCGTCAGTGATTGGGAAATACAAAATAAAACCCCAGTGAGATACCAATATACACCTATCAGGGTGTCCAAAATTTTCGAAACCGATCACACCAAGTGTTGGCAAGGATGTGATACACCTGGAAATCTCATGTACTGCTGGGGATGTGGGAGTGTGAGAGGGTTACAAGCACTTTGGAAAACAGTTTGGGCATTCCTAACGAGTTAAAAGCACACCTAACCTAGGATTCTGTCACTCCACTCCCAGGGATTTCAGCAAGAGAACTGAAAGCAATACGTCTCTACAAGGACATGTGCACAAATGTCCACAGTGGCTTTAGCTGAAATGGTCAGAAACTGGAAATAGCACAAATGTTTGTCAACAGACGCAAAGATCGGCAAGCAGACTGTGGTACGTCCATACAGTGGAAGGCTTTGCAAGCAGGAGTGGAGTTACTGACACATGATACGAGATGGGAACATCGTAAGGTGGTTATCTGAGTAAAAGAAGCAAATGCAAAACACACATATTGTATTATTTTATTTGTATTCAGTTCTCAAAAGGGGGTCACAAATCCATAGCAACAGAAGCAGATGGGTGGTCACCGGCGGGTGGCAGACCCTGGCAGGCGAGGAGGGGTGAGGAGGGAGAATACCAAGGAGCAGGAGGAAGCCTCTGGCGGGGTGGGGGGGGTGGGGTGGGGGGGCCACAATGGACACGTTCACTATCTTGAGTGCGATGGTAGTTTCACGGAGGCGAGCACGTGCCAAAACTTATCAAATGTACACATTAAATATGTGCAATTCACTATCGATTATGCTTCAACAAAGCTGGGTGTTGTTTGTTTTAGAGGGAGCGCGCGTGCAAGCAGGGGAGAGGGGAAGAGGGAGAGAGAGAGAGGGAGAGAAGAGAATCCCAAGCAGGTTCCACGCTCAGCACAGAGCCCAGTGCTCCTAAGCTGATGCTCCTGGATGTTCTGGATGCAAACTATCACATCTTACACGCTTCTTTAAAAAAAAAAAAACATTTTGTTGAGGTATGATTGCTGCGTGAAAGTTGTATATATTTAAGACACGTGACAGATGAGTTTTAGGGTAAGTATACACCTGTGAAACCATCACCACCTGGCTAACAGTACTGTATTGTGTACTTAAAATTTGCTAAAAGAGTAGATCTTATGTTAGGTGTTCCTACCACCAAGTAATAAATAATAACAATAAAGAGGGCAGGAGGAAACTTTGGGAGGTGACGGATACATCATGCTCTTCTGGTCACGATTCTTTCCGTTCCTCTTTTCCCCTCTTTGGGTATTTTAAGTACTTCAGGTGACTCCTTTCTCTCAGTGCAGCCAGGGGATTTCCTGTGTTTAACCTTGAAACCAAAGACCTTTTTAACCACTATTGAAAGAAATGTCAGGAAGAAGAAGGAAATGTTTCTTCAATCCCCAAAGAGCTGCAGTAAAACACACACACACACACACACACACACACACACACACAGGTGGTATTCCTGCATCATAAAGTTCCTTTCAAAAGGGAGATGGTGAGAATATTAACAAATTCATCAGTCTTACTCTCCTATTGAGTGTGGAGAACAGTGCCCAAATAAATAATCCCGTTCTGTTTCCTGTTACTATAAAACCATACGTGGGAATAGTCACACAAAGGAATGTATTAAGTCACCCAGTCAACAGATATGGCTGCCATGCTGTGAAATATCACCCATAACCTTAAAATGTCTCCAGCGCTATGCAACTGTTCCTGCTTCATAATCCATTGCCCTGCAAGTAGGATTTAAATCGACATCTCTACAGCGAGGTGCAAATCTTAGGGAAGTTTCCATGTGAAGCAACAGAAGGGCTTTGGAATTTCCTGCTTCATGCATAGGGTCTATATTTATATAGATTTATGTCATAAGTACCATGACTTACAGGTTGGTTTCTCCATTCAACCTAAGGATTTGACGGTCTTTTCTCTTGAGAGTAACAGCACATACTCATCAAGTTAAGGGGTTTTCTTTTGTTCTCGCTTACTGGAAAGCTTTTTTTTTTCAGCCAATAGTATTTCCTGAATTTTATTAAATACATTTTGCTGAATCTGTTGCAAGGTTCATATGGTTTTCTCTGGACTATAGTAACTAGAGTTTTCATTAGTAAACTATTTTTATGTGGCTGGAAAAAAAAAAATCCCTGCTTGGCCATGATGTATTTTTAAAACAAGTTGCTATGTTTAAAAATTTTTTTTAATGTTTATTTATTTTTAAGAGAGAGAGAGACAGAACACAAGCAGCAGAGAGGCAGAGAGAGAGGGAGACACAGAATATAAGCTGTCAGCACAGAACCCGATGTAGGGCTCGAACCCACGAGCTGTGAGATCATGACCTGAGCTGAAGTCAGATGCTTAACTGACTGACCCACCCAGGAGCCCTACAAGTTGCTATGTTTTATTTGCTGATTGTTTCACTTAAGATTTTTGTCCCTACGTATAATTCGAATATGACTACCCTTTATATTTTACTATACTGTCCTTATATGATTCTCATTTCTAGCAGAACCTTCTACGAGCCTCATAAAAGGGATTGGACAGCTGTCCGCTTCTTTTCCTGTCCTTGCATTAAATAGAAATTATTTATTCCTTAAATATTGGGTAAAACACGCTAAGGTTTTGAAACCTTCTTTTCTAAGTGATGGATTTAAGACCTAATTTTCTCCCTGCTTAGCTGTATCTCATGAGTTTTGATGTAAAAGGTTTATTTGTCATTCAGCTATACATATTTCCATTGTGATGTTTTCTTTGATACATGAATTATCTACACTTACATTGTTAAATCCTAAAACACATAAATTTTTCTACATTTCTAACGTTACGGTATTGTGGTTACAGGATGTAGTGTTTGTTGGTATTTATTTAGATTTGCTGTGTGGCTGAATCATAGCTTTTATAAACATTCAATTATTTTGGAAAAGAATTTTTGTGTTCTCTAAATATCACCTGCAAAGTTCTATACACGTCCATTAGCTGAGAACTTTAGTGTCGTTATGTGAATCCTCCATAACCTTCTAATTTTTGTCTGTTTCATCTATCGGTCACTTGGGAAAGTCTGTTCGACTCTCCGTTCTGATTCTGGATGTGTATACTTACTTATCCTGATAAATTTGTCAATACCTTCTTTATACGTTCTGAATCTAAGCTATGTAAGCCCTGGAATGTTACATCTTCCTGATAAATCACTCCTAGTTTTGTTCTGTATCAACCCTTTTTATCATCCGTAATACATTTCTCTTTTGTTATTAATAAATTTCTCTTTAAAAATATTGTTTTATGTTAGTACAAAAATTTTTTAATTAGTGTGTAATTTTAAACTGGTGTCACCAAGGGAGCAGTAAGCAAACTATATAGCCTGAGGGACAAGTCCCACCGCCGTTTACTTTTGTAAATAAGGTTTTACTGGAACACGGACACACTCATTCATTTCGATCTGGTCTACGGCTACTTTTCATGCAACAACAGCAGAGCTGAGTGGTTGCAACAGGGACTTACGGCCAGCAAAGCCCTAAAATATTTATTACGTGGCTCCTTGTAGAGAAAGTTTCTTGACCACTGTGATACAACATTGACTAGATCCAAATGAATGGAACATAAGTGTGAGACAGGAAGTAATGCCATGGGCCGCTGTGTACCCAACACCTACTTTAAGAAGTAGAACATGGCCAGCATCTTTGTGGCTATCCCAAGGTCCCTCCCTGATCTCAGCTGGGTCCTTCTCCCTCAGATTCAGCCCCCTCCTGCTTATCATGTGTGCTTAACCATTGTTTTTCTTTGTAATTTTACCATATTTGTATCCATAAACAACATAGCGTTTACTTTTTCATGGGCTTCGAGCTCTAAGTAGGTAGAATTAGAGTGTATTATTCACTGACAATTTGCTTTGCTCACTCGACGTTTTCGAGATTCATCCTTGTTGCATGTAGCTCTGGCTCATTTTCACTGCTGTTCAGAATCGCAATGTACCAGTGTATGTATTTTTCCATTCCAAAGCTGATTGGTATTTCTAGTACTTTGCTACTACTAAAAAAATTGTTGCTGTATACATTCCTATATGTGTCTCCTGCCCCACGCGGGCAAGCATTTCTCTGGGACATGTACCAGGAGCATTGAGAAATTGTCTGGCCGTAGATAGGATTATCTTCACCTTTATAAAGTAGAAAAAGCCAAAATGGTCTCCGAAGTGGTTACGCATTTTATTCTCCCACCAGAAAAATACAAATTGGCCATCAGGCCATAGCCTCACCGACGATTTTCGTTTTTTGGTTGACTGGGCGTTCTGATGTGTCTTACAGTTGTTTTAATTTTCATTCCCAGAATGTTAATGGAGTTGAGTGTCTTCTCACGGGTGTAAGGACATTTATTCTCCACTTCTGTGATAGCTTTCACAAGTTGCTTGTCCATTTCTCCATTTGATTGTTCTTCCCATTCATATTGACTTGTAGACACTACTTCCCTTGATACGAAGCATTTACCGGTGTTGCTGCTGTAAACACCTTTTCCCACACCGTGGCTCGTACTCCGACTCTGTTTTTCTGGTTGTTGTTTTTTAACAGGAGCTTTTTCTTTTTTTTTTTAAATTTTTTTTTCAACGTTTTTTATTTATTTTTGGGACAGAGAGAGACAGAGCATGAACGGGGGAGGGGCAGAGAGAGAGGGAGACACAGAATCGGAAACAGGCTCCAGGCTCCGAGCCATCAGCCCAGAGCCTGACGCGGGGCTCGAACTCACGGACCGTGAGATCGTGACCTGGCTGAAGTCGGACGCTTAACTGACTGCGCCACCCAGGCGCCCCTAACAGGAGCTTTTTCATGTAGCCAAATTGATTCCTCTTTCCCTTCATGACTTATACTTGCCGTGGATTGTCTTTAAAATATTGTTCCTTGACGCATCGTCATAAATACATACTCCGATACTGTCTTCTAAAAGATTTCATGTTTTTCCCTTCACGCAAATCTTCAATGCATCTGAAATTGACTTTGGTGTGGTGTGAGATGGGGGTACGACCACCGGGCCCCCTCTACATCACTGGTCTTAATTAGCAGAGTTTTACCAGATTTCCTAGGAGTCCTTAATATGAGGTAAGGTAAGCTTCCTCTCATTTCTCTTCTTTATGAGTATCTTGATCTGAGCCCTTTATTATTCCACAAGATGTAGTCTTTACATTTTTTTAATTCCAGTGTAATTAACAGACAGTGTTATATTAGTTTCAGGTGTCCAATACAATGGTTCAACAATTCTACACACGACTCCGTGCTCATTGTGATAAGTATACTATTAATCCCCCATCAAATGGAGTATTTGCATCAATTTTTTAAAAGTTATGTTGGAATCTTAACAACACTGACAATTTAGATCAACTTGGAAAGAATGGACAGCTGTAGGAAATTGCGTCTTCTTCTCCATGAACACAAAATAGTCTTTTATGTTTCCTTTACCTTCTTTCAATAACATTTTATAATTCTTCTCCTTAAAGGTTTCTTAACATCTTTAGATTCCTTTATATGGACTATTACAATTGGTGCGTATTTTTTTATTACACTTTCTCTACTGATAGCAGGTTGACCAGAAATGCAATTTATTTTTGTATATTACATTTTTGTACAAGCATTGTGCTAACTTTCCTTATTAATTCCAATAATTTATCTGTGGGTCCTTTTGAGTTTTCCTTATAAATAATCATATCATCTGGAAAGATTAAATTCTTTTCTTCATCTCTATATCTTTGTAGCTTTTATTTCTTTTCCCACATTACCGTGCCAGCTAGGACTTCCAATATGGTGCTGAATAATAGTGACAATAGATTCCTGTTCCTGATCTTAAAGGGAATGCTTCCTTCCTTCAATTTCCTGTCAAATGCAATGTTTGTTAGAGGATTTTTTACACCCTTTATTTTTCTTTTGCTAAAATTTTGTAGCAGTTTATTTTTTTACATATGTTGAAAATATTACACCCTATTTCTCCTTTAATCTGTTAATGGGGTAAATTGCAGTAATTGACTTTCTAATGTGATCCAAACTCACAACCCTGGAATTAACCCAAATTGGACATTATATGTTATCTGTTTGATGTATTGATGGATTCTATTTTCAATACAACTTTGTTTGGGCTTTGTCTATGTTTATAAATGAGATTGGCCCGAAATCGTTTGGTGCCGATGTGGTGATCATAAAATGAGCGGGGAATATTACCCTCTTGTCTCATTGTTAGTAAAAAGTTTCAAGACTGCTGCTTTATTTTCTCAGCTTCAGGATTCTCTGAATGTCAAGTGTACATGAGAAACAGGAGGCCTGTGGTTTTGAAGATGTGCAGGGATGTTTTCTACTCGAGGTCAGGCAGAAATTGACAAATTTCCTTTACTGGCAAGTGGATTAGTTCCTGGATACTCTTTCTTAGAGGATACAGCCTTTTTGGGGGGTGCCTGAGTGGCTCAGTCCGTTAAGCGTCCGACTTTAGCTCAGGTCATAATCTCACAGTTTGTAGGTTCGAGCCCTGCGCGTCGGGCTCTGTGCTGACAGCTCAAAGCCTGGAGCCTGCTTCGGATTCTGTGTCTCCCTCTCTCTGTCCCTCCCCTGCTCGCACTTGGTCTCTCTTTCTCTCTCAAAAATAAATAAACATTAAAAAAATTTTTTTTTAAAAAGAGGATACGGTTTTTTTTTTTTCCTGTGGGTGGGTTCTCAGTTTTAACACCACACACTGTGTTGACTAAAAACTTCATCCCTTGTCCTCAGTGGGTATTAAAACCCACCTCCCCGGACAGGTAGGATTAACACCCCGCCCAAATGAGCACCCTGTCTGCTTACACACTTATTCTTCTACTTTTCAGTCAATGAAAGACCCCTTTTCTCTTTTTGCAAATTTTATCTATGTATGTAACATTATAACTATTTCCAGCATTTCTAGATGTTTCTGGTGAGAATGTTTTTAAGTTTCCAACTAGTCATATTGTTAGAACTACCCACACTCTGCTCAGTGACTCTTTACAAATAACACGGTAGGGGCACCTGGGTGGCTCAGTCGGTTGAGTGTCAGGCTTGAGCTCAGGTCATGATCTTGTGGTCCATGAGTTCGAGCCCCGCGTCGGGCTCTGTGCTGACAGCTTAGAGCCTGGAGCCTGCTTCCGATTCTGTGTCTCCCTCTCTCTCTGCTCCTCCCCCGCTCGCATTGTGTGTCTCTCTCTCTCAAAAATAAATAAACATTTGGGGCGCCTGGGTGGCTCAGTCGGTTAAGCCGACTTCGGCTCAGGTCATGATCTCGAGGTCCGTGAGTTCGAGCCCCGCACTGGGCTCTGTGCTGACAGCTCGGAGCCTGGAGCCTGCTTTGGATTCTGTGTCTCCCTCTCTCTCTCTGCCCCTTCCCCACTTGTGCTCTCTCTCTCTCGCGCTCAAAAATAAATAAACATTAAAAAAAATTTTTTTTAAAACCATTGTCATAAGGGATTATCATCCCATATTTACAGAGGAGGAAAATGAGCTCAGAGAGCTCAATACCTTCCAAAGTCATGGAGCTAGTGAATATCAGAATTAGGATTTGAAAAAATGAAAAAAAAAAAAAAAGAACCAGGATTTGAATCAAAGTATTCCAAAGTCTGTGTCCTTAACTCAATTCCAAATTTCCATCCTTCATGAGTTGCTTCTAATCCAGGATTACCCGGGTTTTTGGGGGTTGTTTTGTTTTGTTTTGTTTTTACCCATTTACCAGGAAATTGTGGAAGGGCTGCATGCAGTTCTGTGGTGCAGCTGCCCACCTAATCACAGATGTAGCCTGAGGAGGAAATTCTCTTTAGTTTTTTCTAATCCCTATGCCAAGAATCCGGTCTCCTTGCTCATTTACTGGGTAAAGAATAGTATCTTTTAAAACAACAAAATTAATAGGCAAAATACAAACCGGCAAATAAAATTGCAACAAATAAGGCAAAGCGCTAACATTCAACATACAAATTACTCATAAAATTGCATCAGAGAAAAATCAGCCTAATGGGAAAATGAACAAACCAGAGAAGCAGAAAATTCACACCATACAAAATACGAAGGTGCAACCCCAGTGCTGATTTCTTTTTTTTTTTTTGGTGCAAGAGTCCTGAACGTAAGATCTAAATCTGTGAAACTCCTGAAGCAGACCCAGGGGTGAATCTTCCTGACTTGGTGTGAGGCAATGGTTTCCTAGCTAGGACACCAAAAGCATGAGAGACAAAAGAAGAACATAAGATAAATTGGACTTTATGAAAATTTAAAATGGCGCTGCAAACAAAGGGTATCATCTGCAAAGTGAGAAGCCAATCCACAATTTGAGAGAAAATATTGACGATCATATATCTGGTAAGAAGTGTGTACCCCAAACATGCAAATAACCTACACAGGTCAAAAATAGGAAGACAAATCAGGGCGCCTGGGTGGCTCAGTCCGTTAAGCGTCCGACTTCGGCTCAGGTCACGATCTCACACTCCGTGAGTTCGAGCCCCGCGTCGGGCTGTGTGCTGGCAGCTCAGAGCCTGGAGCCTGCTTCGGATTCGGTGTCTCCCTCTCTCTCTGCCCCTCCCCTGCTCATGCTCTGTCTCTCTCTGTCTCAAAAATAAATAAAAACATTTAAAAAAATAAGAAGACAAAGAACCCAATTTAGAAATGGGCAAAGTGGGGCAATTGGCTGGCTCAGTCAGCTGACTGTCCAACTCTTGATCTCAGCTCAGGTCTTGATCTCACGGTCCTGAGTTGGAGCCCCACATCCAGCTCCACACTGGGCGTGGAGAGTGCTGAAAATAAAACAAAACAAAACACCAAAAAACAATGGGCAAAGAACCCGGGAGCAATTCTCAAAGAAAATACGCAGATGACCAGCCAACACATGAAGAGATGTCCGATGTCCACGTCATTGGCCATCAGGTAAGTACAAATGAAAACCATGTTGAGCCACCACTCTGCACTCACTGAAGTCACTTGTCATCAGAAAGACAGACAGGAAGTTTTGGGGAGCATGTGGAGAAATGGGAGCCTTTAGTCATCGCTGGTAGGTACGTGAAACAGTGTAGCTGCTGTGGAAAACCGTCTGGTAGTTCTACAAAAAGGTAAACCTATAAGGCTAACACATGACCCAGAAATTCAATGCACAGGCGACACCCAAGAGAAATGAAAACAGACATCCACAGAAAAGTGGGCACATGAATGGTCACAGCGGCACTATTCATAACAGACAAGAAGTGGAAACGGCCCGGATGTCCATCAACGAATGAACGAGTAAACAAAATGTGTGTCCACACAGCAGACTATTGTTCAGCCATGAGAAAAGAGGAAGGAAGGACTTATTCTTGCTCCCACATGGAGAATCCTTGGAAACATCATGCTCAGTGAAAAACGTTCAGTCACCGGACACCATCTATTATATGATTCCAGAATATATATGTGAAATGGAGTTTAAAGGAAATGTTCAGAAAGGGCAAATAAAAAGACCCAGAAGATGGATCAATTTCCTCTCCTCTTAGGGGGAGAGGAAATGAAGACTTCCATGGACTCAGGGATCCTTTCTGAAGGGAGGAAAATGTTCTAGATATTTTTTTTAATGTTTATTTTTTAGAGCGAGAGAGACAGAGACAGAGGCAGAGTGTGAGTAGGGGAGGAGCACAGAGAGGGAGACACAGAATCCGAAGCAGACTCCAGGCTCCGAGCTGTCAGCACAGAGCCAGACGCAGAGCTCGAACCCACGAACCGTGAGATCATGACCTGAACCGAAGTCGGACGCTTAACTGACTGAGCCACCCAGGCGCCCCAGGAATGAAAATGCTCTAAAATGAGATCAGGGTGGTGGTTGCACAACCTTTTGAATATACTAAAAACATTGAAGGGTGCATGTTAGACAGATGAATTTATGGTATGTGAATTCTATCTCAATAAAGCTATTTACGAAAAGAAGCAAAGAAAAATGGGACACTTCTCTTTGGCTATCAAGTTGGCAACTTTTTTTTTTTTTTTTTAACAAATGATGCTAATATCATGCCTTGACCAGGGAGCCAGAAAATAAGTACCACGGTTGGTGGGAATGCAAACTGGTGCAGCTGCTCTGGAAAACAGCGTGGAGGTTCCTCAAAAAATTAAAAATAGATCTACCCGATGACCCAGCAATAGCACCGCCAGGAATTCACCCAAGGGATACAGGAGTACTGATGCATAGGGGCACTTGTACCCCAATGTTTATAGCAGCACTTTCAACAATAGCCAAATTATGGAAAGAGCCCAAATGTCCATCAAGTGATGAGTGGATAAAGATGTGGTTTATATATGCAATGGAATACTACTTGGTGATGAGAAAGAAGGAAATCCTGCCATTTGCAACAACGTAGATAGAACTGGAGGGCATTCTGCTAAGTGGAATAAGTCAGAAAAAGATACCATATGTTTTCACTCATATGTGGAACTCGAGAAAGTTAACAGAAGACCATGGGGGAAGGGAAGGGGAAAAGATAGCTTCAAACAGACAGGGAGGCAAATCATAAGAGACTCTTAAATACAGAGAACAAACTGAGGGTTGATGGGAAGGAGGGCTATGGGGGAGAGGGGAAAATGGGTGATGGGTTTGAGGAGGGCACCTGTCGGGATGAGCCCTGGGTGTTGTATGAAAGTGATGAATCACGGAATCTACCCCCAAAACCAAGAGCACACTCTACAATGTATGTTAGCTAAGTTGACAATAAATTATATTTAAAATAAATAAATAGGGGGGAAAAAAGTCCTACTGAAAGCATAAGTTGATGCATATTTTCTGGAAGACAGTCTCAAATACATACCAAAATCCTGAAAATATGAACAACCTTTGCTCCAGCAGGGTCACCCTCTGGGAAATACAGCCTAAGGAAGTATCTAGAGATCTATGCAGAGCTTTATAGATCACAATGCTAATGCACTGTTACTATTAATAGCAAATCAAGAAAACTAGAGGCATACTAAAAACCCAACACTGGGGAAATGAAGATAGTATTTTTTAAACTTTTTTTTTAATGTTTATTTATTATTGAGAGACAGAGAGACACAGAGCATGAGCAGGGGAGGGGCAGAGAGAGAGGGACACACAGAATCCGAAGCAGGCTCCAGGCTCTGAGCTGTCAGCACAGAGCCCGAGGCGGGGCTCGAACTCACAGACTGCGAGACCATGACCCGAGTGGAAGTCAGATGCTGAACCGACTGAGCCACCCAGGCGCCCTAAATAAAGACAGTATTATACAAATATATATATAAAAAATACTACCCATCCATTAAAAATGATGTTGTGAAAGGCAATAGCAAGGAGAAATCATCACCCCGTCTCATAATAAATGAAAGACCAGGCTGCAAAGTTATATGTGGAGAATAATTCCAATGTTGTAAAACAAAATTACTGAAAATACATAGTCTAAAATATTAACAGTGATTTTCTTAACGTGACAGGATAATGGAAGATCATTTTTTATTTTCTTCTTTGTTCTGCATTGTTCTAATTTTCCACAGAGAACATGTACTGGGCTTTTCATGACCGGCGGAAAGTAACGTTGTAATGTGTTTCGGATTTTCCACTTTCCTGGCCCATCCCCCGCTGAGGTGCAGTGAGCGGTGGGCTGTAAGATTCGAAGTTAATTTCTGAGTGGATTTCTGTGATGCTTTCCATTCGTAAGATTATGACTGTGATATTCTATCTTCAGACTATTTCTTCGTGTAGTCCACCTAAGGCGTTCGCAAAGACAGATTCTTTCCCATTTTCTCGTAGACTCTGCGGCCCCCCCACCTGCAGAGAGGGAGAAGACGCAGTCTTGAAAAATAAGGTTATTCCACAGGGGGGGGTGGGGAGGAGGGACGGACATTGTGAGATGAGGCCAGGCGAACCCTGCAGAGACCTGGGAACGATTTTTCTCTCCCAAAATATAATTAATCAATTATGTCCAAAGGAGTAGAATCAATATTTTTATAAATGAGATGTTCATACGCCAAGAAGGGATTGTCGCAACGGTCCCATCATCTTTCACCTGCTAATCCAATGTAAATGATGGGCTTTTTAGCTGATGTCTTCGGCATTTGCCAACCGAACTTTTTTCCACTTGGGCATTCTGATCACGACTTTCCGATTCTTCTGCCGGCCACCCCCCCTCCCCCCCGGGAGATGCAATGTGCCAGGGTCCCTTAATAAGCGATACACCACTAATAACAAAACCTTGTCTTCACTGGCTACCTTCCTCTCCAGGGCCTTTGTGATATTGTTGCATTGATCTTCCCAGCATCCTCCAGGACGCAGGCAAATGATGTGTGGTTGGGGGCACTGGCAAGGCTTAGATAAATTGCACCTTGATTGAATCTTTTTAATGCAAGGAACATTTATTAAGTGCCTACTATGTACTGTAACCACTGCGGGCACTAGAGCCACAGAGATAAATCCCATAGTCACTGCCCTCCGGGGCTCACAATTTAGTGGAGGAGGCAGGCATGGAAATAAGTGTGCGCATAACATCATCGGGGGCTCTGGGTTGTAGATCAGCGCAAGGCACTATGGGAGCACAGGGGAAGAACAATGGGCCCTTCCTGTAGTGACAAGGCTCTGTTCCCCACAATTCTCAAGGGTGAGGAATTGCTCAGCAAGCCGATAAGGGTAAGACGGTGTTCTGGTAAAAGAAGGAAAACCAAGAAAAGGAGGATCACCTTCAAGGAATCCAATGAGGGAAGGTTCCAGAAAGGGGAACCGGTGCAGGACACGCCGCATTCATGTTCCCTTTTTATAGACATGCGTTGTTTTACCTACTCTGCACCCATCCCTCCTTCTGGCACAAGGAGTACCCCAGTTTGCCCTGGGGCTCCAGCCCTAGCATTTCCCCATCTGGTGAGGCTGATGGCGCCCACCCCCATCACGGATTTCAGGGGTTGATCGGGAACGCAGACCACCCGCATTCTGGCCGTAGTCAGTGCTTCAGGCAGGGGTGCCTGATCCAATTCAGCCCTGCAGAAGTAATTCTGGGAATTTGCATCCAAGGCACTGTCTCTACGTCAGTTATATCTCAAGGAAACTGGAGACATTTTTTAATTAAAAAAATTTATTTAAAAATTAGGGGCGCCTGGGTGGCTCAGTCGGTTGAGCGTCCGACTTCAGCCAGGTCACGATCTCGCGGTCCGTGAGTTCGAGCCCCGCGTCAGGCTCTGGGCTGACGGCTCAGAGCCTGGAGCCTGTTTCCGATTCTGTGTCTCCCTCTCTCTCTGGCCCTCCCCCGTTCATGCTCTGTCTCTCTCTGTCTCAAAAATAAATAAACGTTAAAAAAAAAATAAAAATAAAAATAAAAAAATAAATAAAAATTAAAAGAAGGGACACCTGGGTTGTCCAGTTGGTTGAGAATCCGACTCCTGATTTTGGCTCAGGTCGCGATCCCAGGGTCATGGGATCGAGCCCCTGCGTTGGGGTCGGCACTGAGCGTGGAGCCTGCTTAGGATTCTCTCTCCCTCTGCCCCTCCCCCACCGACTTGCATGCTCTCCCTCTAAAATAAAAAATAAATAAATACGTAAATAAAGTAAAAATTAGAATAAAACTTAAAAGAGGAAACAACAAGTGTTGGCGAGGATGTGGAGACACAGGAACCCTCTCGCACTGTCGGCGGGAATGCAAACTGGTGCAGCCACCGTGGAAAACGGTACGGAGATTCCTCAAAAAGTTAAAAATAGGACTACCCTCCCATCCAGTAATCGCACTGCTGGGTATTTACAGGAAAAAAAAAAAAGGCAAAAATACTAACTCAGAAGGATATGTGCACTGGATCCCAGTGGTTATAGCAGCATTATGTACAATAGCCAAATTATAGAAAGAGCCCAAGTGTCCACTGACTGATGGGTGGATAAAGAAGTGGTATACTGTGTGTGTGTGTGTGTGTGTGTGTGTGTGTGTGTGTATACACTCATACATATATATATATATACATATATACATGTATATATATATATTTGTTTTATTACTCAGCCATAAAAGGGAATGAAATCTTGCCATTTGCAATGACATGGATGGAGCTAGAGAAATAAGTCAGTCAGAGAAAGACAAAGGCCATATGATGTCACTCACATGTGGAATTTAAGAAACCAAACAAAAAAAAAAAAAAGCCAAGGGAAAAAGAGAGAGACACAAACCAATAACAGACTCTTAACTGTAGACAACAGACTGCTGCTTCCAGAGGGGAGGTGGGTGGCAGGAGGGTGACATCCCCAGGCGACGGGGATGAAGGGGGGCACCTGTCACGATGAGCACCGGGTGAGGTACGGAAGTGCTGAGTCACTCTGTTGCACGTCTGAAACTAACGGAACGCTGTATGCTAACTATACTGGAATGAACATTAAAACAGTTTTAAAAATTGCAAGAGAGGGGCGCCTGGGTGGCGCAGTCGGTTAAGCGTCCGACTTCAGCTCAGGTCACGATCTCACGGTCCGTGAGTTCGAGCCCCGCGTCGGGCTCTGGGCTGATGGCTCAGGGCCTGGAGCCTGCTTCCGATTCTGTGTCTCCTTCTCTTTCTGCCCCTCCCCCCTTCATGCTCTGTCTCTCTCTGTCTCAAAAATAAATAAAAACGTTAAAAAAAAAAAGTTAAAAAAAAATTGCAAGAGAAAGGAAAAGAAACGGAAAAGGAAAAAGGCACCGTCTTCCATCTGCAGTTACGAAGCTGGTAGGTTGAAAACCCAAAGCCTGCCAGCACCCGGGGAGAGCCTGCCTGAGGAAGAAGCCAATACTGAGGACATTCAAGTGGAGAAGGGGACACAACGGTGACCCTAGTGACATCACCTGGTGAACGACAACCACCACAAGTCGTCTTGCGCTTCAGCTCATTTGCTCTTTGCTTTTTAATCACTTGACACTGTACCCGTATCAGTGAACCGACACGCTACTCCAGGAATCCGAGAATTAGGCCTGTCGAAACCAGGCAAGTTGTAGTTAAAGAGGGTCTCTGGGGTGACTTCAGGTAGGGAGGCTGACATCCAGAGGTGTTACGGGGCTTGCCCCAGATCACACGTAAGTTAGTTGCGCTAAGAATTAGTGGAAAGGGTTAGGAATGTGACCCGGGACGTAGGCAACAGCAGCCCCAATAACAATGGCTAACGCCACACCCCAGGCACTACTAGAAGCCCTTTCTGTGTGTTAACTCACTTAACCCTCTGAACGGGTCTGTCTGGTAAGAATCATTGGGAGAAGTAAGGAATGGGGGGGAACATTTCCGACGATCCGAGCTCACTATGTGCAAGACCAAGGTGGGACGAGGGCTACGGTGAACTCAAGCCCAATGTTCCGGGGGTCCTTTAGATAGGAGACCGGACCGTGATGCCAAGCCTGCCTCAGTGATCAGAGTCTCGTGACTCTATCAGAGTCACCTTAGGGGCTTAGAGGATGGGGTCCAGGGAGGATAGGGGGGCTCCAGCCAAATGTTCTGGGCTTACATCCTAGGTAAGGAAACTAGAGCAGAAATGGACTCAAGGGGCTAGGACTAACAAGTGATCTCGGCCACTGCCAGCACGTTGCCACGGGTAAGCTTAAATACTGCTGCCCTGGCCCAGTCCCCAGAAAAGAATTGGCTTGCCCGCTTCATTACGCATCATATATGCTTTATGCATGAGGATTGCCTACCGCACACTGCAGTGCTTCTGAGAGCCCCCAGAAGCCCCACAGACACCCAGCTCTCACACTGGTCAGGCTGCCGGCCCTTGCCAGCAGTTCCTTCCCCTCAACTAAACCTTCACAGCTTATCGTAACAACTCATTTAGCTTTGGGTCCCAACCTGCCCCGTCCCTCTTGACTGAAAACATATTTTAGACTTGCTTTTTGACACTTCAATATTCTCTTTCAGATAGGACTTAGATATTTGCCCACTTGTCCTGTGATGGCAACGAAGTGCATCTCCTATAAATTTTGAAAGAGTGGCAGAATCAATGAATGTGTAAATGAGGCTCCATGGTGTTTAGCAAGGGTCTGATACTTATTCGTCAGAACGTTTGTCATCTTGAATGAACTAGATAGAGTGGGTGGGTGGATGGGTGGATGGATGGATGGATGGGTGGTTGGGTAGATGGGTGGTTGGATGGATAGATGAGTCCTTCAGTAGAAAGATGAATGGATAAGTGGATGGATGGATAGACGGATGGATGGATGGATGGATGGATGGATGGATGGATGATGGATGGATGGAGTAGCTGAGTGGAAGGACAAATGGATAAGCGATGTACGGATAGATGAAAGGCAAGAATCCTTGCCATTGTTTTACTTTTTAAGATTTCTGGGGGTGCTTGGGTGGCTCAGTTGTTTAAGCATCTGACTTCGGCTCAGGTCATAATCTCACGGTTTGTGGGTTCAAGCCCCACATCAGGCTCTGTGCTGACAGCTCAGAGCCTGGAACCGGCTTCAGATTCTGTCTCCATCTCTCTCTGCCCCTCCCCTGTTCATGCTCTGTCTCTCTCTCTCTCAAATATAAATATAAACATCTTTTTAAAAATTAAAAATAAAGATTTCTGGCATAGTGCACCATTTTGTTTTTGTTGTTGTTTTTTCAAGAAATACACTGCCTATCTTCATGGAGTTTAAAGACCAACAAGAGAGACAGAGAGAATATAAGTAAACAATTATCCCAATAAGTAATTAATTTCAACTGCATAGGTGCTAAGAGGAACTTCAGGTACTAGGGGAACATATAACAGTAGTCCAGGATACCAGGTAAGTCCTCCCCAGTCAGTAAGCCAAGGATACGTCAGTAAGCCAAGACCCAAAGTGCCACTAGGAGCTGACCTAGGAAAGGGGGATCAGGGTGGAAGGGAACAGGTGGGAGTTTCAGGCAAGGGAGGTTCAGGCTAAAGTAGCACGCAGGAGGCATGAAGGAGCACGGCTTCATAGACTGAATGAAACAACAAGAACCTAGCAAGAGCCAAGCGAACAAAGCTTAAATGTCAAGAGAAGACAGTGAAAATGTAAGCAGGACTCTAGGTCATAAAGCAATCTGAATGTCAGATTAAGGATTTGGGACTTGCTTCCGCCCGAGACAGTGAGCAACTGAAGGGTCTGGCATGATGAGACCATGAGCATGCATCTGGAATAGTAATGAAGTCAGGGGAACGGGGCACAAGGTGCTTCTGTTCATTGCCTCTGACAAGGTGAGCGAAGAAGGGAGATTTCCTTGACCATTTTTGTGTTCTGTTTTCATCAGCCTCACGGTGTGGTGGTTTGGCCAAGATGTGGTTGTTGATATCGTCTCCGTCTTCCCTGTGAGTAAAGCGAACAACTGCCCTTGTGATCGGAAGACCCTGGTTCCCATTCACCTCAACGTGTTGAGTGCTTACTCTGTGCTTGGCATTTGCTAAAAGCTTTCCATGTATTATCTCATTTAATACTCCCAGCAACCCCATGATAATATCTGACATGTTACCCACTTTACGGAGGAGGAAATGGTGGTTGAGAAATGTCATGTCACTTATGCGCGGTCACACGAACCCAGGTATGTCTTTAAAACTTATGCTCTTGGGGTCCCTGGGTGGCTCAGTCGGTTAAGCGTCCGACTTCGGCTCAGGTCATGATCTCGCGGTTGGTGAGTTCAAGCCCCAAGTGGGGCTCTGTGCTGATGGCTTAGAGCCTGGAGCCTGCTTCGGATTCTGTGTCTCCTTCCCTCTCTGCCTCTCCCCCACTTGCGCTCTGTCTCTCAAAAATTAATAAATGTAAAAAAAGAAAAAAGAAAATAAAATAAAACTTATGCTCTTTCCGCTAGGCTGCATTGACTCTGCCTTTTGCCAGACATTGGGTTCAGAGAGCTGTTCATGAAGACTGGAGGGCATAGGTCCATGGGAATGGCCCACAAGATTCCAAAGAGATCCTGACTCTATAGGCCTAACCTGAAGTCTTCTGAACTGGTCGTTAGCCTGGGGCCAATGCCTTACCTTATTGGATCCCACCCTTTATTTGGCTGTGCTGTTTAGGCGGGCCATAAGTTCCCCATGCATATTTTCCCCCCGCTTGGACACAGAACCTTCTGCCATAAAGAGGGTCCAATATCAGACACTGGTCCTTGTCCAAAATAATTCTCACTCCAGATGAAGGCTGGCACCCTCCCTGCATCCACGGCCCCCATCTTCATATGAATGGCTAGGACGTGTCCTGCCCTGTGTCCAAATGAGAAAGGTCATCAGGAGGGCTGGCCTCATCCTGGGGCAGTGCTCCAGGCTAAGTCATTGCCAGCCGACCATTGCATACTTTCCTGTGGCGACTGTGGACACATGATTTAAGTTGGCCAGGCAGAGGGAATGGCTGTAGTAATATTTTGGAGAGGTTTTCTCTCTTCTGCCGGATATGAACAGAGAAGTATGTGGCCACATGGCCACTGGCAGCCCTCGGATGAAGCCTGAACAATGGAGAACAGAGAAAGGACACACTAAGAATTTGGGTCTTTGATGATGTCGTTGAGCTGGTGAATCAATGCGATCAACTCTGGAACGCACCTTACCTCTGGAATTACTGCTTCATGAGATAAAGGGGTCTCCTTATTATTTGTGGCAATTGGGATCATTTTTTTTCTCCTGTTATTTGGAGCGGCCAGCATCTCACTGACAACTCTCAAACTTCTGTCTCCCGCTCGGAACCGTCCCCTGAGTCAGACTGTCCAGATGGCATCAATCCTATCAGCATAAGACATGTTGAAATAGCTCTTGTGTCAACAGAAACCAGCGAGACTACCGTTCTCAGCTTCCTACGGAAGGACTCCACGCTCATCGCCTCTGCTCCCAGATTCATTCCCTTCTGCATCCATTCCAACAGACCATCTCAAGCTCCCCTTCCACCTCCATCTTGCCACATCCGACTCCAGGGTCCCCGCGAGGCGTGGCTCAGTTGGTCGCTCTCTCCTCCCTGAAACACTTCTTTCATGATCATTCTCCTGCTTTTCCTCCTGCCCAAAGCCTCCCTATCTTGCCTTCTTAGCTGGGTTTGCCTCCTGCTTCCTAACGCGACAGGAAAAGCCCCAGGATGCTTCTTTGACCGTTTCTCTAGCTGCACTCACTCCTGAGGGGAGCTCTCCAAGCTCTCTGTCTTTCAATATCACCAACAGGCTGACAGCTCCCAACGTCCACCCAGAAGTCCAGACTTACAATCTCGACCTGGATGCTTCACTCCTAAACCTGACCAACAGGGGAGCTGAGCTGACACCCACACCTACTTCTCTGGTAGATCTCCCCAACTCCCCCATTTCGGCAAATGGCCCCTTCCCTCTGCTGTTCGAGCAGAAAAACCAAGATCCATCCTGACTCCCCCCCGCCCCTTCGCGCCCCTCGTGCCACACAGCACAAGGTCCTGTCGGTGTGACGGTGAATTATGTTCTCAATCTGTGTGCTGCCCAACGCCCCCACTGCTGCTTCCCAGTCACCGGCGATACCTTGCATACCAGAATCTCTGTTTCCTCTCTTCTCCCAGCTGCAATAGTAATAACCTCCCAAAGAGGTTAAAAAGCAAATAAATAAATAAATAAATAAATAAATAAATAAATCAACAGATACGAATCCTATCACCCATTTACTCAATGACCACCCATCGCACTCAGAATTAAAACCCAGGGCCGAGGGGCAGGCTCCACGTCCTTGGGGGAGCTGCACACGGGCTGCAGGAAGCCACTTGTCCTGTTTGCACGTGTGCCAGAAATGCTCAGGATTCATGTCCCCACTGGGGGCTGTCTTTACCCAACGATTGACAGGTGCAACGATCGACAGGTGCACGGTAGGGACAGCTCTGAGGTGTGACCTACGCTGTCTCCAGGGCTCCCCTGCGGGTTACCCTGGACTTCACCACTCACCCTACCACTGCTTGGCCTCCTTCCCTACCCCGTCCTTTGTTCCCACTGCTCTACCAGTGCTTCCTGGGAATTCACTTCCTAAGAAAACACTCCGCGTGAATCATTCTCTGAAAAGCAGCCTCTGCTTCCCAAACCTGCTCCTCCCATCTCCCCATCCCAGGGATGAAACCTCTGCCCACTCAGTGATCCAGGCAGAGAGCCAAACCCACCCCACCCTCCTTCTCCACCCGACCCTACCCAACACGTCCCCTTGTCCTGACCACCGTCCCTTTTCGTCCACTTGTGGCCATCCCCGCTCCCACTGCCCTCTTCAGCCTGGCCCCGCATGCGTCCCTGGCTGGTCGCACAGGGACGGAAGCATCCTGTAGCCTGCTCTTTCCCATCTCGCTAACCAGAGAGATCACAGCATCGTACTTAAAATCATCCACAAGGATCAGGTCCATGAGATCACCACCCACTTCCCTCACTACTAGGCTTAACGCCAATGGCTCTCCCTACAGTTCACTGCAGGTTTCTGCCTTTGCATTCTATTATAATAGAGCCCTCTTTGCCCGAGAAGAACCTATCAAGTACCTGTATTAGCCACACACTGGAGAGGCACCGGTGGTAAGCTGATAAAAGGCATAGCTCTGGACGTTGGGAAACCATTGCTTGCGGAAGAACACAGACACGCAAATACTTTCAATAAGTCAGTTAAAGTGCCGTATTAGCTAATTCTGGGATGCACATGGACCCAAACTATATCATATCCGTCTGTAAATCCCCAGCACGGCGCCTAACACACAGTGGGCTTGTGATAAATAAGTCAAGTAGAAGTATTTCCGGGCATGATGCTTTTGCTGGGCTTTGAAAAATGAGAAGGCAGGAAAAGGGCTTGCCAGGCAGATGTCAGAGAATGCGCAACGGCATGGGGAAATGAAAACCTGGGGGGTTTTGAAGAAAGAGAAAATTGCACAGAATATCTGGAGAACCACATGCACAACGAAGAGTAGCTAGGTTGGGTTAGAACCAGTAGCGAAAGAATGTAAATACAAAGTTCATGAGTCTGGACTGAACCTTAAGGTAAGAGGGAGCCATGGAAAGTTATTGAGCTCCACCACTAGGGAGGAGGGAAGCAGAAGTGTTAGACTCTGTGGCCGTCTCCAATCATATAAATGATTCCTTAACACTCTCCTGGTTGCTCATAGTCTTTAAGCCTCAAAATGTGTACCCTTAGTTCTATGTTCTATTCTGGCGATACGTCCTTAACAATCCATCACATAAGCTGTCACCAAGGTTGGCCATCACTGAATGAAGTCATCATTTGACCAACTGTGTAGTCCAAGCGGACAGGAAATGGGTCCTGCTCTCAGATCAGACCAAGCCAGGATACTCAGCTTCGGGAGACAAGTTTGCGTGTGTGTGTGTGTGTGTGTGTGTGCATTTATGTATGTGTGTGACCATCTACTTGGGTCTGTGTGTGAGTCCAAGGATGAGTGTGGGGTGTTCGAGTGCGTATGCATGTGAGTTAGCAGGTGTGTGCATTTGCCTGGACGGGTTGCACTTCTGGAACGTGTTTGTGTGTGTGCATGTGCCCACGTTGGAGGCCTGTCTGTACGTGCATCTCCACGTGTGACATGCGCAGCTCCGATCTGGCGTGTTTTGTTTGCGAGGTGCCCAGAGCCTGCTTGATGGCAGAGCCGCCCCGCTCCTTCCTGCTGCACGGCTCCCCACTGCTCATTAACGCAGTCTGCATTGGTTACGCCTGTGGCAATGGGCCTCTGTAGAGAGTGTTAAATATCGCAACTGTTTATTGCTTAATATTTTTCATGCTAATGGCAGACTAATTCACAGGGATTCGGGGCAGTGTATAAAACACCTTCTGCTGACTGCTCACTTCATGCCAAGAAAGGACTTGGCAACCAGCAGCCCCTGCCCCGGGGCCTCTCCGTCTCCGTATGCGATGCCACACCAGCCCCCATTCCGTCTTCCCTGAATTCATTTGCAGCCCCGCATGGCAAACAGCAGTATTTGCATTTCTCTGCCCAGTGGGTGGTGGGAAAGGGGAAGCTGGAGCGAAACCCTGTGAGGTCGGTGCACTCAGCCCTGGAGAAATCAATTCCAAGAGGGGAAAACGGAGATGGTACCAGAAAAGGATCTGAAAACGACCGAGATGAAACCATGTCCATGTTTTGATTGGCCATCATCTGGTACCCTGGCCGTGGCCAAAGCCTGCTTAAAAAAAAGGCAGGCTTTGCAAAAGCATGTGCCTCTCATGTGGGAAGCCTCCAAAAGCCACCATTTATTTTCTGGGCATTTACTATTTGCTGGCAGTGCACCAAGCTTTGTACAAGAATTTTCTCATTGAATCTTCAACACTAACTCTTTTAGGCAAATAGTCATGTCTTCATTTCACTGATAAAGAGCCTGAAGTTCCAGGCAGTTTAAATGGCGTTGGCACTCAGAGCCAGTCAGCTAGTAAATGACAAAATGAGGAGTCCAGCCCTGGGCTCTCTGCCTCCACATTCCAAGCCCATTACCAATATTCTGCGCTGTAGGGAGGGTCCGTGTGATCCCACAGATGTGTTTCGTGTGGCTCACGGAGTGGTTTTTCTCCTTTATACTTTTTAATTGCCGACTTTTAACAATGGGAAGATTACTTATAAACATCAAGTTCCCAGGGCACCTGGGTGGCTCCGTCAGTTAAGCGTCTGACTCCAGCTCAGGTCATGATCTCACGGTTCGTGAGTTCGAACCCCACGTCGGCTCTGTGCTGACAACTGGAGCCTGCTTCGGATTCTGTATCTCCCGCTCTCTGCCCCTCCCCCGCTCGCGTGCGTGTGCTCTTTCTCAAAAATAAATAAAAATTAAAAAAAAATTTTTTTAACACCTGCTGAATTCTTTAGATCTTTGCTGTTGAGGACATTTCTCTCTCTCTTTTTTTTTCAGGGAGGAAGTGAGTCCTAGAAATGATTCTGTAGGTTCACATTGTTAGACATTTGCTTATAGACCGTTCTATGGTCAGGCCGATGTTTCCACTGAGACAGGTGGTACAAACCAGAAAGGTGGAGATGTGGTGAGTAACTCTTTGGAGTACGGAGAAGAGCGATTTGTGTAGATAATATGCACGTATGCACATATGTTTATGGCTTACGATCTTTCCTACATTCAGAATGGGAAGCATATAATTACATCTCATGTTGATACGTAGATATTTGAAGGACTTAGACCATCTAGTAACTAAACTGAAGTTAAAATGGCTAATGTGTGGGCGCATTTGAAAAGCAGCAACACGGGGATTCTTGATAACCTTTCCTCCGAAAATTGATATCGAGCCCTTTGGGGAGATGAGCAGACCCCGTGTGGTCCAAGGGTGGCGGGGTCGATCAGAAAACCACAGCCCATGGCACAGTCTTCGGTCAGTCGAGGCTAGAAGATCACTCCGTGGCCAGATGACGGATTTCCTGAGCTCGACCCCGATGAGCACCTTGGGAGAAAAGAAGGGCTCTTGTGGCCACAGCCTCTGGGGGTAAGAACATCCCCAGCGGTCTGTGGCTGGAAGCTGGGAGACCCAAAGGCCCACAGAGGCTAATGGTAATGGCAGGAGCCACTACTCAGCGGCCCCACCGATGCCAGAGATACCCCAGCCTCTCAAGAGAAGCCAGAAGCCTGCACTTTATATGAAAGCCCCCACCTTGCTAAATGCCAGCGAATAAAGTGCTCTTTGAGGAGTCTCTTGGTAACCTCTGATCTGGAAGAAAATGATAACAGCCCCTGCTGTGCGCTTGGCGCGAGCTAAGCCCCTGGCACACGCTGCTTTCGGCGGTTCCTGAGGTCCAGCCCTCACCGTGTGCCGCTCTTCTCAGGGCCATGCACACATGAAGTCATTCAACCCTACTAACCTTGTGCAGCCGGCACCCTTCTTAGCATCGCTTTGTGACAAGGCAGGAAACCGAGGCAGAGAGAGGTTGAGTCGCATAGCTAGCCAGTGGCAGAACTCCTGGCTCTGGCTCCCCATCAGTCCGCTGCGCTGTCCCAGTGAATGTTCCCAACACCCCTCGGAGGTACGCCTGGTTACCACCCCCATTTTATAGCAGGAGAAACTGAGGCCAGGGAGGAACAGACCCTCGCCCCAGGGCTAGGTCTGTCTGACACCAGTGCTGGGGACGTGCTAGGCCCTTTCCTTGCTCGAGGCAAGGAGGGTGGGGCTGTTAGGAGTGAGGGAAAGATTTGCAAAAAGCCCAAATGTCATCTTTTTTCTGATAAGAAAAAGGCTACTCTGGCCGTCAGACCATCAGCTGCAACCTTTATGTTTACAAAGCACAAAGGGCAATTAAGTGAGACAAAATAAATCTTCGGGGGGCCTCTGTCCCTGGGCCTCCCCTGGGTCTGCGGTCTGAGGGCTGACTGACAGCACACGTGACATTCAGGAGCAGACTGGCCTCTGACATTTCCTGGAGGCAGCACTGAAGCATGAGGGCCCTGTTCTTAACGCGCCCCGCCGCTTTCCGGGCTTGGGGATCCCCAAGGCGGGGGCCAAGGCAGGGGCGGGGCGGGGTGGGGGCGCAGAGGGAAGGGCAGGTGCAATGCTCAGCTGAGACAGGAGATGACGGCCAGGTTCACGGTGAAAATGGCAATCCCGATCACGATGATGCCGTGGCGGTCGGCAGGCTTTGCCCATGGAGGGCTCGCTATGTGTCGGGCGCACAGCCTCGTCACCGTCAGTAAGGAGGGTCCCTCTGTGGCCCCCCTCAGGGTGTGTGGGGGCGGAGCAGGGGGGGCAGGTAGTTGCGAGGAATTTCTCAGCCTTGCCCAGAATGGCCTTATTGGTGACTCAGAAGCCGGGGTCAGTAAGAGGGGATGAGATCTCCCTGTCCTCTCGTGGTCCGCAGACAAGACCCGAGCCCCGCCAGGCTGCTGGCTGGACCCTCTGTCCCCTGTGTCCTGGTGTGTCTGTGGGAGAGGCCCCGCCCCACCCCACCAGGACTCTCCCTCCTCCCGGGAAAGCAGGAGAGCAACCTCACCGGCAGGGCCTACAGACTGGCTTCGGGAGTTCTGGAGGAAGCTGGGAGAGGCCCTGGAAAGTTGGATTTGGGCACAGCCCTTGCCGCTGGGAATTGGAAGCCAGCATTTCGTGAGCAGGGGGGCGAGGCCCGCCACCCCCCGACCCTCCCTGGGGGGAAGGAGGGCCTCCGGTCTTCCTCGACTCCCTGTCTAGCCGTCACTTGTCCTCCTGGGCGTCTCCACTGCCTTATTTCGCCCTCAGGGCGGTCCACCCCCGGCCAACAGGACCCCCGGCCCAGTTTTCAGCGGATGATACCTGTCTGCCTTTCACACTGACGGTGGGCATTAGGGATGGGAGCTGTGGGTGCCCAGGGGGTGGGACCTGCTTCTGCTGGCGAGTTCTCTGGGGCTCAGAGTTGGAGGGGCTGGGCTCATGGGCCCGGCGTCTGCGTGAATGGGTGCGTGACTCTCGGCAGGCCGCCTCACGTTGTCTCAGCTTCCTCCTCTGTAAAACGGGGGAAAACATCAGAAGCTATTCGGTGGCGCCCGGAGAAGTCAGCGAGATCAAGTGCGTCACAGGGCCAGCAGCGCACTGAGCCCGGCGGATGTCGGTTCCCGAAAACCTAGGTACTGTTGCTGTTGGCGCTGCTCGCGGGAGATGATGTTGGCGAGGATGAAAGTCACGCCCTCCAGACGTCTCGTCCCACAGTCTCAGAGGAAAGCCACGAGCTGGGAGGGCCCCTGGCTGCGGCTGTTTCGTATTTTCTCAGTAGGGCCACCTTTGGTGAGTGGGGGGCACCGGGGGGACAGATACGGCTTGAGACACTCCAGATGCGAGAGCATGGAGGGCACGGAGCAGGCACGAGCTTCCTTTCCCTGTTTCATTTGAGAGGCGGAGTCACGGTGGCATCACCCTGAAGTGCTCCTTCTCTCCGGGCTGCTCCTCACCCCTGCTGGCGGTGTGGGTGCCCGTGCTGCCCTGGACCAGACCGATTACACCCAGCCGTCCGCCTTTCGGTGGCTGCAGACATTCACAGTAGTGAGGAAATCCACGCAGCCGGGATCCACACCCCCCCCCCAGCCCCCGTCGAGGGTTTAGAGCCCAGGAGGCAAGATGTCTATGACTCGAGAAGAGGAACACATCCAGATGTGCTCTGTCTGGCTGAGCCCCAACGCGGGACCTACCGGTCATGGAACTGTGAGAGGGTCGGAAGGAATGTGGGAAAGCCGGTATTTCTAGATCACGACCGCAGATTCCAAGGTGTGCCTCCCTCCTGGAAAGGAGGGACGAAATCCATGCAAATCGAACACCACCGCCCAGCGTTTGCTCCAAAGAAGCCATCACGCTCAGTGCGACTAGTATAGAAGTCTGGAGACCTGAGTTTGAGTGCCTGCTTCTCCGTCACCTCCGTCAGCTGGATGACGTGGGGGCAAGTCACTTCCATCCAAATGTCACCTTGTCTGCGTTTCAAATGGGGTAAAGGTCCCAGCTGAGACCATCTCACTAGGTCGTAGTGAAGACCCAATGAGATAAAGCGTGGGCAGGACCTTTGAGAGGTAAAAAGTGCTGGGTAAAACCCTTGCTTTATTAATAGCCTCTCTGTTCGCTCCGACAGTTACTTAGGGAGGAGAAAGAACCCCTTTAGGGACAACTCCTCCCCTCCTAGCAGCCAAGCACAGGCTTGAAAATTCCTGTATTTGTGCTGAAGCTTCACCCAACATAAAGTAACATTTAAGGGAAAACTATGGTGATGATAATGAGGGGGAGGGGATGGTGAGGAGGGCAGCAGGTGATTGCACATAACTATCAGGATGTTTTCGGCAGCAAGTAACTGACTCAAAGTGGCTCAGACGATACAAGCGTTTATAATCTCATGCAATTGTATGTCTAGTGGAGGAAGAGGGGGGGCTTCAGGTGCAGTATGATCCAGGACTCAACAATACCACCTAAGACTGATGCGGTTCTGGTCTTCCCGCCCGCCATCCTCACGGCCTGTGGGCTTTGTACTGCCTGCTCTCCTTAGGGACTCCATGGATGACCCAATAGGGACATCCGTGGTTTGCTAAGCTTTATATCCAGTACATTTTAGGGGGAGAATGGACGAAATATAGGAAACAATGTAGGAGAAAGAAAAAGGGGCCACCTCATCCTGGGTACCCTGCTTAACAGCAAGGAAGACTGTACCAAGAGGAATTCTAGAACTTTCTCCTATATTTCATTGGCCTGAACAGGACCCTTGTTCACTGGCAAGGAAAAAATAATTTCCTTTGCTGGGAAATACAGTAGCCACCAGTCACATGCAACGGTTTTTTTCAATTGAAATCTAATTCTCATACCATAAAATCACCCTTTAAAAATGTTTAATTTCATATCTCCACAATGCTGTGCAATGGTCACTACCAATTCCAGAACATTTTCATCACCCCAAAAAGAAACCCTGTGCCCAAACCCTGCTCCCCATAGCTTCTGGTGACAGAGGGATTACTAGCTGTCTCTGGGGGTTTGCCTTCTCTGGACATTTCAGGTAAAGGGAATTATATGATATGCGGTCTTTTTGCCTGGCTTTTTTTTTTTTTTAACTTAGCATAATGTTTTCAAGCTTCACCCATGTTGTAGCACGAATCAGTACCTCATTTCTTCTCGTGGCTGATTTAATATTCCATTGTATGGCTGTGCCAGAGTTGATAGCTAACTGGGTTGTTTCTATTTGGGGGCTATTGTGAATAATGGTACTGTGAACCTTCACGGGCAAGTGTTTGGGTGAATGTGTGTCCCCAGTTCTCTTGGGTCTAAACCCAGGAGTGGGGACGCCTGGGTGGCTCGGTCGGTTAAGCGTCCGACTTTGGCTCAGGTCATGATCTCGTGGTCCGTGAGTTCCAGCCCCGCATCGGGCTCTGTGCTGATGGCTCAGAGCCTGGAGCCTGTTTCAGATTCTGTGTCTCCCTGTCTCTCTGCCCCTCCCCTGTTCATGCTCTGTCTCTCTTTGTCTCAAAAATAAATAAACGTTAAAAAAAATTTTTTTTAATTAAAATAAATAAATAAATAAATAAATAAACAAACAAACAAACCCAGGAGTGGAATTGCTGGGTGATATGGTACGTCTATGTTTCACTCTTGGATGAACCGCCAAACTGTGTTCCAAAGGGGCTATACCATTTTACATTCCTGCCGGTGATGTATGAAGGTTTCAACTTTTCCATACCCTTGCGACCCTTACGGTCTGTTTTATTATTGCCAACATGTAACTTTTTAAATGGTAAATTGATATGAATTAAATTAAATTTAACATTCAGTTTCTCAGTGGGACTAGCCACATTTTGAGTACCCGACAGCCACGTGTGGCTACTGGAGATTTTCCACATTGCAAAGCACAGAACACAGCCATCATCTCAGATGCTTCTGTTGGATCAGCCCTGGGACAGGGCAGTCAACATCCCCTCCCTGGAGCTGGAGATCAGGTCGCCTTCCCCTGCGTCACCATTTCCAGGTTTTAGGGCAGGAGGAAGAAGGCAATGAAGGGCAGGAGGCAACCAATTCTCTTCTTCATTAACATTTCACATAGATCTTCTTTACGTATAAAAAGAAACAAAATTTCTGGGGCGCCTGGGTGCCTCAGTCAGTTAAGCGTCCAACTTTGGGTCAGATCACGATCTCTGGGTTCGTGAGTTCGAGCCCCGCCTCGGGCTCTGTGCTGACAGCTCAGAGCCTGGAGCCCGCTTTGGATTCTGTGTCTCCCTCTCTCTCTGCCCCTCCCCTGCTCACGCTCTGTCCTCTCTCTCTGTCTCTCTCTGTCTCTGTCTCTCTCTCTCTGTCTCAAAAATAAATCAACATTAAAAAACAAAGTTTCTGGCTGCACATCTTCCCCCACTACCATTTTTACAAGCGTGTTACAAGTGTGTATTGTTTGTCCTGTTTTGCAGATGAGTTCAGGTAAATGGAATTATATGATATGTGGTCTTTTTGCCTGGAGCTCAAAGAGATTCAGTGCTTTGGAGAAGGACATGGTTAATAAGTGGAAGGACCAGGAAGAGGTCTGCTCTTGGCTTCACATGTCATATAACTAGCTGTTGTTGTGGAGGGAGAGCCCTCGGCTTAGGAAAAATGCATTTAATTCTGGTCTTTCCTACCCCAAGCTCCCACCTTGCCCATCTTCCTTTCAGAGATAGCAGATTCTGTTCCTAGGGAGTCTCTGAAAGGTGTCCACTGGTCTGTAGGTACAGAATTAGACAACATGAAACTAGGCCACTCAACTCCAAGCTCATTTATTTGCCTAAAGATCCATGCACTCAAAAACGAACCCCCTGGGGTGCCAGGGTGTCTCAGTCAGTTGAGTGCCTGACTCTTGATTTTGGTTCAGGTCATGATCCCAGGGTTGTGAGATCAAGTCCCATGTTGGGCTCTGCACTGAACATGCAACCTGCTTGAAATTCTCTCTCTCTCTCTCTCTCTCTCTCTCCCCCTCTCCCCAACTCACACTCTCCCACTCTTTCTCTAAAATTAAAAAAAGAAAACACTAACCCCTGGAGGTAGACGTCAGCAAGATGGCAGATAAGAAGGCCCTGGTCTCCCTTCCTCCATGGGAATACCAAATAAACAACTACAGACTGACTAAAATAACTTTATAGGAGTCCTGGACAAAAGATCTATAGCAACGAAGTGAACACCCAATCAGAAAGAAAGAAAGAAAGAAAGAAAAGAAAAGAAAGAAAGAAAAGAAGGGAAGGGAAGAAAAGAAAAGGAAAGAGAAGAGAAGAGAAGGGAAGGGAAGGGAAGGGAAGGGAAGGGAAGGGAAGGGAAGGAAGAAAAGAAAAGAAAAGGAAAGAAATAAAAGAAGCCAATTCGAAGTGGAAGGAAATGTTATGCAGTTTTCCCTCACTGTTGGTCCATACCTTATCCTGTAGACCAAGGTGCAGACTGGAGGAAGGGGCTCAATTCCAGTCTCCCTTACTCTAGCCAGAAATAGGAGTGCAAATTGTTTGCAGCATTCATCCTTGCCTGTGGGCTGCCCAAGGGACAGGTTTCTGTCTTACCTGACTTGAGCACAGACAGGAATGGTGGGAAACTTTGGATCTTAGGTTAGACACTGGGGAAGGCAGTGGTGGGTACCACAGTGTGTGAAAACTTCAGGGAAACTGAAGACCCATGGATACCTGGGGGCAAGAACTTATGAACAGAGGAATATAATAGAACATCTAAGTCCCTGAGAAGAAACTAGGGTAAAACATTTTACGAAACTAAAGCATTTAAAAGCAGCCAGGGGAATTCAGAGGGACGGGGGAGGGAGGAGGAACACACATGCCAGAAAAAACGTGAGAACAACTTAAGCCATCACCACAGGCTGGTCAGGGAACCATTAATTAGTAAAAATTAGTAAAAATCTTCCACACTAGTGTGCACAGACTGGGAAGGAGAACTTTTTTCAAATGCCCAAATTTGAGCAAAAGACCACAAAGCTTATGAAAGAAAGAAAGAAAGAAAGAAAGAAAAAAGAAAGAAAGAAGAAAGAAAGAAAGAAAGAAAGAAAGAAAGAAAGAAAGAAGCAAGAAAGAAACATGGTCTATTCTAAGTCAAAAAATAAATATCCAGGGGCACATGGCTAGCTCAGTCTGTAGAGCATGTGACTCTTGATCTCAGGGTCATGAGTTTAAGCCCCATGTTAGATGTGGAGCCTACTTAAAATAATTTTGAAAAAATTAAAAAATAAAAAATAAATATCCAAAAATAGTCTCTGAAGATATGCATGAACACATGCATCAGACTTACTAGATAAAGACTTTTAAACAACTATCTTGAATCTACTCAGATGCCAAGACCAAGGGGGTTTATTCCTTGAATGTAAGGATGGTTCAACACGTGCAAATCAATCATTGCTACACAGCATAGTAACACATGAAGAGGGGAAACCACATGATCATCTCAACTGATGCAGAAAAACATTTGACAAAATTCAATACCTTGTCATGATAAAAAACACTCAACAAACTAGAAATAGAAGTAAGCCACCTCAAGATGTCTGGGTAGCTCAGTCAGTTGAGTGTCCAAGTCTTGATTTCGGCTTGGGTCTTGATCCCAGGATTGTAGGATTGAGCCCCACATCGGGCTCTGCGCGGAGCATGGAGCCTGCTTGATATTCTGCTCCCTACCTCTCTCTGTCCCTCTCCCCCCTCTCAAAGTAAATAAATAAGCTTCAAAAAAAAGAAGTAAGCTACCTCAATATAATAAAGTCCATATATAAAAAACTCACAGCCAATGTCATACTCAATGGTGAAAGACTAAAAGCTTTTCTTCTAAGACCAAGAACGAGACAAGACTGCCCATTTTCACCACGTCTACCCTACACAATACTGGAAGTACTAGCCAGGGCCCTTATGCAAATAACATTATTCCGAACTGGAAAGGAAGTACTAGAATTCTCTCTGTTCACTAAGAACATAGAATAAGAGCCATATTCACTAAGAATATAGAAAGCCCTACAGATTGTGCGCGCACACACACACACACACACGCACACACACACGCGCACACACACACACACACACACACACACACTTTAGAACTAATAAATGAATTCAGCAAAGTTACAGGAATACAAAATCAACATGTAATCATCAGTTGAAATTCTGTGCCCTGACAATGGACAATCTGAAAAGGAAATTAAGAAAATAATTTTGTTTCTAATATCATTGAAAAGGATAAAACAGGATAGTAGACCAAATTAAAAGTTTTAGAACTCACCAAAGATAAGCTTTGTTTTTCTTTTCCATTAAATCATTTTAGGCATTGCGGCCCCTGGGTGGCTCTGTCAGTTAAGCCTCCGACTTCAGCTCAGGTCATGATCTCACAGTTCATGGGGTTCGAGCCCTGCATCAGACTCTGTGCTGGCAGCTCAGAGCCTGGAACCTGCTTCGGATTCTGTGTCTCCCTCTCTCTTTCTGCCCCCCCCCCACTTGCACTCTGTCTCTCAAAAATAAATAAACATTAAAAAAAATTATATCATTTTAGGCCTCAACGTTACAGATACTACCATTTGGTGCATTTGTGTGAATAAAAGGTGGGATTTTCATTTTTCACCTTTAGAGAGGTGGCAGTGATTGAAATCTTGCCCGAGACCACGAATTTTTCATAGTAGCAAGCTGGCTATTCAGTCCAACACTCCAAATCCGTAAGCCTCAGATGTGATCCAAGCAAATCTAAGTGGAAATGATGCTTGACAACATCTCACCAAGCCTTATCATGCATGCACATGCCACTTCCTTTAATTTATTTTTCAAGCATCATTTCAATCTATAAGTAAAAAAAAAAACTCAGTCACACTTTTCATTTACAAGTGTTAAACCCCTTTCTGAAATTTACTGTCTTCCTTTTTACACACTAACCATTTTATTTTATACTTCTATGGCTCAGAATATCATATGATTATTATATGAAATCTGTATATTTTTAAATTTTTAAAAAAAATTTTTTTTCAACGTTTATTTATTTTTGGGACAGAGAGAGACAGAGCATGAACGGGGGAGGGGCAGAGAGAGAGGGAAACACAGAATCGGAAACAGGCTCCAGGCTCTGAGCCATCAGCCCAGAGCCCGACGCGGGGCTCGAACTCACAGACCGCGAGATCGTGACCTGGCTGAAGTCGGACGCTTTAACCAACTGCGCCACCCAGGTGCCCCTGTATATTTTTAAATTTTTAATGGCAACATGACACAATTTTATTTTATACCTACACATACACCTGTCTAAGAATTCCTCAATTTCAGCCATCTGATGCATCCTTAATTTCTCATTTTGTGTTGTTACTGACAGCAAAGTTACTAACATCCTTGTAACAATAGTTGGACTTAGTTTATATTTTTCAGTTACTTTCTTAGGTAATAGTTGTAGCTAATGGCATTATTTGGTATAAGATATGAAAATTTTATATGACTCCATAAAGTATTTTTATATTGCCTCCATCCCTGAGATAGTCAAATTACACTTTTGCTATTTTAATAGATTGGAACATTATTTCTCTTTTCAAAAAAATAATAGGAATAAACTTAACCAAGGAGGCAAAAGTTTTGAAAACTACAAAATGCTGAAGATAATTGAAGAAGACACAAATAAGGACATCCCATGTTCATGGATTGGAAGCCTTAATATTATGAAGATGTCAATAATATTCACAGTAATCTACAGACTCAATGCAATCCTCATCAAAATCCCAACATTTTTTGCAGGTACAGAAAAACCCATCCTCAGGTTCATATGGACTTGCAAGAGATCCCAAATAGCCAAAACCATCTTGAAAAGTAAGAACACAGTTGGAAGTCTCATTCTCCCCGATTTCAAACTCACTGCAAAGCCACAGTAATAAAACACTGTGGTATTAGCATAACAACAAACATATAGACCAATGGATTAGAATAGAAAGCCCAGAAATAAACCTTCACGTACATGGCCAAATGGTTTCAACAATTGTGCCACGACCATTTAAGGGGGTAAAAGACAATCTTTTCAATAAATGGCATAGGAAAAACTGAGTATCCATATTAAAAAAAAAAAGAAGTTTGACCCTTATTTCCACCATATGCAAAAGTTACTAAAAATGAACCAACGGGCGCCTTGGTGGCTCAGTCAGTTGAGTGTCTGACTCTTGTTTTCAGCTCAGGTCATGATCTCATGGTCCGTGAGTTTGAGCCCTGCATCAGGCTCTGCACTGACAGTGCAGAGCATGGTTGGGATCCTCTCTCTCCCCGTCTCTCTGTCCTTCTTCTGCTTGCTCACACACTCTCTCTCAAAATAAATAAATAAACTTTAAAAACGTAATAAAAATGGACCAAAACCTAAATATAAGAGCTGAAATCACAAAACTCTTAGAAGAAAACATATGGGGGAAATCTTCATGACATTAAATTGGCAATGACTTCTTGGATGTGACCACCAAAAGCACAGGCAGCAAAAGAGAAGGTAAATTGCACTTTATCAGAATTTAAAATTTTTGTGCATCAAGGGACACTACCGTGAATGAAAACACAACCCATTGATGGCAGAAAAGATATGCACATTATATACTGGAGAAGGGGTTTACTTCCAGAATATATAAAGAAGTACAACTCAACAACACCAGTAACAAAAATAAAGAAATAAACAACCCAATCACAAAATGGGCAAAGGGCTTGAAATACACAGCCTCCAAATAAGATACACAAACAGTTAATAAGCACAAGAAAAGGCACCCAACATCAATAATTGTTAGGAAAATGTAAATAAAAAGTGCCATAAGCTATCCTCTCACACTCGTTAGCATGGCTACTATCAAAGAATCAGAAAGTAACAAGAGTTAGCGAGGATATGGGGCAACTGAAACCCTCATGCATCATTGGCGGGAATGTAAGTAGTGTTCCCACTGTGGAAAATGGTAGAGGGGCGCCTGGGTGGCTCAGTCAGTTGAGCAACTAACTTCGGTTCAGGTCATGATCTCACGGTTTGTGAGTTCGAGCCCCGCGTCGGGCTCTGTGCTGACAGGTCGGAGCCTGGAGCCTGCTTCTGATTCTGTGTCTCCCTCTCTCTCTGCCCCTCCCCCACTAATGCTCTGTCTCTCTCTGTCTCAGAAATAAATAAACGTAAAAAAAATAAATAAAAGAAAATGGTAGAGTGAGCCTCAAAAAAAGAATGAACCTAGAACTTTCCATTTCTGGACATGTACCCAGAGAATTGAAAGTAAGAATATGAACAGATACAGGACGCCTGGGTGGCTCAGTCACTTGAGTGACCGACTTCGGTTCAGGTCATGATCTTGAAGTTCATGAGTTTGAGCCCCGCATCAGGCTCTCTGCTGTCAGAGGGGAGCCTGCGTGGGATTCTGTCTCTCCTTCTCTCTGCTCCTCCCCCACTTGTGCTCTCCTCTCTCCCTTTCTGTCTCTCTCTTTCTCTAAATAAATAAAGCTAAAAAAAAAAAAAAAAGAAATAAGGTAGTCACAAAAGGACAAATGTTGTATGTTCCTTCCTTATGATGTTCCTATAGAGGAAGGAGGGGAAGGGGCATTAATGTTTAATGGGGACAGAGTGTCAGTTGGGGACGATGACAAAGTTCTGGAGATGGATGGTGAGGCTGGTCGCACAACACTGTGAATGTACTTCATGCCGCAAAATGCACACTTCAAAATGGTTAAAATGGGGGCGCCTGGGTGGCGCAGTCGGTTAAGCGTCCGACTTCAGCCAGGTCACGATCTCGCGGTCCGTGAGTTCGAGCCCCGCGTCAGGCTCTGGGCTGATGGCTCAGAGCCTGGAGCCTGTTTCCGATTCTGTGTCTCCTTCTCTCTCTGCCCCTCCCCCGTTCATGCTCTGTCTCTCTCTGTCCCAAAAATAAATAAACGTTGAAAAAAAAAAAAGGTTAAAATGGTGAAATTTATGTTCTGTGTATTTGACCACAATTTAAAAAATCTAGCCCCCTTAGAGTGCTTTTGCATTCACGCAGCCTTTCTAGAAAGACAAATAAAGGTATTCAAAAGCAGATAAAATAGGAAGGAGGAAAGGCACCCACAAGGATTCAGAAGAATCCGACCTTTCATAAAAATATAGAAAAACTGATACTCGGCGGATAAGAGAGGCACTCCAATATATTGGTTTAAAATATCCTCATCATGTTGAAAAATGATGAACAAAAAGGAAACACGGGCAGATGCAAATATTCCAGAGGCTGTTGTATTTTAGGTCAGCTAATCACTAGGGCAATCGATGTTTCCCGCTCCTGAAGATGCTTCTGCCCGAGACTGGGGCTGCCAGGGAATGTGCGGGAAGGAGGCAGGGTATGTGCCGTGGCCAAGTCCAGTGGGCACAGCTACAGGAGAAGAGAGACAACGGTCAGGGATGCTGGACTCACCTGAACCAAGGACAGGGCTTCCGCCCGGCTCAAGATGAGTCCCTTCTCTTCTGGGCCCGGCTTCCCCTCACCACGGTCTCTTGTCAGTTCCCGGGACGGACGTTCACTAGGAAGATCCCAGCTGGCGAGGAAGACAGCTGGGAGCCATCCCGGCTTTGGCTCAGTCTCACCTGCTGACGGGGAAGAGGGAGTCTCCCTTCCTCTTTGCGGAGCGAGGACCTGCTGACGATAGCCACCGTTTACGAGCACTCACTATTTCCTGAGCACTGGGTGACACTAGACCGTGCCACAGAAATGGAGGACCAGTGTGGACGAGCGACCTGTTCAAGCTCAGGCTGAGGGAGGATTTCCAATGTCAGACACGTGGTCATGGACGGCTTCCCTGCAAGTATTTGGTGGATACCTGACGGTAGGGCAGAAGCAAGCCAGGGGGCCACACGCAGGGAAAGCGTCTGGGGAGGAGACAGCGAGGACAATGCCAGACGGGGGAGAGTCTGCGGGCCCGCTTGAAGAACAGTGGGGAGTCTGGCGTGGCCGGAACGAGTGAGTGCGAGGCAGGAGGGGACGGGGCTCAATGGGCAGGACCACGCAGGCTAATGTAAGGACTTAGCTTCTACCCTGAGTGAGAGGGGGAGCCGCGGAGGGTTCTGGGAAAGGGACGGGTGAGATCTGGCTCCGGTGTAGCCAGAACCCCTCTGGCTTCTCTGCTGAGGCTAGACCAGGCAACTGCTCAGAAACAGAAAACCCAAGGAGGGGGGATAACTTGTTCAAAGTCACCCCCGACGTCCCCTTGGAGGGAGAATACACAGCCACCTCCCCTCAGAGACCACCTGTCTGTCTCCTGCCTCTGTTGGTGGCACACATTGGCACCAACCGGTTCTTGGGACATGTGAATAGATTTGGATGCACCTGTTGAACAGCTTTGGGAAGGGAAACAGGATGTAGACTTCTGACCTTAACTTCAGTCAATAAAGACGAGAAAACACCTCATTTGCCAGCATACCAGCATTCAGAAGCACCGACCTGAGCTCCGTCCCTCCTCCCCACCAGCTGCGCAGTCTCTCTGCCCTACCAGGGAGAAACCGGAGCTTGGGTCACCCTGAGGGGCGATAAAAGGCATGTCATTCCCCAAGACCGTGTTTGAAGCCTGACCCCGACGCCTACCAGCTGGCGATGCCCATCAAGTGACCCGGCCCCTGGACGCATCTCGGCTCACACAGCCCGTGAAATGGAGATTTAAAATCTCAGCCTCCTGTGCTGACAGCTCGGAGCCTGGAGGCTGCCGGGGACTCTGTGTCTCCCTCCCTCTCTGCCCCTCCCCCCCCATGCTCTGTCTCTCTCTCTCCCTCAAAATAAATAAACGTTAAATACACTTTTTAAAAAAGATTGAAAATACCAGCCTGGTTTATTTTATCAATGGCAGTTCATTCCCCTTCACCCCCTTCATCTGTCTTACCCATCCTCCCACCCATTGCCCTCTCTGGCAACCACCAGTTTGTTCTCTGTCCTTAAGAGTCTCTTTATTTGTCTCTTTTTCCCTTTGCTTTGTTTCTTAAATTCCATATCGAAGTGGAATCATACGGTGTTTGTCTTGCTCTGTCTGACTTATTTCACTCAGCATGATATTTTGTAAGTCCATTCGTGCTGTAGCAAATGGCAAGATTTCATCCTTTTACATGGCTGCGTAATATTCCATTGCATGTCTACATATATTCCATTATATATTTATATCTCTGTCTATCTATCCATCAACACATAAGATATAGATATAGAGGGACAGCTGGGTGGCTCATTCGGTTGAGTGTCCGACTCTTGGTTTGCCTGGGTCGTGGTCGCACAGCTCGTGAATTCGAGCCCCACATTGGGCTCTGTGCTGGCAGTGCGGATTCTGCTTGGGATTCTCTCTCTCCCTCTCTCCCTCTCTGCCCCTTCCTTACTTGCTTGAGCACACACCCTCTCTTTCTCTCAAAACAAATAAAGCAACTTAAAAGATACAGATCGATACACCACATCTCTCGATCCATTCATCTATTGATGGACACTCGAGCTGCATAGCATAGGGAATACAGTCGATAATATTGTCATAACACTGTATCGTGACAGAGAGTGACAACACTTAGCATGGCGAGAGCGCTGTGTAACGCATCGTATTGTTGAATCACTATGTGGTCCACCTGAAACTAATATAACATCGTATGTCAACTGCACTTCAAAAATAAATTTTTTGGGGGCACCTGGGTGGCTCAGTCAGTTGAGCATCCGACTTCGGCTCAGGTCACGATCTCGCGGTCCGTGAGTTCGAGCCCCGCGTCGGGCTCTGGGCTGACGGCTCAGAGCCTGGAGCCTGCTTCGGATTCTGTGTCTCCCTTTCTCTCTGCCCCTCCCCTGCTCATGCTCTGTCTCTCTCTGTCTCAAAAATAAATAAATGTTAAAAAAAAATTTACAAAAATAAATTTTTTTAAAGTCCTAACCCTCAAAATATGACTAAGGAACTGACCATTAAACAAACAAACAAACAGCAGTCTCGTAAGGTTGCTGTAGGGATTTAAGGACATGATGTAAGTGAAGGTTCAGGAAGCAATGCCTCGTCTCCAGCAGTTGCCCACGGCCACAGTAAAAGCCTCTTTCCTGGGTCCCCTGTGTAGATTTCAGTGGCCTCCCTAACCTTCAATTCTTCTCCACCAGCACACTCTCCACACTGACTACTTGATATCCGAATACGACTGTCTCTGGGAAAAAGATATCTGGAGACATTCATCATTTGGGCTGCTTATATCTCCCCCTCTCTTCCCCCCCAAACCCACCCCCACCTGCTTTCGAGCAGGGAGTGGCGGGAACAAAACCAAAGCTTCCCTGTAACCCTTGGTCTTCTGTGTTCCATGAAGCCCGAGCCCTCCGGAAAAGGGGGTTCACTGGCAAGGTCAAAGGGAGGAATATGACAGATCGGGATTTCTCCCAGATTAAAAAAAAAGGTAATAAAAGCAGAGATTGGTAGGTCCTGGAGATCGTATGACCTGAAGCCTACTTCCTGACAATGCTAACAGACGGCAAAATCCAAGTAAGGAAGGCCTGCATGGTCTATCAGGGGAAAATCAGGATCACAATTTACAAAAGATTCCCATGCCTCGCTTGGCCACCGAGAGCCACCAGACCCCAAGGGGTCACTCAGGCAGAGATGGTGAATGCTTCATCATCCATCATCCACATGACTGATCAAGCAGTGGACAGGCTGCTGAAAGGTTACTGGGCTTCCCCAAGTCCCTTGACACCATATAAGACCCCGGAACATGGATGAGATCATATCTGGACCTTCTTGAGGGGGCCTCCCTTTATTGCTTGGGATTGATGTTCAAATGGGAGGGCTCACATTCAGAAATTAGGTTGAGTTATACAAAAAAGAAGTTCGATCTCACGCACGTGTGAATTTGTGGATTGAGGGTCACACGTGCTGCATGACTGGATCTTACGGCTCCCCATTGCCCTGGAAAATCACACCTCTTAGCCATCATCAAAGTCCCTCAATGGTCTGGTTTCTATTCTCTCCCAGCCTCATACCTCACCACCCCCAACGGCAAACATACCTGCCAGATATACTAAAGGACTTCCATTCCCCAGAGGTCTGCATCATGCCCTCTCCCCGCTCCATGCTTTCTCCTGTTTTTCCCTTTGCTTGCAACACCTTTACACACACACGGAGGCCACCCCGAGACTTCCCACCCTCTTCTGAAAAATCAGCTCAAACATGAGACCAACCCAGGATGCAGGATGAATTAGGGAGCCTGTCCCCGCTCTTCCTACAACACTGATGTCAACTGTCATATCATACGCCACAGTCTGTTGCAACTGTTGACCTAGCCGTCTCTACCCCTCTAAAGTCCTTGAGTGCGGAAATAATATTCTTTTCATTCTCGCACACCCAGTGTCCGGCTTGGGGCTTGGCCCCACATACACGCGTGGTAAATGTTTGATAAAGGCATCCGTTAGTAAGACAAACGTCTCTGTAAGTGCCTCAATACCCCATTTGTTAAGCTAGGAAGGGAGACCGGACAACAAGGGCTCTGCATCTGGTGTTGTGACTCCATGAACTGTGTTTGGTTGATAGAGCCATTAGCAGGGTTCAAAATAGATTGTTATTAGCCCTTGTGAGTCAGGTGAGAGGGGGACTGGACAAAACTGGGGAAATACCCGCGCTGATCTTCAGACAGGACCCTTGCCAAAAAAGAGGAGCTACCGACTCAGGTAATTTAAAAGTCCAAAGCTTCCGGATATACCCATGAGCTACCAGAACCTTAAGCTTTTCTGATTGATCCCTGCACACTCCTCCCCGTATCTATGGTGTTTAAGCCCACCTCTGGAATCAAGCCAGGAGTTTCTGGTGCACCTCCCGGCTACCCCCATCTCACAGTGGCTTACTCTGATCTCCCACGCCTGAGTATCTGTCTGCCTGGAATGGACCAATCGCCTAGAATAACGGTGCCCCCAGCTCACTTGGAGACCACTTTCTGGATTTACCCCAATGCCCAGCCCAAGGGACTTTTGGACATTAGTTCCTGAGTGGTGGCCATCACCCTGGAAGCCAATCGAAAGCAGATTCGTAGGGTGCCCGGTGGCTCAGTCATTTGAGTGTCTGACTCTTGATTTCGGCTCAGGTCACGATCTTATGGTTCATGAGATCGAGTCCCATGTTGGGCTCTGCACTGATTGTGCAGAGCCTGTCTGGGATTCTCTCTCTCCATTTCTCACTGCCCCTCCCCTGGTTATGTGCTCTCTGTATCTCTCTCTCTCTCTCTCAAAGCAAAAATAAATACATATTTTTTTAAAAAGCATATTCACTTGTCCTAAATAAACCCCAGTATTCCTACTGCCTCCTTCTCCTGACCACCAGGCTACAAGAATACATAGGAGCACATTACAGCTACAGCACATCCTCCCACTTCCCTTAGCAAATAGTCATTCATTCAACCAACAACATGGCTTAAGTGCCTCCTGTATGCCCGCTGTTGTGCCAAGGGCTGGGGACACAAAATTGAATGAGTCTGCTTCCCAAGAATTGCTCAGGTTAAAGAGGAAAGTGGATATTTACCAAACCATTATGCACATGGTTGTTTCATTTCAACTGTGCCCAGTCTCAAGACAGAATGGTACGAGCTGCTAAAAGAACATACAGTTTGGTCTAAAAGATCTCCTCGAGGAAATTACAGTGAAGCTGGAACCATAAGATCAAGTAAGTCTTAGCCAGGTGAGGAGAGGGAAGATGGGTGAGACAGAAGAAACAGCTCGTGCAAAGGTCCTGGGGCTGAAAGATGATGGAGAGTCAGCAGCCCCGTAAGCCAGGAGAAGAGGACCAGGCTGGGAGGTATACTTAAGGCAGTATCTTCCAGGGATGTAAAGTTTTAAAATTTCTACATCTCATTTCATTAGAAATGGAAATCTCTGTAAAGCAGCCAAGACTCTTTTTTTTTTCCACCCTGTCTTCCCTATTCTCATACAATTCAGACTTCAAACAGCCATTCCCCACACTGCCTCAAGGCACCTAACCTGGAGCGTCCCTGAAAGTCTGCCAATTACAGCCGTCCGCGTATTAATTCGCCACCGACAGGGCTTCCCTAAGAAGCAGCCAGGTGCCTAAGGGGACTGAGAAGTTGCGCTGACAGCACACTCTCTCGGGCACTGCTGGTGCGCTGAGTCCACGGGTGTGATCTTGCTGCTCCCAAGCACTTAAAAATGCAATGTCTGAACGTCTTTCCCCTTAAGGGGGGGAGGAAAAAAAGGTTCTGTCAAAACACCACACACACACACACACACACACACACACACACACACGCACACGCTGCCACTCAAACTCTCTCCAAACATGCTGTCACAGAGGCTCTGTCCCTCTCTCCACTGATGCTATTTGAAGGCTGTCCCAGCACCAGCCACATCCCCCGCCCCGCTTGGCTGCCTCCACGACCTCCATTATTTATGACAGGGCGTGAAATTGATTGTGGAATCAAATGAACTCTTCAATTATTGCTGCACAAATAAATCTCTGTTTCCAGAGTTCCTCTGGGGAGCAGGCATCTAACCCCAGGTTCAAGGTAATAGATATTTCTAGATGGCAAAGTACAGGTGACTCTATTGTAATGATTGTCAAGTTATAAGATTCCCAGGGTCAAGCGATTCTTTCTCTCCCTCTGGGCCCCCCCTCCCTTAGCAATTCCGAAGGAAGCACATTCCAATGGTCTTCCCGTTGTGCGCCTACATGGCCCTTTCCCCGGCTGCTGGGTGCATGACAGATATTTCCCTGCTGCGGGCTCTGGTCATTTCCAACCCTTTTCACAGGAAATATGCAGTGAGTGTTAATGGGGTTATGGAAAGATTAATGGAGCTTTCAGGGTGTTCGGGCTTGGCTGGTATTTCTTCCACAGAAAGCCATCAGCTCAGGAAAATTTAATGATGAGACTTAGCCCATTAAGACAACAAAAAGACAACCTCCACCCATCTTGGGTTTAATCTTACTTTCCTTCCTGATAACACAGAGCCTTCCTGGATAGGGCAGAGAAACACAGACCCCAAAGGTGCTGAAGACTTATTGTGGCATGCCAAACCTGGGCTGGGTACATTCGCAAGCGTCAGGTCTCAAAAGCCGGTGAGCACGGGCCGCATTTGGCCCATAGAGGCGTTCTGATTGGCACACCCAGTGTTCTTGGAAAATAAGGGTTGGTAAATTTCACATACAGAATCTGGCTTTCCTTGAAATTAACAGATCTGTCCAGACCATGCCTGCACCTCTGCCTGGCCCCGATGGGCAGGAACTGAGGTATATCGCCCCTCTTTAGATGGCAAAGGGCCCTGCCTGGCTCCAGTTCATTAATTCACCTGCCTGGACTCTGCAAACGTTTGAACAGGCAGTCCCTGGAAGTTCCCACCTCACCGCCTTCTCACCACTACCAATATCTCCGCTTAACAGCTGGGACCACATGCTGTTCCAGCACAGAGAAGACAGAGGCGACTTGTGTTGGAGTACATAGACCGCATGACAGCTTCTGGCTTCATGGACCAGGAAAGAGAACTCAAGCCAAGCTAAAAAAATAAAGAAAAATAAAATAGGCTTTCTGACTTGGGTTGAATGACACTGCCGGCTTTCCTGGGTCTCCAGCTTGCAGATGGCAGGTCACGGGACATCTCGGCCTCCATAAACACATGATCCCATTCCTCATTAAATCTCTCTCCCCTTCTCCTCCTCTAGATAGATGATGGATGGATGGATGGAAGGATGGATGGATGGATGGATGGATGGATGGATGGATGGTTGGATGGATGGATGGATGAATGGATGGATGGATGGATGGATGGAAGGATGGATGGATGGATAGGTGGCTGGCTGGTTGGCTGGATGGATAGGTCGGTCGCTCGGTGGATGGCTGGATTGGTCGGTGGCTGGCTGGCTGGATGGCTGGCTGGCTGGCTGGCTGGGTGGCTGGCTGACTGGCTGGCTGGATGGATGGATGGATGGCTGGATGGCTGGCTCGGTGGCTGGATGGTTGGATGGATGGATGGATGGATGGACGGATGGATGGATAGGTGGATGGACGGTTGGATGGATGGATAGGTAGGTAGATAGGTGGATGGATGGATTGGTAGGTGGATGGATGGATGGATGGATGGATGGATGTTGGGTGGAGGGAGGGAGGGAGGAGGGGATGGATAGATAGATAGATATAAAAACCCCATTGGTCTGACTAATGCAGAGACCTGAAAGTGGACTTCAACCATCTCTATTTTGACCTCAAACTTTCTAATTGATTAAGTTCTTTCCAGCTCCTCTCTTAACTCAGGCAAAAGGTCAGTGTGGAAAGCATCCTGAGATGAGAACCGAAGGAATGAGGATTGCCCTGAGCCAGCAAGACCCCACCTGTGATTGACCCTAAGACAATGATTTGACCTTCCCTGCCCACCTCCACATACCCACCTTTATGCCACGTTTTCCTTATATAAACCTGGAAGGACTTTCAGGACTCTGGAGACAGCCTCTGAGATGTTAGTGCGTTCTCTTCCCCGTGTGGGTCTTTCTTATTCGCCACCCCTGGGCTCTCTCTGCCTTTGGATGTTGTCAGCGGCAAGGGGCAGAACCTGAGCCCCTTGAGCCAGAACCAGAACCTGAGCCCCAGAACCAGAACCCGGAGCCAGGTGCCCCTGCACTCCAGCTACAGACCAACTAGAATTACACAGTGCAGCCTGGGCCCTGTGACACAGCTTGGCTCTTCTCCTGAGGACAAGAGGAGCTTTTGGAGGGGTTTGGAGGGGTCTGAGCTGCTCTGTGACCTGGTCAGTACACATCCTAGAAAGATCACTCTGCCTGTAGTGTGAAGAGGCTGGGAGGAGGCACACTGGAGGCAGGAAGGCCAGGCGTCAAGCTGGATTGGCTCCCAGGTGGAGGTGAGACAGGCCGAGTAACGCAGAGGTGGAGCCACCGACTTGCTTTCAGGCCCTAGCAGTATTTCTACGCTTCTGAAAGCTTCGAATCTTGAGAAAACATTCCCTTTCAAATTCCTCTGTTGTGGTCAGAAACGCTGGGGAAGGGGCTGAGGCAGGCTGAAAAGCAGAGGTTCAGAATCCCCGCCTGGGACTATACACATATTGATGTCTGCTCTGCAGATGGGGAAACTGAGGCACGGACCAATGAAGTGACTTGCGGGACCGCACACAGATGTTGAGTTGAGGGACTCAGAGAAGAGAAGCCTGGCTATCAGTTACTGATCAAGAGTTAGCACCGGATGGGGGCATGGCTACTGTCTTTAAGCCTCAGTTAGGTCTTACAACCATCCCACAGGGTCTGAACAGTACTTCTCTATCACGGATGGAAAACCCAACGCAACCAAGCACCGGGAATCTTGGCGTAGCGAAACAAGTAATAATATTCTAATATTCAGGGTCACAGCCGGCATCCATCATCCAGTGTTCAGCCAGCGCGTGTCAGGCAGAACGCCACAGGCTTTATACGTGTGAACTCACCGAACCCTCCCCCAAACTCTCGGGAAAGGAAACCAAGGACAAAAAGGAAAGGTCACTAATCTACACGGCAAGTGTGCAAGGGGAGACGTGACCCCCGGCCATTGGACCCTGGACCCCCTACTCCTCGTGGCTCTGCTGGTTGGACTTTCATGCGGTGGGGGAAGCAGGTGGGCCATGAGAGCCGATCCACTGTCCTGCTCAGGTTTTCCAGCTGTGCACACTTGGGACATGGTTACCAGCTTCACGGGTGCATATCTGGGCAACTGGCCCCAAGTGGTTGGCTTGGGGTACTAGGCGGTGCCCTGGAAGAACATTCGGAGTTCAAATCGGGGAGTTGGAGATGCTTATAGACATCTAACTTACAAACAAAGGCAAAAGCTCCTGTGTCCTGTTCCTCAAGTGTGGAAGCTTCCAGCCATACAATGATGGGATTTGCACTGGACCCCCAGGCCCGTGCACCCTCCTTATTCTCCTCATTCTGTATTAGCTCTGGATTCGTGACAAGCCCATTTCATTCATTTGCCTACATGACTCCAAGCCCCAGTTAGTTTGTCACAGTGGTGTGGTGGTTATTCATGCTTGTTAACCAATATTTCTGGTTTTCTCCTTCAAAGGACTGAGTATACCAAGCTTCCCCAGCTCCCCCGACTTTAATGGGGCCATGCGATTTGTCCAACAAACCGTGAACAGAAGTGACTCTCGACTTCTGGGCGGAAGGGTTTAAGATCCAGGGTGAAGTCGCCACATTTCCTTCCCCCCTTCCCTCGTGGCCGTAAGCCGCATCTTAAGGGTCCACGCTGGCCTGGGACTACGGCACGGCAGCCCCACCTTCTCCTGAAGGACACAGGGGGTGTGAGGAGAGGAATCCTAGTGGCCCTGCCCTCAAGGTAATCACAGTCCAGTGGATGGGAAAATCAGGACACAAAGCGCAGTAACCCCGGTCTGACTTCAGAGGATCTATCTCAATTATTTCACATTCCCACACCAAAGGGCAGGCTCACTCACGTGGCACAGAGGGCCGTGGGGAGCTGGCCGGAGGGGACATGGAGATGGGAGCACGTTCTCGGACCAGAAGACCGGGTTCTCCTCCACATGCGGTTTCCCAAAAGGCCCGTCGTGAGGATGTGGGGCCCATCTGGAAAATTCATTATTCTCCAGCCGAGTGATATGGCCCTATTTATCCTGGAGTCAAGAATCGGCCTGTGGGCAGCTGTGTAAACTCCAAGGGAAATGGGATATCGATTTGCAATCTCGTAGGTCCACACACGCGCGCGCGCACACGGCCTCCTTCAAAGCAGGGGCTTCTAACTACTTTGTCACCAACACCTTCTTATTCTTTTATTCTGTTTGTCCTCTGGAGCCATGTCTGGAAAGGCATTTCCTCCAAAACACCCGGTAAACAGGAAGTAATATGGCCCCTTCCTTCCAGCTAAGTAACATCCCCTTTTTTTGAATGTCAGTCCCAGATTTTGAACTCGCCATCCTTATCCACTGGGTGATTCACAAACTTTAGATGCTTTAGAAGCACTCCTGGGCCCCAACCCCCAGAGATCCTGACTGGTTACGCCTCAGCTGGTGCCTGGGGATCTGCATTTCAGCAAAACCACGCAGGTCACTGTGGTGCTGGTAGTCAGGGGGTCAGACGGAAGAAGGGCTGGTTTTAATGCTGCTTCTGAAAGGCACTGCATGTTCCCGACTCCAGGGACTGCCAGTGGCCTGAACGTGCGCCAGATCTCCTCAGCCCCATTGGCAAGACGATGCCAGATCCCCATCAACTCTCTGTAGTGCCACCAGGTAGGTTGCTAAGTGGTCTTGCTGTCTTTAGTTCCCCCTCCTCCGTCCATCTCCCTACTGCGTCTGCACATCCAACATGGCACCCCAGCTGCCAAGCCTCCGTAAGCACCCTGTTCCCTACCGCGAGCCTCTACCGACCACTTCTTTAACATTTTTTCTTATTTTGGGGAGAGCGCAAGTTGGGGAGGGGCGCAGAGAAGCGGACAGAGGATCCATCCGAAGCAGGCTTTGCACTGACAGTCTGATGGCGGTGAGCCCAATGTGGGGTTCGAAGTCACAAACCGTGAGACCATGACCTGAGCCGAAGTCGGACACCTAACTGACTGAGCCACCCAGGCGCCCCTCTGTTGAGCACTTCTGCTGGGCGGGCGTAATGCTGTGCACTTGACATCTGATGTCCTGTCTAGTCCCCACAAATCCCTATGACACCTCGTTCCCACTCGGAGGAGAGGGAAACTGAGAAGCAGGTAACTTGAATAACAGACCTTCCCTTGACATTTACAGGGCCCCAGGCAAGAGGAAGCCTTGCCTGGCCCAAAACCCACACCCCTTCTCTCTCTACCCTGGCTGCATCCCATACGTCAAGGGGCTTCCGTCATGCATGTGTGTGAATACTCCAGCTTGCACATCACCCCAGAACCACGGCACCTTGGGCTCTGCCCAGCAGTGGGAATGTGCACACCAGAAGCATGGTGCGTCCTCGGGGTGGGGGTGGGGGGTGGCCTCGGCAAAGAGGTTCATGCAGGCTCTCCGGGTAGGTTAGGGGAGGCTTGCATGGGCATCTCAGGTGGCATGGTCTAGAATAAGGGAGCCTGGATTCTGGGCAGGCATGTCCCCTGGCCCCCACTGACTCCTCACCCCATGCAGCCAGAGGAGAGCCACAGCGGACCCTCTGCCGTCCTCTCTGCCAGGTCCAAGGGCACTGCTGTGAAGGCGTCACAATGGTAGGGTGACAATGGATGGGAGTCCCGCCTGACTCCAAGGCCCATGACCTCAATTAACACTCCACCCTCTTCCTCCCTCCGAGTTCAGACTCTCAGCGTGGGCTGTGCCTTCTGGTCCTGGCTGCCTGGACCCTCCCTCCTTCACCGGCAGAATCTCCTCTGTTTCAGACCCAAGCTACGATTTGCCAGTTCTGAGGCAGGCCTCACTCTCTCATCCCCCTCTGCCTCTGTGAGCTCTAGCGCTTACGTTTGAAACGTCCTTCTTTTTGTTTGTCACCCGGACAACTTCTATTTACTTAGAGCTCAGATCAAATGTCCTCTCCAGCTCCTCCCAGCCACCCCAGGGCAGGACTTTAACCCCTCCCTTATGGGCGCCGCAAACGACGCGCATTACACTCTTGATGAGCCTGATGAACCCCTCCGTAACCAGAGAAGCCGACAAGGGTTCTGGAACATTCAGTGCCGAGTAAATTGTTTTTTACGAGAATCGTGCTAAATCTGGTGCCAAATCACGCTTCGCTGTTTCCAAAACCCGAATATTTTTCAAGAGATAAAAACCTATCTTGCATGGGAAACTCAAAGTGTGTATATCCTAAGTAGAAAAAGATATTCATCATTAGCAAAAAAAAAAAAAAAAAAAGAAAAAAAGGATAAAGCACATTTATTTGACATGAGAAAATGCTGGATGAAAACAGCATATCACAGATCAAAAGAGAGTGTTCACATTTAAAATTGTACACCTAAAATATACATTAAATATAGGCGTACTCATAGAAAAATGCATAACATTATAAAATATTAAATGTCATTCCCCATCAACATGAGGGTCAGGAGATTCATCAATGTGTTGCTTTAATGAATTGTTAGAATGTTTTATACGAGGGGCACCTGGGTGGCTCAGTCGGTCGGACATCGGACTCTCGATCTCAGCTCAGGTCTTAATCTCAGGGTTGTGAGTTCAAGCCCCGCATTGCATGAAACCTACTTCAAAAAAACTAAAGTTTTATATCAAAAATATTTATTTTATGCTTTAAAAATAAACATATGTTTTTAAAAGAAAGTGGCAGAGAGTTGGAAACCTTCTGGTTGGGCCAGAAGGTATGGGTGCCTCCCTGGGGCAGTGCTTTGAAAATGGTGCTTCTCATCTGTATGCAGCAGCCCCGTTCACCAACAGATAAAAAGAATAAAGAAAAGGCAGTATCTTTATACAAGGGAGTATTATTTGGCCATAAAAAAAAAAATGAAACCTTTCCATTTGCCACACCATGGATGGACCTTGAGGGCATTATGCTAAGTGAAATAAGTCAGGCAGAGAAAAACAAATACTGTAGGGTCTCGATTATAGGTAGCATCTAGAAAGAAAGGAAAGAAAGAAAGAAAGAAAGAAAGAAAGAAAGAAAGAAAGAAAGAAAGAAAGAAAGAAGCTCATAGTCGCAGAGAACAAACAGATTGATGGATGGATGGTTGCCAGAGGCAGGGGGTGAGCAAAATGAGTGATGGGGGTCAAAACGTACCAACTTTCAGTTATAAAATAAATAAGTCCTGGGATATAATGTACAGCACAGTGATTCCTGTTAATCTACCGGATTGCATGCTTGAAAGTTGCTAAGAGGGGCGCCTGGGTGGCTCAGTCGGTTGAGCGTCCGACTTCGGCTCAGGTCATGATCTCACAGTCTGTGGGTTCGAGCCCCGCGTCAGGCTCTGTGCTGACAGCTCAGAGCCTGGAGCCTGTTTCCAATCCTGTGTCTCCCTCTCTCTCTGCCCCTCCCCCAAGTCTCACTTTGTCTCACTCTGTCTCTCAAAAATAAATAAATATTAAAAAAAAATGAAAGTTGCTAAGAGAGTAGATCTTAAAAGTTCTCATCACGAGAAAAAAAATTCTGGGGGCACCTCGGTGACTCAGTCGGCTGAGCGTCCAATGATTACAGCTCAGGTCATGATCCCAGGGTTGTGAGATCGAGCCCTGTGCCAGGATCCTCTCTCTTTCTTTCCCTCTTCCCCTCTCCCCTGCTCTTTCTCTCTAAAATTAAAAAAAAAAAAAAATCTGTGACTATGTGTTAATTAGATTTCTTGTGGTGACTGCTTTGCGATGTACACAAATATCAAACCATTACGTGGGGCACCCGAAATCAACATAATGGGTGTCGGCTCAATCTCAATAAAAAACCACAGAAGCTCTCTCGTCATTATCGTTTTATTCTCCAACTGCAATCTCACCAACGTATAGTAGAATGAGCCCGAGCGTTCTCTATTTCTCCGAAGGCAAGTGAGAATCATAGTTACACTCTTAGGAGCACAATGACATCATCATCATTGCCTGATACTGACTTGGTGCTCCATAGAAAAAAATCTTAAATCCTCTTACGCACAAATCATCCTTTCTCCAACCCTCTCACGCCCACCAGGCAAGTCAGGAATGTTTTGAGCCTAACTGTTTGCCTTACTTTCAAACTTGTCGGATCTCACCTTGACAGGTTTAGTGCTGCATTCCATTTTGAAACCCAGGCTGACCCACCAAGCAAGTAGAAGCACTCGGTGTACCCTTTGGGGATTACGCTAGGGAACCCGGACCCTCTCCTCGCCCAGAAAAGCTAACAGATAACTTCTTTCTTTCAGCAGCAATTTGCATTTGATCAAGCCCTTACCCGTAGCCACGTCTTGGAAAGGTGGTAAGTACTGAGTGACTTACAAACAGCTGGGAAGCTCTGACTATATTCCAAAGCCAGAGTAAATGAGTAAATGCCACCTAGCTGCCTTCGTTGGTCGGTCACCTTTCTCTGCCTTCCCAAGGGCCCAGCTATTATCCCCTCACCCACCGTCACCACAGACAGCTGGTTCCTGGCCCTCCAGGCGACACTGCTTAAAGAAACCCACATTTGAGGGTGCCTGGGGGCTCAGTCGGTTGGGCATCTGACTTCAGCTCAGGTCATGATCTCACAGTCTGTGAGTTCGAGCCCCACGTCGGGCTCTGTGCTGAGGGCTCAGAGCCTGGAGGCTGCTTCAGATTCTGTCTGTCTCTCTCTCTCTGTTCCTCCTCCACTCATGCTCTGTCTCTCAAAAATGAATAAACGTTCAAAAAATTAAAAAAAAAAAATAAACCCACATTTGACTCCCAAAGAAGAGAAAAGAAGAAAACAAATATTTAAGGTTCAAAATATCTGACATTGACCCTATGGAAAGGTGTTAGACCATAACTGTGAGGAGCATGAGCTTTGAGCAAATGTTGGATTTGACGCCTGGCTCTTGTACCTGTCCAGCTACGTGACCCTTGGCTGCCTATTAACCTCTCTGAGCCTTCACATCCACGTCTGCAGACAAGAAATCGTAATTCTCTGTCAGCGTGTTGTTGAGAAGTTCCGAGGTTGTTGATAATATAAAATACGTCAGATACTTGTCTTAGGCTGAATTCCCCAGAAGTAGAGGCTGAGATGCGGACAGCTGTCCAGAGAAGGGGAGAGAGGGAAGGGCAGAATAGCACGAGGGTGGAAAGAAAAGCAAGCACATGGTCTCAACCCAAGACTGCCTCTGGGCTGATCCCATAGGGAGCTCTGGAGCAAAACATGAGCCACAGAGCTCATCCCAGGTTGAGGAAGGAGGGCCAGCCTGGGTCAGTCAGTCAGTGGCTGCTCAAGGAGCAGGTGAGATGCTCTGATTTAGCCAGATGAGGTGGCTTCTGTTTGGCCAGGCAAAGTTTCTCCCGTTCAGCCAGGCGACGTTTCTCCCATTCAGCCAGGCGAAGTTTCTTCGTTCTTCCAGGTGAGATGGCTCCCATTCATCCAGGTGAAGATTCTCCCACTCAGCCAGGTGGAGTGGCTCCCATTCAGCCAAGGGGGCAGCTGTGAGCTGTCAGCAGCCGGCACCCACAGCAGCTGGAGGGGGGGTTGTACGGTGAAAGGTTCTTGGCAAGGCACCAACACCATCCGCTACAAAACAGAGCCTGGAAAATGCAAGTGTTCATCTGATGGTAGTTCCCATTATTACTTTAAATTTTTTTTTTCAACGTTTATTTATTTTTGGGACAGAGAGAGACAGAGCATGAACGGGGGAGGGGCAGAGAGAGAAGGAGACACAGAATCGGAAACAGGCTCCAGGCTCTGAGCCATCAGCCCAGAGCCCGATGCGGGGCTCGAACCCACGGACCGGGAGATCGTGACCTGGCTGAAGTCGGACGCTTAACCGACTGCGCCACCCAGGCGCCCCAAAATTGTCCTCACAATTTCAGGCTGAGCCAGTTTCACATCCTGTAGCAAAAAACCATTACACATCCTAGGCGTCTGTTTTTGGCCCCGAGACCCGAAGCAGCCACGACCCGGTCCGCAGTGATACCATAATGACAGGAAGAAATTTCCCCTCCTCTGATGTGGAAACCAAATGCCCTGAATTGCCCAACATCAGAAACCTCAGAAAACCCTAACAGGATGTTTTGACACATACAGTTCAGGCTTCAGACAACTGCTTCCCAGTGGAAATACTAACCGTGTAAAGAAGAAGGGAAGGTTTAGGAAGTCAAGATGACAGGACAGATCAATTTGAGAAGCTTAACGTGTAAAGCTTGGTATGCAGGGCAATTATGGCAAAATGACAGCTTCTCAAAGCAAATTTTCTTTGGCCCTTCCGGGGCTGCAGGAAACTGAGGTCTTTTCCAAGACTCGTGAGGAAAATAGCCTTGTGCCATCTGCACCCATGACACCTGGGGCCCGGACTTCAGCAGAGCAAACAGCTGCCAGCACAGGGCTTAGCTGTGGGCCAGCAAGAAGGGGGCACGTGAGTTCTCTGCCCTCCTCTGTCTCGTGTCCATGCGTCTAGACCACCTATGTGCTGATGATCCCCATGCGTAAGCCCTGGTTAGGACCCTCCCATGAATTCCAACCTCAAGTAGCCGAGAGTCTACTTAATGTCTCCATTTGGACGTCCAACAGGCGTCTCAAAACCAACACGACCGAGTGGACCTCCTGATGTCCTCCCAAACTCCCCCAATTCAACTCAATTTTCTCAACCGCTCAGGTCCAGAACAGCATCGCCACCTCTTCTCATTCTCTTGCGTAGCACATACCTAACGGGTCAGCAGATTCTGCTCGCTCGACCTTCGAAATACGCCCAGAGTCCAACCACATCTTGTCGTCCACCCAAGTCGGCATCTTCTGTCACTGGGATTCGGCAACAGCCCCACCAACTCGGGTCTCCCCGTAACTGTCCCTGCTCCCTTGAGTCTGTTCCCAACACGATGACTACAGGGACGCTGTTAAGTCTTTCAGATCAAGCGACTCCCCTGCTGGAAGTCCTTCGATGGCTCCCCATCTCACTCAGAGTAAAAGCTGAACCCCCAACAGTGTCCCCCGGGACCCTGCATGCTCCCGCCCCCTCAATGCCTCTCTGATCTTTTGTTCTCTACCCTTCCCCTTGCACTCTCCACTCCACAAATACACTGGACTCCGTGCTCCTCTTTGGCCAGGCCAGCCGTGCCACGGCCTCAGAGCTCTGTCCTTGCTGTCCCCTCTGCTGGGGGTGCTCTTTCTCAGACGCTGGTGTGACTGGCCCTCTTGGGCCTTTCTGCAAAGGCCACCTTCTCCATGAGGCTTTCCCCGCCCACCCTATTTAAAGTGCACCCTCACCCCTGCCCCACTTCCAATCTGCCTTCTCTGCTTTATTTATTCTGTAGGACTCGTCGCCACCCCAAATATTTCCTACTTTACCTATTTACTTTGTCTGTTTTCTGCCTTCCCGACTAGACTGCCGGCTCCGTGAAGGTCTGTACCTGGCTCTGTTTTAATTCACTGCTGTATCCTCAGCACCCAAAACAGTGTCCAGTAAATAGTCAACACTAGATAAATATTTCTCAAATAAATGGAGGAATAAACTCACCTAAACATTTCTTGTAAATTGATTCCCTTTTTATCATGCATGAATTCATTTTTAAAGGAAATGTATACCTAGACTGTAGATGAACCTGCACCACGAGCTGTAGAGAGAAGTTATCCAGAAAAAGAAATTCAGTGCAAAGACAATGCTGATATTAAATCTAGCTAGATATTATAAATGGCCCAGGTCTCTAAGCCTGCGGCATAATCTCTCTTTTCTAAAAAGGGAGATCAGCAAGTGCTTAAAGACGTGCTAGCACCAAACTCCGACTGTTTTTTAACTAATCAAAAGAGTCAATAAAGAATTGAAAGATAAACAGCTTTCTAACTCTTTGATTCACCGTTAACTGGCTTTGGGTCTGTGTATCATCTCCTCTGCCACCCATAAATACTGAGCATCCCACACTTCTGGAAGCAATGAAATAGATATTAATGACCTTCAATTTTCTCAACATCCATCCCTCCCACAATTTCCCCCATCCTTATATAGGACAACTCAATTTTCTCAATTGCTCGGGTCAAAGACAACATCATCGTCTCCCATATTCTCTTATATGATGCACATCCAATCTATCAGCAAATCTCATTTGCCCTACCTTCCAAGTATTCCCGGACTCTGACCACATATTATCGTGTGCCATATCCTTTTCTACATTGATTGGTGGGGAGGTTCTGAGGGTGGTTACATATGGATTGTGCCCCGAAGACACTCACAGTGTGGTTGAGATAGAGCATGTGTGCAACTGACGTGCATGGAGAGTAGAAAGTCGTGGACTCCGCAAGGAAGGCTAGATCGTGTGCATTGCAGACCTGTGGCCCGTTAGGTTAATGTTCAGCAAATATGTGTTTACCCACATGCATGCACACTCCTCATGAGAAGAATGTGCTTCCTCACACTCTGATAGCAGGGGCTTGGCGTGTGCCCTGCTTTGTCCAATAAGGTATGAGTGGAAGCAACACTTTGTGAACTCAGAGTCAGGGCCTTCAGAAACACTGCACATTTCTGCTCACCCTCTGGGAGTAGCCAGCCCTTTCCCAGGAAGAACAGGTCTCAGTTAGCCATTGCCATCACGGCCTGAAATGCGTGGAGAAGAGCTGCCCCCACGAACCTGCAGATACAGGGGCAAGAAACAAATGCTGGTTTTTATACGTTGCCAAGTTTCAGGGATGTTTGTTACGCAGCACTGTTGTGGTGAGAACTGATTAAGATAGAAACTGACAGGAAGGAGAGGTCACTTGGACTGGACATCAGTCAGGGACACTCACTGGTCGGGGTGGCCTTGCAGGTGGGTTTCACACCACACATACTGTGCTCACTACAGTCTCAATGAGCTGCAAACCAATAGGGTCTGAGAAGAAAATACCCCAGAGGAGACTGTGCCAGGGATGCGAAAACTGCTATGACCTCACAGCCCATAGAGGATAAGGGGCCAGAAAGAAGGAAGAAGAGAAGGCTGATGAGGGTTTTCTCCTAAGGAGTTGGCCATTGGTGTTTGCCTTTAAGTGACTTGTTCCTTTGTGTGTTTTCAAGGAAACCCCCTCTTCTCCCTCTGCCTGCCCTTCAAGCGTTAGGGTGTTGTTCTCTGTCCTCGTGCTTCCCATTCTTCTTGGGAAATCTGCTGCTGCCCTGATCAGAGCCAGTGACGTGATGTGTCCCCTTTGGAGCCTGTAGGTCATCCTTCCTGATCTGGGTCCCCCCAAAGGACTCACATGCAAGACGTTAGGAGGTATATTTGAGAAAGCAGGAGTGAAGGCATGGAGGGTGAGGAGGACCGCTGAGTGAAGTGTCTGCTCAGAGCAGGTGACTGCCATGGGCAGCTGGTGCTCAGTCTCCCTGGGGACGCTCTGAGGTCCCTGTAGAACACCCCTGGGAACTGTCCCACCGGAGAATGGGAATGGGCAGGCCGAACCATTGGCCCTCTGCCTCTTGTCCTCCTTTGGCTGAGGGTCTCCCCAGCGATGTCAACTTCCCTCCACCGGGTCGCAGCTGCCCTGAGCTGAGGCAGCAAAGCAAAGAGACACAGTGTCACAAGCTTAACCGAGGACCCTGGATGTGGGTATGGAATGTGTCAATCTCTGTGTGCAGAAATCAGACGTGTTGAGGGGATGTGCCTCAGTGCCTTCCACGTGTCTGCTACAACTGTTGGGGCTGGCCGGGGGTGGAGGGGGGCTTTTCTCCTGAGTGACACACACACACACACACACACACACACACACACACCTCGGATTCAACAGGTTCCAAGCTCTGCCCTTGTCCCCTTCCCCCACTCCTACTCTTTCCCGCAAGTTCCCAAACTCACGGAATGAATGGCCCGCCATCACCATCTACTCCATTTTGGGCCTTAATAAATATCCTCAGGGTAATTAGCGGGTGTTTACTTAACATTCAGCTGTGTTTTCCTGCACACCCAGAAGGGTGTCATGGTGACAGCCAGGACCCTCCTGTGTACAGAGAGGGACCCGGTCCGCAGCTGACACCAGCCTGGACAGAAGAGACGGCCCGGCCCTCGGGAACCAGCCCTCCTGCGGACACGTCTGCTTTTGGCCACAGCACTGCTGAGTAGGGTTAGAGGATTACCCACTGCTGACATGGAAAAAAAATGAGTACGTATAAAAGTTTTGACTTGCTGCCTCTCTGACGTTCCTGAAAATCCGAATTCACCAAGCCTTCCCCCAGAGCCACTCTCAGCGGGACCTGCGTGGACAATCCTCTCCAGTCTGACATACATTCAAAGGTATTCTCTCTCTCTCTCTCTCTCCCTCACCTAACAGATAAAAATAAGGATACGAGTCAAAGCTCCATGATGCCAGTCACTGTCCCCCAACACCCTGCTCTGTTTTCTCATAGCGTGATCTCTCTGAAATACGCTTGCTTATGACATGTTAGCTGTCTGTGGTCCACCACCAGAATGTAGAACCTTCTCTTTCTGGCTCACACCTGCACCTCCAGTGCCTAGAATGATACCTGGTACACAGCTGGTGCTCAATAAGTGTCTGTTAAATGAACAGGTGGTTCGGGGAGAGGCTCCCACAAGGCTCACCAGGTGGTCACCAAGGCAAACCTTAGGCAGAACCCTCCCCGATCAGCATCACTGGGTCTGTCCCTTTCTGGCTGGCCCCACATAAGATAAGGCACATGCGAGGCATGAGGTCTGAACCAACCCCCTGCAGAGAAGGGAGGCAAACAATTCTGTGCAGAACATCCAAGTTTGAAAAATGCCTGTTGTGACCACTGAGGTTCAGTACATTAGTTGGGTTTTTGTTTTTTCTTCTCAGCTATACAATTTCACATTCCAGTGAACGGCAGGGTGGTGGCCCAGCAGTCAGCAACAGTGACTCCCAGCCTTGCCCTGTCTCCCACTCACTCCTTCTCTGCTCCAGAGCTGTGGCCTCCCTGCCTCGCCCACCAGCTCCTGAAGGACACTCACCATCAATACTGGCCCCTGGGGAACATTTCTCTTGCTGGTGCAGCCGGGATTTCCTCCCTGAGCGGAGAACATAAAGATTAACTAGGTGAGGAAATTTTTCCCTGGGCTCCGAAGCTGGGGACATTTGTCTCATACAGCACATATTCTCCAGGAGACAAGCTAAATTAAAATACTAATGGACTGCTGTATTTAAAATATATTTACCAATGATTAACAGCTCGGTGGGTGATATATGTTTCAATAATTTCTTATTACAACGTGGGAAAACCTCAATAAATATTCTCAGGGTAATTAGTGGGTGTTTATTTAACATTCAGCTGTGTTTTCCTGCACACCCAGAAGGGTGTCATGGTGACAGCCAGGACCCTCCTGTGTACAGAGAGGGGACCCGGTCCGCAGCTGACACCAGCCTGGACAGAAGAGACGGCCCGGCCCCTGGGAACCAGCCCTCTTGCGGACACGTCTGCTTTTGGCCACAGCACTGCTGAGTAGGGTTAGAGGATTACCCACTGCTGACATGGAAAAAAATGAGTACGTATAAAAGTTTTGACTTGCTGCCTCTCTGACGTTCCTGAAAATCCGAATTCACCAAGCCTTCCCCCAGAGCCACTCTCAGTGGGACCTGCGTGGACAATCCTCTCCAGTCTGACATCCACGTTGTTTACTTAAAGATCAGCCCAGGTCCTATAGACATTTAAGTCTGCAACTCTGACCATTCTCTGACCAGCGTTCCATTGGGCACCCCAAGGATGATGTCCCAAATGTGTCACATGGGCACATACATGCAGACACATATACATACACACACATATGCACACGTGTGTGTGCATACACATATGAGCACATAGTAACACACATGCACACCCATACATATGCATTTATACACACATACATATATGCATATGCACACACGCACACACACACACACACACACACACATCATTAGCCCATATTTTGTTCAGGGCAGCAAAGCGCTCAGCTAAACCATTAATCTCACTGCCTCCGTTGCACATAGGAGTGCCAGCCTGGCCCAATTCTGACCAGGGGGTTCGGATGTCAATCCCTTCCCCAGTAATCAGGCCAAGTCTTCCCGGGAGGAAACCCTTTGCCGGAGGAATGTGGGAATGTGTTACTTCCCCGCCCGATCCAAACATTGCCGTGCAATGCCCTCGCTTTTTGTCCATCTAAGCTGAGAACCCAGAGGACTGCAGAGCCATAAAGCGAAAGGGATGTGGGTTCCTGAAAACCGAATGGAGCATAGTCCATAACGGCCTGTGATGTAAGAAACCTTTTGGCTGCATTAAAGCCGCTGACATTCGGAGACTTACCACAATCAGCCTATCCTGTCAAACATACCCGTCTGTCTCTTCGGCCACAGTGAGGAGACTGAACGGTTTTCTGAAGACCTTCTCTTCCGCCCCTGCGCTGACCTCCACGGTACAGCCTCCCAGTGTAGACGGAGAGCTCTCGTCTTCTGCCCCTCGAACAGGGGTCCACCCAGGCATCCACCAAAGAGGGAGATGTATGTGTATACATGCCTCACATTTGGGTTGCGATGACACAGAGGTGGTACAGAGATTGGACTTCCCCGGCTGGGCATTTCCCCAAGTTGGAAGCATTCTCCTTAGATCAGCCTTCACAGGGACACCTTCCTGGCTGACTTGGGTCAGGAACAGAAACACTGACGCTGCTGCTCTTAGCCTCAAATTGCAAAGTCCTAAATCTCATTTCTAACCTGAAGTCTCCCCTCCTCCGGGGTGGGGTGGGGGGGTGCTAATCCTTGACCCCATTCCTCCTCCCACCAAGGAGGGATTGCCATTAAATTTCACCATCTGGGGTGGTCCCTGTGGTAACAGCTGGGTTTTCCCAACCTCTTCACTTCCAGGGAAATAAATATGCCCCGAGGCACTTTGCGTGAACATCAGTATTGACCCAAGGGTGAAAGTGTCTAACTTGGATGAATAACTTCATCGCTCTTTATGGAAATCCCTTGGGATGGCAGGTGCCCCCCCCCCCCACCCCACCTGGAGACTCACCCTGAGGGGCTCAGAACGGGGGACAAAGAGAAGGCTTCCAAAGACTGGAAATGCCCAGCCGGGGAAGTCCAATCTCTGTATCACCTGCACGTCATCCCAACCCAAATGTGACCACCTCCCCTCTTACACGCAGGTCAACCCTAAGGTGGGGGGGGGGGTGAGCGGGGGAGGAGCTAGAAGAACTCTGGTTATTGATGGCCACCCAGAAGGGAAATGAGAGACTGAAAGATGTCCAGGCTGTCATTCCAAGAATGAGGGGAGTCTTGCCCAGGGAATGGTCCAGAACACAAGTGCAGTGGGTAGGAGGGAGCACCACACCCCCAGTCTGTCAGACTTGTCTTATGCCACAGAGCTCCCATCCGGAGCTGCTTGCCTCGGACCATCTTGACCCGTATACCACTCCCCACCTATCCCGGCTCTTGGGAAGTCACTCCACGATCATTTTTCTTGGTACCTACCCAGATTCCGTCCAGTTGTGGGATCATCTTATGCCCCCGACCTGACTTCTGGTCTTACTCCCCAGTGCTTCACCGCCCTCCTCACTTGCTTTCAGCCACTCTGGAAAATATCCCACCCAGCCGTCCCAGCCCTGAGACCTCACCGTATACCCCAGAATGGAGCCCAGGAGCCAGCAGAAACAAGGCCACCTCCATGACGGTGAAGAATTCACTAATTCACCCAGCCTGTCCCTGGGACCTCAGTTCCCAGTGTCCCTGACAAACCAGGCCTCAGGAGAAACAGACATGACTTTTTGGGGTATTTGCTTAAGAGGACTACAGAGATTTCTCAAGCGATCCTTGGTCAAAAAACACTCTCGTAGAGACCCTGCAATTGTAGGTAATACAAACAGCAAAACACCAAAGGGACGTCTGTGAGGGTGAAGAGACACCCCCAGGGGGGCGATGCTTTGTGCCATGGCCAAGCGCATAGTGCTATCAAGCAAGAAATTGGGAGACCCACGCAGAGAAGGCAGAAGAACAGCAGCTGGTCCTGGCAGGCTAGTCCTATGAGAGAGGGCTCGGCTCTAGAAGTACATCGGAGTCAGACCGTGGGGGGCTCTAACCTCCAGAATGAGGAGTTTGGATCTTTCTTCTGGGGGGTGCTCAGGAGTCTTTGAAGGCGTCCTACCATCCTCTCCCCCTGATCAAGCAAAGATCCTTCCAGATCCTTCCCTCCCAGAGGAATGACCCCCAAGCCCTATGAGGACCACCCCCGGCACCTCCCATCTCCTCCAGCCCCAATTTGCAACTGCAGAATTCAGGAAGGGCCAGGAAGGGTCAGAAACCCAAGGTTCCTGGGGCACATGGTCCGTCACTGGTTCCTGCCCTCTGTGTCTGGAAAGAGCAGGGGCTGTGGGGCCAGGCGCGGTCAGGGGAGCCCCAGCTCAGTGACGCAAGGGTCAAACAAAGAAGTCAAAAAATGTGATCAGCAAATACATATATATGCAAACCACTTGGACTCAGGAGGCTTTCAGTAAATAACTTCCCTCTCTGCCTGTCTGTAGCCATTCACCCCGCATCTCGCGTGGGGGCCTGCCTCTGCCCACTGTTTCCACGGCTGTGCTTCTCTGTGCCCTTCTCCGCCCGGGGCTACAGGCCGCCGGTCTCTCTGGATCATTCTTTTTTTCCTTGTCATAGCCTTGTCTTCTCAGTTGGCCCATAGCTTCCTTTTTGTCTGCTTTTGTCTTGGCCCTAGAAAACGGCCTCTTTGTCTGTCTGTCTTCCTCTCTGTATCTCTGCATATAGCTGTCTGTCTGTCCATCTGTCTCTCTGTGTCACCATTCCCTCCAGCTGCCTCTCCGTCTCTCTGTCACTGGCTTTCTCTCCGTCTCTCTCTTTATCTTTGTCTCTGTGTCTCCCTAGCTCTTAGCCCTCCCAAACCCCTCTCTGCCCTCCTCTCCGAGTGGCTCCCCACCAGTCCTGTCTCCGTGTCCCCATCTCCTTGAATACCGTTATTTCCCCGGATCCTTGCCCCACCCCCATCCGTCCTCCACTCCTCCCTCATCACTCAAAATCCCATCTCTGGGGGAATGGCAGGGAGGAGCCCAGCAGGATGAGAAGCCTGAGCAGAAGGTAGTGTTTTATTTCTCTGCAGAAATAAAGGCCGTAAATTCCTCCTGCCGCTCCCTGCAGAGAGACACCTGCCTTGCTGGGTCTCAGTGGCGAGGGATGCACCACAAAGAGGGGCACGGACCTGGGCAGGCAGGGGCCCTACCCCTGGGCTAGGGCCGGAGGAGAGGGACCGAAGGCTAAGGGGCCTCTCTATGTCTGTTCACGTCAAAACCACACATCTGTTCTGCTCAGCAACCTCCACTCAGCTCAGCCCAGCCACCCATAAACAGTGTCCAGAGAGCCTGTGGAGACACTGAGGCATACACTGATGAAATCTGGGACCCCAAAAGGACCCCAGCTGTGAAGTCCACTCCCAACCATTGTCAGGGTTTCCTTCCAGGTTTCATTTTGGGACTCATGAGGGACTCAAGCACTCATTAGCATGACTACTAAGAAACCCTCAGCCCTATTCCCCGGATGAATTTCCCTTCTAGGCCCCCCACTGGGTTCTTTATTTTGCCCTTTGCTCCTCCCCCACCAGAAAACAACTAGAAGCCCTTTCTCTTCCTGCCCCCCCTGGTTTCTTTAGTCTGTTTCTCCTCTTACAGGAAGGAGTTGTGCCTGGTGTGTTTGCCAGGACCAGCATCTGCCCAAGGCTCCTCCTGGCTCCCAGTTCCATCCAGGGCACAATGGTCCCCGGGGGAACAAGACCAACCCTCGGAGAGATGGAAACCCAAGAGTCCCAGGCAGAGAGAGAGCTCACTGGTTGTCCACAAGTCAGATTTGGCCGACAGATGTGCTTTCGTCAGCCCGCATGGTGTTTTCAAACCTTTTGAACTAACCGCCAACTTTTTAAAAATTGGTAAGTTCCATATTAAAATTTACTTTTCTCGGGGCGCCTGGGTGGCCCAGTTGGTTAAGCGTCTGACTTCGGCTCAGGTCATGATCTCGCAGTCCATGAGTTAAGCTCCGCGTCGGGCTCCGTGCTGACAGCTCAGAGCCTGGAGCCTGTTTCGGATTCTGTGTCTCCCTGTCTCTCTGCCCCTCCCCCACTTGCGCTCTGTCTCTCTCTCTGTCTTAAAAATAAATGAAACATTAAAAAAAAATTTTTTTTTAAAATAACTGCCTCCACATGCCTAATCCCTCTCAAAACCTGGCAGTCACAAAGCGCCTGTCCCTGTCCTTCAACATGCCCCCCCAACCGCGTTTCTCACACCTCCAACATTTCACTTTTTCAGTACTAACCAAAGGAGTGCTTACTAACTGCTGTTAACAACCCTAAAGTATCAGAGGATTAACACAGCCAAATGTTTGTTTCTCCCACATATCACAGTCTGACACTGGTAAAGCAGCTTGTTCAAAGTCAAACAACCAGGAAGTGGCAGGCTGGACCGACCCAAACAGCCTGGCCCAGAGCTCCTGCCCATAATCGCTGCATCAGTGTGAACCTCTCGTAAGGTTCAGTCGTGCCTGTATGGTCTGGTTTGGACAACGAGCTCTACCAGCATGTGTGGCCACACACGAAGGGGATCCCAGTGGTCTCCCAATGGACGTGTGACAGAGGCCTGGGGCACTCTTTACCCCAGGGCAAGGAGATGTCCCATTTGCCCGCAAGCTCTCCAGCCATGAAGCACAAGTGAAAGTTTTCAGAGGCTTCATATAACAAGATTTGGACAAGCACTTGATCAGAGGGGGTTGCCAAGGACCACGTGCAAAAGTCTCAGCTTTGGGAATCTCAAAGTTGTCTGTCTCAAACCCAGAGGCTGAGGTTCAGGTGGAACTGTCAGGAGATACGTCATATCTTGTACAGAGTTCCCGTCTCTCTGCGCTGGTCTCTCCTCGAGCAAATATTTATTAGTGGCTAAGTTAGTAGATACGTTAGCATATAGTAGGTGCTCAACAAATACTTATGAAAAAAATTTACTACTGGAAAAAGTGGTAAATGATTGAATAGAGGAATGAGTACTCAGCGTGTGGAATCCATAATCTGCCTTTTCTCTTCTGTAAGCTTGCCCTCGAACTGGGCTGAATGTGTCTCCGGCACCAGGAGAGAGCTGCTGTCCCCAAGAAACAGCTTCTACAGCATCTTTCCTCCCTTGGCACATCTAGATGGTCCCAGTTAGGGGTTCTAAATGAAAGGAATCCATCAAATTAGATATCCATGAGTGACATTTAGCCACCGTCACAACCACAAGAGCAGACCATGTCAGGCAGAAGAGCATTTCGGGTGGGCTTGAGTGGGACCTCAAATTCAAGAACCAGATGCTTGAGTGTGAGTTCTGAGGGCCAGATACACCCATTTCTCCCATTTTTCTCGTTTGTAAAGTGGAGGAATTACCATACCTGCCTCACGCGGTTGCCATAAATATTAGGTGAGTTAAAACCGACTGAGAGTTAAGTGTTTCGAGCTGTACCTGGCACACAAAAATTCTACAGATGTGTTTCTGACTATCTAAGACCTGACTTCAGAAAACCTACCTAAGAATGGCCTTTTTTTTTTTCTTTTTGGAAATGAAACACCACGCATTCATCCAGGGCCACAAAATGCCGCAGCTCCTGCCACAAACCTACTTTGGGAAGCCAAGGATATAGCCATCAGAGAGCACAGGATAAAACATTGAGACCTCAGCTCCAAAACATCAACTTCTGGGCCGTCTAGACAAATGTCTTAGTCTTACTAATCCCCAGGAATCTGCTTTCCTGTCTTCATCGGGCACGAAGGTCCAGTAGTGATCCCTTCTGCTGCTGCTATGCTCATGAGTCTTCCAGGACCTTGGAGAGCAGCCCTACATCTATAAGCTGCTGAGATCAAGGCCTTTTAGGAGCCCCTGGGGAGAGTATTCTGGAGCCCCCAGGGGGTCAGTGTCCCTTTCCCATCCACCATGGCTTTCCTCTTCCCCACCCCTACCTCCTCCATGAACCCAGAGCCCTGATTGGTTAAATAGCCGAGGCTCCCGTGAGGCCCAGCGGTGCAGAGGCCATTTGTCCGGCTGCATGGGGCTGAGAATCTGAGAGGCGCGAATGTCAGGCAAGATCAATAAAGCTCTGAATGGATTGGAGAAATGAGGTTTGAGCCTTAGCGCACATGCTTAGCCAAAGCCCTGGAGACCACGATGGATAACAGGTGATGAATGCAACAGTCAGCAAATGTGGCGGCCCCAGGCTAGAGGGCAGGGAAGCCCAGCCAAGACGGGGATCTGGAGGGATGTATAGAACCACGGGCTGGGAACAATGAGGCCTGCGTTCCAGTGTGAGGTCGCCACTAATTCACCATCTCTGGACAGCATGAAGAGTTCAGGCTCTGCAACCAAACTCCAGGTTCAAATCCTGGCTCAAGCTCTTACCAGCAGCATGACATTGGGAAAATCACTTCACCTCTCGGATTTGCATTTGCTTAATCTGAAAGGTGGGGTTAATAATAGTACTCAGGTCAACAGGTGGGAGGCATTTGGAAGAGCGTGGGGTGCACTCTACTTATGCAACTACTCCACTTATGATTCAAGGGACACATCACACCATGGCTCCTAGTCACAGGTGACTTCCTTCATCCAGGACTCAACAAAGCAGTAGTCATCTGTACCAAAACTGGGTGAGCATCTGGCTCTCGTGTGCTCACAGAGGAAAGGCACAATGTCCACAAAATAACAGGCATTTGTAGTTCGTGAGCTTTTCCAAAAGCTCATGTAGTTCAATACACTTTTCCAAAATGTGGGCTCTCCATTATTTTCTCCTCACATGCTGGCTGGGGGGGGATCTGATCTCCACACGGAAAGCAGGTGTCCAGGTTCCACACCCCTACAAAATCTGGAATGTCAGCTACCTGGAGTGTTAGGTGGAAGACGATCTTAAGACTGGGTGAGGAGGAGTTCTGAGATCGACTGGCCATGTCTGCCGTGGGCAGTGGTGGAACAGGGGCCATGCTATGTTAACCCCGGGTCGAGTTAACCTCCAAAGGCCTTCCACTTCTGAAAATCTAGCTCAGAAACTCATCAGTGAGATGAAGTGTAGAGAGGCAGAAGCAGAGAAACGGCAAACTAGAGGCCCGTTTTTAGTGACAAGTTCCACCCGATAGCGCCAACTCTGCACCCAGGACCTGGTGCCTTCTCCCGTAGCCAAAGAGACCTATGAAATCATCTAAGCACACAGAAATGGGATGAGCGTTCTGCCACTAACATGCTCTGTGGTTTTGAGCAATCCCCTTCCTCCCCGAGCCTCAGTTTCCCCATCTGTAAAATGAAGTGGATAGACCTTAAAACTTAAGAAAGGATCAGATACTTATACTATTAGGTATGCTTGACCTTGCCTCTGATGACACAGGAGAATGGGTCACACTAGGGTAACACCACCCTGAAGTGGGAGCCAAATGTCCACAGGGGGACAGGAGAACAGGGGACATCACCAGGAGCCCTGTGGCTGCAGTCAGCATATGCAATGGCCGGTTTGAATTTCTTGGATTTCTCAGAGGCATCTACAATCCGATACATCCAAAATGAAGTTCATGTTCACCGTCTCTGCCAAAACTACACCTACCTCATATAAGCAAAGGCAACCAGCTTTCACCAAGATGTTCAACCCAAAAGCCTTGGGAGAAGCCCTGATCACTCCCTTTTCCTCACTGCCCATCGGGAAACCCTCCTGAGTCTGCCTCCAAGGGTAGCCTGAAGCCAGCTTCGTGCAACACCATCCCCAATTCAAGCATTGCCTTCTCTCTCCAGACACTGGGTCTCCTCGCCTTCCCTCCTACTCCCTTCCTGCAATCAGTTCTTCCCACAGACCCGCAACACGGCCTTACTCCATTCCCACTGCCCTGTTTAAACTCCCCCATGAATTCTATTACACTTAGAATAAAACTTAGGGGCACCTGGGTGGCTCAGTCGGTTGAGCGTCCGAGGGCAGCTCAGGTCATGATCTCGCGGTTCAGGAGTTCGAGCCCCATATCGCGCTCGATGCTGTCAGCGCACAGCCCGCTTCGGATCCTCTGTCCCCCTCTCCCTCTGCCCTTCCCCCGCTTGCGCTCTCTTTCAAAAACAAATAAAATAAAAAGAATAGAACCTAAATGTCTTACAAAACCATACTGCCCTCTTCACCGAGTAGTATTTAGCTTCTAGGAGGAGAAACGTTTCTCGGGGGATAAACAGAATCTCTATGGATGGGAGAAAGGCTTGGCATTTCGTGACTTTCTTCAAAATATTTTCAATATCAATCTGAAGGCTGTTTGCTCATCTGACATTTATCTTCATTGGGCGTGGGAAATGGTTGAAAGACAGGGAGTGTGGGGGGGGGAGGGGGCATTGCTTATAAATGTTGGGTGCTGGCAGAAGAAACCTCTTACACAAATCCATCCCAAAGAGTAGCCGCGGCCACTTGGCTCGATGAAATCTGCCCCATCTGCTTTGATTTATTCAGCCAGGGCGCCCCCTGATAGCTTGCTTCATTTGAAGGATAATTATCCACTGTGTTATAAACGCCGGTCCCTTGTCCCCGGGAAGTTGGTGTCAGGGAGGTTAGACAAGTGACAAGTGACAAAGCATGTCCAATCATTGCTCACACCCTGGGAGAGGCGGCCAGCTGAGGTCGGGTCACCGAGACCCGGGCACGTGCGGAGGGGTCAGCTGTGTCTGCCTGTGTTACTGACGGTGGCCCTTCGCCCGTCTCCCGCACATATCAGAGGTAGAGGCTGCCTTTCCAGGCTGCTCCTCCCAGAGCGGCGTCTTCCAGGGCTGTGCTCAGGTCAGCACCTGGAGCACAGGCCTACCTGGGGGTCGCAAGTCACTGCCGAGGGGTTTGTGCCCACGTGTTCTCGGTTTGTCCCTCCAGATCCTCTCAACCTGTTTCTACCTTCTCCGTGCCCGGGAGGCTGAGCTCTGTGGTGTGCATCAGTTAACTGCCTTGCAATCCGGCGTCGGGAGGGGCGTGGCTAATGGGAGGTGCCGACGGGACATGGGAGAGCAGGAGAGAGAGGTCCATGTGTTTCTTCTCCCCAGGAGGCCACAGACAGGAGTGGGTGTTTGTCATCTAACGAAACCCCAGGTCCCCCGGTTCTGGGTGGCTCTCCCCCTTGCCTCCGGCTGCCTCTGGACGCCGCCCTTCCGTGCCAACAAGTGGTGATGGCTCCCCCTTGTGGCTAGACCCAGGAACATTGCCATCTTGGGCTGGCCGCTCTTAATCGTGCCCGGGCCACTGCACGGAGTCTCTTCTATAAACTGCCCTCAAGTGCTGCTTGCAGTGGGCACCACTGGTGGCATTTCCTGCCAACACTTTGAACGACACTGGGCCATCCGTCTGACGCCTGTGACTCCTCTGCACAAGGACGCAGGGTGATCGAACTGGGAACAAGACATCCTTCCCGCAAATACAGAGCCTTGCCACGTACCCTGTGCAGGGCGGCTACGATATGACTGCAAATACACAAACGTGGAGAGCTCCTTGTCCGGAAGGGAGACTGGGGAGCTGCCAAGGGCCCAGGGGATCCAGGGGAGGACGCCTGTGGGGAGTCGAAAAGGACTTCCAGGGGGGATGGCCGCTGGGCAAGAGCTGAAGGTTGAACTGGGGTCGGCTGCGAAGAGCCCCAGGCAGAGGGAAGTCACAGGTGGCACTGGGGGTAAGCAAGTACAGTCTGTCTGGGGACCTAGGAGTCAGTCAAGCTGCAGGCAGAGATTGCAAACGGTCATTCCAGACCCTTGGATTCAAGTGATAGTAACCGTACTCAAACGAGTTTAAAATGGAAGGGAAACTTTTTGGTCCACGCAACTGCGTAGTTCAACATAAGACTGCCTTCAGGCACAGCTGGATCCAGGGCCTCAAATAAAATTGTCCGCCCTCTTTTCCACCACCAGCGCCGTCTCCACCCTTTTGACCCCCTACTTATGTCAGGTCTTGACGTTTCTAGACTTATTATCGCCCACCAGGTACAAGTTTCCACCACTTGGAAGAAGAGGGAGCTGCCATACCCCCTCAACTCCAAGACCCAAAAGACAAGGCACCACTCCTTCCTCCTGCTACAAACAAACGAATGGAAAACCCAAGAGCTGTAATTGGTCCACCCTGAGTTATATACCCGTTCTTTAACCAATCACTATAACCAGAATAGTGAGGGATTATATTTGCTGAGCCAGGGTCATGTGACTCCCCGGTGAGGATGGGGACAGGCTGTTCTCAGTGGCGGCCCATCAGAGTCACAGCAACGTTGTGGGGGTGGAGAGCAGTCCCTCAGGACGGTTGTGCGGGAGTAAAAGCCACCCGTGTCCGTCACGGCCAGATGTGAATGTGGGGAGGGGAGCAGAACCGCTCGGGGGACGTTGTGCCCCAGCTGGCGTGTGCCAACCATGAACTCCCCTCCCCTCCCCCGATGCTCACACACACCTGTCAGAGCCCGCCTCCCATGCCGGTTGCCATGCTCTCGTGCAGACACATTCCCAGTTGTGCTTTGACTTCATGGATGACCTCTTCGTGGATGGTCCCAACTTCTGATCTTGGGTTCCCATCTCGACTCTATCTGCTTGAAACAGGGGCCTGACCTTGGCACCTGGATGAAACCACCACCTCCTCGCCACCGTAGCAGCAGGAGGTCAAGTCCACCAAGAGCTGCCTGCGGGCGGCACGTCCTCTCACATCAGGCATGAGTGTGAAACAAGGCGCCGAGGCTTGGAAGGACAGCAAGGACGGGACGGGGCCCCAGGCTAGGAAACCAAAGCGGAAGCCAAAACCTTGGGAAGGGACGTACTCAGGAGAGTGGAAGGGCAGACAGAGGAAGAGACAAACTCCGAGCAGCCGTCACCAAACGTGACAGGTCCCAGACGCTGTGGAGTCTTAGAGTCATAGGTTCACATCCTGGTCCGATGCTTACTTGCTCTGTGGCCTCGGGCAAGTCACTTCACCCCTCTGAGCCCGCTCCCTCTTATAAACAGTACTCTCACCAGAGATCCGCCATCAAAGATTCATTCACCAGCGTGCTAAGAGAATTAAATGAGATGACTTTTGTTGCACGCACGATGACATACAGTAAATTGCTCTACAGACGCTGTGGTGTGGGTTAAGGCAAAGGCAGATACTATAACAAATATACCACGACATCTCAGCGACCTAAAACAAGAGAAGTTGCTCCCTCACTCATGGACCGCCTGATGTGGTGCTTCTGGCTGTTGGCTTCCCCATGGCCGTTCTGGAATCCGGGCTCCTTCAGCTCTGCCCTCATCTAGAACGTTCTCCACACTGTGGATGATAGGGGAAGACTTCAGAGGGCACACGCTTTGACCCAGAAGTGACACGTAGCACTTGCATCACATTCCGTTGGCCAGGACTGGTCCACGGTCCGCCTTAGATGCAAGGGAGCCTGGGAAATCGAGCCCTTAGGCTCCTCTCAGCAATAACTCTACGCTGTGGGGGAGGGGAACATAATTCTCCCACGGTCCGCTCCCTGCCTTGGCCATCATTGTCACTGTTTCCCCTGCTCGAGAATACTGGCCGTTCCCAAGAAGGGCTAAGGTCAAGGGTTGGGGAGAGTCAGAGGTTGAGATCGGAGTGCCAAGAGATGGCTGACCCAGACAGCCCTCTTCCCCCTCGCAGAGACACTCTGGTAAGGAACAGAGAGGGGAGCACTGAGGAGAAGCCCCTGCCAATCCCACACGCCTGCCCCCACCAGGAGGCTCCCACCAAATGCCGCTGGCTGCAGCCTCCTGGGCCCCTGGGGTGTGGAACAAGTAAGCCATACCCAGGTACCGTTAAATAGTGTATTTACAAATGAAACCGACTTCACAATCCGACACGGGAGAAATTAGGGAGGCAGTTTCATCTCTTCGAAGGCTCACTTAACCTCCTTACTGCTTCTTGCTGGGTGGGTCCTCCTCCCTCCCTGGTGGGCAAGTGTCCCCTCAGGGTCCAGGAATCAGGCAGCTCGGAGTTCGGTTCCCGGCCCCGCCACTTACCAGCTGGATGGCCTTAGGTGAGACATTTCATCTCTTTGGGGACGTTTCTCACCTGGGAGGTTGTAGCAAATGATACCTACTTCTCAAGGCCATCGGAAGGAGCAAGACTCAGGCCAGCACCTGGCACATGGCAGGTGGATAGTGAGCGGTATCTCTTATTACTGTACTTAAAGCCATTGAGCCATATGGTGACAACCTAAGGCCAGCTTAGTGCTCTGAGTAAGGCAGCGCTCTGGCTAAAAATCACAGGCTCTGGGGCGCCTGGGTGGCTCAGTCGGTTGAGCCAACTCTTGATTTCAGCTCAGGTCATGATCCCAGGGTCCTGAGACGAAGCCCAGCGTTGGGCTCCAGACTGGGTGTGGGGCCTGCTTGAGATTCTCTCTCTCCCTCTCTTTCTCTGCCCCTCCCCTGCCACACTCACTCTCTCTCTCTCTCTCTCTCTCTCTCAGAAGAAGAAGAAGAAGAAGAAGAAGAAGAAGAAGAAGAAGAAGAAAGAAACAACAACAACACAGGCTGTAGTTATAACCCAGCTCTGACCTTGAATAGCTGTGCGACCTTGGGCAAGTAACTCAAACTCTCTGAGCTGCAGTTTCCTCAGAGAATCAAAAATGGGTCATAAGGTCTTTGTGACAATAAGGCAGAGAAAGCACTCAGCACCGAGCCCACAGCTTGAGCACCAGTCATCAATGCGGCGCGGTTAGGGGTGTTATTTTTAGAGGAACACTGAGGCGTTACCACCCAGCATCCCTCCTACCAGATGGTTTTAATTCTGATTCTTGCTTCTTCACTGAAGCTGTTGATAGGCGGGCTTGGGAGGAAATATTTATTTAAGCCGCTGACTCTCCACCCCGGTTGCACATTAGAATCACCCAGGGAGCTTTGTGAACCCTTATGCCCAGACGGGCAGCCCTGGCCAATAAAATCAGAATCTCCGAAGTGGGACCCAACCTCAGAGTGTCAGTCCCCAAGGGGCTATCGCTCAGGGGGAGAGCATTTGACCACAGAGCATAAGTCCCCAAGGTGCCCAGGTACAGCTGACAATGGCTCTTAGAGCATCACTGGTGCCGGCTGATTTGCATATACAACTCAGCAGAACCACCAACAGTTGTTGGAGACAGATGTGAGGCCACCCCCCACCCCCGCCGCCTCTCATTTACTCTAGGAGGAAACTGAGGCACAGAGCGGCGAAAGGACATAGTTAGTTAGCGTCACCCCCGTTCCGGAAACAAGGAAGCGAAGCCTGCCCCAACGGTCCCTACCCGGTGCAGAGGTGAACCACAGCCCGGCGTTTGTGTGGGAATCACGTGACGGCCGTCATCCAAGTGGCCAGGGGCCTCCTGTCGGTAGCAGCAGCTTCGGTGGAGGAACACGGCGTTACGAAAGCTCCCAGGGGCTTCCACGGTGCGGCCCTGGGGGGAGAACAAAGAGGCCGCTCTAGTCTGCCTTTGCACGGGACCCTGAGCCAGGCCCTCCCGGCTCTGCGTGCCGGATTTGGAATCTAGCAAGTGAAAGGGTAAGTGCGGTGGGGGCTTCTGGAACAGGAAAAAGAACATTAGTGATGAAATCTAAATACAGTCTCTAGTTCACTTAATATCATACCGGTGTTGATGCACCACGGTAAGGTAAGCTACTAAGATCAGAAGAGGATGGGTGAAGGGTATTCTGAAACTCTCTGCACCATCTGCAAGAGTTTAATAAACGAGTAAGCGGAAAGGCCGGCTTCTCCTTGGTGGCTTTCTGGAACACACGCTGGGGACCTGCACTGGGGGAGAAGGAGACTGCCCAGGACGGACCCTTGTTTATGGACGGAGCTGGGCGCCTGCCCATCCCCCCAATTCCTACGCCGAGGCCCGAGGCCCCCGGCACCTCAGAATGTGACTGTATTTGGAGGTGGGGCCTTCCAAGAGGTGATTCGGCTAAACTGAGGTGTGAGGGTGGCGCTCATCCCGTCTAACTGGCGTCCCTACAAGAGGAGAACAGGCCCCGGGGAGAGACATCACAGATGTGTGCCTACCCAGGAGAGGCCATCCAGGGCCACGGAGAGGGGCCTCAGGAGAAGCCAGCCTTGCTCCTGGACCCCTGCTCTCGGACTTGCAGACTCCAGGAGCATGAGAACACAAGTCCCTGCGGTGGGAGGCCCCCCAAGCTGTGGGACTTTGCCCGGCAGCCCAGCGGACTGTTAGAGCTCCCCAGAGACTCCTGCCTGCGGGGCCTCCTGGGAGAAGGGGAGAGAAAGAAAGGGAGGGTGGGCAGGAGGAAGAGAGGGAAGAGGCAGAGGAAGAGGAGGAGATGAAGGCAATGAAAGAGAGACGAGAGAAGTTTCCAGAAGAAAAGGAAGAGGAGCCCGGAGTTTGAGTCCCACCTGGGACTGGCTGTACAGGTCCTTTAAATATTGACAACTTTCAAGGGGCACCTGGGTAGCTCCGTCGGTTAAGCGTCTGACTCTAGATTTCGGCTCAGGGCATGATCTCACCGTTCGTGCGTTTGAGCCCCACGTCGGGCTCTGTGCTGACGGCAGGGAGCCTGCTTGGGATTCTCTGTCTCCCTCTCTCTCCTCTGCCCCTCCCCCACTCACACACTCATGCCCTCTCTCTCTCTCTCTCTCTCTCAAAATAAATAAATAAACTTAAAATATATATACATTGACAACCTTCCCAAATAGTTGGCGAACAGCTACCCCCCAATGGCCCCCAGCCAGCCTGTCCCCGCCCAAGATCCCCCAGCTCTCCCCAAATCCAAGGGGGGCTCCAGACCCAGTCTTCCAGCCATCCTTGTCCTGATAGGACAGGGACGTCCAGGCTGGTGACAACCATTGCAACCCTCACCCTGTCCCCTTACCCCTTACCTACCCACGACTCTGTGCAACTTCAGGTGACCTGCTTCCTGGTCCCCTGCTTTCTCATCTTTAAAACCCTGGAGTTTTTCTGAGCTTTCAGAGAAATTACAAAGGGGAAGAAATTACAGTGGCTGAGGGGTATAGTCCCTAGTACCTATTAATGCTGGGGTCTTCACTCTAATTGTGGTCACCAGGGAATGGTGACAGTTGACAACTCGCCCGTGCCTCCTGGCTGTTGTGACAATGCCGACACCTGTCTTAAGCAGGAAGAGCCAGGGTAAGGGAGTGGCCTCTTGGGTTGGCAGAATCAGCCCTACAGCCTGGACCCCGCAAGGGTACGTCTATTGACCCCACCCAGTGCCCCATAGGCTCTAGGGAATTCGGGCTCCAGCCAGGCTCCCTAGGGGGATCTGCTGATCCGATGGGGACTCGCCCTGAGAGTCACAGAGCTGGACGGGGGAGGCTGAGGTCAAGCCAGAATTAGGAACACCAGCCAGAAAAACTGAGGCAGTGGCCAGGAATGGGGAGACAGAGGAGGGGAATACAAACACAGCGACGTTTGGGGGAAGGCACCTGGACTTGCCCAGATCCTCGACATTCAGGGCTGGGGCTGCGTGGCTGGGCCAGCGCTGTCTGCTGATGGTAATTTACTGAGTACATACGAGGTCCCAGGTGCTGAGCTATAGCTGTTCCGCATTTACGCATAACTCAACCACACCTCAGCCGGGTCTTGCCGAGACACTGTAAATCAAAGCCCATTTCACAGATGCAACAAATCGAGGGCCCGGGATAAAGAGTAACTTGTTCGAGGTCAAGCAGAATGCATGATGTAATCCAAGGAAAGAGGTTAACACCCCCCTCAATAAATGTTTAGCTAGCATTAAAAAATAATGATGATAATAATCATAAAAGGTCAAGTAGAGAAGCCATGACGGGAATCCAAGTCTCTGTGACTCCTACAGCCAAGCTGACCCACAAAACCCTAAAATCTTCCCTCCCTAGCTGGGGCTGGTCTGCTTCAGGATGCGGGCTGCCTGGCGGGGAGCAGGGCAGGGGCAGGCAAGGACGGGCTGATGGCCCTGGTGGCTGTGCCGCGCCTGGAGGCCGGCTGTCCACTCCCCCCGGCTCCTCCGACCGGGTGGTAGGAGTGAGAGGAGAAGCAGACGGCGGCCACATACGGGGGGCTGGCCGCCCGCGCCACGTGGGCTACCGAACGCCATGACCATGTGACCATGTCAACAGTAATCGCTTCCCCCACGCCGCATGCCGGCCGGGGCTGCGGGTGGCGCGACAGGTCGGGAAATTAAGATTGAAAAGCACAGTGGAGGGAGCTCAGTGCTCGGGGAGCGACTGCCTCCCGCCTCCGTGGGAGGAAGAAGAGAAGTCACGCCCACGTGCTGAGCTGGGACACCTCCCGCCCCGCCCCCTCCTCCCTCACCATGGCCCCCGGAAGTCTGGGGGTGGCGGAGCCCCCGCCATTCCCGGAGGCTCTTGACATATTAAAAAATAAAAGAAGGCCCCCCCAAAAACCTCAGCAGAGTCAAGGCACATCTCCAGTGAACATATTAACATTTTTAAAACCCTCAGGAAAAAAAAGGCAAAGCAATGTAATTATACTTTTCATAAGATAATTATGGGAGTTCTAAAATATTATCAATTCCGTGTTCCCTGTGGGCAGTGAGGTCCAGGTTTGGGACATAAATTTAAAGTTTGAGAATAAATGACTTCTTTCAGACCTGTTGGTGGATCTCTGAATATAATGGTGTAAAAAAAGTCTTATTTGGGGGGCGCCTGGGTGGCGCAGTCGGTTACGGTTAAGCGTCCGACTTCAGCCAGGTCACGATCTCCCGGTCCGTGAGTTCGAGCCCCGCGTCGGGCTCTGGGCTGATGGCTCGGAGCCTGGAGCCTATTTCCGATTCTGTGTCTCCCTCTCTCTCTCTGCCCCTCCCCCGTTCATGCTCTGTCTCTGTCTCAAAAATAAATAAAACGTTAAAAAAAATATTCGGGGCGCCTGGGTGGCGCAGTTGGTTGGGCGGCCGACTTCAGCCAGGTCGCGATCTCGCGGTCCGGGAGTTCGAGCCCCGCGTCGGGCTCTGGGCTGATGGCTCGGAGCCTGGAGCCTGTTTCCGATTCTGTGTCTCCCTCTCTCTCTCTGCCCCTCCCCCGTTCATGCTCTGTCTCTCTCTGTCCCAAAAATAAATAAAAAACGTTGAAAAAAAAATTTAAAAAATAAAATAAAAATAAAAAATAAAAAGTCTTATTTGGAAGTCAGAAACCTAAATCGTGTGCGTGTGCGTGTGTGTGTGTGTGTGTACGTGTGTGTGAGCATTTAGTATGCGCCAGGTAGAGCACACAAGAGAGCTTTGTAGGCAGCAACGCACTTGCACGTCAGCAACCTTAGGAGTAGGTGCTCTTAGTAACCCCACTTTCCAGATGGGGAAACTGAGACAAAAAGGGCCCGGAATGGCAGAGCTGGCTTTGGAGCTCAGGGCATCTGGCTGTAGGGCGTGTGTTTGTACTGCCAGGATGGCTGCATCTTTAAGTCTCCTGAGCAGGTGAGGCCGGGGCACACGGACCCCCTGGCCATCCCCCTCCCCCAAAGCAACACTTAGGTCCCGCAGGTTAAAAGTAGCCCCCCCTCCCCCAGCGTGGCACATTGTTTAGGCACCTCCAACAGCAGCGGGCCCTGGCACACCCACCCACCTCCCCTCCTAGGCTGAACACTACCCAGTTCCTAGCCCTGGAGGGAGCGCATCCCAGACCCGGTGGGCTCACTCAGCAGAGCATGGGATTCTTGATCTCCGGGTTGTGAGTTCAAGCCCCACATTGGGTATAGAGACTACTTACTTAAATAAATAAACTTAAAAAAAAAAAGTACCAGTCAGGGCTGTGACTGCCTCCCCAGCTTGGGGCCCACCCAGGGGATCCCCACCTCCCATCACCACCCCCAGCTTTCGTCAGATGCCCAGCTCAACTACCTTCCCCAGAGAGTGCTTTCTCCCCTGATCATGTTCATTATCACCCTGTTTAATTTTCTCCATGATACTTACTGAAATCTAAAATTTCCGCATCTATTCAATTACCTCTTCGCATATTTATTGTCGGTCCCTGTCCAGCAGAATTTAAGCTCAAACATAAAAAAGCTACATCCCTAGCACCTAGTGGCTGGCGCATAGTAGCTTCTCAATAAATACATTGTTCAATAAGGGAAGGCTGAGGTCCCAACATCAGCAACATTTCTGGGGAGAAGGCAGGATGCTTATTCTATAAATTCACAACCCCCCCCAAAAAAAGTTTTCCAATAAGTTTTTAAGTTATTGTGTTGAAGCTTTAGAAGAACAGGAAGGAAGCGCACAACCCTAGCATCTGATCATTGCAAACGTCTAGTCGTTCTTGTAATGAACTTAAACTGTGGAAGGAACTATAGAGGGAAGAATTGAGGGGGAGCATTCCCCAACAGTGATGTTCTTAAACAGTACCCTGTGGGATATTGTATTAACCTCAGAAGTTGGCCTTGAAAAGCCTGGATACAAGACGTCCCGTATGATTAAGGATAGGAGTCTTGCCTATGTGCCTTTCTGACTCTGAAGGGGACCTTATTAGCAATATGCAGCGTCTGTCTTTGAGGACTGCCAAGAACGACCTAAAGAGACCCATATTAGTTTAAACAGTGTATCTTCAAAGCCTTTTTTTTGGTAATTAGCAGGAAAAAAAAAAAAAGTTACCGTGTTGATACAACTATTGTTAAGACCTTGGCAAAAAGCCGTTAGAGCAAGCAGTATGGACACAGGAGTGGGTCTGCTTCGCACAGACTGAACCAGAAGCGGTCAGACCATGAGAAAGTGGCCAAGTAGAATGGACTTTTCCATTTGCACATTCCCCACCAAACAACAGCCTAGACCCTGGGCTCCTCCCCCGCCTACCAGCCACACAAACACGTCCTCCTCAGGCTGGCCCAGCCTGGACTTCTGTCCACATACCCGGCAGTGGGAGGTCACCAAAGAGAAGAGGGGAGGGAGGAGCTCCATTTTTTGCTGGCCTCGGAGGAGGTAGGGAAGGAAGCTTCTCTTCCCTGAACACCTAATGTGTACCAGGCTCTCTGGTTTTTATCCCCATAGCGATTACAAATCCCCGTTGTACAGATGAGAAAAGCAAGCTCAGAGAAGCCCCGTGATTTATCCAATGCACCCAGCAAAGGACCAGAGGGATTCAGGCCCACCAGGTGCCCCCAAGCTTTATCGCACTGACGCTGCAGGGCTGGGCGTGGGCGGGCGGGAGGGTGGAGGTTAGATCGCCCTTCTTGCTACGTGATTGTATGCATTTCCTATCTCTGCGAGAACAATTCCCACAAATTGAAGAGTTGAATGGTTTCAAACCACTCAATTCTGTTACTTCATAGTTCTGCAGGTCAGAAGTCCTAAAATGAACGGGTCTGTGTTCCCATGGGAGGTTCTAGGAGAGAATCTGTCTCTGCCTTTCTCTTATAAGGACTCTGTGATTACCTTGGCCTCTCCAGATAAACCAGGATACTTTCCCATCTCAAAATCCTCAATCTCACCCACAAAACCCTTTTTGCCACAAGGGAACATATTCACAGGTTCCAGGATTAGGATGTGCACGCCTTTGGAGGACCATTATTCCATCTGCCACAATGACTTTGATGGTCCATCAACCCCGATCCCCATCATGGAGGGGAGGGCAATATAATATCACAAAAAGTACCTGCACCACAAAGAGAGTCAGACAAAGTGCTGATGTGCAGGCTAGAGGGGGAGCCTAATGGGGTCCTCACACAGTGTGTGCAACGGGCGAGGCGCTGTTCCAAGCTCTCGCTACGGTTAACCCACTAAACTATCAGAACGGCTCTATCACGTAGGCACTGTTCTTATCCCATTCTACAGATGAGGAAACTGAGGTGCAAAGCAGCCAAGGGACTTGCCCAACCCAGCTGATAAGTGGGTGGGCTGGGCTTCGAAACCAGGCCCAGAGTCCTTGGAGCTGGACCCTCGCCGAGGTGTCAACCCCCACCTGCGTATAATGTTGACTTTTACAACCGCTTCATGACATAACTCGGCTTCCATTTCTTGAGGGTTTATGATGTGCCAGGCTGTGGGGCTGTGCTAAGCCCTTTGAGTTCACTGTCTCACCCAATCCTCCCACAATCCTGGGGCACTGAGACCACTCCCTTTTGTAGACATGAGATAATAACAAGAATAAAGACAAACTTGAGCTCCGGGACTTTAAAATCCAGGCTGTTACCGAGGTGCCTGGGTGGCTCAGTCAGTTAAGCATCAGACTTCCGCTCAGGTCATGATCTCGCGGTTTGTGAGTTCGAGCCCCGCGTCGGGCTCTGTGCTGACAGCTCAGAGCCTGGAGTCTGCTTTGGATTCTGTGTCTCCTTCTCTCCCTGCACCACCCCCCAACCCTGCTCACACTCTGTCTCTCTCAAAAATAAACATTAAAAAATATATATTAAAAAAAAATCCATGCTGTCACCACCACAGTCCCCTGCTCCTGGGTGGCTTGCCAAGCCTCCGGACAGGACCCCCAGTCTGGTGGGTCTGCAGAGCCCTTGCCTCCCTCCACAGAGCGCGCTCTGCCCTTCAGCAGTGGTCCAGGGGCGGGGGAGGCAGCGTCAGTAATGTATGACATCCGAGAGATAAAGCGTGTCCCTAAACGCTGCTGGCAGAAGTTCATCAATGGTGCATGGGGGTTTTATTTCCCAGCTTGGATGAAGGCAGCTCCTGCCTTGCCTTGGGCCAGCATAAAGAGTTGACCTGCTAAGGTTACATTTATCTCCAGAGACAGCCCCCCACAGCAGGTGCTGGGGCTGGGAGTGCCACAGTGACATGGAAGCAACGCCCCCCACCCCCACGCCCTCCTCCCCACCAAGCTCAGCTGAGCCCAGCTCAGGGTCATGTCGGTTTCCCACACTAGGTCCTACGACACCCCTCTTATTGATTTAAATCTTGCTGACTCCAGCTTCCGGGGTGAAGCCCCATGGTTAGTCTCCACACGTGGCATTCAGGAGCAGAGACCTGGGCGTCCCCATCCAAGGCCACAGTTTACGAGTCACCCAGCTGGTTACTTTTTCCTTTAAAGGTTACTGACTTGAAACCCCTGTAATGGACGACAGCCAAGTTTGGAAATCAAAAAGCTGCTTTAAGTATAAGTCTCAGGAGGGAGTCACCCGTGAAGGGGAAATCTGAACTTAGCAGGACTCCTGGAGCATAGTAGGTGCTCATGAAAATATTTACCGAAGGAAGGGCCCAAGGGAGGGAAGGAGGGAAGGAGAGAGGAGGCTTAATTTCGGGGGTGATCATGTTTCCCGCTGAAAGAGACAGCGAAGCTGACAGTTTTATTGTTCAATTGTTTCGTATGGATTTTGAGTAAAAAATAAATTGGCTTCTCTTAAAGGGGACAATCTTGAAAGCCTGGGAGACTGGTGGTGAATCATGCGTGAATGCCCTTGGCCTTCTTCCTGGCAGTGGGAACTCCTTGTTTGCAGCCAGGAGGTCCTAGAGCTCAGTGGGGGTGAGAATGACCCCCTGACTGCCCTCCCCCAGGCCTGGCCTGGGGTCCCAGGGGGAGGAAGGCAGCATCCCAGAGGAGCCCCCATATCCCCTCCTGCTGCTCATTGTTTGCACATAACTCCCCTGAATGGGGGGCCCCTGTTAGGTTCATGGCCCTTCTGTCTGTGGGATCTGCCCTGAGACCTGGCACCCGCTGCCTCCTGCTAGTTCTGGGATCTTGGGCAAGTCTCCTCATCTGTAAAATGGGTCTAAGAAAACCTCCCCTCCCAGGACTGCTGTGAGGCTTGGGTGAGATGTACGCGGCACGTGCAATGCAGAGCCTGCCTCAAATTAAGCTCCATCAGCGTCCAAAGCAGGGAGTTAAACGGCTCTCAAAGGTATGAAGGTGCCCTTCTTCCCCAAGGAGAGACTAAGAGGCAGAAGTTGTCACAAAACAAAATTCAATGCATTATGTTTAAAGTCCTAATCGGCTTTATTTGGTGATTCACGAATAGGGTGGCATCCCATCCAGCAGGTAGAAAGGAGCCCTGAAGAGCTGCGCGGGAGGGCGGACTTTAACAGGCAGAAGGACATGGGGCAAGGAAGTTATTCTAGCAAAGAGCTGAAGGTCACCCTCCTTTGGGGGACTGCTGGGGTCCATCGGGCGGGCTACCCACTAGTGCTGACCGGGAAATTCTAGAATAACGAGTTAGGGATACATTCCCGGGAGACACTGAAACAACAGTTGGGTTAGGTATAAAGTCTTGATTTGGCGTTGGGGCTTACTTAGCACAAGGGACTCCATTTTGGGTCCTGTGTCTCTTTTTTAACACAGTCAAGGGATGGAACTTAGGGCATGCCCAGAGAAACTGGCTCCGCTTGAAAATGGGCAGAGGGAAGCCTTTCCCATAAAGACGCACTTGTCTTTTTCGAGGCGGGGAGGTCAAAAGTCAGCCCTAAGAGAGGGCAAAGGGTATTAAGGAGAAACCCAGACACCAGTCAGGACCCTTTCCGTTAGTACTTGAAAGAAACCAACTGAACACGGTTTGGTTGATGAAGGGGAAGGTGTTGGCTCGTGTAGCTCGAAGTCCGGCTTCAGGCATGGCTGTATCCAGACCCCAAAGGATGGTGTCGGGAACCCGTGCCTCCGCACTGCTGTCGCACTCCGGCAACTTCTCGGCTCTAGATGTGGCTTTCTCTCCGCCTGATGGGCAGCCCCAGTGGCAAGAGAGCCCCTTTTCCCACAGGCCCAGCCGAAGGCCCACAACCGGCTTTCATTGACCTGCCTCAGGTCACATGCCCGTCCCCGAACCAGTCATTGCAGCCAGGATGGCCGGCCACGAGTATGGGTCACACGTCCGCTCTTCAGGCTGGAAGATCGCATCGGCCCCACCTGGACCAGTTGGATTTAGAGTGAAAAGGATGAGTTCCCAAAGGAAGATGAGGGCGCTGTTCCAGAAGGTGGAGAAATGGCTGCTGGGCAGGCAACAGTGGCAGAAGGCCTTGTGGGGCTGCAGCCGGGACGGTTTGCTCGGCCCTGACTCACTCTCGCCACGGCCCGCTTTCATTTCCGTCTCCAGCTCCGTGGAACATCAGACTCTGAGCGGGGGGATCCAAGCCTCTGGTCCACGTGTGGGGGAGAGCTCATCAGCCTCCCATCCGTGCTGTGAAGACGAGCTCCCCGTTGCCCACCACACAGCCGATGGCCATCACCCATCAATTCAGTGCTTGTCAGCCCCGGCCCCGTTCATCGTCTCGGGCGCCCTGGCTTCACCCGGCTCAGCTCCGGGATCGTCCTGCCTTTGTCCTCCCCTTCAGACTCAAGCTGGTTCCTCAGACCTGACGACGTTTGACCTTGGCGTTCTCTAAAACGTGACCTGGATGCGCCCTCATGGCACTTCCTGACCACCTGGGAAGTCGTGTCTCCCAAATACGCACTGAGCCCCAGGGCTACCAGATAACGACACCCTCACCCACTCCCAAAGGAGGAGTGGCCCCCTGTGAGATAATAGAAAATATACATAGTGGTCTTGGGGCACCTGGGTGGCTCAGCTGGTTAAGCGTCCAACTTCAGCTGGGGTCATGATGTCACCGCTCGTGAGTTCGAGCCCCCCACCAGGCTCTACACTGATGATGCATAGCCTGCTTGGGATTCTCTCTCTCTCCCTGCCCCTTCCCCACTTGCACCTGCTCGCTTTCTCTCTCTCTCTCAAAATAAATAAACTTTAAAAATAAGAAAAGAAAAAAAATATATTGTTCTCTGCCCCAGCTCCTGACACAGAATTCGTAAAACCCTTGGAATTTCCTGTGACAAAGGACAATAAAGGTGCCCTTTGTTATGTTAATGAGGCGGCTTTGGGGCCTCACCTCAAGATGGGGATTGGCTGCCAGGAGAATCAACGGTGCGATTAGGGGGCTGGAATTTCCGGTCACAGCCCCTGGCTTCCTGGGAGCTGAGAGGGGGCTGGAGGTTGAATCAATCGCCAGTGGCCAATGATTTAATCAATTGCGGCCCTATAACTAAGCTTCTGTTAAAAACCAAAAGGACTGGCTCAGAGAGCTTCCAGGTTGGTGGCCACGTGGGGATTTGGGGATCCTGGCACACCCTTTCCCCACGCCTGGCCCTATGCATCCTTCCATCTGGCCAGCCCCGAGTTATTCCATCCTTTTATCACAAAGCCTTAACCTGTGGGGTCTGATGCTGTCTCCGAATAGTGTCAGAACTGAGTTGAATCTCAGCCACCCAACTGGTGTCCCAAGAATTGCTTGTTGGGGGTACGGGGCCCTACCCTCCACCCACGCACACACTGAAATTGGTGCTCAGAACCTATCCTAGACCTTGGTGACCTAAGAATTAGTTCAGGCGTTCCGAGACCCCAGAAAACAGACTTACACAGAGACGGCTCCAAGCACTTTTGCCTTTTTCCATGTGCTGCTTGAAACATCCTCACCCAATTATAGAAATGTTTCTGACAGGCTTAGGTATGCGTTTCCGGAATGCTGGCTGATGGAAAAAATAAACCCCAAGACTTCAGCGGCTCACTGCAAGCAGAACTTTTTTCTCTCTCAAACGCAACAGCCTGATGTGGGTGTTCCCGGCCACTGGTGACACTCTCCTCAGGGAGTCAGCCCAGGCTCCTTCCACCTTGTGGCTCCTTCCATTCTGTGACTCCCCCATCCCCTAGGTCCCCAGACCCTTCCGCGTCCACCCGGACAGGGAGCTTGTCCTACGTCCTAGAGGTCCCAGTCCCAAAGTGACCGTGCACAGGGCCACTCACATTCCACTGGTGACTCTAGTCACATGACTGCACCTGGGCGTGGGGGGGACTTGGAAAGGGGGCAGCTGCCATGTCAGTCCCCACACCAGGGAACACACGTTTCTGCTGGGTATCTGGCTATCTCTGCCCCAGTGTAATCTTACCATTTTATCATTAGTCACTAACCACAGGTAAATTGCTTTTTAAACTGATTTACACTGTGTGTGTTAACATCCACCTTTCAGTTCCTCAGTTATGATCACTGGTGTTAACCGACAACGTGCGGCCTGCAACGAACCAGGGCACTGCCGATTTCCACCGGCCGCAAGCCCTGGGTTGGTCGTGGCTGGAGCGTGAGGCACGCCCATAGGAAAGGGTTCTCGCAGGGGAGCCGGGTCACAAGGGATTTAGATTTTGCATGGCACACGGAGGCTTCATTTCACATAAGTCAGCGTCCAAAATATGCCTTTAAACGCCCCCAAATGCGGTCTCCTCCTTAGAAAGTCTGGTAGAAAGTGGCGTTTTGAGGGTACTTACACACACTGTGTTGTGAGTGATCAATTGCGTGTCCACGTGCGATGCTCCCCCAGTGCCGAGCGCCTCGCAGGCATTCCCGGAATGTGTCAGGCAGTGGAGATCGAGGTCTACGTCTGGCCAGGCTTTGGACGGCCACCTAGCACAGCAGCAGGAAGACGCAGGGACTGGGAAGCCACTCTCTGGGTCCCCGGATCTGCCTCTTACTCAGTCTCTGACCTTGAACACATTACTTAACCATGCTGAGCTTCCGGTCCCCTCATCTGAAACACTGGATTAACCATATCACCCTCCCAGGAGCGTTGTGATCACCTGATGCCTTTAAAGTGCTCGGCACATTGCCTGGCACGCAGAGGCATCCGATTAACTATCAGCTGTCACTGAGTCGCGACTTACGGAAAAGTCATGCCCACTAATTTACCATCACCTGGCTTTGGAACGTGTTGGTTCGGGACCCGTTAAAGGGTGTGCCTTTGGGGAGCACGGGGAAGACTGGTTTTTGAAGTCCTGGAGGGAGAAAGGCCACGGAGCACGGGAGGCTGGCTGCAGCCTCCTCCGAGGGGTCCCAACACCCAGCAGTGGGGGACGGCGGCCGGCCACAGTGACGTCGGTACCAGCCTGTGCATGAGGACAGCGCAGGGACAACGCCCTGCAGGAGAGGAACCATAGTAACATATGCAACGGCACCAGCCCCTTCTGACCACACGCGTGCATGCAGGAGTGTGCATGATTGTGCACACTGCAAGGCACCATCGTCCCGGCTCCATTTCTGGGTACTTTTGCACAGGCGATCACCGGATGGGTGGACAAATATTTATGGAAACTGGAAACAACCCAGATATCCAACAACAGGGGACCCATTATACAATAAATGGGAAGCCGGCAGCATTATGCCCCCGTTAAAAACAAGGAGACGGATCGCTATTCATTGAGCTGGGAAAACATTCCCAATCCAGCATTTAGTGGAAAGTCAGATGGAAATAAGCTTCCCGATTAAGAAAGCACATAGCCTCTGCCATGTACCGAGAACTATGACGAGGACTTTACATATATTAATTCATTTTAAGCCCCCACACCAACCCAAGACCAGAAACTGCATGGCGATAATGCCTACAAGTGAAAAGCAAGGTCTAGGTCCCCAATGGCATCTTTGAGCTGTGTGCTAGTCGCAGAATGTCTCCACGGTGTTTTTGTTACAAGCAAACAAACAAACAAACCCTACTCTCCCTAAGCCAGCGTTAGTGAGGTTTTCTGTCCACGGCAGCCAGACACAATCCTAATTCATACAATTTGTAAATGGCAAGGAGGGGATCTAACCGCGCCTGCAAAGGTCGGGTGTGCAGAGCCAAAAGCGCCAAAGATGTGAGAAGAGCAGACTTTTCCCAGGGCTGCATTGATCCGGTGGAATCTTCTACGGGCATCTGATCTCTGCTCGCCGCCTAGCACAAACACCTGTCTCGACCATTGCTAGCTCCAGCTGGGCCAGCTGCCCTGCCTCCCGGAGGAGACCCAGGCCACTCCCCAGGGTCATTCCTTCCTGAGCTCACGGCTCAGTCAGGTTCACGGCCAGAAAGACACTTTCCGTCTCTTCTGCTCATTGCAATGCAGTCACGTCAGTGCAGCCCACAGGACCTGAATGCAATTTTCTCATTGAATTATGCTAAATCCTTCAGGGAAGGCGGCGAAATTATTTAAAACCTATAAAAACTAAAGCAACATTCTGGCTCTATATTTTAACTTTCTGATCATTATTTAGAGTTAACCTTTTCTGCTGCTAAATCACAAACCCATTTTGCTGTATGCCAGGCAGCATGGGCCATAAGGCATGGGGAAAAAAAAAAAAACCCGGCAAAGAGTATACCTGGGGATTGCTTCCTGGGCTCAGGCAGATAATAGAAATCGAGGTGGCATTTTGCTCTTAGAAATCAGAAGTATCAGGAGGTGATTCATTGAAGCAGCAGAAAAATGAATTGTAGCTGCGTTGTTATAAATATTAGAGCAATAGATTAGGGCTGAGGTGTGTTTGTGTGGAATAATGCGCTGACTGGCAAGATGAGAATTCACAGAGCAGGCAGATGAGGGACCGAATCTTGTGCCTGGGATCTCAGGAAATTATTTATTCCCTCTGTGCCTCAATCCCCCATATATAAAATGACATATGCATATATATATATATATACACACATATATACGTATATATATGTGTGTATATACACACATATATATATGTGTATATATACGTATATGTATACACACACGTACACAAATATAACCCATTCAATTAGGAAGCGAGTCCTATTTTTTACTGTTGTTTTTTAAGTGGACAAAACAAAGCACAGGAAAGTCCAGTGTCTTACAATCAGAAGCAACAAAGCTAAGGTCGGATTTCAGGCTGGTGGCTGCAGGGGCAGACTGCCCTGCAGAGTAAATACGATAACGAATATATATTGCTAAAGACGGTAATGGGCAGAGAGCAGGTGCTCGATAAATGCTGGATGAATAACTTGTATCGTTTTGTACTTATAATCAAACACGTACAGTTTGCATAAATAAGTTGGGCCAGTAACCGTATCAACAGATCAGTCTAATTCCCATTTATCATTTTTCCAGAGCGCCTACAACAAAATGCCACCATCAGTTGAATGCCCCCTATTTGACGCCCTTAGAGCGCCCCCTATGCTTCCTCCATGGCATTTCCGTGCAGTTGATTATTCACGTGATTAGCTGGTCCGTATGCAACTTCTGGTCTAGCCCCATGGGCTGCACAGTGACACGACTGGGTGTCTCCTGCTCCCATCCCCAGCATCCAGCATGGCCCCCGGCGTGAAGTATTCATCCAGTCAGCAATGTCGACCGTGTGTCTACCCTGTGCCGGCCTGTGTTCCGGGCACTGAAATCAAAGCCCCCGCCCTCTCCATTCCAGCAAGAGCACCCGGACGGGACGTAAGCAAACTAGGAAGTACTTGGTATATCGGTGCTGCCTTAGTCTGTCTGGGCTGCTACCAGAAAATATCATTGGCTTAGTGGCTTTAAATGGCAAACATTTATTTCTCAGGGTTCTGCAGTCTGGGACGTCCAAGATCAAGGTGCCAGGCAGGTCTGGGGTCGAATGAGACCCCTCTGCCTGGTTTGCAGATGACCGTCTTCTCAGTGTATGAGACAGAGAGGTCCTGTGTCCCCTCCTCTTTTTATAAGGGCACTAATCCCACCATGAGGCCCCCGCCCTCTTGGCCTAATTACTTCCCAAAGGCCTCACACTGAAGGTGAATACTTCAACACATAAATCGGTGGGGACCTGACATTCAGTTATAACAAGGGGGTGAGTGTGGGGAGAACCACATAGCAAGGGAAACTGGGATGGGGAAGGGGCATTAACTCACGTAGTGCTCAGAGAAGTTCTCTAAAGGTAAGGAGGCCTGATGGAGCAGATGGGTGGGACAGGTCACGAAAATATCTGCAGAAAGAGCTTCTCGGGCAGAGGCAAACAGCACCTGCAAAGGCCCTGAGGTGGAAACGTGCTTGGATAGTCCAAGGCCGGCGTTGCTAGAATGGAGTAGGTCTGGCGCGAGGAGTGAAGGAGGTGAGGTCAGAGGGCACGGACGGGGCCAGCAGGCAGATGGATGATCATCTGAAATAACTGAGAAGAGACAAGAGACGGTACCTGGGTCCTTCTTTTCCACGTTCACAGACACACATCAAGTGACTGACACGACACACAGGGCCGGCCAGCTCGGGGACACTGACGAGCTCGGAGCAACTAGCACAAAATCTCAGAGTGTCCGGCCTAAAGAAGAGGGGCGGGGCTTGGCCACAGTCTCCCGGTATCCGAAGGGCTGTCACGGCATCGCTTCGGGAACACCCCGGAGTCCAGGCTGGCACCAGGGGCTCACTCTTCCACGAGGGCAGAAGAAACGGACAAAAATTCAAGCGCTCTGACAGCCAGATTTCTTCTTCTGGGAAGGTGTGGTAGACGTACTCTCCCTTTTCTTTCCAGCAAAGCCCAGGTCAAATCTCTGGGTACGGCACAAACAACAAACCTAAGAGACCGCAAGGTGGGGGACAAGCAGGCAGAGCAACCAGGCGACTTGGGACCCAAAGGAGACCATGGGTCTCCCTTCCCCCGACAGAACCTCAGACGTGGAACCGGACAAAGCGGCAATCGGGAAACACCAACCGTCACAGACAAAAACCGGAACTGACAAAAGCCTGACCTCTGGAGCTGAAGGACGAGGGAAGCCGCGGCCCAGCGCAACAGGCAACTTGTAGGCAGTGACCGTGTTGCCCAGGGGAACACCACAGAACAGAAACCCGGGGCCCCCCCACCACGCACGCCGGCAAATCCCGAAGGGAGAGCCTGTCTTTCCATGCTTGTGAGGCTGTGACCGGACGCCCCGAGCCTCACACTGGGGTGACATCGGAGCAGTGAGAACGGGGAACAAATAAACTGCAAGGGGGACCTCCGTAGTCTATTGGTTTTCTAAAATACCACCGTGGAAAGCAAAGCATATTCGTCAGGCACAGCATCTGTGCCTAAATTCAACTCGTTACAATAGAAGCAAGGTGACTGCACAACAAAAACAAAATCGCTGATCCTCAACAGCAGAAAGAACCCAGGGATCCCAAGCAATCGGGGGGGGGGGGGGGCCAGGGTGATTGGTTCAGGGATGTGCCTGCGGGCCACACCATCCGGGACCAGGCCAAAGACTTTCATTCCAACTCTGGGGCAAGAGGGATTTTATGCTACTCCGAGGAAGGAAAGTCAGTCTGAGAATGGAACCAACATGGAGAAAGCAGAGCTCAGTGATGAAGAGAGACTGAATCCAAGTAACATCCTTTAGGACCTGGATCAAGCCATACCTGCAGCCATTCTTTGTCTCTTCTGTTACCTGAGCCAACGAGGTCCCTTTACATTTAAGCTGCTTTGGTTTGCTTCCTGCCCCTGGCAACCAAGAGTCTTAAATGACAGAAATGGGTGTTATACGAGCTGCTTGCTCACTGTAGGTGTGCAAGCAGAGGTGGAATGGTAGTCTGTGTAGGAGGTGACAGCAGGATTCCAGTCTGAACAGGAGATTGTACAACAGATTCCCTCTGAGGTGCATTCTTGTTCTCAGAGATAAACTTCCAGGACCTTCTTGGTGAGGTTTTAGGACGCTTCGTTAAGTAGTTAGGCAGGATGCCAAAATTTCCCAAAAGGATGAATCACCCCAGTGATCACTGGCTTATCGAGGCCCTTCTCTCAGGTCCTGCCTGGTGACTCCTCATCGTGGGCTGCAATGACCTGTATGACCTGGCCACTGCTCAGCTCTCTGACCTCACCTCAACCCACTCTCCCTGACACTCCCTCTCCTGCTGTTCACTCCATAAATAGAACAAGCCACATTCCTACCTCAGGGCCTTTGCACTTACTGTTTCCTCACCCGAAATGCTCCTCCTCCAGACCTTTCTGTGGCTGGTTCCCCTTCAGCTCAGCCAGGAAGAGGCCCCCCTCCTCAGAGAGGCTCTGTCATCCCTGATTGCCCTATCTGAATCGCCCACCTCTGCCCGTGGGCCAAGCCCTCTCTGGACCATGACCAGGTCTTATTTATTTCACAGCACTTTTACAGTCTGGAGGTACCTGAAATTCCTCTTGTTAATTACCTACATCTCCCTGACAGAATATAATCTCCAGAAGAGCTAGGACTTCATCTGTTGTGTTCACTGCTACGTCCTTGGAGTGCTGATTAGTGCCCGGTGGAAGAAAGAAAGTAAAGAAAGAAGATGGAGAGAGAAGAAAAGACACGGTACAGATGCCAAGAGCCGGGACCGGGAACTGCTGTCCACGAGGCCTTTCCGTCCCCTGGGGACCCTCTAGGCCAAGTCCAGTGGTTCTGAGGTCCCCCAGACCTCAAGCAGGGAACCAGCTCGAGCAAGCACACGTGACTGACACGTCCCCATTCCCTGCCTCATTTCCCCGCCCCCTCATTTCAGCTTCCTGGAATCAGCTCCTAAACGGAGTCACCGCGCCCAAATCTTCGTCTCGGGTGCTGCGTTCAAGGGCACCTAAATGCAGACAGACTCTTGGCCAGATCCAGGCAAAGACACATGTGGAAGTGTCCACCACGGCCTTGCTCATGGTCACGTGGGTGGGAGCTAACACAGGGGCCCAGCCCTAGGGGAACAGATACTAAGAAGGAGTCAGAGGTCATGAGATGAAGAAGAGGTCGCCTGGGAAGGTTTCTGATACATAAGGTTGAGGGGAAACAGAATGTGATGTTGCCTCTGTAATGAGAAAAGAAAACACACCAACGTAAAAACCAGCGTCATATATTACTCCAAAATACACACTTACTTAAGAGCACATTCAAATCGCATTAGAGCAGCTGCCTGTGGGGGCAGCAGTGTCAGGGGATGAGAGATGGGAGATGAAGGAACATCAGCTGCCCGGACCAGTGACGTCAGCCCGACACAAACGGGAAGTGGGGTTTGTTCATTCACCTCGGCCCCAACCGAGGCCCAAAAGTACGAATAAAAACTGGGGGCGCCTGGGTGGCTCAGTCGGTTGGGCACCTGACCCTTGATTTCAGCTCAGGTCATGATCCCAGGGTTGTGGCATTGAGCCCCGTGCCAGGCTCTACGCAGGGTGTGCAGTCTGCTTAAGATTCTCTCTCTCTGCCTCTCCCTCTGCCCCTCCCCCCACATCTCCCTCGAAAACAAAAAAATAATAATAATGATAACCCAAATCCAGCTTCTCTTCGCCTAAACGGCTTCCACTGACCCTTTGTATCTCAGAGCATGGTCTGCCTGACTCAGACAGAACCCCCATTCCGTGCGCCCCACAGTCTCCAGTGCTCCTGTGCCAAGTGCCATCCCCGCGTATTCCTGCCGCTTCCTGGCCCACGTCCGACTCCCCCATTCTGCTCTGGCTCTCAGAGGGCAGCAAATACATGTCCTCTCTCCCTTCTCCCTTCTCTCCCTGCCGCCGCACCCTCCCCCCACCCGTGCTCCTATCCCAACACCTGAAGCAGCATCTGGTGCTCTGCGGATCGCAGGCTGCATGGCTGAGTGAGCGAAGGCGTCCATGAGAAATCTGGTCATCAGAGCCATACGTACGCACGCGACAGAGTCACGCTGGCTTGTGCCACACAGATCGAACCACACCTACACCCAGAAAGCGTGTCACAGAGCCGTGCCACACAACACACACCAACAACATGGAAACACACATCACATGTGCCTGGATGTGCACACAGGCAGGGACCCATGCCCCACAAAGGCCCTGGGCACCGGCTTCCGTTCACCGTCAACTAACTACAGCCTGACCCTCCTCCTCCATCTCGTGGCCCTTCCCAGGGGTGCCTGCCTGCACCCCTCCCCGGGCAACAGGAACCCCCCCACTTCCAAAGGCAAACTTCTTTTTCTATCCCCTGGCTTTTCCCTTTTAAAATGTCTTCTCCAGGAGAGGCTGGGTGGTTCAGTCAGTTGAGCGTCCAACTTCGTGGCTCAGGTCACGATCTCGCGGTTCGTGGGTTTGAGCCCTGCGTTGGGCTCTGTGCTGACGGCTCAGAGCCTGGAGCCTGCTTCGGATTCTGTGTCTCCCTCTCTCTCTGCCCCTCCGCTGCTCTTGCTCTCTCTCTCTCCCTCGCTCTCTCTCTCTCTCTCAAAAATAAATAAATTTTAAAAAAATTTCTTTTAATGTCCTCTCCAGCTCCGGCCCACTCCCAGGTTTGCTCTGGAAGCCCCATACTTCCCTCCTGAGGACGCACCCATGTCCTCAGCTTAGCTGAGGCCCACGAGGCCCCCAGCTTAGCTGGCAGAAGGAGTCCAGCTGCCCCCGGACCATCCACCTCCCCTTCAAAGCCCGGCCCGTGAGTCCCAACGGGGACTTTGGCAGGATAAACAGACAAAAGGCAGACCCTTCTGCCATGTCGGGAAATAAAAACAAAGGGCACAGTCAAGGAAGGGAAAGCGGGCAACGCGGGAGGCGTTTGGAGGAGGGTTTTCACGAAAGCCACGGTCCAGAGACCGCGCGGTTATTGGAGGCTTGTTAGAGCCCACGCCATGAACAGCAGGTGCCAAGGAGGCTGGAGCTGACCTGCACGGGGCCTGAAAACGCAAAGACAACTCCGTGAACATTCGTGTTCCGAGCGATCAGACTCGAGCAAGGCAGAAGCCTGCGGATACGCGTGGACCTGGTCATCAACGCTAAAGAAGCCTCGGCCATGACAAGGAGAGGGCTTTCGCGTCTACCTCACTTGATCTTCAACTCTGTGTGAGGGGATCAGGGACATTTGTTCACTTGCCAGAGGACACGCAGCTGGCAGGAAGCAGGTGCCGGCTCGGAAAGCAGACCTTTGATTCATTCGTTCGTTCGTTCTTTTGTTCTTCTGGTCCTCGCTGAGCACCTGCTCTGTGCCAGGCTCTGTGCTGGGCTCAGAGAACAGAATATTGAACAAACACAATCGTCCCCCGTGATCTAAATGAGGATGCTGGTTTTTTTGAAGAATTGGAAATACGTGGAATGGCTTATTGGAATTTAGTAGAAAGACCTGATGGTATTTGGGCATTGAATGTATATGGAGGGGACAGGTATGTAGTGAAAACGGGGGGATCTGAATGGTCATTGTTGTTATTCGCAAACATATAACGCTTACTGTATCAGGTGCTGGTCTGTGTTAATTCGTGTACTTAGTTAATTTACTCTCAGAAAGCCTCCTGGCCCCGAACTCTGTTTTGCCAATACACAGAAAAGAAAAGTAGGGCTTGGGGCTGGGAACCTTGCCCAAGGCCACCCACTGCCGAGTGCTGTGACTACAGAAACTACATACCACACGGCCACGGACAACATTACTCTCGGAGAACTTCTCTTTCCCGATCCCAGATCCCTGTCTACCCCAGATAGGCTGAAAAGGAAGGCAGGCGAGTGGGAATCGTCCTTGCCTGTTTTTTCTGCTCCGGCCAAGTGTCCGAGAGGTCCCAGGATCCGGGAGACCCGGGGTTGTCCTGGATCTGGCCCGAGTGCAGACCACCACAGTCTTAGCTAACTGCTCGAGGGGATGGATGGCTGCTTCTGGACCGGGCAAAGGGGAAGGTCCTGGGGAAGCTCCAGAGTGCTAAGGTACTTACCCCTGGGACTAAAATCGTCACCAGGAGTTACAGACAGCAACAATTCCTTTACTTACTTCCAACGATGCCTTCTCCATCCAACCCCACTCACAGTGACATTTGCTCCAAGTACTGTTCTGAGATCTTGCCAGAAATGCAGGCCCCAGGCCCCACCCCAGATGTACTCAAGTGGAATCTGCATTTTCAACAAGATCCCCAGGTGAATGTCTGCACATCGCAGTTCGAGAAACAGTGGCCCAGGCCACACCTTGGACCTCAGGCTCAGCCCAGGGATCTGACACCATCCCGAGAGAAACCCCAACTTACTATTCATGAGCCTTGAATATTCAAACCATTTCCCCAATACACCATTCAAACATACTCCCGTGGAGTGCATCAGTATTTTTTTTTTACGTTTCCTACTGGGGCCACCGAAGGAATTCCTAATATCCAACAGGGCGAAAGACAGAGAGCCTTCAAGGAGGAGAGAGTGGCTTTCAGTGATATGAAACCAAGGTCCAATGAATGCTGAACTGTGCCCGTTGGACTTTCCAACAGACGGTCACCCATGATCTTTGAAAGAGAAGCAATTGGGGCGCCTGGGTGGCGCAGTCGGTTGAGCGTCCGACTTCGGCCAGGTCACGATCCCGCGGTCCGTGAGTTCGAGCCCCGCGTCAGGCTCTGTCTGGGCTGATGGCTCAGAGCCTGGAGCCTGTTTCCGATTCTGTGTCTCCCTCTCTCTCTGCCCCTTCCCCGTTCATGCTCTGTCTCTCTCTGTCCCAAAAATAAATAAACGTTGAAAAAAAAAAAAAAAAGGAAAGAGAAGCAAGATGGCAGAGACAGGAAGCAGACAGACCGGCGTGGGAACAAAACAGAGCGCACGTAGACCCCTTTTCCAGAAGTAGCAGAGTTGAAGGGAGAAGTGGTGAGAGGGTGGTTTGAGACCTCTTTGCGTTGTTTTTTTTTTTTATTATTCTTTATGGTTTTTTTTTTTTTAAGATAGACTGGAGGATCCCCGAGAGAAGACTGGACAAGCCCTATGAAGATCAATGTGGCTCCAGCCGGAAGTACCATAAGGGCATGTGATCAGGGACCACGCAATTCTGCCTCTGGGAACGTACGGGACAGATATGCTTTCACGTGTGAGAAATGATGTGTGCAGCCTCCTCTGAAGTTTTAGAAGATTGGACAACCCAAGCGTCCGTCTTGCTAGGGCCGGCAGGGGACTGGTGACATCATGTAGGGAAATCCATCCAAGGTAATGCCATATGGCTCTACAAGAGCTGGGGAACCTCTTCGTATGTGGATACGAAGTGATTTGCAAGACACGCGAGGTGAAATACACAGGAAGATACCCAACAGTGTGCAGTGGGACCACACGCATGTGGAATTGTTTGTGTGCCTAAGATTCTCTGGAGCCATCCACAGGAACTAGCAAGTTCGGGCACCGCCTGGAGGGAAACTGGGTTGCAATGATGGGGTAGGAGGGAGACTTGAGACTTTTGAACCTTCCTCTTCCATGCTTGTATCAATCAGCTCTTGCTGTAAAGTCAAAGACCGCCACATCTCGGGCTGGACTTTGCTGAGCTTGGCTGTGGGCTACGGGTTGGATCTGGGTGGGGGGCCTGGGGACGACTGAAGAGCAGAAGGAAAAAAGGCAGCCGGTGCAGAGTCACTCTTGAGACATACACTCAGAACTGGCCTGCTGTCACTTCTGCCGAAGTGAGCCCCAAAGTCAAAGGGTAGAGATGCACACTCCAGCCCGAGAGCCCCGGAGGTGCCTGGCCAAGGGCATGGGCATAGGAAGGGGTCTCCCGGAAACGTGTTACTCATCTGAAAATACAAATTACTTAAACGGAAAAGCTGACACAGAGGCAGAGGCACACCCACGCATGTGCGCTCTGGTAACCAACGAGGAGGAACCGACAGACAGAGTGGGAGAGACGGACCATATCCAAGAAGAGATCCCCCAGGAGCAGAGGCCTGGGAGGGGGAGGGGACGGATCCAGAGCCCGGCTGGAGAGCCTAGGACATCTCAAAGGACACCATGCGGAAGAAAGCATGAAAGAACGGGTACGGACACAGGTAAACTAATTTTCCACGCAGCAGCCAGTGTGGCCTTTTAGAAAGATAAACTAGATGATGTGACCTTCCTGCTCAAAACCCTCCACTGCCCTTAGAGACGGTCCAGAGTCCTCGTGACAGCCTTCAAGGTACAGCGGGATCCCTTCACTGTGATCCCGGCCCCTCCGATCCCTTCTCTCCCACTCTCCTCACTGACTGTGTTCCAGTCACATGATCACGCTTTATTCCAGCCCCAGGGCCTTTGCACTTGCTGCTTCCTCCTTCAGAACGCCCTTCCCCAGCTCTCCTCAAGACTGGTGTTCGGCACTCACCCTCACAGTCACAGCTCTGTACGTGGCCCTCCCGAGAGTGAGCACGCGCATGTGCACAACCAAGCACGTCTACCTCACTTCTTTGTACCGTTGTCTTCCCAGCGCTCATCGCTGCCGGAATCACCGTGCTCACGAGTTCACTTGATCGCTGGTTTCTCATGGCTCCCTCTGTTCACACGCAAGCCCCATGGCTTCATGGGGTGAAGGTCTTTGCCTTACTCGTCACTGAGCGTCAGGCGCAGGGCCTGGAACACAGTAGGTGCTCAATTAAAAAAATAAATAAGTGCAAATAATGAAAAGAGGTAGGAAGTTGAAAGACTTTTCTTCTGGCAGTTTCTATCATCTCTAGGAACTGGGAGAAAAGATCAGTTGTTAAGAGGGAGGGGGTGATGTCTGTTATGGGGAATGGGGTGGGAGGGGTGGTTAAAGAGCTCAGTGGAGTTCCCAGGAAACACGGAGAATACAGCTGAGGCTGGAGCACTGTAGCAACATCGTTCTAAGACCTTCTTCGGTGGGTTCTTTGCCTGCACAACGGCAAATAAGAGGGAAAGGTGTAGGTCCCGCAGTCGGGTCTCCAGGAGGCCATGTGGTAGGCGGATTGCTGTAATGGCCCCAGTTATTCCTGCCTCCTTTTATCCATGCCCTTTGGCAATGCCCTCCCACCGGAATCTGGGACTGACCGTTGGACTTGCTTCGGCCAGTAGGATTCCAGCAAACTCAGTGCAAGCTGAGAGTTTTTGAAAGTGCTTGTGCATTTCGATTCCCTCTCTTGCGGCTCTCCTGCCAGGAGGACACGTCCAGCCCGGCTAAGGCCATCCTAGATTGGCCAGCCCCCAGCTGATCCACCGGCTGCCCGGACACGTGTGAGCGGCCACCCCAGCCCAGAACAGCCAACTTACCCACCTGACCCGTAGACTCATGAGGAACCAGAAAGCGTTGCTGTTTTAAGTCACTAGCTTTGTGCTGGTTTGTTGCCCGGCACTAGGATGATGTAACTGATAGAGGGCGTAACGTACGGACAAGGACAGGGGAGTAAGTAAGGCGACTGGCAAGCGAATGGATGCCTCCAATTCTGTTTCAATCATATCACTCAGAGAAGGTCACCCAAAGGGTTGGGAAACGTTGGCCCCAAGTGCTCTGGGCTGGTGGAAAGCTCTGTGGATGCTGAGTTCAGCTCTGGAAGATTTTCCCACATGTTACCCACAAACCCCAGGTCTGGCTGGTAGGTGAACAGAGGACGAAGGAGAATGTGAGGTAGGAGGACAGTTCAGCCATCAGCCCATCTAATCCCGGCAGCAACCCCACGTGGTGGGTGTTTTGTCCCCGTTGAGCAGATGGGGAAACTGAGGCTCAGAAAGAGGTAGTGCCTGTCTGGAGTCACACGGCTGGTGAGGCGACAGGGAGGCATTGGCCATTCCAGATCCTTCAGACCGCACGGCCCAGCCTGCTTCCACCCTCCAGGCTCCTGAGAGAGAGGGTCCAGGAAGCAGATCACCCCAGCCTTGTCCCCTCTCCATGCCACCTCCTGGCGCCCCACCCCCCACCCTTCCAGCAAGGAAGGAACCTCGTCGGTCTGCTTAGCGTTCAGCCTGGCGGACCATCCCCCTTTGTTTAAAATCTCTTCGGCAGATGGAAGGAAACTTGGCAATTACCTCTGCACACAGCTTTAAGTACACATATTGGCCAATCTTTACAGATTTAATTGTCTATAAAATTACTCTGTGTGCAATTCCCATATGGATCTTCAGCGTCTTGCCTGCTTCTGAGCAGGTGCCCTCTCCCGGGCTGGGGCACAGCTACTCATTAGGTGCCATCAGCCCTGTGGGTCCAACGCAAAACGAGGCTACTTGCCAGATAATGGGGCTGCCAGTGGTGACAAGCCATCCGGGGCCTCAGCTTCCTCATCTGCAAATGGGAACGAGGAACGCAGGTAAAACTTAGTCCTGCGCCCCACACAGCGTGGCAGCTGCTACTTTAATCTTACCCCGTGTCGTCCCCCCTCAGTTTTCGGGCGCCCTGTGTCTCCCCTCTGCATTCCTCAGCCCTGCTGTTTGGTCACACGCTTCTTGACTCAGGGGAGTCCTCCTTCCAAGGAGGAAATGAGATGCAAGAAACGAGCGAGGCTTTAAAGCTGCAAAACACTGAGCTCGGCTGAATTCAAGGTATAAGGTTCGCACCATAGGGAGAGGACTGGAAAGAGAACAAATGAAGAGACGGGGTGTTGGCGAGGACCCATCCTCCAGCAGGTGACAGGAGACCCAACTGGAGCTAGCCAAAACCTCAACAGGACTTCGCTGGTTCACGCGGTGGGCACAGCCAGGGGGAGAGCTGCTCCAGAGGGGGCTCAGCAGCATCACCCCAGATGGCCACCCGCCCCCTCCCTGCCTTCAACGGGGGCCGCTCCAAACCAAGGTTGGATCCTGCCGCGGACACAAGGTGGCCGTGGGAGCCTCCCAGGACCTCCCTCTCACAAAGGGGACCCTCTCGGAACCCTCCAGCCAGCATCGTCTCCCGTGTCATTGGTCCAAAACGGGCCACACGTGCATCTCTGAATGGCTCGTGCAGATTGGCTAATCCAGTAAGAGTTCATCCCTGGGGCTGTGGGTCTCTCCCGTCCCATCACTGAGGGGCCACTGGGGGGTAACGCGGAGCTTCGTAGTGACGTATTCAAGGCAAAAAGCTCATGCCCCAGTGCACAGACTAGAAAGAAATCAGATGACGAGCTGACTAAAAATTATGTGCTCCATCCATATCAAATCACCCCTGCTCTGAGCAGCTTTTGTGGGGTACACTTTATTCACCCAACAATTATTTATAGGGAAGTTCCTGTGGGGCTCTCACAGTCAAGCTGTCAGTTGTCACTGTCTCTTTTAGAATATGACACCCAGGGGCGCCTGGGTGGCTCCGTCGGTTGAGCGGCCGACTTCGGCTCAGGTCATGATCTCGTGGTCCGTGAGTTCGAGCCCCGCGTCGGGCTCTGTGCTGACGGCTCGGAGTCTGGAGCCCGCTCCGGATTCTGCGTCTCCCTCTCTCTCCCTGCCCCTCCCCTGCTCACGCTCTGTCTCTCCGTCTTTCAAAAATACATAAATGTTTAAAAAATAAAAATAGAAGAATATGACGCCCAGAAGGCAACACAGCTCTCCAGGAGGTCAGCCCAGCACAGAGCACTGGGGACCTGCCACTTCTGGTGATGCTAACAAGCAGCTAACATTGCCAACCACTCCGTGTGTTAACTTGCCTGGTCCACATAGGAGCCCTCGGAAAGGAAGTCCTGTTAATTACCCCCATTTTACAGAAGATGAAACAGAGGCACAGAGGGTAGCAGTAACTTGCCCAAGACCACACAGCTAATCAGTAGAAGACTGGGATTTGAGTCCTGCCTTTCCTTCTCTGGTGCCACGGAACTTCACAGAACGCTCTTGACAGGAGCGGTCATTCACTCGCTTGGCAAACACCGATTGACTGTGATACGCCAGACAATCTATGAGATATTTAAAATTCGTTCATCCATTTCTTCAACAAGTACTTTTTGAATGCCTCCCAAACACTGTATTTGGTGCCAGGAGACACAGTGGTAAAAGCCCTGACCTAGCCCTCGCCTTCATGAAACGCACAATCTGCATTTTCTTGCTCGGAGCGCTGAGCATACGGTCAGCTAAAGGCTCAGGGCTGTCATGTACAGTTGTCCAGGATGCACGGTGTACATGGCACCCAACAGATGGGGTAAATGGCGGCTGAAAGACACCTCCCCCTCACCTCACCAAGTCTTTGGAACTTAGCTGAATCCCTCCCAAAAGACCTCTTTTCTGTGCAGAAAGTCGCCCCTGACATGCCACGCCCCGTGCTAGCGAGTGCCACGCCCACCCAGCAGGGGGCGCCCGCTCTAATTTACCCCCAGGCACTAGGTAGAATAACAGGACCCCAGGAGAGCTGTTCCTACTCCCACCCACCCCACCACCCCGCCCCCGTCTTACAAGTCAGGGTTTTGATGGGGGGGGGGGGGGGTCGCTTGCTTTCCAGAAGAGCTGCGGCCCGACTACGCCTTTGGTTCCACACCGATGGAGTGTGCTGGGCTCGAGCCCAGGACTCAGGCCCGCTGCATTTCATCTGCGAAGAGCCGGTCCTCTCGCCGAGTGCCGGCTGGTGAACTCTTCTTCAGGAGGGTCTGCATCTTAAGATGTCCTTCACCCACCCAGGAGCCTCGGGGGGAGCCAGGCACACCCAGCTCTTGGGAGGTAAGAAACTCCTCCCCTGTCATCCGCCTGTAACCGAGCCCCAGGTCTGCTCCGTGGGGTGGGGTCGGCCTTGCCCGGGGCCTCCTTCCCCTTCCGGCCACTCCCTCACTCCCCTACTGACACTCCCTGGGAAGGCTTCCTAACCAAAATCATAAGGCACAATGCTTCCGGTTGGGGAAACTGAAGCTAGAAGTTGGCCAGGCCATGCACACTGGGCACCCCCTGGGCGCTGCCCCTTTCTAAGCCTGCCCCGTGATTTCGGGAGACATATGTCAAGTGCCACTCGGGGCCAGGCCTGAGCCATTTAACTAAATCTGCTGGCTCCCCACGGAATCAATTGCTCACATTTTTTCCCCAGACCTCCATGAAAAATGATTTGCAAAGTGCTCTCTCTCTCTCTCTCTTTCCTTTCTCTTTCTCTTTCTTTCTCTCCCTCTCTCTCTCGCTAAACTTGGGTGATGGTGTTCAAGGACTCCCCGAGATGTTTCTCTAACTGACAGCTTTATGGGGCAATAGCTGCTGATGTTATATGTGTCCTCAGATAGGCAGGTCTTTTTATACTGTGTGTGTCCCCATAAAAATGATTGGTTTTAAGTTGTTATTCTAATATTGCTGTGATTGTAACATTGGAGCCGACAGTCTCCAAAGGAGATGCGTATCGAAGCCTGATGAATAGAAGCGGGGAGTTGCCATCTGTCTGCGCGGCAGGGGGACCAGGCTGAGAGGCCGCTGTCCGCCACTGGGTAGGGGCTGAGAGCCTGTTGTTTTTATGTTATTATAAAGATAATGATTAATAAGTGACAGCGTCGTAAATAATCAAAACTGCCTCCCGGACTGGGTCCACCCAGAAGCAGCGTATTGTGGCCTGAGGAGGGAGATGGGCAGGATCCAGAAGAATACAGACAGAAAACCACAGGGACAGACAGAGAGGGACAGACACAGAGGGGTGGGGGCCGAGGGGGAAAAGGAAGCAATAGGTTCAAAAAGAGACAGGGAGAGAGGGTCACACGACGGCCAGACGGACAGCAGTAGGAACAAGGAGACAGAGAGACCCACGGACAAAGCCCAAGGCTGACACATGGACAGAGAGAGCCACAGATACACCAGACACACAGACAGACGCAGAGACACGGGCAGACACGGAGACGAGGAACAGATGTGACGTGAAGACAGATGAGCCAGGTCAAGGCAGACGGAGCCGGAGGGAGGAAGGGATGAAGGAAGCTGAGAACCGCGAGCAGGAGACTCACGGAGGTCAGGGTGACAGACCAGAGTGGGCGAGACAAGTGGAAAGGCGGAAGTGGGCAGAACATTCCAGAGGAGGAGGCAGAGGGGTGCCCGGGGGGCTCCGTCGGTTGAGCGTCCCACTTCGGCTCGGGTCATGATCTCACAGCTGGGGAGTTCGAGCCCCGAACTGGGCTCTATGCTGGTGGCGTGGAGCCTGCTACGGATTTTCTCTCTCTTACCGTCTCTCCCCACCCCTGCCCCATTTGTGCATGTGTTCTCTCTCTCTCTCTCTCTCTCTCTCTCTCTCAAAATAAATAAATAAACCTTCAAAAAAAAAAAAAAAGAGGAGGAAGGGAGGGAACAGACTGAAAGCAAACCAGGACGGCCACAGGGGAGCTCCCTGACCTGGCAGGGTGGGGAGAGTGTCAGGGTTAAGACTGGGGCTCAGGGGGGCGCCTGGGTGGCTCAGTCGGTTGAGCGTCCGACTTCAGCTCAGGTCATGATCTCGGGGTCCGTGAGTTCAAGCCCCGCGTCGGGCTCTGTGCTGATGGCTCGGAGCCTGGAGCCTGCTTCGGATCCTGTGCCCCCCTCTCTCTCTGCCCCAACCCACTTGCATTGTCTCTGTCTCTCTCAAAAATAAATAAACATTTTAAAAAAATTAAAAAAAGAGTGGGGCTCAGGAGCCAGACAGCCTGGCCCCGGCCTGGTTCTGCCACCTGTTAGGAGCTGACTAACCTCGGGCATGTTACTTAGCCTTTCTGTGCCTCAGTTTCCCCATCTGTAACACAGGGCAGATTCACGCAGCACTCAGCCCCTCATCGGTGGTCCCCAGCACCTTGGCATGCCTGTGGTGACAGAAGCGCGTGAGGTGGCTCCCAGTGCCCCCCACCACATCATGTGACGATACCAAACAGGACACAAAATGCCGGGGTGTCACCTCCGAGATCCAGCTACCAAGGCCCGGCCGATTTCTCTCTCCGGAGCTCTGGCTCTAGCCGAGAGGACAGCCCCGTGCCATCTAAGCAGAGGCCCATGTGGCGAGACACCAAGGCGGAGACCTGAGGCTGCCACCAGCCGTGGGAGTGAACTCAGACAGGGATTCCTAAGGTCCAGCCTCGGGAGGCCCCGTCAGCCACAGGCCCCCGGCTCAGCCACACCCCATTCCCGACCCACGAAGAAGATGACACGTGTTGTTTTAAGCCCCCGTCTTGGGGGGGGGGGGTATGTGTTATGCAGCCATTAATACCCGACGCAGACTTGGGTACCTGGTAACAGCTATGAGGAAACGGGGGGTGGGCTTTGGGACAAGGCAAAAGTGGGTGCTGAGTGGGCGGGAAGGGGTGCGTTGGGCACCGTTATGTTCGCGGCTGGACCACCAGCACCCGTGAGAGTCTGGAATCCCTGAACCCGAGGCCTAATAAAGATTTACTGAATGAATAAAAAGCAGTAACTGCTTCATAAGGACGTTACACGGATTTAAAGAATAAATGAAGGGCGCCTGGGGGGCTCAGTCAGTTAAGCGTCCGACTCTAGCTTTCGGCTCAGGTCGTGATCTCACGGTTTGTGAGTCTGAGCCCCGCGTAGGGCTCCGTGCTGACTCTGCGGAGCCTGCCTGAGATCCTCTCTCTCTCTCCCTCCCTAAGTAAATAAATAAACTTTAATGAATAAATGATACAGAGTGCGTAGAACAGACCGGGCAAGGCAGGGCGCCTCCCCCTGTCGGCCGGGATCATTATCAGCAGGGGGGAGGGTGGGGAGACACAGAGGGAGGGACACGTACAGACGCAGACCTCGGCAGACAGGCAACAGCAAGAGGGCAGAAACAGGAGGAGAAGGTGAGGGAAGGAGGCAGGGGACCAGCCCACCTGTCTCTCCCACCGGCTCAGCACCAACGTTGGCGGGAGTAGCAGGGACACCTTCCTGGAGCCAGGATCAACAAGCCCTGAGTTACTTGCTCATGTGAGACCCCCTCCTAGAACCAGGGCAGGTGGACACGAACAGATCTCCCGTGGGGCTGGGCACTGAGAGAGACTCGGAAAGGCTGTCAGCCAGAGGCAAACAGAGAGAAGCTTCTGGGTCTTAGATTGCCCCATCTGTGTCATCCGCGAGCACTCGCTAGGTCCCGGATGCTGTGCTACGTGCCACACATATAACGTCTTCTTTATTCCTCTCGGCAACCCTGTGGAGCGGGAAGGATTCCTATCGCTGTCCTTTTACAGATGAGGAAACGGAGGCACCGACACGTTAAGTAACTTGGCCAAGGTCACCCAGCTAGTAAGTGCTGGAGAGAGATTCAATCCCAGGCAGGTTGGCTCCAAATGCCTTGCTTAGCGTCACAAGGCTGTTCCTCGTGAAGCCCAAACGTTCTCAACCCACGGTCCGTAAAAAGCTCCCTCCTGAGTTATATATAACATTGCAGTGACCCACAGCGGTGCACATAAACCTATGCCCGAGGCGGCCGTCCACACCTCGTGTCAGATTCTCTCGGGGATCTATTGCTCAAAAAAAGGTCTCACGTCGATCGAGTGTAGCGCACCTCTCCTCATACCCATCTTACAGAGGAAGAAACTGATCCCCAAAGAGATCATACCTGGCCCAAAATGATTCAGCAAATGAAGCTTGGGACCCTTGGGCCGTGTCCAGGACTCCTTTCCTGGGTGAGACGATGGCCCCCAGAGATCCCCAGGGGAATGGGAGGGGGCCTCTCTGGGCCCAGGGCTCATTATCTTGTGCTGATGGCTGCGGCGGAAAACCAGTTCCCAGCACCGAATCCCTGTGCTGCCCACCACCACCTGAGGGTGACCCCGCAAGGCTCCCCCTCCTGGGGAACACCCAGGCAGAGGAAGTGGGGGCGGAGCTTAAGAGTTGCCAAGGTACAGGGGCGCCCGGGGGGGGCGGGGGCTCAGTCCGTTAAGCGTCTGACTTCAGCTCAGGTCATGATCTCAACATTGGATTCGAGCCCCGCGTCGGGCTCCGTGCGGACAGTGTGGAGCACGCTCGGGATTCTCTCTCTCTCCCTCTCGCTCTCTGCCCCTGCTCCGTTGGCACTTTCTCTCTCTCAAAAACAAATAAACTTAAAAAAAAAAGGCTATTGCAGCGTCCACATAAACCAAGAACGGGAGAGGGGTTGTCCTCCCAAAAGATGCTCAGCAGACAAGACCACACGTCCACTAATCTCATCGTGTCTCCACGTATCAGTTTGCGGCTGCCAGGAAAGTGCCGTGTAACAAGCTTCACCCACATCAGTGGCTTAAAACAATCACCTCTCTCACTCACAGGGCTGCAAGTTGACCACAGAAGCCCTGTCCTTTGTGTCTCATATTGAGGCCCAAACTCAAGGGGCAGTGACCATGTGGGCAAAGCCTTCCCCACGCCATAAGGCAGAACGTCGTGAATACATGAAGAAGCAGAATAAATGTTTTCCCTTAGGGCCCGGGCTCGGAACTCCCACGTCGTCCATCCAGCTTACATTCCATTGGCCAGAAAGGGTCTCTGAGCAAGCCTGACATCGAGGGGCAGGGTGGGAATCTTTTCCAAAAAGCTAAATGTGCTTCCATACATTATCTGCCTTAATCCTCCAACAATCGTAGGAGGAAAAGACATTGGTTTTTCTCCATTTTACAGATGAGGAAAGTGAGGGTCAGAGTGGTGACGTAGTTTACCCGCGGGAATCCAGGAGTCGGGGCTGGAACCCAAAAGGCATCCTAACTAACCACACTCTTTTGCCTCCCCAGCACTAAGACACAATTTAGGGCCAGAGGATCCACCTCTGGGGACCCAGAGTCCCCACACCCTAGAGGGGGAAACTCTGCTTCTAGCTGGGTGAGTTTAGGCAAATCATTTCCCATCTGTGCACCTCAGTCTCCCCACCTGTGAAATGGAAATGCTCGCACTTTTTCCTTAGGCAGGTGTGAAGATTAAAGACAAGGCATGCCACACACTAGAACGTAGTACACTTTCCACGGAACTGGGAGGCAGTGACCCCCCCCAGGCAGTATGAGTGAGGGGGGCGGAGCAGGGGTTGGGTAAAGGTCTCTTCCCAGGACGGCCATGTCGGTCACGCCCACACCCTGCTCTCCACCCACCGCCCCCACCTCTCCAAAAAAAATCCGAGTTGACCCACAGCTAGAGAGGATCATGTGAACGAACAGTCAGCAGCATCCATTTTCCAAGACTCTTGTCTGTTGTGCCGACAGAGAAACAGCCCGTGGAGCGTTTCAAGCCCATTTGGCAAAGGCGATTAATTTCTTCTACGTGAAATCGTCTATTCCCGAGTGTCCATACAGACACCCAGACTGAAGGAGAAAGGGACAGGATGCGAGGGCCATCAGTGGCACTCCTTGGCCTGCGAGGGGGTGTTCTGAGGGTGGATGTCACACTGTCCTGTCACCGCAAAGGCAACCAGGCTGGGGTCCACCGACATGGCACTTGGGCAGAGAAAATTCCGGGGCTCTCACATGCATGGGCGTGCCCACGGGGACGAGCTGGCGTGCAGCGGCCCGGCCGCCCCACGTTCTCTGAGCCCCTTGCTGTGCCTGCAGGGCGTGACATCCCACTCCACGCCCCAAGTCATCAGGCTGCAGGCACAGCTCAGACCGAGGCCCTGAGCCAGGCCTGACCACATTGGAAGCGCCATCTCACAGTGGACAGAGCTAGGATGAGCCTTGCTGCCCCGGGGGTGGGCACCAAGTGTGCCTGGAGGGGGCCCCCGCCTCTCCAAACCCTGGCCTGACCCACCCAGCGGTGATTCTCTCCGAGAAGACGCCCAGGCTTCCTTTCTGGCACCTCCTAGTCTAATTCCCTGACTTTCTCAACACAGCTCTGCCCTGGGTCACTCGTGAGCCCCAAAGCCAGCAAGCCTGGGCCAGCCGACAAACCTCGTCTGCGAAAACCGGCCCTCTGCCCATAGCCACGTGGTACCACGCGACCCTGATAGGCACATCCACAAGCCAACTAAAGCGGGTCTCTCTGACCCTCTGCGCACTCATACCAAGTCCCGGTTGCAAGAGACAGACCTACTCAAACCGGCTTAAGCAAAATGGGAATGTAGGGGCTCATGGGAACAAAATTCCTAGGGGAGGAGAGACTGAGACGGAGCTGGATCCACGGCCCAAAAACAAAAACTTACTGAGACTCTATGTCTTGACTCTGTTTCCCCCTAGGCTGGCTCTATTCTTCAGCGTCACGGGTGACCTCCAGCACCGCTAGGCTATCCTACCGCCTTTGCAACTGAGCGCAAAGGCAATGTCTGTCTCCCCAAAGTCCTAGCAAAAGCTCCAAGGCGAGGACCTTACCCAACTCCTATGACCACTCTGGAAAATAAAATCACAGTGGCCAGGGCCTGGAAGGTGGGGATTGACCCTGCCTGGGTCGCAGGTTCCTCCAGGGAGCGGGGACATGGGCGGAGGGGAAGATTCCTGCCCCAGCTCCTTGCACTCGGGGGCGAGGCGTAGGGAGACATTCCCCAATAGAAAACCAAGGAGCCGCTACCACAAGATGCTGGATGGCCCCCGGCAGACATTCTACAGAATCTCTCTGGGATCGGACTCCACACCTGTTAATGGGGGCTCATCCCGTTGATGGAGATTCGAGGCAGGAAATCTACAAGGCAATGATATGTTCAGAGAGGCAGAGAAAGCCCGTCTGCAGAGAGCAAGAAAAATAAAATAGGACGTCCAGACCAAAGAGACCTAGATCACTGAACGTTTTTAACTTCTGAGTCCCTGGTGAGGCCAGACTGACGCCTTTCCCATTAAGTCCAGGAGGGAAGGGGCCCTGGCTAGCACGCGTTTTCCTCAAGGAGCAACAACCCCGTTTCCCTTTGCGGAACCACTCCACCCACTCTGGGTTCACGTGGTGCAACAGGGGCTGCCCCAGCCCGCCCAACAGGGAGCATGTGACCCTGCCTAGCCAATCAACTCGCTCCAATGCCTCTCCTGGCCCTCGATTGGTTCAGAGGCAGGCACATGAACAAAGCCAGGCCAATAGGACTTGACTTCCAGGGCCTTTGTTGGAAGCTCTGGGCGGAAGATGGCCCTTGAGGACTATGGCAATGAGGGCTGTTGTCGTCCTGAAGCCTGAGGGAGAAGCCGACATGGAGGGAAGTGCATGAGACAGGTGGAAACGTATTCTGAAGACACTGTTAGAGCTTCTTGGGGTTTTTTTCTAATTTTTTAATGTTTTTATTTATTTCTGAGAGAGAGAGAGAGAGAGAGAGAGAGAGAGAGAGTGCAAGCGGGAAGGCGCATGGAGAGGGAAAGACACACACACGTACACAGTCCGAAGCAGGCTCCGAGCCCGATGCGGGACTCGAACTCACGGACCGCGAGATCATGACCTGAGCCCAAGTTCACGCTCAACCCACGGAGCCACCCAGGCTCCCCTGTTCAAGCTTCCAGATTCAGCTATGCCTGTAGGCAGACTCGATCCCCTGGAGCTTTGGACTATGCAAAGCAGTGAATACCCTTTTTTCTTAGTAAGTTAAAATCGGAGTTTCTGCCACTTGTAATCCAGAGAGGCCTGATTAATTGACTCTCCCTCAAGCCATGCTCCTCCCTTAAGTTCCTACTGTTTGCATAGTTACCCATGAAGAAGCAGATTGAAATCAGAAGGCACAGTAGGGGCCTGGGGAGGGTGTCTGTCCCCGGAGAGTCTCAGTGGCAGGTCCCAAGGGCCACCAGCTATCCTTCAGATGCAACCTTGCCCATCGGAGACCAATCAGCCGGAGCTGCGGCATGGTGGCACGGCTCCACACAGCCCATCTGGTGGGTTTTGGGGTGACACCTCCCGTCCACATCCCGGTACAAAGCCTCCCTTAGCCCTGTACCCAGGCCTCCTTTGCCACCAGTCTCTACGGGAGTGGAAATGTGGTTAAGACCCTCGGGCACTGGCTGATCCTTTCTTGTCTCTTTGTAGAGGAGTCACCGAAGGACAGTGGCCCTGGGCTCTCCTCCTGCGGTGGCACGTGCCATTTGATAGACAGCCGAGCTCGTGGCCGCCCGAATCACCGACCCAGTGGCCACCGCTGCTGCTGCACCCCACCCCCACCCCTGTCCCACCCCCAGCCAGAGCTCTGGGAACTGGACTGTCAAAACACACCGGAGGGGTCTCTTGTGCCCTTTGTGAGACAGCGAGGTGAACGTAGTGTAAAGAGCACAGACTGTGAGGTCAGCTCTGGGACCCCAGGCAAGTCACTTACCCCCTCTGTAACTTCGTCCCCTCATTTGTGAAATGGAGGGGTGATGCCTATGTTTTAGGAATATGTGAGGAATACATGGGAGACAAGTGCCTGGCCCAGAGCCTGGCGTAAATACATGTCGCACGGAAGGAAGGAAGGAGGGCAGGGTGGAAGGAAGGAGGGCAGCAGGGAGGGGAGGAGGGAGCGAGGGACCAACCTAGCATTATATTCAGCACGTTAGAGATGCTCCGTCCTCGTTCATTCCCTCCTGCCACGTCTCCCATTTTGCACCCGGACAGCCCAGCCACTTTCTGTGGTTTTCCCACGTTTTGTCTGGTCCCGTCCTGACTCCACCCCCCTCACCGTTAGCCACCAGCCCTCATCCCCGATTCCTCTGCAGCCACACACACCCACTCACCGACCTGCGGCACAGCTGTATTGCCTCTGGAGAGACACTGAAGCAGCAGCCTGGTGCGTCCAAGCCCCGAGAATCCCAGACATGACCTTCGGACACAGCTTTCCCTTAGGCCTTCTCGTCCATCCTGGGAATCCGGGGCACACAGCCAGCCCATGCAGCCCGACACGTCCCTGAAGCGCCGCCCACCTGAGACATCAGGCAGCAGGCACAGGTGCTTCTGTTTACAGAACACCCATGTTGTGCCAGGTTGCAAACTGGTGCAAACCCACTCCAGCCCACAGATGTGTTTTGTGTGTGTGGCCCGACAGCTGTTTAAATATTTGAATAACTTATCAACAGTTAAATATCAGACAAGCTAACATCAAAAATCTCTTTGAACAGGGACGCCTGGGTGGCTCAGTCGGTTGGGTGTCCGACTTCGGCTCAGGTCACGATCTCGCGGTCCGTGAGTTCGAGCCCCGCGTCGGGCTCTGGGCTGATGGCTCGGAGCCTGGAGCCTGTTTCCGATTCTGTGTCTCCCTCTCTCTCTGCCCCTCCCCCGTTCATGCTCTGTCTCTCTCTGTCCCAAAAATAAATAAACGTTAAAAAAAAAAAATCTCTTTGAACAGTCTAGAGATCTGGACCCACACAGCTGGGTAGTAGCAGCCCCTCTTGACTGGCATGGACCCCCCCCCCCATTTGCCATAGTCCTACCACCCTGGCCCCTTCAGACATTTGGGTGTAGGACTTCTGATGTAATAATAGTCAATTCCAGCATATAGATGAGAAAGGAAGAAACGAAACTCTGCAATTTGCAGATGACATGATTATCTATGTGGAAAATTCCAAGGGATCTGCGCTCACGCACACACACACACACACACACACACACACACACACACTCGCACTCCAAGAACTAATAAGTTCAGCAAAGTCATAGGTTACAAGAGTAACACACAAAGATCAATTGCATTTCTATATACTAGCACTGAACAAGTAGGAATGGAAATTAAGTACCATTTACGATTGCTCAGAACAATGAAATGCTTAGGCACAAATCCAGCAAAATATTACAAGGATTCTATGCTGCAAACCACAAAATGTTGATGAAAGAAATCAAAGGAGATCTGAATAAGTGGAGAGATATACCGTATTCATGGATCAGAAGACTCAGCACGGTAAAGATGTCCACTCTCCCCAAATCGATATATACAAGTTTAGCATAACTCCTATCAAAATCCCAGCAAGATTTTTTTTGCAGATATAGGCAAGCTGATTCTAAAACATATACGGAAAGGCAACAAACTAGAATTTGAGCATTTTGAAAAAGACCCAAGTGGGAGGAGCCATACTACCCACTTTTAAGACTTACTGTACAGGGTCACCTGGGTGGCCCAGCTGGTTAAGCATCTGACTCTTGGACTTGACCCAGGTCGTGATCTCACAGTTTCTGAGTTTGAGCCTCGTGTCAGGCTCAGCACTGCTGGTAGGGAGCCTGCTTGGGATTCCCACTCCCCGCCTTCTCTCTGCCCCTCCCCCCCCCCACACACATGTGCACATGCGCTCTCTCAAAATAAATTTTAAAAAAACACTATACAAAAATCAAGACACTGTGTTATTGCTAGAGCGACAGACACATAGAAAAAAGGAACAGAATAGAAAACCCAGAAATAGCCACACACTGGTACAGTTAACTGATTTTTGACAAAAGTGCAAAGGCCGTTCAATTGAGGAAAGATATTTTTTTCAATAAATGGTGCTGGAGCACTTGGATAGCCATAGGCTATATTTCTAAATAATAAATGTAATGAGAGAAGGGAGGTCACTGTGTTTTCTACATAGCTCTACATCAGGCACCTAGAACAGTAATTGGCACATGGTAAGTGCTTAATATTGGTCAAATGATGAGTACTCATAAAAGCTACCATTGCCTCAACACTGTGTCGCAGGGATGGCTGTTGTTATGTCCATATGATAGAAGGGACATGTGAAGCACAGAGAGGTCAGAAAACTTGCCCGACATCCCACAGCGCGGAAGAGGTACGGCCGATATAAAACATACGCGATTTAATACAATCTTCCATTGATCCCCTTCTGCCCCCTTTCTGCCGATGGAAGAAACTCCAGTTCAGAGAGATTACATGGATTTTAGGGACCCCACAGCTAGAAGGAGGCAGAGCCAAAATTCAATGAAGAATCTGTCTGACCCCAGGACACCTGCCGCTGCTTTCCAAAGCCTTTCCGGCCGCGGGTTCTCAGGCCACCGCACCAAGCCACGCTGTCCCTCTCAGTAAACGCTACCTTTCTCGGTCTCTGCTCAGAGCCCGTTGGCCTACGTGGCTTAGAGACCGGGGCTCCCAGCAGGGCGCTGGCCACTGAGCCAGCTCATTTATTCATTAATTTGCTTTCCATATTTCCAAACAGAAAGCGGCCGTTCCAGGCAAGGCAAATCGATACCACGCTCAGCGATTCATCTTCATTCGTACCACATCCCCGCACCAGCCCCGGTGCTTTTCCCCCGGCCTCCTCCTGATGGGTTCCTGGATGCTGACGAATAGGATTCTCGGCGGCGGCCACGCCGCGTTAGCAGATTAAATCGTTAATATCTGCATCGGTCATTTTTACGAGCCTCCCTTACCCCAAACGCGTCACCACCCTCGTGTTGAGTACACTGTTAGTGATGCGGGCGGCCACGGTGCAGATGAAATTGCCACTCCTGAGGTTTTATTGGCTGCGAGCTTGGAGATATTGATTTCCCCCCCCCCCACCCCCCCTGCTTTTCTGAAATCAGGCATCCTGCCCGGGGTTGCAGAAATGCCTCTGCTCCCAGCACCCCAAAGAGGTGGGAATTACCATTAGCTCTTACGCTAAGGAAACTGAGGTCCTGGGATTTGCCCCAGATTACAGCAGACTTGAACTCGGGTGTGCGTAACTCCGGAGACTATGCTCTTGACCAGCACCTACCTTGCCCTGCCTCCCTCCTTTAGCTCCAAGAGAGGGCACAGGTAGGAAGAGAATAGATGTTCAGTGTGATGGATGGAACGCTTGTGCCCCCCCCCCACCACCAATTCATGGGCTGAAGCCCTAAGCCCTAATGTGATGGTGTTGGAAACAGGGCCTTTGGGGGGTCATCAGGCTAGATGGGGTCATGAAGATGGGGCCCCCATAATGAGATCAGTGTCCTTATAAGGACAGGAAGCCACAGGGCGTGTGCTCCCCACCCTGCCCCTCTACCATGCGAGGACACCGTGAGAAGGCGGCCATCACCAGGCCAGGAAGAGAGTCTCCCCGGGAAGCTGACCATGCTGCCACCTTGAGCTTGGACTCCCCAGCCGCCAAAACCGTGAGAAGCAAATGGCTGCAGTGTAAGCCACCCAGTATGCTATTTTGTTATGGCAGCCTGAGCAGACGAAGACGTCAGAAGCATCACTCTGTCCAGGCCCAGAAGCATCACTCTGTCGGCCCAGGGAGGCAGGGAGCACAGGGACAAGATGCCGGAAACCAGAGCACAGGGTAGGTCTATCTACGCTGCCACCTTCCACTGCCCTCAGGCAATTCCGCAGACCCCCAACTTCCCCACCCTCCAAAGCAGAAGAGAATCCAACGCGCTCCCTCTTAAGTTCCAGAAGGCTTAGCTTTATCTCCAAAGGAGCAGACAATAAAGATTTTGGGCTTTGCGGGCCATACAGCTCTTTCACGCCTACTCAGCTCCGCCACTGTGACACAAAAGCGGCCACAGACGACAGGTGGATGAATGGGCGTGGCTGCCTTCCGATACAATTTTCTGTGCGAAAACAGGCAACAGACCAGATGTAGCCTGCAGGCCACAACTCGTGCCCTGGAGGATGGGGTTTTAGGAGCAAGAGTCTGTGATTTCTGGAACCGTGACACTGACCTGTCTTGGATCACGCAGTGAGGCCAAGAGGTGGGAAATGCCAGCACGGGAAGGGGAGGAGCAAAGTCCACCGCAACACGGCTGGATGAAATGCAAAACCTGTGGCATGGAGTGGAAGCCAAGTGATGACAAGCGTCATCATCATAATAAGAGTAGAAACCCTACGTCCTTACCGTGGTCCACAAGGCGCTCACGATATTCTCCTCGTGGCACTCGCTCTCTGATCTCATCTCTGCTGCCCCTCCCTGTGCATGCTGCTGTCAGCCACACTGGCCTCCTCGCTCCTTCTCAAATGGCCAAGCTTGCTCCCACCTCGGGGTCTTTGCACATGCTGTTCCCTCTGCCTGGACCGTAACCATGGGGCTAGCCTGCTGGAGGATTAGACCGCAGGGAACGCCGGCAAGCTGTTCCAGCTGAGGCCATCCTAGACCAGCTAGCCCCGGGCCGGTCTACCAGCTGGCCATGAGTGAGTCTGTTCAAGACCAGCCAAGCCTGGTCCAGATCAGCAGAACGCCACAACCAAACTGCAGACATAAGAACTAGTAAGTCTTCATGTCAGGGATCTTTGTTACGCAGCCATAGCTAACTGGCACCGGAGGCTGTGCCCCCAACTTTCTGTATGAATAATATAAGCCTTTACTCTGTCTCGTTCTCCAAAGTCTTCATCATGAAAACGAGAGAATCGTGAAAACCTTCCTCCTTCCCTTGCCTGATATTTCCGCAACATTCAGCAGTGGAGCTGCTAAACTTTTCCTCCCCTTGGCTTTTATGGCACCAGGGTCGTGTGGTTCTCCAGCTTCCTCTCTCTGTTCCCAGGTCGATCTGACTCCAGAGTCGGAACTCCGCGCCTTTCATCAGCGGTTGGCTGACTGGATACCAGGGAGCCTTGGGGTTCCGTAGGTATGAAGCCTCAAGGAACATCTAAGCGGAGTTAGCACCCTACACTCTTTGCCCATCTCTTTGACTACCCATGTCCCCCCAAGAATCGTGAGCCCTTATTTCCTCTCCTTATCCACAGCCTTCATCCAGAACCATGTACTTCAGATAATCTTGAACTCGGCTATTGACCTCTTCTGGACTTCCCTGGTTCCTGACCCCATTTCCTGTTGAGGCCTCCTGCCTCTCCTTGGCTATGAGACTCTCTGTTCCGCCTTTTCATCTCTGTCCTCTGACTTCTTTCCAAGACTTCCAGCCAGACTCACCAGTTAGATAATGCCTCTTTGGACTGAGCTATTGTTCTGACCAACATGGCTCCCTCCAGATCCAGCACCCAATGGTTGACAAACACCCTTGGTTCACCCTACCTTGTGAGTGGGACTGGGATACAAGGTCATGTTTTTTTTTTTAATTTTTTCAACATTTATTTATTATTGAGAGACAGAGAGAGACAGAGCATGAGCATGGGAGGGGCAGAGAGAGGAGGAGACACAGAATCTGAAGGAGGCTCCAGGCTCTGAGCTGTCAGCACAGAGCCCGGCGCAGGGCTCGAACTCACGAACCCAGCGAGATCATGACCTGAGCCGAAGTCAGACGCTCAACCGACTGAGCCACCCAGGGGCCCCTACATGGTCATGTTTAATATTCATTAACAACTTTGGCAGTTGATTTAGTCTTCTTCTCCACCCCCAAGTCCCTGGGGACTTTGATGTCCAATGTGAATGGACCAGTCCCCATCTTCACCTCTGGCCCTTAGCCTCCCCATTCCAATGGACTTCACTTTCCATCCACTTCAGCCACCCACATCCATGTCCCTGACATGCTCAACCTTCTGCTTGAGCTTGAATCCCAGCCTCCTACTTACCAACCACAGCCTCCTACCATTTCAACCAAGCCCTCCACTTGCATTCTTTCTTATTCACAACACCTTCCATCTCTTCCTGGCCCACTCTCCATCAGTGATCTCCTCTCTTCCTTGTATTTTCAGCCTCTCCCTCTCACTCATCCTCACCATTCAATCATGACAAATTCTTTTCAGGCTGGAAAAAAAAATGAGATCCCTCCAGTAGCAGATGCTCTCAGTACCCTACCCTCAGTTTTTACTCTTGGCCCATCCACCTTTGCTCCTATAACACCTCCTTCTCTCTTGGCTTCACCTGGCTGACACCTACATGTCCCTTAAAACTCAGCTCCAGGGAATCTTCCGGACCCTCAGCTTCCCAGTCTGAGCTCCCACAATCCCCTCTACTCAAGCCTATCAGAGCATTTACCACACTGAATATGAACTGTAGCACCTCATCACCGTGATACCAGGGCTTTGGCACAGGGACTCCCCTGTCAGTAGACTCAATACATGTTTGTTGAATGAACAAGTGATCTCCTTTCCCTTCTGGCCATTGGAATAGGAAACTTACTGTCTTTTCACTTCCCCCTCCTCCTTTCCTAGTTTAATGCCAATGCACATAGTAGGTGCTCAGTAAATATTTGCCGAGTGAATCAATGAACAGAAGACACAAGAGACAGGCATCCATCCCTTCCTCGTTTTTACAAGAGAGCCCTGGGGAGCAGAGACAAATCAAACTGAACTTCCTACAGTTTTGCTAAAATGGAATTTGCCAAAGACGTCCTGAAAAATGGATTTAATTAGGCCCGTTAATAGGGGAGTCATTGGTGGCTAAGATTTAAAGCTGTGCCTGGAAAAGGTATCGATGATTTTACCATTTTAAATTATATAGGAGGTTATTTCTTACTCCTGCCTTAATTAGAAAAATGCATCTCGACGGAACCTCAGCTTTGGTGGGAAATAAAGCCAAAGGTAGAGGCAAGATCCGCTATTTCATCGAAATGGAGCATCAGGTATCACAGCAGACCACGCGCTGGTTCAGCCCAGATGTGCTCCAGATGAGAGAAGGGGGTTAGCAGCACCGCAAAGCCAGATCTCATTACGCTAACGAGCGTCAGCGCAACTCGATGTGGCTTTTCATTGCAAGAAACATCCAGGAGGGGGAAAGGTGCGGTGGTCCCTAATGAAGGCATGCCATTCCGCCTAGGTTTCCAGAGCCCCGTGGATTTCTTGCATTCCGTTCTGCCATTGGACAGCTGTCGAGGTCCGGGCTCCCATTGGTTCTGCAATCAGATCCTGGAAGAGACACGCCTTTATTCTCACTGGGAGCAGAAAATCTCAGCTGTTCCCCAGATTCTGGAGCCAAGTAAAAGCTCCCTTTGGGGCTCTCGCTTCCTTCAGATACAAAGAGCCTGGAACACCCACTGGAACACTTCTCCAGGGACCCAGGAAATGTCTGGAAGAGCCTGGAACACCCACTGAAGACTTCTCCGGGGACCTAGAAAATGTCTGGAGACCTAATAGGACATCAACCATTCTATACATCTTTATTGAATATAAGGAGGTGACAGACACCATTCTAGGCAGAGCTGGGACCAGGGTGAGGCAAGTGAGGAACTCAACTCAGGGGCTAAACTTAGGAGAGTGATTGAAAAGAAAAAAAAAAAAACTCAGCAATCAAGATAACCAAAATTTTTATGCAATATTATTAAAAACAAAAACGAATGCAAAAGCATCTGCGATGAACAAAATATCAAAATTTTAATCACAGAGAGGATTCTAAGCCTGTGCTTGGAGGACCTGCCTCACCCACCCTACCCATCCCCAGCCCGGGTTCTAGGCATCGGGGGTACAACAGCGAGCTGATCAAATCGCCCCCCCTCACACAAATGCCAGGCTGCGTGCGAGACAAACGAGGAACACAATAACTGAGTCAAGTACACAGGGCTGGGGAAGGGTCTCCTGGAGGGAGATAAAGCAGATGGGGGGTATTTCCATTATAAACATCTCAAAACCCCCTCCCCGCCCCAGACTTTCTACCACCCAGTGTAGCAGAAGGAACAGGGACTGTTGGGTCACTCCAAGGCCAGCTTGCAGCCCCGTGACCCACCCGCACTAGGTCTTAGGACAGGTCACTTGCTCTCCAGGCTCCCTTCTTGGCGCTCCGTCATCTGAGGCATGTAAAGGCGAAAGCCCATTTGGGACGTTTGGGAGCTATCGCTCTGCAGGGAGCCCCACGCCAAGTTCACCGTGTTCATTCCCTCACGTAACTCTCGCCGCGCAATATTTCCATCGTGGGGGAAGCTGACACCTGATGTTGAGCAGCCTGCCCGGGGAAGGCGAGGCTTTGAGGTTCTCCGGGCCAAGTTCAAGTCCGTAATGTTGGGCACCTCAGACCCAGGGTCTGTGCTCCTTCTGTGCCTCAGTGACCTCAGGCAAGTCCCTGGATCTTTCTGAGCCTTGTTGTCCTCATCTACAGAATGGGGATACTCAGGGGGGTCCCCCTCTGGGACCACTGAAGCCAGGCGTCTGGCATATGGTGGGTGCCCCATAGAAGTGAGCGCCCCCTCTTGCCCCTGCCCCTGCCCTGGCCGCAGCACCAGTCTCCAAGGTGACGGGGCAGAGTCGGCGGGTGAAGTTCAAACGCAGCCCATTTCCAATTTTCCTGACAGCCTATTTCATGGATCACAGAGACGCAAGTACAGCTGCTTATTCAACGGAGGAAAGAATGAATTCATTTTCATTCCTTAATACCCGATGTGACCTATTCTCGGTTGATCTCTCCTTTCCAAGGCTGCAGCCCTTCCCGCGGACTTTCAATTTGGCCAGAAAAAGAAAATGTGCGGTAATGACAGAATATCCTGCCTGGAGAATGCTGGGAGCCGAATCACCACCGTGCTGGTAATAAGTCCAAATGAAAGATATTATGTCACCTCGTTTGAATTAAACAGATGAACTACAGTCCTAGACCATTAAAAATGAACCAATCTGCTGGAATGCTTCCAAGCTCTCAGAATTCAGTGCCCCTAAAAGGTGCTCGGCTCTAGCGGGGTTTTATATCCTCATTTTCTGCCAATAATTCCTCCACTCTGTGAACGTGGAGGAATAATTTGGTGAAAAGGAAGCTGACCCTTCAGCAGTGGCCTCTTTCCAAGGACGGCCCTGGCTGTGCTAAGTCAGGGCCAACCAAGCCCCTTGCTGGTGCCCTCTGCCCGGGAGCGACCGGTTGGGGGTTAATCCAGAAGCCCCGCAGAGACACAGGGCGGGCAGCCAGGGCCCCATCTGCAGACTGGGTGATAGTTAAGTACCCCGGCAATGTTTTCTCCACCGGGAGCTTGGAGAGGGGGGCTCCCCACCTGCACCCCAAAAGCCCAGAGAGAGAGGCAGTTGATAGTGTGGCCTCCCTTTACAAACAGGGAGACTGAGGAGCCTAGGGTCACACGTCCAGCGTGCCCGGGGGGGCGGAAGCTGGCGGGGCCCTCCCAGTCCCGCTCTGCCATGCTGCCACTCCCTGTGTCCCTGAGCACGCAGCTCCCACGGTGTCCCACACCGGCCCTTCCGTGACACAAGTGGCTTCTCCCTCAAGCGCTGCCCCCCGCCTGGTCCGTGGCTCAGGCACCGCTTCCCCTGTCGGAGAACCTGTGTCCCTATCTGCAAGCCTGTTACGCTCGGGTGCCCCTCAGAGGAGACTAGACCGGGAGCCAGAAGGCCTGGCTGCTGTGTGCCAGCCATGGTGGCCTTCGGAGATCTCCTCCTGCTCACTGAGACTCAGCGTCCTCATCTGTAACTTGGCACTGAATAAGCACTTCGTCTGCCAGCGTTCCCCACCCCAGCACCAGAATCCCACCCAGCACCCGTTCAGCCTCCTTCTGGCTTTAGGACTCAGCACCTGGCTAAGATATAACCCTACCCTCTCATTTAATCCACCCCCAAAATGAGCGACTCCAGCTTGCCTTACGTTGATGATAAAGGTTTTGCGTCACCACAGGATACTAGGGGTGATTAAACCTAGTGAACTTCCCAAGCATCAGTCGCTGCTCTGGATGCTTTACGTTTGTGCATTCGGCAGCCCGAGGGCTCAGCAGGGTCAAGACCTCCCTGACCTCCCTGACACGCTCCCTGACCTCGAGGATATCGAGAGCCGGCATTTACTGGCCCCCTTTCTCAAAAGAGGAAACCGGGTTGAGGAGGCTTGGATAACCTGACATGGCGGCCGGGAGGAGACGGGCCCTGGGGTGGGGGGGGGTGGGGGGTCCATGTCTGTCTGACCCCAGAGCCCACACCACCAAGGACTTGCTGGTAGTTTGGGGCCCGCGGGCCTGGCAGGCCAGCCCGGGCATCTGAGAACGCACTGCCCACGACCCTGGGTCTCACCAGACGGTTCCCAAGCTGGAGTGTGCGTGCCTCAGAAGGTCCGGGGAGGAATGTCTTCACAAACCTGTGGGCCTGACAGGTGAAGCGGGTTTTCAGGGGTCATTTTGACTACATAGGACTCCAGCTCGGGTTAGGACGGCCGCCTCAGGTTGCTCGGGACCGTTCAGGAAGGTCTCCCATCCCAGAAACCCCCTCAGTCACGTGCTGAACGGAGACAGTAATTCCCACAGACTGCTTACCGCCCTGCGTGTTCTGTGCTCAGGGTGGCCTCGGCTGACCGAGAGGGACCCCCTTCCGCCTTGCCTGGCGGGGCGCTGGTCTCCCTCTGGTGGTCTCCTGAGACCCCCCCACCCCGGGCCAGTACTTGTGTGCCGCCTGAGGCAGACAAGGTGGACAGACACTTGGCATCCACTCTGGGGGCCTTGACCTCTCCACGCCCCACAGCCTGAAGCCCCCAGAGCGTGAGACACAGCGTCTCCAAGCCGGTCCTGCCACAATCCCGGGGGAGCTTGGGGGAGGCTCCGGGTACTTCGGGCTTGCTGAGCGCTTACTGGCCTCACTGAATCCTCGCCACGGCCTGAGGGGCCATGACCCCGCAGACGAGGCAACTCTAGCAGGCTCCAGTGACAGCCCCACCCAGGTCCTGTTGGCCCTCCAGGGTTGTCAGCCTCCGTCCGGACGGTACTGAGTGACGGCTTCTCCCCCCAGCGTGCACCTGTGCTCCGTCTCCCTCCGCCCTCCTCTGCCTCAGGGCTCCTCAGGCATCACAGGGGTTTGCTCAGGGAGCCCGTGGCTAACCCCCCAGGCCCCTGAGATGTGCTCCATTCAGCCTCTGAGAGGCCCAAGCCGACTCCCACATTCTCTGGAACGCCCCCATTACTGGCTTCCCTGCCTTCCCTGTCTTGCAGCCCCACCTCTTCACGGGGCTTCTTGGGACCCCCCCCCCCCCCCCCCCCGCAAATAAACTACTGGATCCAAGCCCAGGCCTTAAGGCTGCTCTTGAGGGAATCCAAACTGAGACAGAAAGGTTAGGTAAGTCGCCAGGGATCACAGAGCTGATAAGCAGCATTGCGAGGATTTGAACTCAGACCTCTGAGCGCTTGCTGGTTACTTTGCTGTGCGGTTCTCATACTTGCTCTAGGGAATATTCTTGCCCCTCCTCATCCTCAGGCTGCTTCTCCTCCGCCCCCCCCACCCCCTCCTCCACACGCTGAGTCCACAACGAAGACCACAAGATGGGGTCTTGCCACAGCTAACGGGAGCTGGATGACGAGCCCTGAGAGAGGATCACCCGCTTTCGGCCACCCCAGCGTCCCCCTGCTTCCTGCTGTCCCCCACCCCTCATCCCCGCCCAAGGGGGCAGCTCTGTGACCTCATCTTCAGCTAAAGCTGAACGTTCGTAAGGGCCACGTTTTATGGCCCAATAATGCAGGCCACAGATGCCCCCAAGCCGAACCTCATAGAAACATTCAGATGGAAGATGAGGCCCGACTGTTGAGAAGTGTCTGCTCTGTTCATTACATGCAATTAAAATGATTGGAAGCTTTCCTAGTCTGGGAGGACACTTCTCAGAAATTTGCAGGGGAAACATCATGTCAGAGACACTTAAAGGCACGCCTATTGCAAGGGAAAAGGGGGAAGTAACCTAAATGCTCACCAGTTAGAATGGACGAATCACGACGCTCATCAATAGGATACCCTACAGTACTGGAAGTGAACTTGAGCTGCGACACAGCACAGAGGAGTCGCTCGTGGTGTTCAGCGTAAGTTGGAAAAGCACACATCAAGAACACCATTTATATCAAGATTGATAGCATGCGACACAATTCTATGTTGGCTTAGGGGTACGTCCTCTTCTACCCCCAAGTACAGAGACGTGTGTCAGATTCAATGACAAGCGTGAGATTCTGGACTGCCACGGAGAGAGAATGGGGAGGGGTAGATGGGTTTGGAGGTTTATCAGTAATCTCTTCTTTTTTCTTTTTTTTTTTATAGTGAGAGAGAGTTGGGGGGGTGGGGAGGGGCGGGCAGAGGGAGAAGGTGAGAGAGAGAATCCCAAACAGGCTTCTCACTCAGCATGGAGCCCGACACAGGGCTTGATCTCACAACCCCAAGATCATGACCTGAGCCAAAATCAAAAGTCAGATGCTTAACCAACTGAACCATCCAGGAGCCCCTTTAATGTCTTCTTCCTTCCTTCCTTCCTTCCTTCCTTCCTTCCTTCCTTCCTTCCTTCCTTCTTTCCTTTTCCTTTCTTTCTTTCTCTTTCCTTTTTCTTTCTTTCTCTCTTCTTTCTTTCCTTCCCCTTCCTTCCTTCCTTCCTTCCTTCCTTCCTTCCTTCCTTTATCTTTCTTTCTTTCCTTTTCTTTCTCTCTCTCTCTTCTTTCTTCCTTCCCCTTTCTCTTTCTTTCTTTCTTTCTCTCTCTCTTTCTTTCTCTTTCTCTTTCTTTCTTCTCTCTTTCTCTTCTTTCTTTCTTTCTTTCTTTCTTTCTTTCTTTCTTTCTTTTCATATGTCCTAAATAATTTTAACAGCTGGGGGTGGGGCAGAATGCAACTCGGAGGAAGAATTTCCTTCTTTTGGAACAGTTTACCCCTCCAGGCCATGGCTAAGCTTCGTCTTGCTCCCTGCAGAAGTTAGAAAGTCCAAGGTCCTGTCATCAGGGACCCAGGTCCATCCCTGGAACCACCTGCTCAAGTGCCAAGTGCACCTGAGAAGGGAGGTACCCACCACTTCTGGCCCCCAGGAATGCCTCTCACTACCCCCAGGACAAGCACTGCCTGCCTGGCAGCCCAATCAGGCAGTCAGGGGCCAGGCTTCGGGGCAGGCTAAGGAATGAGCTTCAACGAGACAGTGCATGCCAGCGTCTAGCTAGGTGCCCGGGGTGCAACACGTCCTCCATATCCGGTCATTCTACAGCCTGGCACCAGGCCCAGGAGTTCCCAGTGCCGCGGCCTGCGCTGGGCTGTGCCTCTCAGGGGAGCACACTCACCCCACTGCCTGGTGAGCACACAGGGGCGCTCCAGAGTGAACAAACACGGGTCGTTGGCCAGACGCAGCCAGACAACGGGGCCTCCAGCAAAGAGAACACGGTGTCCATCGCAGGGTCCCAGGGGAGGCTCTGGGATAAGAGAGCTCGCCAGGGGGAACGTTGGGGGCAAGTGGGCACCCTGGAGGGTGATGCTGAGAGCCGGAGGGTTTGTGGTTTCCAAAAAGTGTGTGCATGTTTATATATATTTGCATATGTCTTCATGTGGATATGCTTACATATGCATATATGCATGTGGATATATATTCTTGTGTGCACTCACGTATGCATATTCTTCTGTATTCATATATAAACATACTGTGAATGTATTTGCATCTGTACACATACGTACTTATGTATATATGCATACATATGTACGTATGCACATACACTTGTGTATTTTTTTTCATGCAAACACCTATACTGTCTTGAATAGAAGGTTCCATGAGGTCGGCCAGCGCTGCCACGGTGAACCTAGGGGCAGACCCTAGCCTGGGTGTTTCCTGTCTGCCCGGCTGGGGGAGCTGAGGTTCAGAGAGGTTGAGGTGGTCACGGGATGTCACCCGGGGGGAGGACACGGGAGTGGAACCACAGCAGGCCAGAGTCCCAAGATGGAGAGGGGCAGTCACTCTATTCATGGAGCACCGTCCAGCCTACCGTCGTCCCCCCGCCTCCCCATTTTATTTTCCCCACAGCACTTCTGTCGGAAATGAGCCTGTGTGTCCCCCCAACTCTCGACTGTGAGGCCCAGCAAGGAGGGACTGCCCGGCTGTCTGTAGAGGGTCTAACAGAACACTTAGCACTCATTTCTCTTCAACTAATGTTTGTGGAGGGTTTAATCGCCACCACCCATTTGGGGCATCGCTAAGCACGGCTCCGAAGCGGACGAGCTGAGGCTCGAACCCACGCTGATCTCACCTCTGAGACACTAGGCTCTGCCCTTCCTCACAGCCCTTACCACGGCGCATGCCGCTCGGCGTGCTTCAGAAGGAGGCCGTGCCGTTTCAAGAAGGCCATCCTGCCCCTGACCCAGAGGCTCGTGGACCCCGCAGCTGGCCTTGACCCTGCTCTTCCTCGAGCCCCCAGATACGGCCCCTCAGCAAGCCCTGAGTCCTGCCTTCTAGATACACCCAGGATCTCCCAGCTCCGCGGCCACTCGATGGTCCGGGCCCTCCCTGTCACTCCCGGATTCCTGCACTGGCCCCACCCAGCTCCCTGTCCCACCCTGCCCACCGGACGTCCCCCCATGCAGCGGCCTGCTCCAACTCCGGTCTGCACATCACTGCTGACGAGTCTCCAGCAGCTCCCAACTCACCAGGGCCACAGGTCCTAGCCTCCCCGAGAGAATAAGGAAACAAAATCTCTGCCCTTGCAAAGATATTCGAGCAGAAGGAACCAGCAATAAGGAACTGACACATCGAAAGACTTGCAAATTGCACTTAATGCCATAAAGCACATAAGTTAGAAAGTGACATAGAGAATAACAGAGGGATGTTCTTGTAGAGGCCAGGGACACTTTAGCTGAGGCTTGAAGGCCAAGGGGCTGAGGGAAGAACGTTCCAGGTAGAAACTTTTTTTTTTTTTTTTTTTTTTTTTTTTTTGCCAGTACAAAGTCCCTGTGGCAGGTAAGAGCTCCAAATAAGAAAACAGCCAACATGACCGCGCCTCGAGGTGAGGAAGGGGTAGGGTGTGATGTGGGACCAGTGACCAGTGACATCCTAAAGAAATGCAGCTCAGAAGGGGCTCAGCCAGGAGGCACACCCAGATGTCATGATATGGCAAAGCAGGGGCCACAGGCCCCGTAGGAAATGTCCCCCGGAAGGTGGTCCTTGCCTCTCTCTGGCCATAAGTCCTTTTTCTACCCACCTCCAGCCCCAGCCACTGATGTAACTGGTGCCAGGACAGCATTGTCCTCCCTCCCACACCCACCCCGCCTCATAGACCCATCACCATGGGAACCGGGCCAGCCAATCAGAACACTGCCCTTTGAAAGGCCACCCTATAAATTGAGCCGCCTCTCCCCCCAGACAAACCACACCCACCATTCAGAGGCCTCCCAGGGTCCCCTCCCCCTGGATAAACCAGATCATCTGTCCCTCACTTTCCTCCAGGGTACAACAGGGGAGTCTGCTGCTTGGAATGCTCAGGACCAAGCTCCAGGCCTCCCATCCCCCAGCTTAGAGCCCCAGTCACCCGCGTGGCCACACCATGACGCAGGAGCCACCCAGGGGCCCCTGAGACTTCTGGGCAGCAACCTGGGAAACGCGTGGAGAAGGGAGAGCGACTTGCCGAGCCCGCGACAGTCCAGCCTGGGGACATGCAGGGACAGTGACACCAGCCTGTTGGACAGCGGGTATGCAGGGGATGAGGAGAACAGCGAGGTCAGCCTGGTGGCCAGGAGACACATCGTGAGGTTGCACAGAAGTCTCAACACCCAGACAGACAGCGCCCAGAGCAGCCAGCTGTGTGCCGTCTACTCCCCCAGCCAGATAAGGAGCCAGCCGGGCGCACGGAGCAGACCATGCTGGAGGGGAAGAGCGACACCAGCCTGCCCAGCAGCGGCAGCGGCAGCGGGGCCAGCGGCCTGACCAGCATGAGCTTCATCAGTCTGGGCAGCAGCGCCCTCCACTACCAGGTGAGCAGCGGGCTGTTCAGTTCCACCAGCAGCCTTCCCTCCAGCCAGGCCAGCAGCCGCCAGGGCACGCGGGAGGACGGCGGCGCGCAGACCGGGGTGAAAGGTAACACCAGTCTGCAGGAGGACGGGGCCGGAGGCAAGGCCAAGGCCAGCGACCAAGGTCGGGGGCAAGGCCAAAGCCAGGCCACCGAGGGCGAGCAGCCTGCCCAGACGTGCGTGCCTGCATGAGAAGGCTCACCGGCCACTAGGGTCTTGAAAACTGGACGCGAACCCCCAGCAAGCCTGGACTTTACCCAGAGCGGTTACGGCCAAGCAGACGCCTTTAAAAAGCACCCGGTGCGTCTGAACCTTGGGTGGAGAGCCCCGTTTGTAGCAACGACTGTCGGCGGCAGGGTGACGTGTAGCAAGAACTGTGAAAGGTAAGCACCACCTGCAGTGACCGTCAGCGATCAACGGCACGACCGTCTACTCTGAAGCTGCAGCAAGATCCTGGGGGGCTGGGTCTACCCTCCACTGCGAGCCCCAGCGACGAGCCACCTCTAACAGGACCCGTCAATGGCAAAACCGTCTGTATGGAGAACCGTCACGGCGGGATCTCCAGCCAAAACTCATCAGTGGGGACGATTGCGGTCAGCAGCAAATGCCAGCTCTGTTTGAGAACCATCTGATGTCAGAACCTCCCCTGGAGAAACCGTGCGAAGTGGTGAGCACCGTCTACAGTCAACACCAACCGCGATGAGCTCAGGAGAAGCAAGCACCAGCCGCGGCTGGGACCGTCCGCGTCGGGAGCCAGCCGAAGGAAGCACCATCGACGGGAAACCACAACCCTGGGGAGCCGGATCCCTACCAAGCTCTGCAAGATGTGCTGCCTGCGAGAGCCAGAGAGGCTCCGGACGGGGCTCCCTGAGGCCCCGTCCCTGTCTCGATGTGCATCTCCAAGGAGGTAGAGGCGAGAAAGGAGCCCAGACACCTTCTCGGTTGAGACGGTTGGGACTGCTTCCTATGGCAGGACAATGCCATGGTCAATGCTTAACGGTGACAGAAACCAACCCAGCCAAGCATGGCTGGGATGAGACAGCTCTGAGCCGTTTAGCAAAAGTCTCCTGGACGGGTGGGAGGGCTGAGGACGCTTGCCTGCCCCTTCTCAGGACCATAAAGCCCTTCCCCGGGGGGGGGGGGGCTGACTATGAAAACCCTGGGGAGGGAGCGTGTCCACGGAGGGGCGGAGGTCAGAACACTCACGAAGACATCCACTAGGTACCAGAAGGAAAGCTGAGGGGGCACCAGAGACAATAAAAAGTGTCTGGAGAGGCTGAAAGGGTGTGAGGTTCGTGTGTGTGTTCCCGGCCGAGGTTACAGAGACAAACTCAGACGCACTAAAGAGCCGTGTTGACAGGAGGGCTTAGCTATCAACTCTGTTACCTCCAGGCTGGTGATCTGGGGGAAAATGCTTACAATTTTGGAGCCTGAGTTTCTTCATCTGGAAAATGGGAACGATAACCTCTATGTCATACATAGATAGAAGGGTCATGTGGATTACGTGAAAATGGCTTTTTTAACTTTATTTATTTTGAGAGCGACCGAGACAGAGTGAGTGGGGGAGGGGCAGAGAGAGGGAGAGAGAGAGAACCCAGGTAGGTTCCGAGATGCCAGCACAGAGCCCGACACGAGGCTCAGTCTCACAGATTGCAAGATCACGACCTGAGCTGAAGTCAAGAGTCAGACGCTTAACCAACTGAGCCACCCGGGAGCCCCTAGATGAAGTATTCTTGACCAAAACAAAAACCAAAAAACCGAAAACAATGGACCCATAGCATCTGCTTAGAAGTCGAGGCAGATCAGGGGCGCCTGGGTGGCGCAGTCGGTTAAGCGTCCGACTTCAGCCAGGTCACGATCTCGCGGTCTGTGAGTTTGAGCCCCGCGTCGGGCCCTGGGCTGACGGCTCGGAGCCTGGAGCCTGTTTCCGATTCTGTGTCTCCCTCTCTCTCTGCCCCTCCCCCGTTCATGCTCTGTCTCTCTCTGTCCCAAAAATAAATAAAAAACATTGAAAAAAAAAATTTAGAAGTCGAGGCAGATCAGCAGATGGTTTGCTAGGTTTCAGGAGTTAGCGGTTCCGGGTTCAAGGGCATCGCGTGTCTGGACTGCTGAGGCCCTTCCTCTGGAGCGTGAGTACGTTCTCCCCCACTCTCCTCCCAGCAAAATCGCTTAGCGGGAACAGAGCACCCACAACCCAGGCCCCTCCCAGCCCTGCCCAAGGGGGTCCCTGTCCGCCCATCGCCGCCCCCACCCCCATTGCTGCCCTGCTCTCCTGTCTCAGAGGGTGACAGAGGGCACACAGAGGCAAAGTTGTAGGTGCTGCTGCATGCTGAGCCCTCGGTGTGGAGGCCACAGACCGCTCGGGCACAGAGTGGCCACCATGAGCTCACCACCGTCCCCTGACCACCTCCTCCTGTCTCCTTTCTCAGCAAACGCCATCATCTCACTCCATTGTTCGGGCTGGACCCTCATCATGAGGGGGGTCTACCCCTGCCTCAGCCCCACCTTTCATCAGTCCCTAACACCGCCCCTCCCCCACTGCTGACCCCCTAATCCAGGCCCCTTCCTCCCCGACCGGTGGTTCCCAGCCCTGCCTGCACAGTAGAGTCACCTGGGGAATATCTACAAGATACAGATGCCCGGGCCACTCCAGAGACCTGGACTGGGCATCCGTAGTGGGTTTAAAGCTCCCCGGGTGATGAAAATGTACAGCCAGGGCTGGGAAGCACCTCTGCCCTTGCTGTGTTCCCCATCAAATGCACTTTCAAGCCCTGGGGTCTAAAACTGACCCCTGCAGGAACCAGGAAGTTGCTACAAGGGAGCCGGGGAGGGGCTTTGGCATGCAACCCACACAAGGAGAAGCCAGAAGTTCAAAATTGTATGTCAAATCTCCTGATTTTTAAAATATTTTTAACATTTATTTTTGAGAGACAGCGAGAGCATGAGCGGGGGAGGGGCAGAGAGAGAGGGAGACACAGAATCCGAATCAGCCTCCAGGCTCTGAACTGTCAGCACAGAGCCCGACGCGGGGCTCGAACTCGTGAACAGGCGCGCCTCAAATCTCCTGATTTCCAAACGTGGGTCACAAAATCAAATTCTCTCCAAAAAGCGGGGGTAGTCAATGAAAACATTTCTGAAGGCAATTTCAGAACCACACACAGAGGCTTCTGCTTCTGAATAGAGAACACGGCGATCTTTCTGAAACAAAACTTGGCTTCTCTTCCCTAACTGCTTAAAAACTTCCGAATTTCCCCGCGGGCCAAAGTATTTGACACGGCCTTCAAGGCTCTACAACAAGCCGGCCTGAATATGTTTTCCTTACCTGGACTCCTGCCACCTCCCCCTAACCCTCTCTAGACCACCTCAAACCTGTCATGACTTACAGGTGCAGTAACATGTACTCGTTTTCGTGTACAGTTCTCTGGTTTTTGATAAGCACACGTGGTCAGCACACCCTCAATACCAAATAGTTCCATCGCACCTCAAAAGTCCCCTTTTGCCCCTTTCGGTCAGTTCCTCCCACCCCAGCACCGCTGGCCAGTTTTCTGTCCCTCGTCTTCCAGAATGTCACACATGTAGAAGAAGCGCACGTTGCTAGCAGCCTTACAAGCCTGGCGGCTTTCACTTGGCCATTTGTGACTCACCCGCGTTGTTTGCTGCTGAGTAATGTTTCATGGTCCATCAGGTCTCTGGTTGAGAGGCATTTGGGTTGTTTCCCAGTCGGGGACGTTACGAAACGACTAATAATCACTTACGTACAGGTTTTGGTATGAACATAAGTTTCTCACTTCACTCTGCTGAGCACCCACGAGTGGGATGACTGCCTGGGACGGAAGGGTGCCTAGCTTTGTAAGGACCCACCGAGTCACTTTCTGAAGGTGGCTTTCCTTGGTGATTGCCAGCACTTTGTAATTTCCCGAGTTTGGGTTTTTCATTTTCGCCCTCGAAGTCCCTGTCCATTATCTTAACCCTAAGAGGTAGTTTGTACCGGTCTCCCACTATTAACTCGATTTTATAGATGGGGAAACTGAGGCACAGAGAGGCCAACTCTGGGTAGGTTAGTGGCAGGGCTGGTATTTGAACCCGTGCCGTTGGCCCCAGAGTCCATGACCTTAACCATTCCCTGCTTTGGACATTTAGGGTCCCGGCACACCCAGGGGACGGGCCGCCCCCACACGCAGAGCTCCTGGCCGGCTGTTTCTTGTCCCGAGCCCCTTAAGTGTGGCACCCCCCACTCTTCGTGTCTGCCCCCCTGAGGACAGCTGTCACTCCCCACCCCCTGCCCGTATCGTCAATGCCACTTCCGTGTCAGTAGCATCAACAGTGGCCGAATGAGCGAACGAAGGGGAGACAGTGGGTGAAGGATGAATTGTTGAGTCAGAAGAAAGCTGAGTCCCCCACGGCCTGCATCCCAGCGACCACAGCCCACGGTCCAAAAGCAAATGCGGCTCAGGATCCGAAAATTAAATACCGCTCCGGGTGCACGCCTGAGCCCCCAGGGCCGCTCCGTCCTTCTCTTGCCGTCTGCCCGGCAGATACGTCTCGGCCCAGCTCTCTCCCAGCCCGGCGCTGGGGAGGCAGCAAGCGCTTGGAGCAGGGACCATTTTTCAAGCGGGTCCAGTGATTTTCTCCTTTCCTGTCCACGGGCTTGGCGTTGGGGACGCGGCGTGCTTGGAGCGATGGGCTGGCTGCGGGCGCTGGCTCCTGAATTATTAACTGGGCTGGGGAGAGAGTTGCTTACAAATGCTGTCCGTCCAGCAGCCCGGGCAGCCCACAGACTTCAAACAGGCCTGGAGCAGGGGGGCGGGAAGGCGAGGGACTCGGCCGGGGGGGGGGGCCCCCACACGCTGGCCAGATCTGAAGCCTCTCTTGCCGAGCGCTCCCTTGGCCTTCGTCCCCCGCCCCGGAAGAAGTTCATTTTTCTTGAGCTCTTCGCACCATAGTGCCTGCTTTGCTGGATTTAAGCAGCTGACGTCACCTCTTCCGCCCACTGCAAAACCAGTGGGCGAGTAGATGGAGTCTAGTGATTAGGGTACGTTCTGAGACACAGACCCTTGGTCTGTGGCTTATCACGGGTAGGGAGCAGAGTAGGGTGTCTGAGGTTGGGTCCCCAGAAGGAGAGCTTGAGACGGTGGTTCTCATGAGGGGCGTTCCAAGGAGAAGGGGAGTAAGGGACACGGGATGGGGCTGGGGACTGGCCTCAGGAGGATCCCATGGGGAGCTCCGGAGCGTCTCCTGCAGTTCAGGGTGGGCCCTACCATCAGTGAAAGGCAAAGGCCCTTTGTACCCCCGCACCCTGAACCCCCACACCCATAACCTCCTGAGCAAATGCGGCTCAGCGGGTTATGTGTGGAAAAGCTCCAGTCCAAATGGGCCATTTTCCAGAGAAGGGAAAGCCACGAGCCACTTGTAGCTACCAGCCACCACGTAGCCAAAACTGGTATGGTGGCCTCACGGGGTGATCAGGACCCCAGCTCCTTCTGGATCTCCGTTCCACCCTCCTCCAGATGAGGTCCTCATCCTCATGGTCCAAGGTGGCTGCCCAAGCTTCCCCAACACATCTCCATCCAACACATCAAGGAGAGCAGGGGGAGGAAGGAGAGAAGAAAGGTTTGACCCTTCTTTCTTAAGGAGACGCCCTAAAAGTGTCCCACAACACAGCTACATGGAGCTGTAAAGGAGGTGAGGAAATTCGGTCCTCATTCAAGAAACAATGTGTGGGAATAAAAACTGGCATCCTGTTAGTAACAACGGAGGAAGGAACGGATATTGAGGTAAATACTCTCCCCCATCCATTCTCCCTTCAGAAGCTAAAGGGGCTTTTTAACTCTCTACAAAAAAGAAAAATCACTTTTACTTAAAATCTCTGCGGTTGTTGGCAAAAATGGCCCTAATACTTAGCAGCTCCTCCCACTGAGAGGAGGAGTTTGCTTCTCCCTCCCCTGAATCTGGGCTGATCTCGTGATGTGTTCCAACCAGCAGGAAGGGACTGACGCTCCGCAGCTCCTGCTCTAGGCCTTCAGAGGCCTCGTGGCTTCCGTTCACACACACCCTGCAGCCACCCTGGGACCAAGCCCGCGCTGGCCTGTCACAGGAGGAGAGAGTCCCCAGCTCCCCCAGCCGTGCCTCCCGAGGCCGTCATAAACCAGCCGGCCCCACGTGACCCACCAGCTGACCCTGCACACATGAACGAATGCGCCCAAGGGCAGCTGGGCCTGACCCAGGCCGGAAGAGCCACGAACCCAGCCCAGCACAGCCTGCTGTCCTGCGGGCTCCCGACCAGAACTAGAGATGGCTGCTTTAAGTCATTGTGGTTGGGGACAGTTTGTTACACGGCCCAGGCTAACTGATAATGCTCCGATGACCTCCCCTTGCTCTCAGGATAAAGAGCAACGACCAGCAGGGGTCGGGCCTTGGCTGACCATTCCAGCCTCATCCCAAGCACGCTCCCCTCTGCGGGGCCTTCGCTTCCACAGACCCACTGACCCCGAACCTTTGCAGCTGCCCCGTCACCCGGTTCCTGCCTCCCCTTCCTGCGGAGCTCAGCTCACATGTCACTTCCCCAGGGAAGGCTGCCCTGGCCCCCCCGACCTGACCCACGCTCTCGGGCCACCACGTCCCTCTCTTCCACAGCACTTATGCTCTACATTTTGTCACTTTACACTTCCTCATGGGATTCTTAGATTAAATCTGCCTCACCCGCAAGGCTTCAGCTCCGCGGGAGCAAGGACGGGGTCTATTTGGCTCACCGTTGTGTCCCCAGAGCCCAGAACAACGCCTTTTCACAGTGGGTATGGCCGTTGTGTCTCGGAATGCACATCTGCACCCTGCATACAGTAGGCGCCCAATACAGACTTCAGGATGAAGGAGTTGAATCTGAGCATTGCCAAAGGCCATCGGTGGAAACTCGTCACGCCTTGACTGTAATGTTAGTTCTTAAAATATGAAAGGTGACAAAATGGGAGCCCACAGAGGTTTTAAGTGACACACACAGACTCATCAAGTTTGTCACAAATGTGACTATGGACAGCCTTACCTCTTGGCTCATCTGAGTCCTTAGGGCCACCTGCTTTTCTCAACGGACGTCAGTTGCAGTTTGCGAAAACGTGCCTAGAATCCTTTCTTCCTGATAAGAAATCCTTCACTTACGTATCCCGTGAACCGCAGTGTGGGCACAGGAGGGCCTCACATTCATCCTAGATTTCGCGGCGATTCCGAGAACGGGCTCAGGGTTCGGAATCCCTGGGCCTGAGTCTTGGCTCTGACGCACAAGAGCTGCGTGCCTCGGGACCCGTGCCTTAACCTGCCGAGCCCTCAGTGCCATCATCTGTAAAATGGGGGTGAAAAAGCTCCTCCTAGGGTCGTGAAGACGTGAGAAACCAAAGAGGAATGAACGAATGAGCTCAGGCCCATGCTGGACAGCGGAGAATCAAGTCAGAAAAAGACACCTTCGGGCTGTTCCGAGCTGGGGCCACACACCAGAAGTACCAGCCCCCAGGCTTCACTTAAAGACCCAAACTGCTGGCTACCTGAGATTTGGAAACCCTGGCCCCCCCGCCATTCCCACCTGCCAGCCAGCAGCTGGAGCTCACCTCCCCTGCTCCAGACTCAGGCCTTCGGGTCTGCGACCCCGGGCAAGCAGTGCAGATAGTTGAGCAGTGCAGCCGAGCAGACGATGGGGTCCGGGAGGGCAGGGGGCCCTGCTCAGCCTGCAGCCTGCAGCCCGGGTAGACAAAAAGGCAGGGCACAGGCTCTGCCCCCACACAGGACCATGCAGGTGGCAATGGATAGGTCGGTCCCCTTCCCTGGCTTTAGTTTACCCCAAAGGTACACGAAGGGGCTCTAGCAGCCTGATGGCTTTTACGCATTTCTTAAGTGTACCTGAAACCATCATTGCTCCACCCCCACCCCAAATGAAAGTAAACCCACACACACGTGTGAGCAGAGCTTGCCGGGGAGAAGGCTGGGCAGCGGGGCAGGGCCCTGAAACCCCGTCTCATCAGTCTGGGCCCACAAGCGCCGGGCCAGGCGAGGAACACGCGTGAGTGCCACCTGAGCCCGACTTGCCTGTCACACCTTAGACTGAACTCTTTCAACCGGACCCATGTGGTCTATGTACCAAACAATGACTTTTTATTTCCATCAGGAAACATGTGCCCTTGGGGCGCCTGGGTGGCTCAGTCGGTTGAGCATCTGACCCTTGACTTTGGCTCAGGTCACGATGTCACGGTTCACAGGACCGAACCCCGCCATCCGGGCTGCTTGGGATTTTCTCTCTTTCTCTTCCTCTGCCCCTCCCCTGCTCGTGCTCTGTCTCTCTCACTCTCAAAAGGAATGAACATGAAAAAATTTAAAAACAGTGTGCTTCCCCATTTGTCTTGAAGCACGCGGCCCTCTTAGTCTGTCTTTCACTTTCCCGTGTTTGCTGGGCGTGTGGCTCTCAAGAAAGAGTCTACATCCTTCCTTGCTTTGTGGGAGAAAACTAGGGTTGCAGTGACAGAGATAATGACAGACAGCGGCTGTCGTCAGCCTCAGGACAGGAAGGCGAAAGGGAAGAGGGGGGACGGTGGTGATCTGGCACACACAGGCCACCCCACACCAGCCAATGGCTGCCTTCAAGGAAGAGGTTCCAGGTGGCCAAGTCTGCTATTTCTAGAAAATCAGAAACCCAGACTTTTGATGAGAAGTGTCCTGACTTAAATATTATTACTAACTTTTCTGCCAAACAAGACCCTGTTCCAACAAAACACACCCATAGATGCAGACTTACCCCAGGAGCCGCCAGTGTGAGACATCCACCCTGAGACGGGCCTCGGAAGCCAGTTCTCCTTGGAGGCTGGCTGCCTTCCCACCCTGAACTTGGCAAGATCAAGTCTGAGCCGACAAAAGAGTTCCCTTGCTTGGGAACCCCGCACAAACTGCCCCCTGCCCCCCCCCAACACAGAGAACAGATGTGACACGTGAACTGAGGCAAGAATGCAGCTTGAGATTGGATGGATGGACCTTGGAAACACAAAGCACAATTTGCTCAAAACTGGTGACGGGCAATCGGTCGGACCAGGCTGAGAAGGGTTCACACCGACACCAGAACGCAGGAACCACCAACGCTCCGCACGCCAGTCCCTGGATCTTTCTCAAACAAATCCGAACGAGTATCCAGCACCCCACTTACACCTTCGCTGGCTCCCCATTGCCCTCAGAGTGAGGTCCAAATGCAAGGCCTTAACTTGACCTTAATGCCTTAGGTGCAGCCTCTTCTCTGGACATCCTTGCCATGTGCCCCAGGGGCCCTTGCTGTCCCCACAAAAGTACTTTTCCTTCTCTCTCTCTTCTGGGGCTTTTTTATAAATGTTATAAAAATGTTATAACCTAGAACACCCTCCTCCTTCTTTTCCTACCCAACTCTCTCCGTAGGATTCAGTGCAGGTGTGGCCTCCACCAGAAAGCCCTCCCTGATCACACCTCAGGCTGAATTTAGGTGTCACTCCCGCACCCACGACCTTCTCCTTCTCCCCACCTGTGTTCAAGTCACTGTGAGTTGCAATTATCCACTTCCTAGATGTTTCTCCCCCAAGGAGACAGTATCTTCAGCACTTAGCACAGAGTAGGTACTCAGTAAATGTGTGAAGGAAGGAAAGAAGGAGGTCTGAAATGGAATAGAGACCATCCCCCCAATGCTTTGGGGTATATATCTCCCTGGGGACAGAGGCCTCAATGAGCACTCAAAGGCCTTTCCGTCCCTTGGGCCTCAAAGAATCATAGTTCAGAGTTGGCAGGATTGCTACTCAGAGAAGGACAGACTTTATCGATGGTCACACAGCAACATGGGAGCAAAACTGCATGGAAAGTTCCAATCAGAACTCTGCTGTTGTGGTTGGCTTTTGTTTGCTTCCCCAGATGCCCCTCCCCCCACCAAGGGCTCAGGGAAAAGTCAAGGTGATGGGGCTGGTGGCGGGGGCTGGGGAGGGCAGACACAGAAGGTCTTTTCTCTTCTGGGTCTTCATGGGCATTATAGCTCTATGAATTATTCACCAGAAAATCTGCTTGAGGTAGTGTCTTAGTCTTAATTTTCAATTCCCCTAATGCTGGCCAATTCTGTGCTGAAAAGCTCTCAATTATTAATGTTTCTAAAGCAATATTTGTTTTCTCTGCATCCAGCAACAACCGAGGCCTCAGAGCTAGTGATCCTACCCCCGAAATTCCCACAGAGCTTTGCCTTGCTGAGGAAGCATTTCAAAGGGGTCAGGGGTGTGTTAGGGTACAGCAGCCAGACTGAGAGCATTAAGCCCATGCAGAGACAGGTACTTAAAGGTTTTCCATTTTCAGGAACTCCCAGGACGAAGGAAACTCTACAAATAGCAAGAACAATGACTATGTATTTGTGTTTTATGTGCCAAACGTGAAGCTAAACACTTTACTTTTATTTATTTGACTCCATTTTCTTTGGAAATTCAAATAATTCCTTTCAACTGCAAACAATTCTTAAAACTGCATTTGGAGTCAAAGCCCTGCGTTATCAAAATCATAAGGAGAATTTCTTTTTTTTTTTTTAAGTTTATTGACTTCGAGAAAGAGAGAGAGCACACACACGCGGGCGCACGTGCAAGCAGGGGAGGGTCAAAGAGAGACTGAGGGAGAGACCGAACCCCAAGCAGGCTCCTGGCCGTCAGTGCGGAGCCCCACGCGGGGCTCGATCCCACAAACCGTGAGATCATGACGAGCAGAAATCAAGAGTCGGACGCTTAACCGACTGAGCCACCCAAGCACCCCTGAAAATCAAAAGGAGAATTTTTAGGTAAGGCAGAATTAGTTCTACATTAACAAGACCAGATCTAACTTGGGGATGGATTCTTTAGCCAAACTGTAGAGAATGGAAACTGTTTACAGAAAACGGTATCTACCCATGTACTCAGAGGTGCACACTATATGCTGGCATTCAGAAGGCGTTCTCAAAGAGCTTTGTTTTATTTTCTTGGATTTTAAGATGCCTAAGGCCCTCTTCATCCTCGATCTTGGGGGCCAGATAGCACTTCACACACCCCACCCCAGCAATCTTACACTCTACCACGAGGGGTCCATCTGCCGGCACACGGAGTGCTACTGTAGGGGAGAGTGGGGTCGCTTTCATAAAGAGGTTCAGGGACCTCGATGCAAAAGCTAGCTGAACTTGGTTCACTCAGCTCTACAGTAACAGCCTCCTCCTCTTTGTCAACGTTATTCCTCTTCGACAACTTAATACTTCCGTTCCCAGGTTTCCGCACTTGGAGAAAATCTCGCTCTGTCTTTTGCACAAAAGGCTACACCAGGGTCCCCAGTGTGACTGAGATCTGGGCATACAGGTGCGCATTCACCAGAAGGCATCTTCACTCCACAGCTATACTCTGCGTCTGGATTTCCAAGTTCAACATCTAAGTCCGCTGACTTCATTTCATAGTCTGAAACCTTTCCCTGCTTTGGAGCTTCAAGCACCAGCATCGAGGTGCCTGCATCAGCTTCAACCCTTCGCATAAGGACGTCATCAGTGCCAGCCCAGTTTTGTATTTTGGATGTGCTGGTGAGGTTCACGGTCACGGCCAAGTTGTGGTCACAGCTGGACATGTGGAAACCCCGGGAGCACAGGGGCGAGCTGCACCGGGGAGGTGTGGGATGAGTCGACACTGGGCAGGTTCACACCCCCAGGCTGATGTCCCAGGGGGCCTTGATGATGACGTCCTTCAGTGGCTCCAGCACCTTCTTCAGGATGGAGCCCTGGACTGGGCACGCCTGGAACACGATGGCAGAGTCACAAGGATGAGGCTACAGGTGGAGGGAAGGAGGAAGGGCTGGCCAGCTTAGGTGTCACAGGGTGACAGCAAGCAGGGAACGTGGTGGTGAGAGCCTGTGACTCAGGAAGATCACAACCTACTTATGCAACTTACAAAACTTCTGGGCAGTAAGACTCACCAGTCCCATTTTACAGATGGGAAAACAGACTCAGAGAGGCCCCATCTTTGCCCATGGTTCCTCACCTCATCAATGTGGAGAACAGGATGTGGACTCCAAGTCTACGTGACTCTACGGGCAGCACCTTCTCTACCTTGACACTATGGTGCCACCTGGGGTTTTAGCTGCATACAAGGAAGAACCTTCTGGAAGTAAATTATGTTACTCTCAAAGAGCACTTGGATGAGCCATTGGCAAGAGGAAGATACGAATGGGAGGAAATTCTGAAGGTGGGGGCAGCAGAACCGAGGGCATCTGTGGTGCCCCCATGAGGGACAGCTCTCCTTTATTGTGACACAGCGCGATGGCAGGGGGGATGAGGGGTAAGAGGCAATCTCTGTCAACGGTGACGGAGGCATCCATGTGCACCTTTAACACTCAGGCTCAATGACGGACAAAGGGCACGAAGCCTGGCAGAATAGACGCTTCAGAGTCAGACCAGCCTAGGAGGGCATCCCCAGCTGAGCCACCTGAGCCAGTCCCTGACCCCCTCTGTGCCTCACTTTCCCACGTCCTTGAAGCAAGTTACCGCCGGCCCCTCCCTCACAGGCTCACGTGCCACACAGCAGGGAGAATGCCCATTTGGGGCCTGGCACACCGTGAGGGACCAACGCACGCCAGCCTCCCTACCCCTTCTCTTCATCAGAGCAAGAGGCTGATGTTTTCAAAAAGATGTGCTAAAAACCAGGGGGAAAGGCAGACAGGAAGCAGACAGAGAAAATACCCTTTGTTTTGCAAGGCTCTTTGGTTGCAAGAGGGAAAAAAATCCACTCAAAGAGCTGGAGCAAAAGGAGAGGGGACAGAGAAAAAGGAGCAGCTGATTGAGGACAGAGCGGTCCCTTTCACGACAGGGCGCGGGTGAGGTCCCGCAGAGCCCAGTCAAGGAGCACACGGCAGACAGCCTCCGGGGCCAGGACTGCTCTCTGGGCGCCTGCCTCCTCTCGGCCCTCCCACATCTCGTTTCCCTGTCCCTTCCAGTGTCTGCTCCTCTCTCCTCCCTCTGCAAACTGGCCTTCTGGCTTCTCTGCAGAGAGAGACGGCCACCTCGGGGCCCTGAGGTTTGAAGTCCTTTCCCGAGCGCTCAGCAGCCTGCTGAGCATCTTTGAGGTCTCGTTTCCAAATTCTGATTGGCCCAGCTTACTGTCAGGCATGGATCCTGGGCCAATCGGATGGGAGGTGGCAGCGGTGGTGGGGTACAGACTGCAGCTGGGGCTTATGATCTCAAAGGAATGCAATTCCACACAGACAGTCCTACATCCCCACCAGAATGGCTTGAATTAATGTCCTGACAACACCGGTCGTGGCAAGGCTGTGCAGCAAGGGGAGCTCTGCCCCCCTGCTGGTGGGAGTGGCAAGGGATGCGTCCACCCTGGGAAACTGCTCGGCACGTCTTTCAAAGCCAAACGAAGGTACCCCTGCCCCTTGACCAAGCAATTCCCCGGCTGAGGAGACGTCCAAGGTGAATGATTGCTTACGACCACCTGAAGCAATACCTGAAATGTTCACAGCAACCCCAGACCGCAAAGAACCCAAACATCCATCAACGGTAAAGTCAGATGAATAAATTGTGGCATGTTCGTCATACTGCGAAACGCTGAGAGAAGAAACAACTACCACCAGTGCAACGTAGACAGAGCTCGCCGGGCACGACATTTAGCGAAAGAAGCCGTACCCAAGAGGGTATACACTGTACGATCCCATTTACCAAAAAGTGAATCAGTGGTGATCAAGACTATACTACGGGTTATCTTGGGGGAGTATCAGCTGGGAGAGGCCACGAGGGAGCCTCCTGGGACATTACAAATGCTCCATATCTTCTTTCTCGGTGGTGGTTATGGAAAGAAATCATCAAGATGGGGGCGCCTGGGTGGCTCAGTCGGTTGAGCATCCGAGTTCGGCTCAGGTCATGATCTCGCGGTCTGTGGGTTCGAGCCCCGCGTCGGGCTCTGTGCTGACAGCTCGGAGCCTGGAGCCTGCTTCCGATTCTGTGTCTGCCTCTCTCTCTGGCCCTCCTCCGCTCACACTCTGTCTCTTTCTCTCAAAAACAAATGTAAAAAAATAAAAGACTTCAAGACTGTAAAACATAAATAAATAAATAAATAAATAAATAAATAAATAAACGTTAAAAAGTTGACATTTAAAAAAAAAGAAAGAACTCATCAAGCTGAACACTTAAGATTTGTGCCCTTTACTATATGTAAGTCATTCCTCAGTTAAAAAAAGGGGGGCGCCTGGGTGGCTCAGTCAGTTAAGTGTCCAACTTTGGCTCAGGTCATGATCTCACTGCTCGTGAGTTTGAGCCCTATGTCGTCGGACTCTGTGCTGACAGCTCAGAGCCTGGAGTCTGCTTCAGATTCTGTGTGTCTCTCTCTCTGCCCATCTCCTGCTCACACACTCTCTCTCTCTCAAAAATAAATAAACATTAAACATTTTTTAAAAAGAGAGAGAGAAGAGCATATTATGGCCATAATATGTATAACATAGAATCAACTACATAACCAACCACACAGTCACCTTTGTCTGGAATAGATGGAGTAAACATACACATGTATGTGTGTTTATTTTACATATGACATATGTGTGTATATATATGTATATCATATATAGTATGTGCATTATATATGTATAAATATATGCATTCGATTCATGCATATATTCATACATATATACGTATATATAAGAGAGAAGGGGGACAAATCTGAATTATATTTGGGGCATGTATTCAGTCTAGGAAGGGCAGATCGGAGCAAGACCAGGCTGGAGGCAGGGAAGCCTGTGAAAAGGTCGATCTCTTTGTCCAAGCAGGAGATGGCCGTGGCTGGCCCCTGAGACGGATGTGGGGAAACAGACTTGAGGGCAGCCGACAGGACATGATGGCGGGTGCAATAATGAGGAGGTGAGGGAAGGAGCTGTATCGGGGTGACCCCGGTATTTCTGGCTCGGGTAACTGGGTAGCCGGCAATGCGACCCCCAGATGAGGGAGGCCACAGGAGGGGCCGCCGTGGAGGAGGCATGGAGGACGGTGGACTTGGTCTCAGGCAGGTGAGGTGTGAGCCATCAGAGGCCCACCAAATGGAGCTGTCAGAAACCATGCGACCCACTGCACCGGACAGGGTCCCCTGGAAGCAGACTGGGAGGTGGGGTTCGGTGAGGTGGATGGGGGTGCCCTGGGGAAGTGACATGGGCGGCCCTGGCGGAGGGACAAGCTGGCCTGCAGTGTGGCTGCAAGGGAGGCGGCCACCTGTCCCGTGCTGAGCTCTGGAGCCAGGTGGCTCCTCGGTGTTGTCCCGAATTGAGACAAAGGGACCGGGTCTCTGCACCCCCAGCTGGTCAATCACTGGCCGTGGCTGCTCTGGGAGGCGCATCTCCGTGGGTGAGGCCCAGGGCAGTGCCTCGTGAGCAGCTGTATGGCCCCAGCAGGGGGGGGGGGGGGCCATCAGCCCGGATGAAGCCCCTGCCCCCCTCCCAGGGTGTATCCAGCTCTGACTCCAAAGAAGCCTGCAGACCGACCGTGAGCATCAGACACCCCTGCTCTCGCTCCCTCACCTGCTTCCCACAGGCACCCACACTCTGGCAAGCCCCTCGCGTCCCAGCTCTGCCCGCGGTGCCCACGGAGCCGGCTCCTTCTGTTTTTTATAGAAAGAGCGGGATTTTCCTCTGACGCAAACACTCAAAGCAATTAAGGCCACTTGTCACCACCATTCCTGTTCTGCGGCCAATCTCTGGAGCGTCAGGGGCGATCCCATCGCCACCAAGGCCACAAAATCGCACTCAGGGGCTTGTAGGGTCAGGGGCCGTCTCCCAAGGGCTGGACAAGTTCACTCCCGAGAGGGTCTCTCATCCCCGCGTGCCCCGGTCCAAGCCACCAGCATCTGTCACCTGACGCACTGCAGTAGCCCCTCCGGCTTCCATGCTCCCACCCAGCCCTGGCCCCTCTACAGTGTCCTCTCAGCACAGCAGCCAGACTGACACGTTAAACCCTGTCCATCACAGTCCCCCTCTTCTCAAACTCCCACTTCAGCTTCCACCTCTCTGACAAAAAGTCCATCCAACGGCCTTTCTGAGCTCCTTTATACGCCCCTCCCACTTGCCTGTTGCACCCTGGCACATTTGCCTCCCCAGGCACACTCCTGCCTCAGGGCCTTTGCACTTGCTGCTTCCCCATCCTGGAATGCTTTTTACACCTTCAGATCTCCACTCAAATATCACCTTCTCAAGGAGGCCCTCCCTGACTGCTTTATTTTATTTTATTTTATTTTATTTTATTTTATTTTATTTTATTTTATTTTGATTTCATTTTTAAGTAATCTCTACACCCAACATGGAGATGGAACTCACTACCCTGAGATCAAGAGTCACACGCTCCACCGACTGAGCCAGCCAGGCACCACAGCGAACGCTCTATTTTAAACTCCAGCCCCTCGCCACCTGTCCCGTCCCTTAGCCCTGATTCACTTTCCCCTCTTCAGGAACTGACCTCTGAATGTATAACTTCCTCACTTATTTTACCCGTCGTTGTCTTTCCCGCGAACTCCACAGGGGCAGAGATTTGGGGTTTGTGTCCGGTGACTAGAATGCTACCTCGTGCTTATTAGCAGTGGAGTTCCACGTGTGTCGATTACCTGATTTAAGAGACAAATAACAGGTCATGCTTAGCCCTGGTCTTAGCCTCAGCCTCAGGCTGCCACGATGAAATGCCATACACTGGGTGGCTTCAAAGCAGAAACGGGTTTCCTCACCAATCGGGAGGCTGGGAGTCTGAGATCCGACGGCCAGTGTGGGTGAGCTCTGGTGAGAGCCCTCTTCCCGGCCTACAGACGGCCACCTCCTTGCCGTGTGCCCACGTGGCCTCTCCTTGGGGCCCACTCACAGTGTTCCTCTTCTTATAAGGCCCCCAGTCCTATCAGATTGAGACCCCACACTTACGACCTCGTTTTACACCTTCCAGAAGCCCTATCTCCAAATACAGTCACACCGGGTTTGGGGCTTCAACAAACACATCTTAGGGGCGAGGGAGGGGGCGCAATTCAGACCACAGTAGCTCTAATTTCTATTCTCCTCATTTTACAGATGATAAGACTGAGGCTCCAAGAAGCCACATGCCCGAGCCAAGGGCACCCAGCTCAGAAGTGGCGGAGGAAGCGTCCAAACCAGCATCGGCGTCCCTCTGCCCTGCTGCCTGCCATTCCCTGTGCTGGGAATGCTCTCCCCATGGCCAGCTCCTTCCCCAGCTCAACGGTCACCTGCCCAATAGGGCCCTCCCTATACATGGCAGCCATCTCCTGCCTCTCAGTTACCGTCACGTTGCTCCCTTCATTTTCCTTCACGACCCATGAAACGTTCTGAGATTACCTCCCGCCTACCTGTCCAGGTGTGGGCGGAATGCTGGAGACCCAGGCAGGCAAGGGAGTCAGTGGAGACAACCCCAGGCTCGTGACAACAATGACCTCTCACAGGACGCTCACACGTGCAGAGAAAATCAATTTGCCAAATGACCAATTTACTGGGCAACTAATTCACTGAATCTTTGTTTCTACTGTTTATGAGGTTTTCGCCACTCGTGGCCCAAAGCAGTTTGGGCAGCCTTTGGGGATTTTTCAAAGTCCTACTATAGCTGCACTGCCCCAGCCCCGTGTGCCTCTGCCCTCGAAACAGCTGAGGACGTGTTCCCGAGACCTCCTCTCATGGGGCTGCCGTGGCCACAGGCCTGGGGCAGGGCACTGGGAAGGACATCTGCTGGCCATCACTCAGACTGCGGACTCATCATGGACACGCTCCCCCGGCCAAAGTGCTACTGCCCTTTCAGGCTGGGGGGTCTGCAGGCCACAGGTACCAGAACCTGAACCTGAGCAAGGTAACTGAGGGATTCGCCTCACATAGAATATTTAGGGACTCAAAACGAACTCAAAAACCACAATAAACTCTTGAATGCAATACTTCCAAAAGTCAAAAATCAAAAATACTAATGCAAAAATTACACGAGGAACAGAATAAGCACATTTTCGATAAAGATAGTGCTGTGGCAAGCCATGCTAGAGCATCGGACAAAAGGAAAAGTCAATGATACTGAGATCATCTTTATTTAAAATGTTTGAATTTTGTTCACCCTGGGTATTTTTTTTTTTTGCAGTAACTTTGATTTTTAAAAATATGTGTTGAAATATTATCTGTCAACATACGCTTCCGGGAACAAGAAGCAGCTGTTCTTTTTCCCTGTTCTTCCTACTTGGCACTCCTGAAAACCTGGCCATTATGTATAAAACAATCATGGAACTCTGAAAGGTGGAGAGAAGGAGGCAGAATGGCCAAGGACAGTGGGACCCAAGGCACGACCTGACAGTGAGTTAGTTCCCTGGGTTTTCTTTTTGCCTCATATACCCCATACTTGGGGCTGAAGAAGCCAACAATCCAGATATATCATCAGTCACAGACGAAAAGCCCCAACAAAGCTGGTTCTTTCCAGCCAAAGGAAGTGAAAGGGCAACCTAGCAAGGCAGAAAATGTGCAGCCAATAACCGCTCCAGGGCAGCCAAGCACCACAGAAAGTGCTAGGCCTACCCCAAACCCCCCCCCCCCCCACGCATGCCAGCAAGGCTTAGTGGGGAGCCTGGACGGCCACATTCACCATGCTGGAACAAGACAAGACACCCAACCTCTCCCAGGGTCCGATAGGGAACTCCATCCCCACAGGGGATCAGTATCAACAGAGACCATGCAGAGAACCTGAACTTCAATCAGGCAGTAATGAAGCACCTCTCATTGCCTCCAAGGCAGAAATTTCACTCACTACTGTCCAATGATAATGATGACACTGTGCCCATGGCGTCAGGAAGGCCAAGTGGGGACCAGAAATAAGGCACTCCTACCTTTCCCATCCAGCCAGATATCCACGGGGGCCTAGTGAAGAGGAGGACTCCCAACCCTGCCCAGAGGTAGCAAGGAGCCTCCCTTCTGAGGGTCAACAGAGGTCAAATGGGCAACCTGGACTTCCAGCCCCCACTGGCAGTAATGAGTCTCGCACCCTCTCATCCCCTATCCCCTACTGGAGAAATGTCAGAGGAAGCCAGCTAAAACAGAAGGTTTACATAAGATTCAGTCTCAGAAGATAACACAAAAATGTCCAAGTATCAATCAAAAATCACTTGCCAGGGCAGCTATCTGGTTCAGTCACTGGAGCATGCAACTCTTGATGTCAGGGTTGTGAGTTCAAGCCCCACATTGGGTGTAGAGCTTACTTAATAAAAAAAAAAAAAAAATAGCTTATCATACCAAGTGCAAGAAAGATCTCAACTTGAATGAAAAAAAAAAAAAAAAAAAAAGACAGTCAGGGGTACCTGGGTGGTTCAGTTGGTTAAATGTCAACTCTTGGTTTCGGCTCAGGTCGTGTTCATGAGATTGAGCCCCGCATCAGGCTCTGAACTGAGAGCACAGACCTGCTTGGGATTTTCTCTCTCTCTCTCTTTCTGTCCCTCACCTGCACTCTCTCTCTCTCAAAAATATATAAACATTTTTTAAAAAGACAATCAATGGATACCAACATTGATATGACAGACATGTTATGATTATCTGGCAAAGATTTTGGAGCAGGAATCATCAAAATGCTTCCAAGTGGGGTGCCTGGCTGGCTCAGTCATTGGAGTGTGTGACTCTTGATCCCGGGGTTGTGAGTTCGAGCCTTGCATTGGGTGTAGAGATTACTAAAATAAAGTAAAATAAAATATTTTAAAAATAGATAAAATAGGGGTGCTTGGGTGTCTCAGTCGGTTAAGCGTCTGACTTCGGCTCAGGTCACGATCTCACGGTTCAGGAGTTCGAGCCCCACATCGGGCTCTGTGCTGACAGCTCGGAGCCTGGAGCCTGCTTCAGATTCTGTGTCTTCCTCTCTTTCTCTCTCTGCCCCTCCCCTGCTCTCACTGTGTGTCTTACTCTCTCAAGAATAAACATTTTTTTTAATTTTTAATGAATAAATTAATTAATTAAATTAAATTAAACAGAGCCTCAAGAACCTCTGGGACTGTAACAAAAGATCTAACACTGGATTCCCCAAAGAAAAGGAGAAAGAGGGTGGCCCTGAAAAGGACTTGGAGATATAAGTGCAGAAAACTTAACAAATTTGCCAAAGGACATAAACCCACAGATGCAGAAAAGGTCAACAAACAGGATAAAACCAAAGAAATCCACATTTTGGGAAATCCACACCAAAATGTATCTTATTCAACTTCTGAAAACTAAACAAAAATTGGAAGTCAGTGAGAGAAACAATACTTTACCTATGGGGAAAAAAAATTGAAAGACCATGGATTTCCCACCAGAAGTCACAAAGGCTAGAAGAAAGTAGAACATTTTTCAAGTGCTGTTAAGAAAAGAATGGTCGAGGGGTGCCTGGGTGGCGCAGTCGGTTAAGCGTCCGACTTCAGCCAGGTCACGATCTCGCGGTCCGTGAGTTCGAGCCCCGCGTCGGGCTCTGGGCTGATGGCTCAGAGCCTGGAGCCTGTTTCCGATTCTGTGTCTCCCTCTCTCTCTGCCCCTCCCCCGTTCATGCTCTGTCTCTCTCTGTCCCAAAAATAAAATAAAAAACGTTGAAAAAAAAAATTAAAAAAAAAAAAAAAAAAAAAAGAATGGTCGACCCAAAATTCTATATTCAGCAAAAATATCCTTCAGGAATGAAGAAAAATTAACACATTCTCAGATAAAGGAAAACTAAAAGAATTTGTCACCAGCAGGCCTCCTTTAAAAGAACAACTAAAGGAGGTTCTCTAAACAGAAAGTATTAAAGAAGAAACCTTGAGACATCAAGGAAGAAGAAAGACCAACAAAGAGTAAATAAAAGAGATACAGGTAAATGCAGTATATTTTCATTTCCTCTTGAGTTTTCTAAATTATGTTTGATGGTTGATTCAAAAATTATAACACTATTTGATGTGTTTCTAAATGTACGTAGAAGAAATATTTAAAATTATATTGTAAAAGGGGTGGGTAAAAAGATGTAAAGAGAGGAAAGGCTTCTATACTTTACTTAAATTGATGAAATACTGACACGAGTAGACTTAAAAAGTATGTATATATAATATATATTCAGGAAAAACACTAAGAAAAAAGCATAGAACAATATATACTCAAAAACGCTATCAATGAGTCAGAATGGAATTCTAAAAATTATTCAAGTAACCCACAGGAAGCCAAGAAAAAGAAAACAGAGAAATGAAAAACAGAACAAAAATAAAACAAACAAAAAAAAAGCAAACTTAAGCCCTAACACAGCAGTAATTACATTAACTATAAGTAGTCTAAATATATCAATTAAAAGACAGAGATTGGCAGAGCAGCCTAACTTCATGCTCTTTACAAGAAACTCCCTGCAAATGTAACAATACATGTACATTAAAAGTATAAGGATGGAGAGATATGTATCCTGAAAACCTAACCAAAAAAGCAAGATATGTTAATTTCAGACAAAGGAGGCTCCAGAGCAAAAATAATTACCAGAGACAGAAAGGAACACCATCTAAAGATAAAAGAGTCCATCTGTCAAGAAGACAAAGCAATCTTACATGTGTATGCATCAAACAACAGAACTACAAAACATGTGCAGCAAAAACGGATAGAACCAAAGGGAGAAATAGACAAATATACAGTCACAGTTGGAGATATCAATACCCCCTCTGGTTGCACTGATAAAGCAACTGGTCACAAAATGAGTAAAGATGTAGAAGAACTCAACAACACCAGCAACCAGCAGGATTTAGTTGACATTTATGGAACACACCACCCAGTATCAGCATAATACATATTATTTTCAAGGGCTCACAGAATATATACCTAGATATATCAAATCCTAGCACAGAAAACAAACCTCAATAAATTTAAAAGAATTCAAATCACATAGACTGTGTTCTCTGACTGTAGTAGAATCAAACTAGAAATGAATAACAGAAAAAAAAAACAGTAAAATCTCCAAACATTTGGAAACTAAAAACTACACTTTTTTAAAGTAGGATTCATGCCCATTGCAGAGCCCAACATGGGGCCCAAACTCATGGCCCCGAGATCACAACCCTAAGATCAAGACCTGAACTGAGATCAAGAGTTGGACACTTAACCAACTGAGCCACCCAGGCATCCCTGAACAATATACTTTATGAGTCAAAGGGGAAGTCTCAAAGGAAACTAAAAGTAAGTTGAAATGAATGAAAATGAAAATATAACAAAATTTGTGGACACATATAAGGAAATGTTGACAGAGAATTGATAGCTTACATAAGTACTTACATGAGAAAAGAATAAAACTCTCAAACAATAATCTAAGCTACCGTCTCAAGAACCTAGAAACAAAAACAAGCCTACAAGAAAGCAGAAAAAAGATAAAAACAAAAATCAGCAAAACTAAAAATAGAAAAACAGTAGAGAAAATCAATGAAACATACATCTGGTTCTTTGAAAAAAATCAATAAAATTGACAAATTTCTAGGAAGACTGACAAAAACAAAAAGAGAGAAGACGCAAATTGCCAATATCAGGAATGATGTAGAGATATTACTACAGACCCTGCAGGCACCTGAAGCACAAGAATAAAGGAACACTTCAAACAACACACACCATCTACACACACAAATTTGATAACTTAAATGAAATGAATAGTTCTTGAAAAGCATCAACTACCACAACTCACCCAATATGAAACAAGTAATTTGGATAGCCCTATAACTATTAAGAAAAGCGAATTTAGAATTTAAAAACTCCCAAAAGAAGTCTCCAGGCCCAGATGGTTTCACTGGAGAATTCTAGCAAACATTTAAAGGAAAAATAACAACTCTACACAATCTCTTCCAGAAAATAGAAGAGGGTGGCACGCTTCCAGTTCATTTTATGAAGCCAGTATTTCAGGGACACCAGTACCAGATGAAGAGAGTACAACAAAAGGCAAACCACACATCAGTAGTGAAGATGTGACAGGAAAGGGAGATGAACCGATAAAGGGTATGCCAAGGGGCAAACTACCCCTGTGGGCACCGGGAGCTCAGTCCCACTGGGGTCCAGCTGAGAACCAAACAGAACTGCTACTAGAGACAGAATTTGCCCACTGGAGGACAGGGAGTCTGAGGAACTCCCATCTCCCACTGGCTGGAAGTAGCCCCTCAGGGGTGTTAGCTCCCCTGTACATCTGAGTAGTATGTGCACAGAGCCGAATGACCTCTGGAGGTTTGGATGACTTTTACAATGATGGAAATGTTCTGTATCTGTACAGTCCAATATGGTACCCATGGCCACATGTGGCTACTCAGCACTTGAAGAATGGCTGCTGTGACTGAGGAACTGAAGTTTTACTTTATTTAATTTTAATGATCTTAAAATCGCATGGTCGGATGTGATCATGGCTGCCACATTGCACGGTGCATCTTTGGAGAAAGCAAAGCAGAGACCTCACAGTGCATTTACAAAACAGGGTGCTAGAAGGAGCGGGGAGCTGTCCACCGTAGCAGTGCTGAATATACCTGCCAAAGAGGGGGAACAATCAACAGAACTTGGTATCAGATTAGGTAGGGAGGGTGAGTGGTTTCAAGTAGGGTGTGCTAGAGAAGGCCATAGCTTCTACGGGTCATGTGTTCAGGGACTGATTTCACCAGTGTCACAGGGCACAATTTGGACCCTTATGTCTGCTGTCAGGAAGGGTCCAGAGGAGCACCAAACAGTCCCCTCACTGCTCCTCCAAGACTAAGCCTCCTTTGCAAATCGTAAAGCAGCCGGTTCTGCAGGAGACAGTTTAAGGTGAGAAATATTAGTATGTTTGGGGTTTCTCGTGTCTTTCATGGTGCTCTAAAAGGGAACATAATCACAGCAGCATTTCTGTCAGAAAAGCAAAACAAGGTCCCCACCTGAAGAAAGTGATTCCGGACTGAGCAGTACTCTCGCAGTGCCTACATGCTGACATATTATAATGTTTTCTTGATAGTTAGACATACTCTGTTGTTACTCAATCGGACTCCTCTGAAACGGCTGCCAATAGCCCAATTAAATAGTTAGCTAAATATATTACTGACACACTGCTGTGTATTTGGCCCTAATGAGGTTTGTAGGAAATGCATTTGCCAGACCACAAGGGCTCCAAGGGTGGAAACTGCTGGTGGCTTGGTTCTCTGTGGCCACAGCCATTGGTCCCAGGCCAGCCATCCCTGAGGAAGAGCCTCTTGTAAACTAAGATGCCTGAGCTAGAGCAAAGAGTTAGAGGCCTGACTCAGTTTCCCCAAGGAGAATAATCAGTCTCGGGTCTGCAGCAGCTGCCACAACAAAATACCAGAAGCTGGGTGGCTTTAACACAGAAATCCATTTGTTAACAGTTCTGGGGGCTAGAAGCCCAACGTCAGAGTTTCGGAAATCATGGCCACTGGTGAGAGACGTCATCCTGGCTTGAAGGGAGTCAACCACCTTCTTGCTGCACCTCGCATACCTACCCAGGGCTAGTCTTGTACAGATGCAACCTTATAAACAGAGGTGAATAAAATTGTCTTTGCTCTTTTCCTTATTCCAGGTTAGTGGCATCTCTGAACCACCAAATGGAATAAGCAAAAGAACAAAAAAGATTTTGGTCACCTCTGTTTAGAAGGGTAGGTATGTAGTCAGACATCCCATGCTCATACCGCTAAAGTGTACTGAGCACCTACTATATCCCAGACACTGAGCTGTGTGCTGCAGGTCTTGTGGTGAACAAAAGGCGCCTCCTGCCTCAGAGTCTAGAATGTCCGAGAGGAAGTGCAGGACACCATGGGAACACATCAGAGCATCCCTAGTCATGACTTGGATTTAAGCTCAGCAACAGTAAATGATTATGAGTCATTTTTCCGGGTGAAGGAAGTACGGATGGCAGTGGAGGGGTGTTCCCAGCAGCAGTGGGGACAACATCTAGACAAAGACCTTGAGGTAAGAGGCCATGACACATTGGAAGAAGAGGAAGGTCAACACATCTGGAGCAAACTCCTTCATGCCCAGCCCACAGCAACACCAGGGCATCACAGACACCCACCCTCTTAGGTCAGATGCCAGGTAAGAGACAGCACTTTGACCTGGCCACATCTTCAGTGGCACCCCACAACTCCAGGATGTAGCCCCATGTTAGGAAGTTCCTCTAAAGGACAGTGAACAAAAACGGGCCTGGGAATCAGAAAGACCAGGATTTGTGTCCAGTTTCTGCCTCTTCTGGAAGCATTGACTCTGGGAAGGTTGCTCACTTTTCTGAGCTTCAGCCTCCCATTCCACAAACATTGGCTGGCTGCCTCCTGGCTGGCAGATGTCGCGCTGGGTGCCTGTGATATGGTGGTAAACACAACAGACACGGGCCACTTCCGGTCTGGCAGGGGAGACACACAATCAACAAATAGGTAACGATCACATGTGATCGGAACAGCGATGGAAGCACACAGGGTGTCAGGATGGAGGGAATGGGAGAGGGGGATCCATTTACATGGGGAGTCAGGGAAGACTTCTTGGTGGAGGTGACATCTGAGCCGAGACCAGAAGATGAATAATAGTGCCCAACCCCCAGGGGGGTTTCTGAGAACTACATGAAATACTATCCATAAATAATGTCCATAAAGTGCACTGCCTAGTGCATAGGTAGAGCTCAAAATATGCTGGCTTTATCATCTGCCACTAAAATCTAAGCTCCTTTATAGTGAGGAACAAGTCTGTGTTTGCCAGGATTGCACCTGGCACATGCAAAGAGTCGAATGAACTCACGAGTTTCATCTTTCCTTGGGTTATTGCATCACCTCTCCTTCATTTTTGAAGGGCAATTTGAGTATTCTACCTACACGAGTTTCATCTTTCCTTAGGTTATTGCATCACCTCTCCTTCATTTTTGAAGGACAATTTGAGTATTCTACCTACAGTCAACAATAATGCACTCATTACGAGGCTGGATCTCATGTTAAGCGTTCTTATCACAATAAAATAAAATAAAAAGCATTTGCTGAGTTCATTTATAATAATAATTGTAATAAGAGTCGCAGTGAGAGTAACATTTGGTAGTAGTATTAGCCAGAGGAGTAGTAATATTAGCAGCGATAGTAATAGAAGAAAGAGTATTAGCAATTCATGCTATGGGCGACCCTCTCGGCGACGGCACTATGTTGCAGTGGAAAGAATACGATTTCAAGTCAGGCAGAGCCACACTTGAATCCTGGTCCAGCTACATGGCTGCTGTGAAGCAGCTGAATCTCCTTTCTCTAAGCCTCAGTTTTCTCATCTATATGTTGGGGATAACAGTGCGTGTCTCACAGGGCTGCTGTGGGGATAGGGGAGGTGTATTATGGTGACTAGGACAGAGCGGGCCCACCATAGATGGTGGCTGTCGAAACGACAAGCATGCTGCCCAGGTAACCAAGCTCCAGGCATCTGACACTCAACCGGCTTTTTGGGGGACAGACTGGGAAGCAACATGGACGTGTGTGGGTGAGGGCTTGCGGCTTCCAAGGGCTTATGCTCACCACGTAGCCATTGCTCATTTGGGCTGAGGTGCCTCAGTTCACTCATCAGTCCCAGACCGCTCTGGTCTGGGAAGTAGAGATCCCTTGGAAAATTACTGCACTGAACTGAAACTAGGTAAGAGTTCTCGAGTGAAATTCCAGCAGGCAGAGAAATGGTTTTGACATAATTAACTGTCAAAAAATTCATATCTATAGATCAACAAGAAAAAGTAAAATAACCCAATCACAAAATGGACAACGTATAGAAAAGGCAAAGTACAGGAAGGCCGATAGACTTACATATGAAAGAAAGCCCAGCAAAGTATCATGGGACTAGAATTTAGAACAATGAGCGGCACTCGGGTGGCTCAGTCGGTTAAGTGGCCAACTCTTGGTTTCAGCTCAGGTCATGACCTCGCTGTTCGTGAGTTCGAGCACCGCTGTCAGTGTAGAGCCTGCTTGGGCTTCTCTCTCTCCCCTCTGTCTGCCCCTCCCCCACTCAGTCTCTCTATCTCCCTCTCAAAATAACTAAACTTTAAAACTAAATTAAATAAATAAATAAAACAATGATAAACTCTCTATAAAATGGGCAAAACAAACAAACAAAAAAATGTAGACTGAAGGCATCCAGCCTTGGTAACGGTGTGGAGAAATGGGTACGTACAAATAGTGTTGCTGGAAATGAAAGCTGGTAGGTTTAGGCGGGGCAATTCGACAGTGCCTACCGCAATTTAAAAAGGGTATGTTATGTTAGCCACTGTTAAGTGAGTATCTTGGAGAATTACTCACATACGGGCCCAAGGAGGCATAAGTGGGCGTGGTCACTGCAAGCATCATTTGTCATAGTGAAAATGTGGAAACAATATAAATGTCTATAGACACAGAAATGACTAAACTAAAATAATACAACCATATTATGGAGTATTATGAGATAAAGAAAAGGAATGAGCTAGATCTAGATGAATGACCATAGGCAGAAGGAGCCCAAGACACCTTAAGTGAAATAAGAGTGGCATAGAATAATAAGCACAGTATAATCCCATCTGTATTGGAATCAATGGAAGGAAACAACGCATAGTATTCCCATAGGAATGTGTGCGCACGTGCGCATGTGAATACATAGGAAATGGATGACAGAAAACACATTTAACTGATAAGAGTTGTTGCATCTGGAGAGAAAGGAGGACGGATGAAGGGGGATTTCGGGGGATTTCGAGTGGAACTTTAGTATTAGCTACGCTTGAATTTTTTCAAGAATGTATCCATGTGCAAGGAGACATCCGCAGCCTACAAAACAAATTGACAAAGTATACCATCCAAATTGTATTGAGCACTCCCGTGAATTGGTAGGAAGAAGACAAAATTGAAAAAAAAAAAAAAAAAGCAGCAGCAGAAGACGTGAACAGGACTTTTCCAGAAAAGGAAATTCAAGCAACCAATAAACATATAAAAGATGCTCGATCTCATTTATAATCATAAAATGCAAATTAAAGCCACAAGGAGATACCAATTCCCACCAGACACGGGCAAAAACTTCCAAGTAAAACATTAGCAAACGCCAGCAAGAATATGCAATACCAGGAATTCTCATGCACTGCTGGTGGGGCGAAAATTGGTCCAGCCACTTTTGAAACCAGGTTGGACTTCGCCCTCAAGTTTTAGGTAAGAAAATCCCATGACCCAACAGCCTCACCCCCAGGCACATACCTAGGTAAACCTGTAAACAAGTCTGCCAGGGGACATAAGTAAGAATGTTCATAATCCCCCCAAACTGAAACCAGTCCGTGTGTGCATCACCGACAGAGTGGGTAAATCATCTGTAGTCCATTCACACAGCAGTACGCCAGACGGCAGCAAGAATGAATACGACAGGGGCGCCTGGGTGGTTCAGTCGGTTAAGCGGCTGACTTCGGCGCGGGTCACGATCTCGCGGTCCGTGAGTTCGAGCCCCGCGTCGGGCTCTGGGCTGACGGCTCAGAGCCTGGAGCCTGCTTCCGATTCTGTGTCTCCCTCTCTCTCTGTCCCTCCCCCGTTCATGCTCTGTCTCTCTCTGTCTCAAAAATAAATAAACGTTAAAAAAAAAAGTTAAAAAAAAAAAAAGAATGAATACAACAGTAGCACAAAATTCAGGATGGTGGGTAATTTTTGGAAAGGGGGAATTTTGTCATTGAGGAAGCGCATCTAGGAGGTTCTACTAGAAATGTTCTATTTCTCAACCTGGCTATTTATTTCATTGTTATTTTTTAAACCCTATGTGTGCACTTTACACACTAGTTTAAAAGGTTTTTTTTTAATAAAATTTTTGTAACATTTATTTATTAACGACAGACAGAGAGACACAGAGCACGAGCAGAAGAGGGGGAGACCCAGAATCGGAAGCAGGCTCCGGGCTCTGAGCTGTCAGCACAGAGCCCGACCTCGGGCTCGAACTCAAACCGTGAGATCATGACCCGAGCCGAAGTCGGATGCCCAACCGACTGAGTCACCCAGGCGCCCCTACACGTTAGTTGAATCTGCATAATTGCAAATAAGAAAAAGTTATGAAAGAAAGAAGGAGAAGAGAGTATCCTTGGTCCAATTGTACCATGTGTTTCCCTCCACGCAGGAGAGGCCATGGGCTTTTCTGACTCACCTCTGGATTCCCTCTAGAAAAGACCTCCAGGTTGGCTGAACACTCCAAGAGTCAGCATGGCAATGGCAGCAGGGACAGCACAGGACAATCTGCACCCTCAGGTCCTTTTCTCTGCTCGAACCTTGCTGTTGTGGGTCTAGAGGGAAGAAGGAAGCCCATTCTCTTCCCCAGTCGTAGCCCTAGAAAGGCCTTCAGACACATCTGACCCAACCTCTTTGAGGTAGAGACCTGAGAGAGGATGTCACCATATCAGCACAGCTGGTCAGTCTAGACCAATGGGTCTCAACCTTCCTGCCCACCCCCATCACGACCCACATGGCCAATGACCTCCACACGAGTGCCTTGGACTCTAGGACACAAAGAGCCCATGATCAGAAGCATGCACATGACAGAGTCTGATTTATGGGCAAGCCCGCAGGAAAACTTACAAGTCAGGAGTGGGGCGAGAGTGCATGTCTGCTGAGACTCCAGCCTTATTCACGGAACCTGGCACAGCCCAACACACAGAGGTGGAGCTCAGTTGCGTTAACTATTTGTTGCATTAACTTTTATTGCATCTGATTTATTCCTTTTGTTTTAATTTTTTTATGTTTTATTTTATTTTTGAGACAGAGAGAGACAGAGCATGAGCAGGGGAGGGGCAGAGAGCGAAGGAGACACAGAATCGGAGGCAGGCTCCAGGCTACGACCTGTCAGCACAGAGCCTAAAGCAGGACTCGAACCCACAGACCACAAGATCGTGACCTGAGCCGAAGTCGGACGCTCAACCGACTGAGCCACCCAGGTGCCCCACATTTAAATTTTTTCTAAACAAAGCAGGTAAATTTATTGTGAAGTTTCAAAAACAGCACTGTAAAAATATTTGTTTTTAAAAATTTTTTTGATGTTTTATTTATTTTTGAGAGAGACTGAGTGTGAGTGGGGGAGGGGCAGAGAGCAAAGGAGACACAGAATCGGAGGCAGGCTCCAGGCTCAGAGCTGTCAGCACAGAGCCCGACTCGGGGCTCAAACTCATGAACCGTGAGATCACCACCTGACCTGAAGCTGGACACTTAGCCGGCTGAGCCACCCAGGTGCCCTGTGTCTGATTTATTTCAACTGACGTCTCTGAACCTTTGAACTGAAGGAAGAGAAAAGGAAATGTTTCAGGCCAGAGGCGGGTGTGGAAAGCTTTCCAGAGTTGCAAAAAGGGCTGAGGTCATGTAGGAAAGGGCCAAGTGCAGGAAGCTGCTCACCTTTACAAAGCCACCCCTCTGTGTCATTTCTACTCTGCCCTCTACAGCAGCCAGGACCTCATCTGTCAGCCTCCTGGCTTCCTTGGAAGGGGACTCAGGTGTCCAAAATGGCCACTCCAACCCTGAATCTACTTGGCATCCAAGTTCAACTGCCAGCACCAAGTGGGAGTTTCCCTGAGTCTGAGTTCAAATTCCAGGGGAGAATCTGATTGGCCAAGCCCATACAAACCACACAGTGTTAGGTGGTGGGCCAGCCTATAGATTGGCAGTCCCCGGGTCACATGACCACGGTTGGTCCAATCGGCCATGGCAGGGAAGATAAGGGGTGGAGTCATCCACTATAAGAGATGACAGCTGAAGGTGGCAAGGGCTGTGTGGAGCAAAGCCTTCTACAGAGAGGGAGTGGATGGCAGGTGACAGTTAATATCTCTAGTCCTGGGGTTCCTAAGGACTGAAATGTCCCTCAGGGAACCTGCCTCTGGAGTCTGAGCGAGAGAATCAGGGATGTGGTGGCTTCAAATACATATCTCGAGCCGGAAGCAGGAACATGACAAGAGCGGGGAGTGAACCCCTAGTGTCAGACAGCAGTGGGATCCTGGGTCAGCCACCTACTAGCTGTGTGACCTTGGGAAAGTTACTAAGCATCTCTGAGCCTTCATTTCCTCAGCTGCATAGTGTAATTAATAACAGAACCTACTTTGTAGGGTTGCGAGGGTTAAAGTTGATGGGGCACGAAGTAAAGTGTTAGCACAGTTCCCAGAACAAAGGAAATGCTCAGTAATTGTCAGTGCGTTCTTTTGCACAGAGCACCTCATCAACAGACACCTGGCCACATCATTTGAACACCTGGATGCAGGTGTGCCTGAAGTCATTTACCTTGAACTTTTGGGAGAAATAAACAAACTCCCTTTTGTTTGCCCAAGACCGTGCTAACTGGTTCTATGTCACCTGCAGCCAAAAAGTGTCCTGAAAAAAACACCATAAAAAAGTTCCCCTCCCTCACTGGCTTTCAGATCAGCTTCCGTGCAGGGAAAGGAAGCAGTGGACACACAGCCAGTTAGGGGGGGGATTGCATGTACCCCACAGTCGGCTTTGTCTGTGCTTCCGATCATAGGCTGGATATGTTCGCAGCAAGACGCTCACGTGGATGCCATTGGCCGTGTGGGTCGGGCCAGGGGAGGCTGAGAGCCATTGGTCTACACTGAACAGCTGTGTGGATCTGGTGACGCTCTCTCTCAGTAATGAGATGACACATGGAGATCCATCAACCCTAACCTGCCTTTTTGCAGCCAGGCCACAGCCCAGCTCCTAAGGATGTGTCCAAAGTACTGGGGTCTCCTCACATCCCATACACACACAGACACACACTCTCTGAGATCCCTGGGCATTTCCGATGGTGCTTCTCAAGGGTCAGAGAGCGGACTTTCAGTTTGGCCATATGGACTCCCCCACACGAGGAGCATTTCATCCCTCCAACAGGCTCATTGCATTTTTCACTTAATTATCCATTCTTTTTCCAAATGCTCACCTCCTCTGAGCCAGGCTTTGTGCCTGGGGGCACAGAACGCATGGCCACCCTCCTGGATTTTGAGCGTTTGCAGCCCAGCAGTGCAATCAGCCATGGAACCAAGCGTACAATGTGGTAGGTGTCAGAGGAGAAGAACGGAAACAGTTCTGCATTTCCAGAACTCGCGGTCTCAAAAGTACAGCCTCACTCCTGGGCACGTGATAAAGGATGTGGAGACTCTGAGAGACAGAGCATGGCCAGCGATGAGAGTGGTGACAGACAAGATCCTGGCAAGAAACAGGGATGTGGTCAATGTGAGAGTCAATAGGATTTTTCAGAAATAGTCTGTCTCTCGGCCTCCTGGTTATGTGGCAGGATTGCATGTCCTTTTACACCGGCTGTGGCCACAGGACTTGTATTAGCCATGACGTTCGAGCAGAGGTGGTAGATGTGGCTACTGAGTGGGCAATTTGGGATGCCACAGATAGTGGATGTTCTGTCCTCCAGGTCCCTGGGTGAAGAGGGGCTTGTGAGGGGCAGAAAGCATGAGAGAGAACGAAACCTTTATGATTACAGGCCACTGAGACTGACATGTGGGGGGATGTTTGTTACCGCAGCATGACACAGGCTGCCCTGACTGATACAGTCAGAGAGGGGGACAATGGCAGGGACAACACTGAGCAGGGGTGAGAACAAAAAGCGGTTGGAATTCACAGAACACGCCCCTCTCCTTTTCAGCGCCCCCAACCCCAGGTCCCCAGGTCTGGTCCCACAGAGTTGCTGTCTGAGCCACGGCCACAGTCCAGGCCCCTGACGCAAAGGAAGACCTACAGAAAAAGACAGCAGCTGTCTTCATCTTCATTCTGGCAATTTCACTTGATTTCCCTGCAAGGGGCCTGGGGAGCCGTCTCCCTTTCTCTTTATTACATTCTAAGGATTCCTCATTCCCTCTGCGAAGTCTGCATTTGTCCCGAACTCTATCAGCCCCACTGAGCAGCCTAAACCAGAAGCGGTTGGAAAGAGAATCTGCAGAGAAGAACGTCAAAGCCAGGTGCCTGGGGGGCACAGGAGGGGCCCCTGAGAAGGGAGCCCCCCGGGGATGGTGCCAGCTTCTCCACACCAGCCGGCTGTGCAGGGGCCCCAGGCTTCCTGTGCTGGCAATTCCGCCTCCTGGGATCCACAGGGACTATATTTCCGCAAATATAAGATGCCATCGATTGAAGGGTGCATCTTTATGTACCGCTAAGAAAGAAAAAATGCTGCCAATTAAAGCCAGACATAGTGCTTTATTATCACTTAGAATTTTTATTTTATACCAATTGAAAGGGCTCGTGTAGACTTATTTAGGCATAGATTTTTATCCTATATCACTATTGTGCACATAGAAAATGGAAAATACCAGCAAAATAAATTGGTCAAGTTATCCCCAAACATCTTCACATTCAGAGTTGAGCTCTTGTGAATCTCTTTTCAACTCAGACTCATTGATGTTTGTGTTTTTCACACAATATCGTCTTCCGGGACGTCAAGAGTGCAGGTGATGTGACATTTCTTGAAAGAGTGTGCCACCTTGTCCCAGAGATTTTATTTCAAGTAGACAGTCACTCTTCAAGTTTTGATGCTGGCACTTCTTTTTAAAGTCTTGCAAAAAGGCATCAGGCAACCTGTGTGACTGCCACCAGCCCAACAAGGACTGTGAGACGCTGTTGATTATGAGACGAAACCTGATTTCAGGAAGGTTAAAATGTGCACGGAGAGAGGGACTGTGTGTCATTGAATCAATGGAATCCGCACCCGCCCTTACTAATTCTGCTTCTAGAGTAACAGGTAAGAGTCTTCGGTCAGTAAGATGTGGGTTCAAATCCCAGCCACCCCCCCCCCTTTCTAGTTTTGTGATGTATTAATCAAGCTTGGCTAGGATCTGCCACAGTTACAAACAACCCCCGTGTCTCAGCTGCTTAACAACCACAAAAGTTTGTTTAAGGCAAATCTACTCAAGGTCAAGGCAACAGGGTCGGGCAGCTGTCCCCCTCATGCTAACTGCTTAGAACTGTCCAGCCACCTCAACAAAGCCTCGTCCCTCACCACCTGGATGGGTGGACAGGCAGAGAGAGACAGACTCTGTAATTACAAGGGGTTGTCCCAGCTTCAGCCCGAAACAGGCACCCATCACTTCCACCCCACATTCCATTGGCCAGAACTGGTCCTATGGCCAGGCCCACCTGCAAGGGGCTGGGAAATGTACTTTTTTGTGTACCCGGGAAGGAGAAAAAAAAAAGCAAAATATTCATGCCAATGGTAAAGTCAAGCACAGAGACGCTAGGCAATTTGTGAAACCTCTCGGAGCCTTCGTTTCTTACCAAAAGGAGGGTTGCAAATGTGCCTATTTTTTAAAGTTTATTTATTTATTTTGAAAGAGAGAGCACAAGGCTTGGAGGGGCAGAGGGAGAGGGAGGGAGAGAGTCTTAAGCTTAGCATGGAGCCCAATGCAGGGCTCGAAGCGGGGCTTGATCGCATGACCCAGGGATCACCACCTGAGCCGAAATCAAGAGTCGGACACTTCACGGACTGAGCCACCCAGGCGCACCGAATGTGTCTCTTTCTTTGGCTGTTATGAAGGATGCCACACGGGACACGCTTTGCATCGTGCCTGGCACACAAAAGCGTTCAGTGAATGCTGGCTGTGGCCCCCTAAAGGCACAGAGAACAAACACCCTTCCCACCTGGAAACAACCATTCTTGCCCCCACTTCACTCCCCGAGGCATCTCCTCTCTCAGATGGAAGAGTCCCAGAACCCCATCTCCTTCTCATGATTTTCAGACCCCTCTCCATTCAGGTCTTCCCCCCAGAAGAGACCTTCATAAGGACTCATCACCCCTCTGTGTCTCTGCTATCTGACCCAGGCACCTCCGAACACTTGCTGTGTGACTCTTACCAAGTGCACAGCCCTCTCTGGGGCCTCAGCTGCCTCATCCACCTCACCCCTCCCCCTAGCCCACGGGTGCCAGGTACACAGGTTGGAGAGGGGGGTTGGGGGGGGGGCACTGCAGTATGTTGCCAGAGCTCTTGTTTTCCAAGACAAGGTGAAAAATCCCCATTTTTGTGTAAAATACACCAGCTTTGTAATGGTGACAACTGTTTCTCAGGAAGAAAATTAACTCTATGCACGCCAAACAAAACTTGGGGCGGGGTGGGGGGCGGGGCTTGCTTTGTCAAGCTTCCACGCTCTGTCTACAGGCTGGGTCTGTGAGAAGCCAGAGGTAGGACGTTTTCCCCTTGAACAGACGTCCCTGGGCCCCAGCACTTTACTGTTTCCCCTCTCAGGAGAGGAGCTCTCGCACCCAGGAAGCAGTCTCTCCCAGAAGGGCCACTGGACAGCCGGACGGGCTGATCCTGGAGAAATGGGGGTTGATCAAGCGGTAGGATCTGCTGGTAACTGTGTCAGCTGGTTTGATCACAACCAAGTCCTCATAGCGGACACATCAGTGACTAAACCCGCGTCAGCGCCTAGCCTGGGCACACTCAGAAGAATCAAATCCAGGCCTTGCCCTGGGGAAGCTTCCACACACAGGAGAGGACAGACAAGAAAAACAGGCCACTGCAATAGCAGATCCGGGGGTGCAAGGAGGGGATGTGGCCTGCCTGGAGAGTGTGGCCAGGGAAGGCTGCCCCGGGAAGGGGCATCTGCCCAGGAGGTAGTGTTTTCTAGGCAGAGGGGACTGTGTGTGCAAAGGCCTACGGGCATGCATGTGCTTGGCTCCTTGAGGGGAGGGCAGTGCTGCAGACAGGCTGGACTCCCAGGAACCAGGGAGCAGGAGGAGGGGAGGCGGGTGAAGGCGGAGGGCCCTGAGGTCCCCACTCCCCCCACCTCATCCCCAGTTCCCCTGGCACAGAGCCTGGCGCTGGCTGGCATCAGTCAAATAGTCTCCTCGGCAGGTCTCCCCTCGGCTGCTCATTCTAATCAGCTACAGAGTCTGCAGAAGCTACAGTGTCTGGGCTCCACCAGAATTTCTAGAGAAGCACCGGAATCGGCATTGTTTTCAAAGCTCCCCTACGGGAGTCTAACACGCGGCACTGGGCGCTCCCCAGGCGCCAGGCTTTGTGCAAGATTCTTCTGTGGGTGGTCACTACATCCTGGCAGCGGCCCGAGAGTGAGGCTGGCCCGGTGTCCTCAACTGCCCAGATGCCGGAGGGGGAGGCAGACGAGTTAACTTGCCCAGAGACTTATGGCTGGCAGTGGACTCTGAAGTTAGTCCCACTCCAGAATGCAGAAGCAAGGAGGAGAGGGAGGGAGGCAAGAATGTGGAGAGATGGATGGATGGGTGGATAGAAAGAAGGAAAAGGAACGGAACGATGATGGATGGATGGATGGACCGAAAAAATGGATGGGTGGTGGGTGGGCGGGTAGAAGGAGGGAAGGAGGAAGGGAAGCCGAGAATCAAGGCAGGAGGGAGGGGAGGAATAGTAGTGTGGGGAGCGGTTGAAGGGATGAAAAGAGAAAGCACGAATTAATGAATTACGGGAGAGATGAACGCGGACAAAAGGGCGGCGAGCCGCTGCCCTGGGCGAGCTCCGGTCCCAGGGGACCAGGCCGCGGGAGCCGAGGGTCGGGAGAGACGGGTCTCAGGCCGGCGCCCTCCGGCCCCTGCAGGGCAGAGCCGCGCCCGGGTCGCCGCGCCGCCGCCGGCTCGTGCCTCCCGCCACCTTGCCCGGACGTGCTCGGCATTCGCGACCGGGAGCGGGCGCCGGACATCCGCGGGGCCTTGCTGCACCCTAGCGGCGGCGTGCGGCACTGCCGCACGGGCCCGCGCGCTGCACCGCCCCCCCCCCGCCACCCCGCCCCGCCCCGCCCCACCCCGCGCGTTCCCTAGCAACCGGCCCCGGGGGCCGCGGCCCGCGCTCCCGCCGCGGCGCGCCGGCTGCAAACTTTAGCATCTCCCGGTCTGGCATCCGCTGGAGGGAAGAGAGAGAGAAGCGTCTCCCGTGGCTTCTCCTGCAAAGGTTTTCTCTTCTCGCCTCCGTGAAAAAGGATAACGAGATGGGGGTGGGAGCAGGAAACGGTTTAAGTTAATTTAAACTGTCTGCCGCAGGCAACAATCCAGAGAAGGTTTTTCCCTGTTTTTCAGAGGCACGTCTGAAGCACTGAGGGAAGCTCTTTGCTGCAGCCCAGCGGCCACTGGTAGATCTTGGAAAGCGGAGGCTGGAGGCGCCGCTTAGAGAGGGTCCCACGGAGGAGCAGCACCCAGGCCTGGCGGTGGCCGAGGTCGGGGAGTTGGGGGCGGGGCCGGGGGCGGGGCTGGGTCCGGGACCCTTGAAGGGGCGTGGCTAATACTGACCGAGGGCTTTCTCTTTGCCAGGCACCTTTCGTACCTGGAGCTTGTTTTATCGGCCGGAAGCCTTGAGGTTGGTGATATTCGTCCCGCTTGGCAGATAGGAAACTGAGGCCCAGAGGAGTTAAGGGCACAGAGCCAGGAAGTGTCAGAGCCCAGGTTTTAAGTCATGAAGGACCATCCAGAGAGCTCACTGTCTAAAGGGCTCTGCCATGCTGCTGCTGACAGGAGATGCTGTGACCGTTCCCATCCTACAGATAAAGACACTGAGGCCTCCAGAGGGTTATCCAGGGCACTTGTCTATAGTCAGCTGCCCAGACCCTCATCCCACCCCCACACCTGCAATTCTCCCTTGAACCCTGGGAGCTGACCTCAGATAGCTGCAGAGCTGGTGGGGGAGTGTTGGGAATCAGCCTCTGAAGAGGCCCCAGGGGGCAGTCACTGACAGCGTTCTTGATGACCCAGGTTGTGTGCAAGGTTCAGGGGGCCTCAGAGGCTGAGCCCACCCGACCCCTCCCCACCTGTCTCCTCTCTCCCTCCTTGGTGCCCAGAGGCATGACATTAACACGTGGGGCTTCATTTCACCCCACAACTCGTTCCTGCATTCAGTCAGTATTTACTGAGTGTCTGCTGAGGCCAGGCACTGTGCTTGCTGGACAGTGAGGGGACAGTGGTGGACAGGGTGCTTAGTGGTGGAGGCAGGTGACAAGTCAACCAAGGAACGCACACAAGCTGATTTTGGACCCTAATAAGTGCTGGGGAATAAATGACATGAGGTGATACACTAAAGAGGGCTGGCGTCAGGGGACCCTGTTGTCACCACTCTTATCTGAACCCTTTGCCACTGCACCTGTTGCACTCTGACATGTGTGTAACGTCTGCACCTGTCCCCCCGACCAGGCGTGACAGCTCTGGTACCTGCTAAAGCAGCTCAGAGATGGCCGAAGAGTCTCCCGCAAAGCATTGACACTGGTTTCAGGAACGGAGGTCACAGTGATGGTCAAGGTGCCCTGAGCCCTTATTCTGTTCAATTGTATTCCTCGTCTCGAATCAATCCGTGCAACAGCCTTTCAGATAGATACCGTTACTGACCCATTTGACAGATGTGGAAACTGAGGTCACGCCTCTATCAAAGGAGAGCCGGGATTTGAACAAAGTGCCCTGATTTCAGCACCACGCTTCTCACCACGGCACCCTACAGTCTGACACCCAGCTGGCCTGAGACTCCGTGGGAAGTGCTTTAGGGAAGAGGTGGATGTGTCACTCCCCTCTCTGAGCCTTCATTCCCTGAGGCCCGCAAAACAGGGGTGAAGCACAAAGCTCACCTCAGCTGGTTGTTCATTTGGGGGATATGAGATAATCCAAGTGACCTGTCCAGCAAGAAGCCTGGAATCCAGAAAGGGATTTTTTAACTCAAGGATGAATGAATAAATAAAGGAGCTTTATAGATGTTAGTTTTCCTCATCATTCCCCAATTCTGTAATAATAATAATAGTTTTAAAAACCCCAATAACTCCTGCCAGGGCCACTCCTCTGCCCAAATTCCAGCATGCCACAGGTGGCCGAGTTGGTGATGTACTTGCAGCCTGTCTCGAGGGCAGATCTCCCTGGGCAGCACAAGCCCCGGTTTGTGGCTGACACGTAAGGCAAGAGACCCCCATCAAATCTTCCTGCACAGGGTACTCAGCGAATCAGACAGACCCACGTCCAAATCCCCATCTGTACCTGCTTGCTGTGTGATCTTGGCAGATATCTTAACCTCTCTGACGTGTGAATTCTTCACTTGTTCTAAAAACACCTGCCACATAGAGTTGTCCTAAGGCTGTCATCCAAGTCTCCTTTCCCTACGACGTGGTAAGGGTGGGCAAAAGGGACAAGTCCAGAGGGTGTCACCTGAGCTTTCTGAGCTCTAAGTCGTCTGTTATTCTCTGCCTCAGGCTCCCTCGTCATGTGGCCTCACCCCTCCCCACAGCCAATCCACCAGCAATCCCTGTCCAGTTTAAGTCGAGTATAACCCTGATCCCCGCCCTTCTGTCTGCCCTCACCGCCCCCTCCCTGGTCCCAGCTACCGTTGTCACCCACTGGACAACAAGAACAGCCTCCAAACTGCTCTCCCTGCCCTGCGCCTCCCCGCTGTCCCCACTCCCCAGAGAGCAGCCAGAGAGGCCAGCGGACTTCCAAATTGGGCCGTTGCCCAGTTCAGACCCCTTGGTGGCTTCTCAATGGACTCAGAATAATACGCACTTGGCTGCCACCGCGTCCACGGCTGTGCTGGGTATTTCCTGTTTGTCCACCGGCTAACTCCCCATCTTTGACACCTGTCTGGTACCCCAGAGGCAGAGCTGAAGGGAGTACATCAGCCTTTGCCCTCTGGCTTCTGGGGGATTCGGCCAATAGGGGGTGCCAGCAGATCAGGGGGCAGGGGCAGAGAGAGGTGGGGGCATTACCCCCCAGCCTCCTCTCTGCTTGGCCAAAGGTTGGCGGTGACCAGGCCCCCTTCTTGATGAAAGCTGCAGGTGACCTCCTACAGGTACAACAACGCCTGGGTTCCCTTAACTGCTCCTCCATGGCCCCCTCAGGACTAGGGGTGGCCACCAGGGTGCCCCAGCTGCTGACCCCAGGGAGCTTGTCACTTTGTGTTAATATCCTTCAACCCCACCCAGACCCTTGTAACCAGTCCCTTTATCAAGTTCCCCTGGGCGTGCCTCCTGTTTCCTGCCGGGACAGCAACTGATAGGTACTAAGGCCCCTATGATCTAGCCCCTGCCTGGCCCTCCGTCCTTTTCTTACTCACCACCCTCTGGCCACATCCACCTTGTGGCTTGCTGCTCTCTCCAGCCCGGGATGCTGTGCCTGGATTTTTCACACAGCTGGTCTCAGCCCAAGTGTCACTGTTCCGGGAGGCTTTCCCTAACCACCTGTCACCCTCTGTTTTTCACTCCAAACACTTTGAACACCAAGATGTGTGGAGTTTTTTTCCCCACCAACAACCAATTCTCCATCCCGGTGTCCTACAATTCAGCCCAGCTCTGACGCTAACCACCCGCGGTCGGCGCAGACCCCACGGATCAAGGTCTCCGTCCCACGAGACTCCCCACATCAGACGCCAGGGGCAAGTCCCGGGCCTCCTGTACTTCCGGCAGACGGGCTATAAATCAGGAGTTCCCACGGCCCCTCCTCAGTTTTGAGAATTCGCTAGAATGACTCACACAACCCCCCGAAAACAGCTTCCTTACTAGATGCCTGGTTTCTTATAAAAGGATACAACTCAGTAACGGCCAGATGGAAGAGATACATAGTGTGAGGTACGGCAGGTGCATGGAGAATCCAAGCCCTCTCCAGGCTTGTCCCCCCTCCTGGCACCTTGACGTGATCACCCCGCTGGAAGCTCCCCAGACCCCACTGTTCAGGTTTTTATGCAGGTTCCGTTACACAGGCACAGTTGATTAAATCATTAGCTATTTATTGGTGATTGGACGCCATCTCCAGTCCTCCCTCTCCTGAGAGGTCAGGGGGTGGGGCTCAAACTTCCAACCGTCTAATCTGGCCTTGGTCTTGTAGGTAAGCAGCCCCCATTGTGGAAGAATCAGGTCCTCCCTCCAGCCGTTCATCAGCATACAAAAAAAAAAAAAAAAAACCTGTTATCACTGCAGAGATTCCAAGGCTCTTAGAAGTTCTTTAGGAACTGGGGACCAAGACCGGATGGGGGACTAGCACTGCGTCACTCAATAAATTATAAGGGTCTTAAGAGCTCTGTGCTAGGAACTGAGGACAAAGACCAAGTTATGTGTGTGTGTGTGTGTGTGTGTATCTGATTATGATATATCATAATATCACAGAGCCTAATTAATTTCCTTCAGCAGACTTGTACCGATCCAAAATTGAGACCTGTTTAAAAAAAAAAAACAAAAACCCACAGCCTCTAAATGGCATCACTTAGCCTTCTGAGCAAACCAAGACTTAATACCTGCCTAACCTAACTGCAGTTTCGACCCTCCAGGAACGTAACCTTTAACCAGTCAACGTGGAATTTCCTGGTCAAGACTGGCGGCCCCTTTCCACCCCCCTTAGGAGGACATTCCTTGCTTAGATGATGCTTTCCTTGCTCCCCTCCACTTGCTAGATGGGATGCCTCCTGATTCATCAATCATTTAATAAAGTCAACTGGATCTTCACATTTACTAGGCTGAATTTTATTTATAAATAGTCCCCTCATTTATTTGTTGGCCTGGGGGTCTTGTCTATTTCCATCTATAAAACTGTTTAATCCCCAAGGGCAGGGCTTTTTTTTAAGGTTATTTATTTATTTTGAGAGAGAGAGAGAGAGAGAGAGAGAGAGAGCACAACAGGGGAGCGGCAGAGAGAGAGGCTGAGACAGAATCCCAAGCAGGCTCTGTGCCTTCAGCACAGAGCTGGGTGCGGGGCTGGAACTCAGGAAACCTGAGATCATGACCTGAGCGGAGATGAAGAGGCGGATGCTTAACCGACTGAGCCACCCAGGCGCCCCAGGGCAGGTTTTTCTGTTCACTGCTGTAGCACCAGCCCTTCCTACCACACCTGGAACATGGGAGAAACTCGGCAAATGTTTGTGGAATTAATGCACGAGCTGTCTGTTCACTTAGAAGGAGGGCCTGAGGACACCAGCTCTGAAGCCTCTGAAGTCAGAGGGAACACTTGAGTGTCTTTTAAAGGGTGTGATGGTGGCTTTATTGCCTCAAACCTCCCCGCACATCCTCTCAGGACCCCAGGACTCCAGCAGTGCACTGACATTCCCAGGTGTGATTCCTGGAGAAGTGCCTGGATATTGCAGACACGTCTGGGTTTAAATCCTGGCTCTGCTATACCCTTCACTTTCCCTGGACCTCAGTTTCACCATCTGCTATAAAAGGGGTCCTTGTGAGGATGAATGGGACGGGGTAAGTAGGGCTTCCTACGCCGCCTGCCCCTACCCCCTGCCCCGGGCACCATGACTGGGGAAGAAGGATTGGACAGAAAGCAAAGGGAATGTGAGGTTGCCGTGTCCCTGAGAAAGGGGGTCCTGGCTGAGCCCCAGGTGGGGGAAGTAGGCAGATCTGTGCCACTGTAACCAGACCCAAGGGCCTCACCACTTGGGGTACATTAAATTGAACACAACCCAAGGAAGCGTTGGAAGCAAGGAACTCTTTATTACTTGTTACAAGTAAGGAGACAGGGAGATAGGTCTCCAAGCACCATATCTCCCTGTGGGATTAGTACAGGAAGCTTTTATTCAGTGTATTAGGGGGCGGGGGCAGGGAGCTTTCCTATGCATTAAGGAACTTATACACATTCTATGACTTAAACACTTTGGTTCAACCATGCCTGCCCAGCACGTCGACACGCTAATGTATACATCGTATGTGCAAAACCTAGCGGAAACATGGCCACAGGAGGAGAGCTTAGTATTACAATGGGCTAAAGAGAACTTCAGGATAATTCAGGGCAGGCTTCTGCACAGGTCCTAGCTCCAGTCTGGCCCAAACTGGCTCACATAAGGGCTATACCAGGCAAGACATCTCCTGGGCTGGAACTGTGGGTTCTGCAAAACCACATTCCTTCACTGCTTTGGTTCCTTCCTGCGGAGACAGCTTTCGGCCCTCTGATTTGAGTCCCTCCCTCCCGCTGCATCCTACCTTACACCCCCGTTCCCGGGCAGAGTCTGAGAGGCTGGCTCAGTGGGGCACTCTAGGCTGAGAAAGGTCTGGAGGGCCCTCCACACGGAAGCACAGAGAGAAGCCACAGAACGGGTCCCAGGCGCCCAGAGCAAGGGGGACGTGGTGAAGGACCTCGGAAAGCCTTGGAAAGGCTCACTGGCTTTCCTGTGGCTTCTCACAGAGTGTAGCATGAAGAGGCCACCCGATCCCCACACACCCAGAAGTCAGCACACAGGGATGGTGAGAAGTAGCCCTCACCTTTGGCTAGGAGCCCATATAGCCACAGCAGCACATGTGGCCGGCCCTCCAGGACTTGCAGAGAATCCCCATGGATGATACGTTTCCCTCTCCAACCCCTTGATCCTCCCCACATGCAGAACTTGAAAGCAATCCCACAGCAAAGAAGGAATTCTAAACAGACTGAGATTTAGTTCCCTCCACCCAGGAGAGTGGGGCTCAAATGGCAAGCTATGACAAAGTCTTGGACGCAAGACTGGGATGTATTCCCACCGCAGGGCACATGGCCAAGAGCCCCACAGGATGTGTCTTCCTTGCGCCCTGGAAGAGAACGCCTGGAAAAGAGAAATTTTGAGGGGCTTTGGGTTTCCAAGGCTTGTCCTGGGTCAGGGACAGCCATTCTGTGGGACTCTGGATGGGGGCGAGAAGAAATGGCCAGAGGCGAAAGTGTTGTCTGATGGATCCCAAGAAGCTCCTCGTGGACAGAGTTGCCCAGTGAGGGAAGGAACCACCTGGAGAGGGAGTGAGCCTCTTGTCCCAGCACGTATGCAAGCAGGTCCTATCGGAGGTGTGGGGAGGAGACTCCCACCGGGGAACCAGCCTGACTAAAATAATGCAGAGGCCTCTCTGAAGCTTAATGGACCGTGAGTCTGTAGGCAAAGCCAAGAGCGATGGTGAGCAATGGGAGGCAGCCTGGGAAGAGAGGAGGAGAGACGGAGGAGAAGAAAATAAGGGGCCCAGCTGGGAAGGCGGTGTGGTTCTGGTAGTCTAACACTAATAAAGAGCTCTTCAAAGATGGCATTTCCCCAAGCCTACAGCAGTCAGAACAGCCTACGCCATGCCGCAGAACAAGTAAGCCCCGATATCTCAGTGCCCCGACATCACACGGTCCTTTCTCGCCCATGCCAAGTCTGGATGCCCCTGCAGCTCTGATTTCTGGAGCACACGGCCTCCGAGCAAAAGAGAGATGGGAGGGGAATACCAGCCGCCTACTGCCAGAACCCAAAAGGGGCACTGGAAGCTTCCACACACGGGCCGTTGGCCAGAACGAGTCACGCGACCCCAACCATCTGGCCCGAGCTGGGTGACAACACGCCTCTCGCATCTCTCTGACACGGCTAATCTCCTTTATCAATCAGTAAAGGGCTGGCCTCGGACTCAGAGCCTGCAGAAGCAAGCTTAGTTCCACTAAGCCTACGAAAGAGCGTTTGTTCCCAACACGCTCAGTCTCGTGATGATCTCCTCTCTGTGGCAAACGATACCAATTCTCCCTGTGGGATGTGGCAGAGTAAGCTTCCCTTCTCAGGAAATTTATTTATTTTAAAAAATTGAGTCTATTTAAAGAAGAATATTAATTCTGTTCCAAGTCAAACTGTGCGCGCAGCACATATATTAATATTTATTTTAGAAGAGGGAATACATGCTTCAAAATTCAAAAAGGGTTACGGAACATCCAGCGACAACTCACCTTCATCCCCAGCCAGGGTTCCCCTTCCTGCTAATACTTTTTATGAATAATTTCACGGGTACGTTTGCTCTTACAAACGACACTGTGATGAGCATCGCTGCGTGTACTCCATTTGGCATGTAAATGGGTAGCTAAAGCATAAATCCCTAGAAAGGAAAGTTCTGGGACTCCAGGTGTGTGCACGTGTAACTCCCACAGTCCAGTCTGGGGCACAGCTGTCATGTTAGTGGGACAGGTTCTCAGCAAAGCCCCACTCAGCGCGATTTGGACCATACACAACTTCGTTAGTTTGCTCAACGCCCCTTAAAAAGCACCTATCCTGGGGCGCCTGGGTGGCGCAGTCGGTTGAGCGTCCGACTTCAGCCAGGTCACGATCTCGCGGTCCGTGAGTTCGAGCCCCGCGTCGGGCTCTGGGCTGATGGCTCGGAGCCTGGAGCCTGTTTCAGATTCTGTGTCTCCCTCTCTCTCTGCCCCTCCCCCATTCATGCTCTGTCTCTCTCTGTCCCAAAAATAAAATAAACGTTAAAAAAAAAAAAATTTAAAAAAAAAAAAAAAAAAAAAAAGCACCTATCCTGGGGCGCCTGGGTGGCTCAGTCGGTTGAGCATCCGACTTCGGCTCGGGTCACGATCTCACGGTCCGTGAGTTCGAGCCCCGCGTCGGGCTCTGTGCTGACAGACAGCTCAGAGCCTGGAGCCTGTTTCAGATTCTGTGTCTCCCTCTCTCTGACCCTCCCCTGTTCATGCTCTGTCTCCCCCTGTCTCAAAAATAAATAAATAAATAAAAATGTTTAAAAAAAAAGCACCTATCCTGAGTCGGCCGTGTACTGGGAACGAGTCATAGAAAGATGAATACCTTGACTTCAGAGAGTTCATGTTCCAGCGGGAGAAAACAGACACACAAGCCAGTTGCTGGGGTTGTCTACTGCAGCGTAGTTTACCACTCAGAAACTCAGAGGCGGAACACGAGAACAAGTATGCTGACGGATTCCGTGGGTCAGGAATCTGGAAAGAGTGGATGGAGGGATGGAGGGATCTTCTCTGCTCCCTGATATCTGAGGCCTCGTTGGGGACAACCCGAATGATGGGGGCAGAAGGATCCACTTCCACGTTGGCTTCTTCACTCCCAGCTCTGGTGCCCTTGCTGGGAGGGTTGAAGAACAGGCTTAGCTGAGACTGTCAACCAGAGTCCTTAACATGTGGCCTCTCCAGCAGGGCAGTCGCAGGGTCACTGGACTTCCTACAAGGGGGCTCAGGGCTCCAGGAGCAATTGTTCTAGTGATCCCAGCAGAAGCTGCATGGCCACGGTTGACTCAGCCTTGGAAGCCACGGACTGTCATTTGCTCCGCAAGCCAGCCACGATTCAAGCAGACGGATGAGTGTTTTAAAGTGGCCACGCTGCTGATCGTAATAGAGGATACACGCTGTATGAGAGGCAGGCCCCGCAGCACAGAGAGCCCAGGACAGGAATGCCAGCTTAATTCCTGCTGAGAGTGATAAGAAGAGACTCAGGGAAAGCCATTGAAAGGAGGCGCCACCAAGCCGACGATCGAAAAGTTAAGAGCAAAGTTACCAAATGCTAAAATGGAGATGGGGCCGGAAGGGAGGGTTCCAGGCAAAGGGAACTGCGTGCACCATGACTTACGGGCGATTTGACAGGCTTGTGCTCGGAAAGGCGAGGAACCTAACGCAGAGCGTTAAGAGGCAAGGCTGTGGAGTCACGGCCTGGAGTCGAGATCTGAGCTCTCCCACTTGCTGTCTGTGTGCCAAGGGAACCCCAGCTTCCTCACCTATAAAAAGCCCCTGGGTCCTGCAGCCCTTGGGATTATTATAAGGAATAACTGAGATAAGCCAGAACCTGGCATAAAATCGCTGAAGCCATGTTTGCTGTTGACATCATCATGAAGTTTTGGCTGCACATTGGAACCATCTAGGGAGCTTTAAAAAACACATGTAACAGGGGCGCCTGGGTGGCTCAGTCGGTTGAGCGTCTGACTTCAGGTCAGGTCATGAGTTCGTGAGTTCGAGCCCCGCATCAGGCTCTGTGCTGACGGCTCAGAGCCTGGAGCCTGCTTCGGATTCTGTGTCTCCCTCACTCTCTGCCCCTCCCCTGCTTGCACTCTGTCTCTCAAACATAAATATTTTTTAAAAATTTGGGGGGGGGGGTTGAACCTGGGTGGCTCAGTCACTTGAGCGTCCAACTTCGGCTCAGGTCATGATCTTGCGGTCTGTGAGTTCGAGCCCCGCATTGGGCTCTGCGCTGACAGCTCGGAGCCTGGAGCCTGCTTCCGATTCTGTGTCTCCCTCGCTCTCTGCCCCTCCCCTGCTCACACTCTGTCTCTCTCAAAAATAAATAAACATTAAAAAAATTTTTCTTGAAGAAACATGAGAGAAATCTTTGTGGCCTTGGATTTGGATCTGAGATGTGACACCAAAATCACAGTAACAACAACCAAACAGATGAATCGGACTTCATCAAAATTAAAAATGTTGTGCTTGCAAGGACACTGCCAAATAAAGGGAAAAGACCACCCGCAGAATGGGAGAAAATGAATACCAATTCCATGTCTGACTCGTACCTAGAATATATAAAGAACGTTCACAACTCAATAATAAAAACACGAGTAACCCCATTTTAAAATGGGCCAACAGTCTGAATAGACATTTCTCCAAAGGAGGTAGGCAAAAGGCCAGGAAGCCCGTGAAAAGATTCTCAACAGCGTTATCCATGAGGGAAACGCAAACCAAAACCACAGGAAGAGAGCACCTCACACCCACCAGGAAGGCTAGGATCCAAAAGATAGACAGTAACAGGTGCTGGTGAGAATGTGACGAGATAGGGACCCTCTCACCCTGCCGGAAGGAACGTAGAGCAGGGAGGCCACTTTGGGAAGCATTCTGCAAAACGCTCAACATCGAGTCACCAGGGGACCCGGCTATGCCACCTGAGGGCTGTCCCCAAGACAGAGGAAAGCATGTGTCCCCACAAAATCTCATAGAGGAATGCTGCTGAGGGTATAGTGGAAACAGCCCAAGTTTCCGCCAGCTGATCAACGAATAAATGAAATGTGGTATATCCATATAGTAAAATATTATCCAGCCAAAAAAAAAAAAGAAAAGAAAAAATGAAGTTCTGATTCATCCTATGAACCTTGTAAACATGATGCTCAGTGAAAGCAGCCAGGCTCAAAGACCACGTACTGGATGATCCCATTTATGTGAAATTGCCAGAATAGACAAATCTACAGAGAAGGCAGTTTCCTTGTGGCCTGTGGCTAGGGGCAGGGGGACAGGGGAAGATGGGGGGGGCACTGGGGAGTGACAGCTAAGAGATGCATGACATTTCACAGCAATGAAAATGATTGTATTTGTGTATGTATTTATTTAGAGAGGGAGGGAGGGAGCACAAGCAGAGGAGGGGCAGAGAGAGAGGGAGAGAGAATCTTAAGCAGGTTCCATGCCCAGCCTGGAGCCCCATTCAGGGCTCGATCTCATGACCATGAGATCATGACCTGAGCCGAAATCAAGAGTCAGATGCTTAACCGACTGAGCCACCCACGAGCCCCTACTTACGTTCTTTTAAAGATTTTATTTTTTTTTTTAATTTTTTTTTAACGTTTATTTATTTTTGAGGCAGAGAGAGACAGAGCATGAATAGGGTAGGAGCAGAGAGAGAGGGAGACACAGAATCTGAAACAGGCTCCAGGCTCCGAGCCATCAGCCCAGAGCCCGACGCGGGGCTCGCACTCACGGACCGCGAGATGGTGACCTGAGCTGAAGTCGGACATTCAACCGATCAAGCCACCCAGGCGCCCCTTAAAGATTTTATTTTTAAGTAATCTCTACACCCAACATGGGGCTCGAACTCACAACCCCAAGATCAAGGGTCACACCGCCCCCCGACCGAGCCAGCCAGGCACCCCAAAAGTGGGGTGACTTTAAATGACTAGTGGTAAACATTTTTCCCCTTTTCTTTTTTGCATCTCGATGACGTGATGGGGGTGAACTACAGCTATTGGGGTGATATTGCACAGGATACATCGACCAAGTCACAACATTCTATGCCATGAACACACAGTGCCGTGTGCCCATCATGTCTGAAGGAAACGGAAAAACTGGTGGTGATGTATATGCACAACTCTGAATATACTAAAAGGTACTGCATTGTTCGAAGAGAGAGAAAAGGAAGAAAAAAGGAGAAACTGCTGATGCCCAGGCCCTGCCCTGGAAGAGTCTGCTTCCATTGTTCTGGAGGGTGGCCTGGGCATCGAATTTGTTCAGCTGGTTGACAGCCACTGGGGCGAGAGGGCAGGTTCCCCACCGAAGGCATCCTCTGGGGGGGACGAGTGGCTGAACCACCCAGGCCGAGCTCACCAATCCCTGAGGCCGCAGGGCCCAAGCCTGTCCTCCTTCTGAAGCAGGTGGGGTGGTTGGGAGCTGGGCTACACCTTTCCAAGAGTCCGCCTATGGTGCAGGGACACCTCACTGGGAAAGCGCACATCCATTTTATCTCGGTGCCTAATTAGAATCTCGATGTTAACGTCCTCTTACACCAGACGGTTGTACAGATAACAAGACTGAATTATTGTCGTTACCATTCGGTGAGCACACTTCATGCTAAGCGAGCAAAATCACTGTCACGTTTAATCCTTCAGCAGCTCTTAGAGACAAGCTACTATTGGTAGGCTCCCCGTTTTACAGCTAAAGAAACTGAGGCCTGGCGAGGTAAGTGACTTGGCCGAAGGCACCCGGTTGGAAGTGGCAGAACAGGGATTTGAACCCAAGTCAGACTGATGCCAAAGCCCTTGCTGTTAAGACATATATCCCTCCCTGCCCCGAAATGCCTCAGTAACCGAGTCAGGAGACCGAAGTCTACCCACTGGTCAGCAGCGTTAGTGAGAAAACCAGCCTTGGTACCCAGGCCCCTGTCACCAAAGCTGGCAACCACGTACGTCGTAGGGACATCACAGGGACATCGTAGGGACCCGGTAATGTCAGCAGCCCCTTGCATCCACAGGGAAATCACCTAGTTAAGTGAACCTAGTGGCTCTCCATCCAGGGAGCCCCCATTTCTCTGGCAGATCCGTCATGCGTGTCCAAGGTTTCTGAGGACGCACACATTCCGCTCTCCCCATTCCCGTGACTGCCCCTCGGGAAGCCCCCTCTGTTTTATGCCTCAGTATCCTTGGAAAGACCTGCTTCGGTTCCCCCTCCTCCCAATGCCCAGCATGGCTCTCCTCTCTCGGTGCTCATTCCAGACGTATTATTCATGGTGAACTCATCTGTCCCGAATGCAGATGTAATATGTAATTCCCCAAGAATTCAAATGTAATTTAAAGTTATTTTCCAATATCTAATTTGCCTTTTATTTATTTAAGGCAATATTTCAGCGGGAGCCTCCCAGCGAAAGTGCCAATGTTTGTTTACAGCGCCAGACCCCGGCAACGGCAGGGAAGCCACACGCCCCAGACACAGACGTTACCGATTAAAAAAGTAATTACAACACTGAACACAGCCTTAAATAAAAGCGAAAATGCAAGAGACGGGAAAGGAAGCAAAAACATAAATTGGGAACAATGCCGTTTTCCCCAGACGTTTTGTAATATTTGCAGCCTGCCTGATACTGGCTCCCTGCCCTGGAGGCATCAGGCACAAGCAAAGCAACCCACAGGGAGGGGTGGGGCCCAACAGGGAGGGGTGGGGCGGCTCTGCCCTGCAGAGGTGGAAAGAAGTTCCTAATTATCAGAGATCATCTGTCTGCCTGTTGGCCTTTGAGTGTAATGTCTCTAGTGTAATGTAACACTCTAACACTACGGATTAGTGGACTGTATTCTGACAAATAGCCAAAATCAACAGGCAACTCAAACTGACTTAAAGAGAAAATAGGTATATTCTGGCTCCTGAAAGATCATCGGTAGTTTGGGCTTCAGGCACAGTTGGATCAAGGCGCTCAAAAAAATCTTCAAGAATCTCTCTATCTCTTGGCTCTTCTCTCTGTAGATGACATTCCCAGCAGAAAGAGGGTGCCTCTCTCTCCGTGATTCTGGCAAAAATCTCAGGTTGGGCTTTCATCGGCCCTATTCAGCCAGGGGGTTTCAGTCGTCTGGCCAGACTTGGGTCAGATTCCCACCCCTTGAGAACAGACGTAGGATAGGACCGGCCTTGCCCAAACCATGTGGACTAAGAGTGGGGGAGGAGTGGTTCCCAAAAAGAAAATTAGGGTTCCATGAGAGTCGAAGGAGCAATCAGGCAAACGCAACCGATTTCCACCACAGATACAACTTCTCTCTGTTACAGTTTCTGTTTCTGATAAGTGTACTCCTTTTTTTTTTTAATGTCTCCCTTTTTATTTTAAGTTTATTTATTTTTGAGAGAGAGAGAGAGAGAGAGAGCATGTGTGAGCTGGGGGAGGGGCAGAGAGAGGGAGACAGAGACTCTGAGGCAGGCTCTGTGCTGGGAGCAGAGAGCCCGACGCGGGGCTCGAACTCACGAACCCTGAGATCATGACCTGAGCTGAAGCCGGACGCTCTACCGACTGAGCCGCCCAGGTGCCCCCCCATGTGTTCTTTCTACGTTACCTCTAGACCACACTTTTTTAAAAACCTTGTGAGTGATGCAAGGTGCTCTCTGCTCCAGTGTTAGGGGTCCAGTGGGACTGTCATGTAGAATATGAAACTTGTGGATTCCTCCCTCGACTGAAAGCAGGGAGTGCCGTCAGTTACAACATAGCACGAGTAGGAACAGACGACATTGTGTAATCACAACGTGTAATCACACACTGAGGGAGGCTTGGTAGAAAGACAGGTGCGAGCACTTTTCTTCAAGATGGATAGCACAAGAGCTGTGAGGTTGGAAAGAGTGGAATAATTGCGGTTTAATAATTAGGTCGCATCGGGGCGCCTGGGTGGCTCCGTCAGGGGAGCGTCCGACTTCGGCTCAGGGCATGATCTCTCGGTCCGTTGAGTTCGAGCCCCGCGTCGGGCTCTGTGTTGACCGCTGGGAGCCTGGAGCCTGCTTCGGCTTCTGCGTCTCTGTCTGTGATTCTGTGATTCTCTGTCTCTCTGCCCTTCCCCCACCCGTGCTCTCTCTCTGTCTCGGAAATGAACGTTAAAAAAAAAAAAATTTGTTTTTAAATAATTAGATCCAAATAGTTACCCAGTAAATTAGGTCACAGGGGAAGCAGGAGGTAATAATAATATTTAGGGGTGCCTGGGTGGCTCAGTCGGTTAAGTGTCCGACTCTTTTTTTTTTTCTTTTGCTTACCAGATACCAGTTCATTACAAAAGGATATAATTTAGGAACCGCCAGATGGAAAAGATGCATAGGGCAAAGTACAGGGAAAAGGCTTGGAGCTTCCGAGGGTATCTCGGGTATCACTTTCCCCAAATCTCCACGTGTTCACCAGCTCTGATGCTCTCTGAACCCTGTCCTTTTAGGCTTTTATGGAGGCTTCATAGCATAAAACGATTGATTAAATCACTGGCTATTGGTGATTGATTCATCCTCCATCACTTTCCTCTCCCCAGAGGCCAGGGGATGGAAAAAAGTTCCAACCCTGTAATCCCGTGGTTGGTTTTCACAGTAAGCAGCTCCCATCCTGAGGTGTGGTCCACAAGCCACCCATCAACAGAACAAAAGGCACCTTGATCATTCCGATCACTTAGGAAATTCTAAGGGTTTTAAGAGCTCAGTGTCAGAGGGGTGAGGACCAAGCATATATATTTATTTTAAATTATGGTATTACAAAGACTCTCGTGGCAGAAACTAATGGAGCCTGAATACCTGAGTCACAGTGGGATGGGTTAAATATCCTACACTGGCTGTGGGATTGTTGCCAGCTCCTCCTCTAACTCAAATTTATACCCATGCTTATTTCCTACTTTGTGGTGGTGCATCCCCAAGAATGGGGAACAGAATCGAGAAACAGCACCCTCAGAGCAAAGCGTACTACTTATGAGACAAGGATATTCTCCAAATTTTTATCAAGGGAATCTGAATATCTTCTCCCCTCTAAGGAAGAGCCCAGAGTAATTCTCAGATCTAGTGGAGGGGACGGGGGCTAATCCTCACATTGGGAATGTGAAATGTAACCGATCTAGAATAAATGAATTCACTTCATCATATTATAATCAGATTGAAGTTAACAGAAAGTTGTGTTCTTTGAGAACAATAGAAATAATGTCACCAAAGTGACAATTTGTGAGTGTATCACTAGGCTTGACCTTGAGAGCAGACACAAATTTCTTCAGAGTGCAATAGAGGAAATTAATCCAATTATAATTTTTTTTAAATTTTTTTTTAATTTTTTTTTTTAACATTTATTTATTTTTCAGACAGAGAGAGAGCATGAACAGGGGAGGGTCAGAGAAAGAGGGAGACACAGAATCTGAAACAGGCTCCAGGCTCTGAGCTGTCAGCACAGAGCCCGATGCGGGGCTTGAACTCACGGACCATGAGATCATGACCTGAGCTGAAGTCAGACGCTTAACTGACTGAGCCACCAGGCGCCCCTTATAATTTTTTTTTAAGTAGGCTACATGCCCAAGGTGGGGCTCAAACTTGGGACCCCGAGACCAAGAGTTGGATTAACCACCTGGTGCCTCTCAACTATTCTTACTTAATGAAAAATATGTCTAAGAGGGGGCACCTGGTCGGCTTAGTCAGTAGAGCAAGTGACTCTTGATCTTGGGGTTGTGAGCTCAAGCCCCACATTGGGTGTAGAGCCTACCCCGCCCCCCCAAAAATATCCAATTTCCTGTTCATTGAAACATTGCTCATAATAGTGAAAATATGAAAACAACATAAATTTACCTCAATGGTTATTTTAGGATACTTGATTTTTTTAAGCTTATTTATTTTGGGAGAGCGAGAGAGCAGAAGAGGGGCAGAGAGAGAGGGAGAGAGAAAATCCCAAGCAGGCCCTGTGCTTTCTCTGCAGAGCCCAGCGCAAGACTCGATCTCACCGTGGGGTTCCTTCCCAAGAACTCTCAGATCCTGACCTGAGCTGAAACCAAGAGTCAGACACGTAACCGACTGAGCCACCCAGGCGCCCCTTAGGATACTTTAAAAGGATATCACAGATTTTATAGAATGTTCTGTAATAGTTTGCTAGAACTGCTACAATAAAATAACACAGACCGGGTGACCTAAAGAATAGAAACTTAGGTTTTCGTAGTCCTGGAGTCTAGAAGTCGCAGATCAAGATGCTGGCAAGTGTGGTTTCTTCTGAGGCCTCTCTCCTTGGCTTGCAGATGGCCGCCTTCTCGCTGCGTCTTCACGTGATCTTTTCTCAGTGTGTGCCCATCCCTGTTGTCTCTCTGTGTCTGAATTTCCTCTTATAAGGACTCCAGTCGGATTGGCTCAGGGCCCACCCTGATGGCCTCTTTCACTTCACTTCCTTAAAGCCTCTCTCTCCACATACAGTCACATTCTGAGGCACTGGACATTAGGGCTTCAATGGAGAAGCCCAAACTGTTGTTTGGAGAAACACAGTTCAGCCCCCTTCCCAACCGTATAAGGCAACACGGCCTCCTTTTAGCCTCTAGTAGTTTGAGTTGGATTTCTGCCTCTCCTTTTTTAAAATTTCACTTCCTGGGGGCGCCTGGGTGGCTCAGTTGGTCAAGCGTCCCACTCCTGACCTCGGCGCAGGTCGTGATCTCACTGCTTGTGCATTTGAGCCCCGCGTCGGGCTCTGCCCTTACAGCACAGAGCCTGCTTGGGATTCTGTCTCTGCCCCCTGTCTGCCAAGTGTCCGACTCATGATCTCAGCTCAGGTCTTGATCTCGGGGTCGTGAATTCAAGCCTCGCGTGGGGCTCCGTGCTGGGTGTGAAGTCTACTTAAATAACAACAATAATAATAATATTTAAAGTGCTCCTAGGTCCCACTTATACCCAGAAAGTGACTGTGTATGTGAATTGGCCATGGAGATATAACCCGAGGGCCAAATAAATGTAACTCTTGGCCAAATGCAGCACGAAAGAAATCGCATCATCCTCTCTCGATCCACAGCCAGAGACCGGTCGTGGCATCCACAAGACTGCTCAGAACCTAGACAAACAGCGGCCACCTCGGGATGAGGAAGTCACTGTGGCAGCGGGCCAGCAGGACCCCTATTCTTGCTGTGTCTGCACTGGAGGCGGACACATTCCCTCTGGAAGCAAGAAATGCTCTGGGGTTCAGGGATCATTCAGGGTCAGGGCAGGGGGGCAAGGCAGGGGGAAAAAACCTGGAGAGAGATGTTATAAATGTCCTGCTGACAATGCAGGTGCACGCCGAAGCCACCGGTCAGAGAAGTGAAAGCACTCTGCCTTACCGATGCCCCAAGTCAGGGGAAAAGTTCTTGCTGGCGACCTGGAAATAAATGGGAGACCAGATCTACATGGCCACGCCTGGTGCCCGCTGAATGCTGTTATTGTCGCTGGCCACGTGCCATGATCATCTGTCACTCAAATACTAGCTCATTCCATTCAGTCCTTTCCCAACAACTGTGAGGTCGTGAGCCTTATTATTAGTCATCCTTCCATCACAGATAAGAAAATGGAGGTTCAGAGAGACGAGATGTGCCCACAGTCCATCATGCTGGAGCACAGACTACGACCCAGATTTCTCACTTTCCCCTCTAACACTGTCACTGGGGAAAAAAAAAAAAAAAGGCTTTTTGTTGTTTTCAAAGGCAGTAGACAAACAGAGATAGGAAGCCTGCATTTATTGAGCACCTACTATGGCCGGGTGCCACACACAGCATTTTCACACGTCTGCTCATTTCGTCTTTTCCCGCAGTCCTGCCCCCGGGTTATTATCACCCCCTTTCGGTAACGGTCAATGGAGGCTCAAAGGGGCGAGGTACCTTCTCTGCATCACTCTGCCGGTGTGGGGCTCCGAAGGGACTCGGCATGTTTAAGAAGGAACCCAGGGATTCTCCAGGAAGGAAGCTCCCTGCGCACCAGAGTGCCACCCTCACCCCTACTCTCTAAGACCTTGCCAGACTACTCTTCTCTTCCAGGAGATCCAGTCTGTGCATACTCCACGGCCCTCAGAGGAGCCCCCGGCTCTGCTGGCTGGGTCCAGCCAAGAGAGGGATGTCTGAGCTAAAATAGCAACGCGAGGGATTCCAAGACAGAGACAGAGACAGACAGAGAGAACCTGAAGGGCAAGGAGGGTGGGTAGGGGGAGGCTGGGAGGGGGCAGGTAGAAAAGAAAGGGTCAGGAGGACTGAAGAGGAAGGACAGGAATGGCAGAGGAAGCAGAGGGCGGGGGAAGGAGCAGGCGTCTGGGGGCAGACATACCTAATTTTTGTAATAAAGGAAAAATTAAACTTCTTTACTTAATATATTTAGTCCCTAATCTGTACCCATCTCTGTACTAAGCATCGTCAAGACAGATCAAGTCCGCTCTCGCAAGCAATTGTAAAATGATGCCTAACTAGTGGGGCGTCAAGATGTGGGACAACTTTCCGTGTGGGCAAGGGGAGGAAAGGCCTTCCAGCCAAAGGGAACAGCATACACAAAGACCCGGGAATGTCAGAGCGCATGGAGTCTAGGACGGGCAAGGAGCTAGTTAAGGTTGCAGCAAAGAACAGAACAGAGCCAGAAGTGAGGCAGGGTTAGATCACTCTAGAAATGGAGACTTTATCTGAGGACCAGCGTCTAAAATTGTCATTCAAGGATCCCCGAGGGGCACCTGGGTGGCTCACTCGGTTAAGTATCCTGACTCTTGACTTCGGCTCAGGTCATGATCTCATGGTTCATGAGATCGAGTCCCACGTCAGGCTCCATGCTGACAGTGTGGAGCCTGCTTAAGATTCTCTCTCCCTCTCTCTCCCCCCCTCCCCACCTTCTCTCTCTCTCTCTCTCTCTCTCTCAATAAATAAATAAATAAATAAATAAATAAATACACTTTTTAAAAAAAGGATCCCCCAGAATCTGCTGATTTATACTTAGGGATTTATGTGAGTGCTCAGCAAGAACTTTTAAAACTTTGATGTGGGGGCGCCTGGGTGGCGCAGTCGGTTAAGCGTCCGACTTCAGCCAGGTCACGATCTCGCGGTCCGTGAGTTCGAGCCCCGTGTCAGGCTCTGGGCTGATGGCTCGGAGCCTGGAGCCTGTTTCCGATTCTGTGTCTCCCTCTCTCTCTGCCCCTCGCCCGTTCATGCTCTGTCTCTCTCTGTCCCAAAAATAAATAAACGTTGAAAAAAAAAAAAATTTAAAAAAAAAAAAACAAAAAAAAAAAAACTTTGATGTGTTCACCAAATACCAGCACGTCCTGGATCCTCTCCCTGACAACCAGCATGGAATTGCAGTGGCCACGTGATGTTTTTGCCTGGGATCACTTTGGGGTCTAGTAATAATGTTTCAATTGTCCCAGGACAAGGGGGAAAGAAAGGAAGTAGAGTTGATATGCGGATGACGTGTTTGTGGCAGTTAAAGGCCAATTGGTGGCTTGCTATGACAGGGAAGTGTTCCTAGAAAAAAGGGTAGGAAGATTGGGTCTCCACACCACCCAAAGTAATAAAGGCAGTGGAACTCAAAAGGACCTGTGCCAAAACAGCAATCTATCCTCAGTAAGTGGCAAATTAGCTTCAACAAAACAACATCATCTATCATATTAACGAAATAACACTAATTTGAATTTTATCACTTTTCTTTGTACATAGTTTCTAATTTGTGTTAGTCTTACAGCTGTTTATGAATTTTCGTCATTGATTCTAAAACATAATTCTTGTCACATGTTGACTCTGAAATTGGGATGCATCTTAAAATCTATAGCCTCTTATAATTACAACTGACAGCACTTTTTCTGTCTTCATGCTACGTAAAATAATTACACATCAAAAAAAATAATTATGTATCTTACAATGGATGGTGGATCAGATTCACATGAAGACCGAATTGATACCTAGTTTTGTTTGTAAATAGCTGAGCAATACTAAAATAAAAAGTGGTTAAGCCCATATGAAGTCCATAGAATATTCTTTATAAAAATAGTTTACATAGGGATGCCTGGGTGGCTCTGTAGTTTAGGCATCTGACTCTTGATTTCAGCTCAGGTCATGGTCCCAGGGTCATGGGATCGAGCCCCATGTTGGGCTCTGTGCTGAGCATGGATCCTACTTAAGATTCTCTCTGTGTCTCTCTGTCTGTCTGTCTCTCTGTCTCTCTCTCTCCCTCCCTCCCTCCTTCCCTCTGCCCCTTTCCCTCACTTGTGCTCTCTCTCTCTCTTTAAAAAACATAGTTTATATAGTACTCAAGTTGGAGTACCAAATATAATCACAGAAGTCATATTTCCATATTAGAAAGACATTCTAGCACTACACCAGATAGAAATAGGCCAGTTTTGCAGGAAAGCAACTGAGAAATTATGAGAACATATATATAGAAAAATATATGTAAATATGGAAAGATGATGACATAACTTGAAGAGACATGCAGGAGGCAGAATCAGTGGGAGGTGTGAAGATGTGGGGAAAAAGAAAGAGTGGTGGGAGGGCCCAAGGAGGATGCTGGGTTTCTGGATGGGATGGAGTAGCACCTCCTAGGTACAGAAAAGTAATCAAGGTTGAGATCGTATTGTTGTAGCAGTAATCATGGTGATTGTGACAGTGGCATTAAGAGCTGTGGTGGTGATGGTGGTGGTGGTGATGATAATAGGGTGATGGAGATGATGGAAGTGGTGATGATGGTGATGATGGGGGTGATGGCAGTGTTGGCTGTGATGGTGGCGGTAGAGGTGATAATGATGGTAATGGTGGCGATGATGGTGATGATGGAAGTGGTGATGATGGTGGTGGTGGTGATGGTGGTGGTGATGGTGATGATGGTGATGATGGTGATGATGGTGGTGGTGTTGGGAGTGGTGGTGATGGTGGCGGTTATGGCGATAAGGGTAATGGTGATGATGGTGGTGACGGTGATGATGGTGGTGATGTTGGTAGTGGTAGTGATGGTGGCGGTTATGGCGATAAGGGTAATGGTGATGATGGTGGTGATGGTGATGATGGTGGTGATGTTGGTAGTGGTAGTGATGGTGGCAGTTATGGCGATAGGGTAATGGTGATGATGGTGGTGATGATGGTGATGATAGTGATGATGGCAGTGGTGGTGATGATGGTAATGGTGGTGATGGCAGTGGTGGTGATGATGGTGGTGATGGTGATGATGGTGGTGATGGTGGTGATGATGGTGGTGATGGTGATGATGGTGGTGATGGTGGTGATGGTGATGATGGTGGTGATGGTGGTGATGATGGTGATGGTGGTGATGATGGTGGTGATGGTGGTGATGATGGTGGTGACAGTGATGATGGTGATGATGGTGATGATGATGGTGGTGATGGTGGTGGTGACAGTGATGATGGTGGTGATGGTGATGATGATGGTGGTGATGGTGGTGGTGACAGTGATGATGATGGTGGTGATGGTGATGATGATGGTGGTGATGGTGGTGGTGACAGTGATGATGGTGGTGATGGTGATGATGATGGTGGTGATGGTGGTGGTGACAGTGATGATGGTGGTGATGGTGATGATGATGGTGGTGATGGTGGTGGTGACAGTGATGATGGTGGTGATGGTGATGATGGTGGTGATGATGGTGGTGGTGATGGTGGTGATGCTGGTGTTGATGGTGGTGGTGACAGTGATGATGGCAGGGTGGTGATGATGGTGATGGTGGTGATGATGGTGGTGATGATGCTAATGATGGTGATGATGGCAGTGGCGGTGATGGTGGTGATGATGGTGGTGATGGTAGTGATGACAGTGGTGATGATGGCAGTGGTGGTGATGGTGGTGGTGACACTGATGATGGCAGTGGTGGTGATGATGGTGGTGGTGGTGGTGATGGTGGTGATGATGGTGATGATGGCAGTGGTGGTGATGGTGGTGGTGATGGTGGTGGTGTTGGTAGTGGTGGTGATGGTGGCGGTTATGGCAATAAGGGTAATGATGGGGGTGGTGATGGTGATGATGGCGGTGGTGATGATGGTGGTGATGGTGGTGATGGTGGTGGTGATGGTGGTGATGGTGGTGGTGGTGGTGGTGATGGTGGTGGTGGTGGTGGTGATGGTGGTGATGGCAGAGGTGGTGATGGTGGTGGTGATGGTGGTGGTGATGGTGGTGGTGATGGTGGTGGTGATGGTGATGATGGCAGTGGTGGTGGTGATGGCAGTGGTGGTGATGGTAGTGGTGATGGTGGTGGTGATGGTGGTGGTGGTGGTGGTGATGGTGGCGGTTATGGCAATAAGGGTAATGATGGGGGTGGTGATGGTGATGATGGCGGTGGTGATGATGGTGGTGATGGTGGTGATGGTGGTGGTGATGGTGGTGATGGTGGTGGTGGTGGTGGTGATGGTGGTGGTGGTGGTGGTGATGGTGGTGATGGCAGAGGTGGTGATGGTGGTGGTGATGGTGGTGGTGATGGTGGTGGTGATGGTGGTGGTGATGGTGATGATGGCAGTGGTGGTGGTGATGGCAGTGGTGGTGATGGTAGTGGTGATGGTGGTGGTGATGGTGGTGGTGGTGGTGGTGATGGTGGCGGTTATGGTGATAAGGGTAATGGTGGTGGTGGTGATGGTGATGTGATGATGATGGTGATGGGGGTGGTGGTGGTGTTGGTGATGGTGGTGAGAAAATTGGTTTTAAGTAGCGAAAATGGTAGTGGTGGTAGTGGTGGTGATGGTGGTGATGATGGCGGTGGTGGTGATGGTGGTGATGATGGCAGTGGTGGTGATGGTGGTGATGGTGGTGATGATGGCAGTGGTGGTGATGGTGGTGATGATGGCAGTGATTGTGATGGTGGCGGTGATGGTGGTGGTGATGGCAGTGGTGGTGATGGTAGTGGTGATGGTGGTGATGGTGGTGGTGATGGTGGTGATGATGGTGGTCATGTTGGTAGTGGTGGTGATGGTGGCGGTTATGGCGATAAGGGTAATGGTGGTGGTGGTGATGGTGATGATGGCGAGTAAAACAGTGATAGTGGTGGTAGTGATGGTGATGTGATGATGATGGTGATGGGGGTGGTGGTGGTCGTATTGGTGAGAAAACTGGTTTTAAGTAGCGAAAATGGTAGTGGTGGTAGTGGTCATGAGATAATGATTAATACAGTAGAATCATAATCATGATGTTATACCAGGAGGCCTAGAAGGAAAAGTGGCCACACTGGGGACTGGCCACTACTTTTTCAAGCATCTACTGGGAAAGAGCCTCCCTTCTCCAGGCCTCATCCATAAAATGAAAATCACACCTCTCTCCTCCTGTCGTGACGGTAGGCATCAGCCTCACTCTCTAATCAATCACACGATGGGGAATAAAACCTGTGTGAACACTAGAACCAACGGATTCCCCCCACAGCAGGGAATAACCATTATTTACCCATAAAAATATTTCAAGGGTTATTAGCATGTAAACTGTGATTAATTAAATTCACAAAAAATTGTTTCTGAGGCATGCAAATGAGATGGTTCCTGCTGGGTGGCACTGAGGCTTTACTCTTCCAGCGGCTGCTGGAGGGCACAGTGGGGCGAAGTCACTCAACACATCTCCTCCAGAAACTTTGGAAAAACTATAGGGTCCCGCTGAAAGGTGGCTCTTCCCCGATCTCTTCCACATTCATCCTTCTGGGTCAGGTCTACACAATGAACGGGATAGATTTGGATGCTGGCGTGCCCATTTCGAATCTATTCGCATCCATGAGTCCTGAAGGGACCCAAAAATTATGGAGCTTGAAGGAACCAAAAGGGAGACAATCGGCTGTCTTTTAGTCCACTCTGACCGCTCTGCCCAGGAAAGGGCCAAGACTAGCTCAAGGTTATACTGACTCCTTTCCAGGGCTTTCCATATGCTACCCTAATTCTTACAGGGTTTTTTTCATGAAGTCGGTGAGACCCTGGATCTCACACCCAAAGGAAGCTGGCCCAGATTAGCAGCCAGAGGAAAGGGACAAGGAGACATTGGGAGGTGGGGGTCGGGCTGAGTTGTGCTTTAGTGACCTCCAGATCCAAAGGGTGGGTCCACTGTCTCTGTCTTTCAAGCCTCTAGATATCCAAATGGCTGAAGCTCTAGGCCCTGGTGCCACACTGGGCCCGTGAGGGTTTCAACTACCCAAGAACGTGTCCAGATCCCCAGCCCCCACCTTGGTACAGACCATCTTCAACAAGAGCCCTTCTCCCTGCAAACTCCCCATGAGTCCAGTCTTCTGTTTCTCCCAACCCCAGAAGTGTCCATATCAGCATAGACACCTACCCCCACCAGGCTGCCAAGGGAAGGAAAGCACTGTGTGTGCCAGTGGCAGGTGCGTGTCGAGGACAGACCCTCTCCTACTAGGACCCGGGTCCAGCTGCAGCTACCTTTCCCTACACTCAGCCGGGGGCTGTGTTGTGTGTTTTCACACACGGCCCTGTAAGTGACAGCATTGCTCAGATGAGGAAATGGGGTCAGCTGTGCCTCGGGGACGGCAGCTGCACCAGGAACCTTCAATGAGACAGGCAAATCCCCTGCACAGGCCGCGATGCCCCACACCATGGACAGCTACCAGTATAGCAAGACGAGGCTCAAAGAGTTCCGCTCTCCCCCAGAATGCTTCCTTAATAATTGAGGGCAGCCTTTGGCCCAGTGTCCGGGGGCCTGGTTGTTAACCCTTGACTCCTCTGCCGCTTTGCTCCTGGAGGCCCATGAGACTGCTTTGAGTGTGGCAGGTTGGGAGCTCTCAGATGTAATGCCTTTGAAGAACGAGAGGCGGCCTTTCTGGAAAAAACACAGCTCTCGGGTAGGATCAGGAGGGAGACACAGAAAGACCAGGCCCGTAGTTGGGACAAAGGAATCAGGGAGAACAGAGCTTGGCCCAGGAACGGGTCCCGGAGACATAACCATCCCTGAGCCCTGGAACTCAAGCAATCCCACTCCTGTAGGCCTGCAGATCAGGTCACCCAAATACCAGGAAGCAGCAGACACCAGAAACTGAGAACCTGCCCGTCTGGCATCCGGGCAGCTGCGGGGTCTGTGAGGTCAAGTGTGAAGGGGCCCAATAATAACAACAGGGAGACCTGATACTTAATAGAACTGGAAACAAGGCAGAACACGGCAGGAAAACTCAGATCTCTTTTGAGTCTAAACCACTCCCTCACGTCACTCCATGCAGAACGAGCCTAGAACAATCTCGGGTTCCTCTTGTCCTTCCTGCGTGCAGCCAACCTCTCTGAAAGACCAGACCTCTGCTACTTCTCCACATCATTCCTGCCCACAGACTTTTGGGGTCCTCTTAGGGAAACCCAGACCCTTGGCCTCATAAATAACCTTCAGGAGGGGCGCCTGGATGGCTCAGTCGGTTGAGCATCCGACTTCGGCTCAGGTCATGATCTCACAGTTCATGGGTTCGAGCCCCACATCGGGCTCTGTGCTGACAGCTCAGAGCCCGGACCCTGTCTCGGATTCTGTGTCTCCCTCTCTCTCTGCCCCTTCTCTGCTTGCGCTCTGTCTCTCTCTCTCTCTCTCAAAAATAAATAAACATTAAAAAAATTTTTAATAAATAAAAAAAAATTTTTAATAAATAAGTAACCTTTAGGGGACCTTACACTTGACTGAGCTGGTGTCATGGTTGGCTACAGTGGTTCCAAAACCTGTTGGGCGTCCAGATCGCCTGGGGATATTTTTTCTCTGCAATTAACAAGACAGGTGCACAGAAGAGATACATGCAGTCATAAATTGAAGCAGTGTCAGAGGGCACAGAGTCAGAACGTAATTTTTCCACCTAACTCAGTCCTGCTGTCCCCACTTCCAGTCCCCACAGGTGACCGGTGTAATAATTCTAAGGGGTGTCCCTTCCAGAAAGAGTCACGTATATACAAGCAGACGTGAAAATACCCCCCAACCTCCCCACCCGCTCCAAGTGGAAGCACACATCCTAAAGATTTTCATCATCCTGCTTTTTACACTTAATATTTATGGGAGAAGATCTGTCTCATAATTTTAAACAGCTATGGATAATCATAACTTATTTAATGGGTCCCCTTGTGACAGGCGTTTAAGAAGTGACTAAGTGCACGGCGTTTATTCCTCGAGACCACCTCACGAGACACTCGTGTGTTATTCCTGTCGGACAGTTCAACGTATTTCGAAGGCCAAGTCTTTGTATCACCTAAAATGATTTGAATAGGAGTCCTGTGATATCGTGATTTGTAATAAGAAATAATTTGGTCTCTGTCCCTGTTTCTGGCACAGAACTCCTAAAACCCTTGGAACTCCCCAAGCGATGAGAGCAATCAAGGGGACACGATCTTCAGAGCAAACCCCTTTTCCACCACATCTGACTTCATGGTACTGAGGTGACTTTTGGAAAGCACCTAAGGATGGGCACCTGTTGCCAGGGAAACCAACCATGTGATTGGAGGGACTTTCAGCCCACCCCCCTCAAACCCCAAGGAGGGGAGAGGGGCAGGAGGGTGAATGGCCACCAAGGCCACGATTTAATCAGTCGTGGCTGTGTGGTAAAGCCTCCACAAAAACCCAGAGGAGAGCTTCCGCGTTGGGGACCACGTGGATCTGCAGGGAGATGGGTGCCCAGGTGGAGCCTGGAAAATCTGTGCCCTTTCCCCATACCTTGCCCTATGCAGCTCTTCTATGTGTTCCTGAGCCACATCCTTTTATAACAAACTGGCGATCTCGCAAGTGACATGTTTCTCTGAGTTTCATGAGCTGGTCCAGCAAATCAATGGAACCCAAGGATGGGGTAGTGGGAACCCCCAATGTATAGCGGGCCAGAAGCACAGGTGACAGAGGAGCCGAGGCGGCGGAACAGCATGGAAGGTTTTTTTTTTTGCGTCTCGCGTCCATGAAATACTACCAGACCAACTCTAAACCACCCTGCACACCTAGAAAACCGATCGGAGGATTAACACGACAATCTGTACAACCTGAACCACAGAACTCAGCAGGTACACGGCGCGGAGAGGTGAACTGGGGGGGGTGGGGGGGAGAAGCCGCTGAGGGCAGGGAGCTGGTGGAGAGAGGATGGAGGCGGGAGAGTACGGGGAAAAGCGCCCCCCCCCCAAAGCAGCTGGAGAGAAAGTGTTAAAGTGGAAACAGCCGCAGGGGCTGAACTAAAAAGGGAGGAAGGAGAAAGGAGAGGGTTTCAATTCCATTAAGACTCTATAAACGGGGAGCGCAGAGGCTGAAACTCTGCAGCTGATACCTGGTGGTGCCCTGGTGGGAAGGACGAATCCCCGGGAGCAGAGTGGAGTCCGGGGGTCTTCAGGCCACACGGGAGAGGCGGTTCCCCTGCTGGGAGGACATCTGGTAGAGTCCGCGTGGCCACCTCGGCAGACCCCAAAGAAAAACCACATTCGCTGGTGCTGGAACACGGTCCCTGGGGGTGAAGCCTGGTGCCAGACGCGTGTCGTGATTTGCCATAATCCCTGAAACGCTGCTGCTACACTATCGCGCGAACGTTTTCTGGGGCAGGCTGGCACCCGGTCGCGGTCTCTGGGCCTCGGCAGCAGCACAGTCTCTCGAACGTTCCTGGGTGCGGCCGGGACCGGCCATCGGCCATCGCTCGGTGAGACCCTCCCGCAGAGGGGCGGAATGGGTCAAAGCCACAGTCCCTCAGAAGTAAGGGGTCAGGAGAAACAGCCGCATCTGAGACAAAACTCAGGAGGGAGGTGCCGTTTGGTCACAGACGGTGTTAAAGCAGGGAGTAGACAGAAGCCGAAGACAAAGGATGGGAGCGCGATTGCTGATCGGGGAGAACTGGAGATCTGATAAGAGACTGGGTGGCTGGATGACGCCATTTTCGCCACTCTGGCGCATGCGCATACGCACCTACAAGCGCCACAACCATCCACCCCATATACTAAGCAGCACCATCTAGTGGAGAACGGAGCAATTACACTAAGCCCCGTCCAACTGGGTCAACCTCGCTCTTCAGAAACCCGAGTCTCTCCGCCTGCTTGGTTTACGGACTATAAAGTGCTTCACAGTTTGACTTCTAGGAGAAAACGAAATAATCTCAGTCGTATTGCAGTCTGTTATCTGGTCCATCTATTCAATTTTCTTTTTTTTTTTTTGGTTCTTTTCTTTTTCTTGGTTCTTTTCTTTTTCTTGAATATGAAAAGAAAAAATTTATTTTTATTTTCAGTTTTTATTAAAAATATTTTTCTTTAATTTTTTTCTACTATATTTTTTATTTTTTGTAAATTTTTCAAATTCTATTTTACTTCCATAATTTCATTTTATTCTATTTCATGGTATTCATTTTTTTCAAAATTTCAAATGTTTTCCTTTTTTTTTTTCTTTTTCCTTTTTTTCTCTAATCTATCAAGCCCCTTTTAACACCCAGACCAAAACACACCTAGGATCTAGCATCATTTATTTGATTTTTTGGTGTGGATGTGTTTTTTTTTTACTTTTTAATTTATTTTTTTTCTTTTTTTTAACCTTATTCATTCCTTTTCTTCCTTCAAAATGACAAAACAAAGAAATTCACCCCAAAAGAAAGAGCAGGAAGAAACGATAGCCAGGCGGCAAGGATGGATAAGGCAGAGTGGTGAATCAGCGATATAGAGGACAAACTTATGGAGAATAACGAAACAGAAAAAAGAGGGAGATTAAGGCAAAAGAGCACGACTTAAGAATTAGAGAAATCAGTGACTCATTAAAAAAGAACAACATCAGAATCATACGGGTCCCAGAAGAGGAAGAGAGAGAAGTAGGGGTAGAAGGGTTATGTGAGCAAATCATAGTGGAAAACTTTCCTAACCTGGGGAAAGACACAGACATCAAAATCCAGGAAGCACAGAGGACTCCCATTAGATGCAAAATAACCGACCACCAACAAGGCATATCATAGTCAAATTCACAAAATACTCAGTCAAGGAAAGAATCATGAAAGCAACAAGGGAAAAAAGTCCTTAACCTACAAGGGAAGACAGATCAGGTTTGCAGCAGACCCATTCACAGAAACTTGGCAGGCCACAAAGGAGTGGCAGGATATATTCAATGTGCTGAATTGGAAAAATATGCAGTCAAGAATTCTTTATCCAGCAAGGCTATCATTCAAAATACAAGGACAGATTAAAAGTTTCCCAGACAAACAAAAAGTTTGCTATACTTTCTGTGAAGTCAGCATTGCCTTCGTTCCAAAACCAAAGAACCCACTAAAAAAGAGAACAATAGACCAATTTCCCTGATGAACATGGATGTGAAAATCCTCAACAAGATATTAGCCAACTGGATCCAACAATACATTAAAAAAATTATTCACCACGACCAGGTGGGATTTGTACCTGGAATGCAGGGCTAGTTCAATATCCACAAAACAATTAACGTGATTCATCACATCAATAAAAGAAAGGACAAGAATCAAATGATCCTCTAAATAAATGCAGAGAAAGCATTTGACAAAATACAACATCCTTTCTTAATAAAAACTCTCAAGAAAGTAGGGATAGAAGGATCATACCTCGAGATCATAAAAGCCATATACAAAAGACCCAATGCTAATATCATCCTCAATGGGGAAAAACTGAGAGCTTTCCCCCTAAGGTCAGGAACAAGACAGGGATGTCCTCTCTCACCACTGTTATTCAACACAGTATTGGAAGTCTTAGCCTCAGCAATCAGACAACACAAAGAAATAAAAGGCATCCAAATCAGTTAGGAGGAGGTCAGACTTTCACTCTTTGCAGATGACGTGATACTCTATATGGAAAACCCAAAAGATGCCACCAAAAAACTGCTAGAACTGATCCATGAATTCAGCAAAGTCGCAGGATATAAAGTCAATGCACAGAAATCAGTTGCATTCCTATACACCAACAATGAAGCAACAGAAAGAGAAATCAAGGAACTGATCCCATTTACAATTGCACCGAAAATCGTAAAATACCCAGGAATAAATCTAACCAAAGAGGTGAAAAATCTATACACTGAAAACTATAGAAAGCTTATGAAAGAAATGAAAGAAGACACAAAAATATGGGAAAATATTCCATGCTCCTGGATAGGAAGAAGAAATATTGCTAAAATGTCAATACTACCCAAAGCAATCTACAGATTCAATGCAGTGGCTATCAAAATATCACCAGCATCCTTCACAGATCCAGAACAAACAATCCTAAAATTTGTATGGAGCCAGAAAAGACCCCGAATAGCCAAAGCAATCTTGAAAAAGAAAACCAAAGCAGGAGGCATCACAATCTCGGTCTTCAAGCTGTATTACAAAGCTGTAATCATCAAGACAGTATGGTACAGGCACAAAAATGGACACTCACTTCAATGGAACAGTATAGAGAACCCAGAAATGGACCCACAAATGTATGGCCAACTGATCTTTGACAAAACAGAAAATAATATCCAATGGAATAAAGACAGTCTCTTCAGCAAGTGGTGCTGGGAAGACTGGACGGCGACATGCAGAAGAATGAACCTGGACCACTTTCTTACATGATACACAAAAATAAACTCAAAATGGATGAAAGACCTCAATGTAAGACAGGAAGCCATCAAAATCCTCGAGGAGAAAGCAGGCAAAAACCTCTTTGAAATTTCCCACAGCAACTTCTTACTCCACACGCCTCCAGAGGCAAGGGAAACAAAGGCAAAAATGAACTACTGGAACCTCATCAAAATAAAAAGCTTCTGCACAGCCAAGGAAACAATCAGCAAAACTAAAAGGCAGCTGACAGAATGGGAGAAGATATATGCAAACGACATATCAGATAAAGGATTAGTATCCAAAATCTATAAAGAACTTATCAAACTCAACACCCAAAAACAAATAATCCAGTGAAGAAATGGGCAAGAGACATGAATAGACACTTCTCCAAAAAAGACATCCAGATGGCCAACCGACACATGAAAAAATGCTCAACATCACTCATCATCAGGGAAATACAAATCAAAACCACCATGAGGTATGCTCTTACACCTGTCAGAATGGCTAACATTAACAACTCAGGCAACAACGGATGTTGGCAAGGATGTGGAGAAAGAGGATCTCTTTTGCATTGTTGGTGGGAACACAAGCGGGTGCAGCCACTCTGGAAAACAGTATGGAGGTTCCTCAAAAAATTAAAAACAGAACTACCCTATGACCCAGCAATTGTGCTACTAGGCATTTATCCACGGGATACAGGTGTGCGGTTTCGAAGGGACACATGCACCCCCATGTTTATAGCAGCACTATCAAAAATAGCCCAAGTATGGAAAGAGCCCAAATGTCCATCAGTGGATGAATGGATAAAGAAGATGTGGTATTTATACACAATGGACTATTACTCAGAAATGAGATAATAAAATCTTGCCATTTGCAACTACGTGGATGGAACTGGAGGGTATTATGCTAAGTGAAATTAGTCAGTCAGAGAAGGACAAAAATCATATGACTTCACTCATAGGAGGACTTTAAGAAACAGAACAGATGAACACAAGGGAAGGGAAACAAAAATAATATAAAAAACAGGGAGGGGAACAAAACATAAGAGACTCTTCAATATGGAGAACAAACAGAGGGCTACTGGAGGGGTTGCGGGAGGGGGGATGGGCTAAATGGGGAAGGGGCACTAAGGAATCTACTCCTGAAGTCACTGTTGCACCATGTGCTGATTTGGATGTAAATTAAAAATAAAAATAAAAATAAAGCAGCACAGGTGACAAACTGCAAGTGGTGTTTGAAGTGCGGGGGCAGTCTTGTGGGACCGAGCCCTTGACCTGTGGGATCTGACGCTGTCTCTGGGTGGTGTCAGAGAATCGCTTGGTGTGGGGGAAAAACTCAGTCAATGGTGCTGGTGTCAGAATTGTAAATCCTCAATCCCGGCTTCCTTGTAGAATTCCTTGGGGAGCCAGGCTGCCCCTCAGAGCTTCTGGTCCCAGCAGCCCGCTCCCTGGCCTTGGCCGCTGGAGCCTGTGTAAGGACTGGCCAGTCTTCGTTTTTATTTTGTATTAAGGTTCCTGGAGACTGCTGCCTCCAGGCTGTTTCTCAGGACACTAATCTTTATGGCCCTCGCCTGCTGGGGCGAGGTAGGCGGGGTAGCATTTGACCTGGGGACACAGTCGCTGCAGAATAGTAACTGGGCAGTTAACCCTGCAGGATCTCTGTGGGGCTGCCCCTCCCAGCTGGGACTGGTGGCTTTGGGTTCAGTCCCTTAGACTGGGATGTTGAGCTGGACACACATGAAAAGAAAGACACCTAGAGGGGCAGAGAGAATGGAGACGGATAACCGGGAGAGGCAGAGAGGCAGAGGGCTGTGTCCTCATCCACAGCTCTACAAAGGTGACTCAAAGAGGAACTGGTTCAAGAGCATTTTCAAACAGATAAGCTAATAAATAAATCACTTAAGGGGCGCCTGGGTGGCTCAGTCGGTTAAGCACCCGACTTCAACTCAGGTCATGATCTCGCAGTTCGAGAGTTCGAGCCCTGCATCGGGCTCTGTGCCGACAGCTCAGAGCCTGGAGCCTGCCTTGGATTTTGTGTCTCCCTCTCTCTCTGCCCCTCCCCCATTCATGCTCTCTCTCAAAAATAAACATTACCCAAAAAATGTTAATTAATAAAAAAAAGAATTGTTCTCTGAGGGGAAAAAATACATGTGCATATACATGTCCATACATACATACATATTTATCCACACGCACCTATATGCATATATACGCATTCATTATAAATTTTGCCAATATAAAGGTTGTGCAGTATAGTTTATCGATAATGATAAAACACACAGTACTCTTTACTGTAAATTCCATATAGCCAAATAATGCTCATAGAACGCTTTTGTTGGTTTCTCCTGATCCCTTACATCTCTAGCCTTCCTAAAGCTGCATTTCAGCTATGACTTGACAATTCTTTTCCTATTCACAATGTAACGGCTACTGATACGGCGCTTTCTGGTTTAACCTGCCTTTTTCCCATCACTTCCTCAACTCAACAATGAACAAGGCCCTGAGTTGTAGCATTTGCCTATGTCTGTGGGACAAGTACCTCCACTGTGACCGATTTCAAGTCACCACGGTCCCTGGAAGGCAGGGCTGGCGATGTGTGATTGTACGGCATGTAGGAGTCCCCCCCCCCCGCCCCTACAGAGACCGCGGACGTGAATCAATTCAAGGCTTAGGTGAAAGTAAAATGTAGTAAAGCAATTCAGAAGCAACGTGCTCTGAGTACTCATCACCTTTGTTTTTAACAAGACGTATTTAATTATAGGTTTACACAATTTTTCAACGATGGCTGTATTGAATAACTGGCTCACAGCATTTCTGAACATTTAACGACCAGCCCTTGTTGGCCGAAGGAAGCTGGCTCCGGCTGCTCTCTGCTATTCCCCAGTGGCTGGGAGGGCTGCCCTCAGCCCTCGGCCGTCATCCCTCTCCAGGAATCATTCACAGCTGCAGAGATCCATTTCTCGCCAGCTCACATCTCCTTTATGGGGGTAACTCACATCCAATGAGTGGTTGACGTGCAGATATAAGAGCTCAGACCATTGCCCCAGCTTGAGACATCTGCTCCTTAGCTCTACTGTGGATCCCGACGTCCCGATCTCTGCCGCATCCCGGTTCCTTCTGTTCCCCTAGGAGAATGGATCTTGAGATCCCGGTAAACTTTATGCATGTGGCTCTCCCTCTCAGAATCTGCTTCCCAGGGGGCCCAATCTTCACTCTGGGGTCCGGGTGGATGGAGAGGTCCCACCTGGAACATTTCTGCTGGTTTTCATGGAGGAAGGATAGAGCGATCCCTCAGGGGTCTCACTTCTGCTCACAACCCACTGGTCCAAGCGAAACCCACGATCCTACCTGGCCATCCTACCTTGCTCCCTAAAAATGAGAGATACGGAATATTTGGCCACCAGCACTAGAGATTGCCACTGCACAGTCACAAAGCTGGGAAACAGCCGCTCTGGGGTGTGACTCCAGGTACCTTCTACTTTCACTCTATGCTCTTTCCTCCAGGCCATTTGAGGATGGAGACTCCTTGCTAGGTCCTGAGAATATGAAGATGAATAATACGAGCTCCGCTCTGAGGCACCCACAACTCTAAAGGTGATATACAGTCTTGTCAGGTCAGAAATGCACACACAGACTGAATCTTGGTATCCCGAGGAGACTCCTGAGAGATCAGCTGTCTGGGGCGGCAAATACACTCCACCCTTGCCTCTCACATCCACTGCAGACATCACTAATCGATCGTGGCACTCCCTCCGCCCAGCCCGGGTGGGCAAGACCTCCATTCCTGACTCTGGGCAGGCATTACCAATCGATCAGAGAAGTGCATAACTTGAAACTAGTTGCCACTGTGAAACCATCCATTTTCAATCCGAGGAAACTGAAGCCAGAGAAGAAAAGTTCATAAACCGCACACAGGGCAAGTGTGGGTGGTCACAGTGACACTGAAGCGAAAACCTATGTGCAGGAAGGACGGGGACGGTCTGCCTGAAGCCTCCCCCTGAGTGCTCAGCGCAAGGGGGCGGAAGGCCAGCCTCAGCCCAGAGCTTCCCCCAGTAACCCTCCTTGATAACAACACTGATAGCAAAGCCAGTATTTGCTGTGTACGGAGCCCGTTCCACGCATGAGGTCCAGCAGTAAGTCATCTCAACACACTTATCTCTTCTCATCCTTCTACCATCCCGAGGCGGTTGTCAGCCATTGGCGGCATGATGTCAGTCCATTTCAAAGACCGAGAAACTGAGACTCGGGGGCTGATGATACTAAGTCTCGTACTGAGCGAGTATTTATAATGTGGCAGGCGATCCTCAGAATAGCCCGGCGAATGGGCTACTATCACCCCCATTTTACAGATAGGAAACTTGGGGCTTAGTGAGGTTGTGTCCATTGGCCTCAGGTGACCGAGGTGGGACCGGAATCCAGACAGTCTATGCCGATGACAGTGAATGGTGAGAAATAGAGAAGTAGGATTTGAAACCCTCCCCCATTAGCCTGTTGCCCTCAACCACTAAGCTGCCCCGGCAGTGCCCACTGCCCATCTCAGGGTGGTGCTAGGGAGGGGCTTCGAGCCAAGTCTGGGACCCGGAGGCCACGCGGTCTGCAGAACAGGGCAGGACAATGGACTGGAATGCGGCGCCCCAGGCAAGAGGTGACCAGCCGACCAGAAGCCGTGATCAGGGACACTCTACCTCCCCACGGCCAAGTGCAATGCCTAGCATAGGTTAGGCACCATGAGATACTTGGATGGTGGTTGTTTCAGTTTCACATTTACTACAGAGCAAACCATCCCAAAAGACGGTGGCTCAAAACAACCATTATTTGATTTCGCTCACGACTCGGTAGATTTGCTGGGCCGGCTCACCGCAGCTGGATGGTCTCAGGCCATTCCTCGCAGGCTAGCAGGCTTCCGGGCCCATCAGCTGGGCCGGCCCAACCGTGTTCTACAGGGTCTCTCGTCATCCAGCAGCCTGGTCTGGGCTTCTTCACCCAGAGGTCTCAGGACAGCAAGAGGGTACTAATGTCAGCATGCCAGCTCTGGGGGCACCGCGTGACCAAGCTCAGCTCCAAGAGTTAGAGAACTAGACTTCACTTCTTAACAGGAGAAGCACATTACAAAGCAACCACATGAAGGGACAGGAAGATTCCGTGCCTGCTTTTCTGACAACGGACTTGTGATTAAGGGAATAGATGAATCAGTGCGAAAGCAGAGAGGTGTGCCCAGGTTAAGCCCCCGAACAGTGTCCGGCCTCAGAACTTCGTATATTTCTCTGTCCGTCGCAAGGAGCAGGGGCCAGGGCAAAGCCTCTCAGATGAGATTAAGTGGCTGGCAGGAGACAGCAGGTGCCCGGAGGCTGAGCAGATCCACACGCTCGGCTGAGCCTGGGCCCCTGGCAAACGGGTCCCCCCCCCACAAGCCCCGGGAGGACAGACAGACTTGTGTGGCAGGCAGGTCTCTGTGTCCCCATCCCCCAGCGCCCGCTCCCCCAGAGCCACAGGCCTGCCTCTTGCCCCAGCCATCCCTCTGCCCACCTGAGCATTCTTCCAAATCCCTCCCGCGCCCCTTGTGACGCACCGTGCCGGGGAACGTAATTGCTGTAGTGATTACTTACAGCCATTGCATTAAGTTTTAAAATGCTCCCTTCAAATTGAACAATGTTTTTTCAAAGTCAACAGCTGGTTCACAGCTTGAATGCAACCGTTAGGATAAATTAAATAAAAAGGGTAATAAAATCACAGTCTAAATTTAATTTCTGAAGAGTGCATCGCCTCCAAAAAAAAAAAAGGCTTTAAAAAAAGTGCCTTTAAAATACGGCCAGAAAAGCAGAAGTTAATTCACTCCCTGATTATGTCAGCTAATGGGCACACTGCAACAGTCAACCACCTAGCTGCCCTGGTGTGGACGCGGCCCCGGGCTCACTCCCGAGGGTCGGGCTGTACAGCCTCTGGGGTCTACGTGCAGAGGGGGTTGTCAAACAGGGCACTTGCACAGGCAGACGTCCCCACGAAAGTGCTGATAAAGCGTCCCTGTCCCCTGAAGCAAAACAACAATGAAGATGATGTCCCAGACAAGCCTCCGTGCGCCCTCTCATTCCCTGCAGCTACCTGGAGACACCTGGCAGGACGCTGGAAACTTCTTTGCCCTCGCTGGTGCACAGAGGGCGAGATTCAGCCCCTGAGACCCTTCATCTCTGGAGGGTAGCAAGATAGGCCACCTCAAAATACTCTACTCTGGCATAAGGATTATTTTGAGCCCAAGGCGATGGAGGAAAACAAACAGGTAGCAGAAAAGCTCTCGGTCTCTGCCCCCTCCCCAGTCACTTAAGAGCTAAACACAAATTTGTAAGGGCGCCCCCCTCCCCTCTCCACCAGAAAGGACAGAAGTCAATCGGTGGAGGCAACTCTCGTATCAGCCCAGCTAATCAACCAACCTCAATAACTACCTTCCCTGTAGTGACCTTCGCACATTTGTTGCCCTGGAAACTCAAAGTCCTTTCCCTTTTGCCCTGTTACCTGTCTATGAATGTCGTGTTCTTTGTTAAGACACCATGGACGCCCAAGTTCTAACCATGCTTTGAGTGACTCAGCACCGCACACATTAATACACTGTTTCCTCTTCTTAATCCAGCTTTTTTTGGTCTAATTCAAGGGCTCCATCCATGACACTAAGGTGGATGGGGGGAAAAATAACTTGTTTCCTCCCCTACACCTGAAGGCAACTCACCTAAAAAGACTGGTCCAGGGGCGCCTGGGTGGCTCAGTCCGACTTCGGCTCAGGTCGTGATCTCACGGTTTGTGGGTTCAAGCCCTGCGTCGGGCTCTGGGCTGACAGCTCAGAGCCTGCAGCCTGCTTCGGATTCTGTGTCTCCCTCTCTCTCTGCCCCTCCCCTGCTCGCGCTCTGTCTCAAAAATAAATAAACATTAAAAAAAAAAAAAAGACTGGTCCGGCTCTCCCCCCGCCCCGCCCCAGGATCAAAACCTACATTCCAAGCTTTGGACTCAGCCTGGACTTGAATCCCACCTCTGCCACTTATTTGCCATATGACCTTGGACAGTGATCAGCTCCTTCCTCAGAGCCGTGGTTTCTTCCTCTGTGAAAAGAGAACGCATTCATTCTTTCATACAATGAGTAAATATCTACTGAGCACCTAGTCTGAGCCAGGCCGGGTCACAGGACCCCAGAGGACAGCAGTGAGCCAGGAGACAGACATCCTGGCCTGAAGGAGCATATATCCTAGTGGGCAAGACAGACAATGAACACAGCAAGCAGTGCATATAGAATGTGAGTAAGCAACTGGGGGAGATTAAATAGGGGAAGGAGGGAGAGGGTACTGTAATTTTAAGGTGTTAAAGAAAGGCCCCAGAGAGAAGGGGCCATTGAAATACAGGCCTGAGGGAGAGGTGGGAGCCAGCCACATGATGTTGGGTGAAAAGCATTCAGGCAGAGGGAACAGACACGCAAAGGTCCTGAGGCAGGTGTGCCTAGAGTGGTCAGGAGAAGCAAGGAACACAGTGGGCACAGAGAGTGGCAGGAGATGATGTCAAAGCTAACAGGGCAATAATATCCCATTCAAACGGCTTGTTTGTTCATTCAAGTAGTACCTACTGAGGATTTAGTCCACTCGGACAGAAGGGCTATTGTAAAGATTAAAACCAAATGAAGTGAGGGCAGCTCCTGGCACATACTACATTCTCAATAAGTGTTAGCTGCTCTTAACTGCAGAAGCGTGGACCCCCTGCCTCCTGGCCAGGTGGAGGTGGACGCACTGTTGAGGAGAGCCTGGGTTCGGCTCTGCTTCCCACCCCCGACTCCCCCAGGGGTGGGGGGGGTGCTCCCACTCTAGAGAACCACCTGGTACAGCCTCAGCTAACGAGATCGGTCACTTATAGCAGGGTGTGCACATGCGTGTGCGTGCATGAGAACAGTCTCCTTCCTCCAAAGCTGCAGCCCACCCGCGACGTCATCATCATTTCCTTTTCCCCTTGTTACCACCCGGCCTGGGCACCCGTTCCAGTCACTACCCAGGTCGGCCAGCAGGGGGCGCCCAATGTTCCCCTTTCTCCTCCCTCCTCCCATCAGTGTTCCCAGGCCACACACGCGAGCTCACGCACACTGGCGCCCTCTCCGTCTTCTCTCGGCTCTCGCTCTTGAAAGCCCTGGTCCCAGGACTGGTGCGGTTAAGAGGTAACCTGGGTTTCCTGCTTTTTAAGGACGTTCCTCGCTGGGGGCGGCCTGGGGTGGGGGGGGGGGGTGGTCACACTGACCATTTCTACGGAAACACAGGGGTAAACGCTTGTTTTCCACCACTGTGCCCTTAAGGGGTCTCTTCTCACCAGAGGGTAAGTCCTTGCACAAAGAGCAGCAAATGCTTCCCACGCGTAAGATCGAGAAGGAGTGGGTGATACTCCCGGGTGCTCCGGGCCCCGCCTTAGAAACATTGCCAACGGGGGCGCCTGGGTGGCTCAGCCGGTTGAGCGTGGGACTTCAGCTCAGGTCGTTGATCTCACGGTTTGTGGGTTCGAGCCCCGCACCGGGTTCACTGCTGTCATTGCAGAGCCGGCCCCAGATCTTCTCCCCCCCCCCCCCGCCCCCCAACTCTCTCTGCTCTTCCCCTGCTCACGCTCCATCTCAAAACTAAATAAACATGAAAAAAGGAAGGAAAGATGGTTGAGGGAACCTTGTCAGGTGCCTGGGGGCACCTGGACCACAGGGGCACCTTCAAATGCAGACCCTGCCTGACTCGGTAGTTCTGGGGTGGGGCCTGGGAATGGGCATCTCTAATAAGCCCTTGGATACGCTGGTCCAAGGCCACACTGAGCCTTGGGTAAGGGTAGGAGCTGTGGGCGGTCTCCACCCCTCCGGCTGCCACAGTGCCCCCTTTCTCTCCCTCTCGAGGCAGACAACAGGTACTCACTGAAGCACCATTTATGAAAAACAGAATATTTGAAACGTCTCACGGCTCCGTGGATAGGAGGTTGGTCAGCTAAACCTTAGGGCCCCCACGCAAGGGGTGCAGGGCCGTAAATGCCCCCCGGGCTGTCTGAGCAGGAAGCCCTGGGCCTTGGAGTCGACCCACTTCTGCCAAGCAAATAATTCCACCGTGGCCACTGCAAGCTGCCAGCAAGCCACCAACCCGCTCTCGAGATTTCTGACAGCTTGAGGGTCAGCTCTTCAGGGGCTCCTGGGCGGCTCAGCGGGTTGAGCAGCTGACTTCGGCTCGGGTCACGATCTCACCGTTCGTGGGTTCGAGGTCCACGTCAGGCTCTGTGCTGACAGCTCGGAGCCTGGAGCCTGCTTCGGATTCTGCCTCTCTCTCTCTCTCTCTCTCTCTGCCCCTCCCCTGCTTGTGCTCTCCCTGTCTCTCAAAAATACATAAATGTTATGGGGCACCTGCGTGGTGCAGTCGGTTGAGCGTCCGACTTCAGCCAGGTCACGATCTCACGGTCCGTGAGTTCGAGCCCCGCGTCAGGCTCTGGGCTGATGGCTCGGAGCCTGGAGCCTGTTTCCGATTCTGTGTCTCCCTCTCTCTCTGCCCCTCCCCCGTTCACGCTCTGTCTCTCTCTTTCCCAAAAATAAATAAACGTTGAAAAAAAAATACATAAATGTTAAAATTTTTTTTAAAAAATCAGCTCTCCAGAACCAGAACGGCAGATTCCAGCATACCCTCCTATGCAGCCGTAAAATAATATAAATCACGATTAAGAAGCTCTCTGTGTACGGATGTGGAAGGAGCTCCAGAACGTACTGGCAAGCGGAAAAAACAAGACATAGGACAGTAAGTACAGTTTGCTACCTTTTGGGTAATAAAGGAGGGAGCATACAAACACACGTGCTTGCATTCGCCTAAAGAGCCACTGGAAAAAAACAAAGGAAATAAATGTCATCTAAGAGACCACAATGGGTAAGAAGAGGATTGATTTTTTTTTTTTTATAAATCTCTTTTTAGATTATACAGCATAGCATTTATTCCACAAGTTAAATTAAGAAAGAAAGCATCTCAAAAATGCAAGCAGGGTGCCTGGGTCATTCAGTTGGTTGATTCCGTCAAGCACAGAGCCCGACGCGGGGCTCGAACCCACCAACGGTGAGATCAAGACCTGAGCCGAAGTCGGACGCTCAACCCGCTGAGCCGCCCAGGTGTCCCTGGAGGTTCCAAGGCCCAGGTCGCTCTTGCCTTTGGCTCAGGTCATAATCCCAGGGTCGTTGGATCGAGCCCTGCCTTGGGCTCCGTGCTGAGGCATGAAGCCTGCTTAAGAGTCTCTCTCTTTCCCTCTGTCCCTCTCCCTGGCTCTCATTCTCTCTTTCTCACTCTGAAATAAAAAATAAAATGCAAGTGAGCGACTTTGACATTCTTTTTTTTAATGCTTATTTATTTTGAGAGAGAGAGAGCATGCATGAGCAGGGGAGAGGCAGAGAGAGAGAGAGAGAGAGAGAGAGAGAATCCCAAGCAGGCTCCATGTTGGTGGCCCAGAGCCTGACACGGGGCTCAGGCTCACAATCCCTGAGACCATGACCCGAGCCAAAAATCAAGAGCCAGAAGCTCAACTGACTGAGCCACCCCGGCACCCCGACATTCGTTCTTATTGGGGCCACGGGTATGAACTGTTCTGTAACTCCTGAAGTGCAAGATATGTCCCATTTCGTTGCATTTCCAAATCAAATCGTGTCTCCGTTATCAATATAGGTGGTAGGTCCGAGAGTGCTCAATTTCTGGATACTTCTTCCCGTGGATCTTACAAACCCCGCAGGGTTTGGTCCAAAATAATCAGAAAGGATTCAGTCTCCAGTTTGTGTGGTCACATCGTCACAGTTACTGCTTGTGGCTGAGGAACACAGGGACCAAGAACAGACTGTAGCCTACCGCTAAAATGTAGATACCAGCTCTGCCTTTCACTGGCTGTGTGACTTCGGGCAAGTTGCTAAACCTCTCTGTGCCTCAGTGACCTCATCTGTAAAATGAAGGGTACTAACAAGACCTGTGACTTGGCGGATTTAACAAAGTGAGACCGGTGCCTGGCACTAAGGAACGTTTGCTATTGAAATCGTCACCATCATGCCCAACACCCCTGTCCTCAGTGTCCATCTGCCCTTTAGGATGGGTGACAGACACCCCGCGAGGCACTGCGGACAACACCCTAGGGCTGCAGAACTGCGTCCAGCCCTTACAGACCCCACGGAGCCACTCCCGGCTAGGAACCGCCACCTGGAGGTCCACTGCAACATCTCCCCACCTAGTTCCTGAGGCCAAAAGGTCCCCTTCCCCGCCAATACCAGCCTCCTTCACCTCTGCCCCCCCCCCCCGGGTGAGCCAGCTAAATTCCTCTCCAGGGAGCCTCAAACATCCAGGGTTCTTCCCACCATATTAGAGTCTCCCTGAAGCGCCTGTTAAAAATGCAGAGTTCTGGGCCCACCTTAGACCAGGTGGGCAGAACCCAAGGGTCCGTATCTTTCGCCTTCCTGCACTGGGCAGGGGCGGGGCGGGGGCGAAACCCTCTGCACTTGGCGGCAAGGTCCCAGGAAAATGGGAGAAAAGATCCCTTTATGCCCTTCCGATGAGTCTAAAGCAGTGAGAAAAAAGGACAGCAATTAATTTTTCAATAACTCACCCTGCTCCGTAGGAATAACTTTGAATCAGCTGTGATTTTTGTTAAAGGAAACTATCCCTTGATGTTGGTGTTTCAACTACTTTGAATATCAAATGATTATGACTGAACCTCACCTCTGATTACAGACCCCGGCCACAAATTCAGGAGGCCAGGGCACGAACTTTGTCAACCCTCGGGAAACTTTCTGCCCACCAAATCCTGCCCAGAACCCTGAAACGGCGTGTCACATTTCATGCAAATTTGCATTATGTGACTTGGAAATCGGGCGATTTAAAAATATTAATAAAGACTCGCCGTATGCTCAGATTTTGAAATAATGCAGATCTGGCTTTACATTCATCCCTCTGGGAAATTTAGTCTTGAATAATGCATAGCTTCAGGAATGAATCTCTTGCATAAATCTGATAAAAGCCGATCTGCTCTGATGGGGGGGGGGGCCGGAGACTCACCATTTAACACTTTCCTTTCCTCCCTCGCCCTCCCCATGTCTCCCACAGGAACCTGGCACTGGTCTGGGCCCTACTTGGGTATTCATTTAGCTTGTCAGCTGAGATTTCATGGCCCCGTCACGGTCCTGAGATCTGCACACTCATCCACTCAGTGCGCATCTGTTAGGCACCCACCGTGCGCCCATAGCATAATGTGGGTATAAGGTGGTGACTGAGACGGCAAGGTTCCCACCCTCGTGGGGTTTACGCTCAGGTCCAGCCCTGCCCACAGCCTGAGAGGCCAGCATTATTAACATTCCCCTCTCAAGATGAGGAAACTGAGGACCAGGCTGAGGCCACACAATGTGTGCAGAAGCCACATTGGAATGTGGGTCGTTTGATTCCCAAAGGTCTCCACTGTTTGCTTGAAGAGGAGGATGTTTGGGAATCTCCTATCTTGGCCAGACACCAAGTCGTCTCAACCATGAGTCTGCTGGTGAAGTCACCGTGACTTTGGTCGCACTCGGAGGGCACATGCTTACGTCACTGCAAGGGAGGTGGGGAAAGCATCTGGTGTCTTTGGAGACCCAGACACAGAAGAGGGGCTGATGGCGGCGGAGAACAGGACAGAAGGCCGTGGGAAGCTGCTGTGAGCTCTCCCATTCCCAGTGGCCAAGGACAAGGGACGTGTGCTCCCATGCATACGCACGTGGACTTTGCATGTGGACGGACCAGCCCCGTGTGGCTGTGTTTTGCTCTCCCAGTGAGTTAAGCCTTTTATTCGTAAAAGCAGGGGATTTTCGCCCTCGGGAGAAGTCTAGATTCTAGGAAACATCCCATTTCACGTTGCTTCTGTAAAACCGACCCAAAGGCTTTCTTCTCAGTTTCAATTTTGCATATATGTAGAGCCCAGGATGCTACAGAAAAGCAGCCAGGTGCACCGGGGTCCTGGTGCTTGGGAGGGTGGGTGCGTCCCTTCAGTGCCAGGCACGTGGCAGGTGCAGAGGAGGCCAGCATGTAACCTGCAGCTCCCTGGGCGCACTTGCCTGATTTGCCGCGGTGGCTGGGATTTACCTGTGCTTACGAGATCCTTTGGCCTCAAGAGTCCCATGTTTCCATCCGCGGATGTCACTGCTGTGTGCTCTGTTGGGGGGGGGGGGAGAAGAGGGGGAGGAAAATGCATATTTTTTAATTCACTGTTGTATCAGAGCCATATCTCCAGCCCTGGACAGAGACAGACACCCACAGGGTGGGGCTTCCATAAAGACCAGAGTGGCCTCTTTGGTTTCAGCCGCAGAAATGTTCTTGAGTGGGGTAGATCCTTGGGGACATCTGTCCAGCTCACAACAAATTCTCTTTCCCGGGAACTGCCAAAGGGAGGGGACGCTGCAAGAATGTTTGTATAACATAACTCTACTCCAGGACACGGTAACCGGGCCAATCAGATATATTTCTTGCAAGAATTTGGTGCTGGGGCCAAGGGACATGGGGTCTGTTTCAAGGCTAGAACTCGTAACCATGGCCCCCGTGCAAACAAAAAAAAAAAATCCGAGAGACCATATGCGTGGGCATGGATGGAGAGAAACCGAGATGAGAGTTGGAAGGAAAGAGCGTGTTGAGGTTTTCCACGTCCCTGCTCTGGGCCTGTCCTGGCCCGGACTTCCATGAGGCGCCTCCACATCCCCTAGGCCAGTCGGGGTTCTCGGTTCCTGTCAACAGGCTGCACTGCGGCTGGTGTAGGGGACGAAGGCATTCACCAGCCAGAGAATCAGGCTGGGAGGCCGCAGAGCCAGGAATGACACAGCAAGGATAGTGCCGTAAAGCCCCCACGGCTACCACGCACGCCTCCGGGGCTGGACCCCGAGCGCTCCTGCCAGAACCTTCCTCCCGCTGCCCTGAGAGTAGGGCCTGCACCCCGGCTGCAAGGGAGGCCGCCAAACGGCCCTCTTGGCTTCTCTCTCGGGGAGGCAAGGCCGCTAAGGAAGACGACCTCCCAAAGGCGTTCAAAAGAAACCACGGAGCGCGACAGATGTCCACGATATCCCCCTAGTAATGTTTCTTTTTATTGCTGTTGGTGGTGTTGCAAGGGTCTTAGGAGGAAAGCCGCTCAGCGTGCTGGCCCTGCTCTGACCACTGGGGGGCAGCATCGCGGGTCTGACTTCTCACCCGGGTTGGGACACAGGGGAGACTAAGCGCTCGAGGATGCAAAATTTTTTTTTTCAATTTTTTTTTCAACATTTATTTATTTTTGGGACAGAGAGAGACAGAGCATGAACAGGGGAGGGGCAGAGAGAGAGGGAGACACAGAATCGGAAACAGGCTCCAGGCTCTGAGCCATCAGCCCAGAGCCTGACGCGGGGCTCGAACTCATGGACCGCGAGATCGTGACCTGGCTGAAGTCGGACGCTTAACCGACTGCGCCACCCAGGCGCCCCGAGGATGCAAAATTTAAGGAGGCACTCACTCTCAGGCTCGTGGCAGCACAGGGCAGGCACCTAAGGGCGGGGGCTTCCTTAAATCCTGGGTCCTAGGGGGCCTCTTTGGCCTCAGCCAGAAACCAGTCCTGCTTCTCTCCAGCTCCAGAGAGATTGGCTCTCTAGAAGTTTCTCTGTCCTCATGCAAACATGGATGGATGCCACACCCACCAACACACCAGTGTTCCTAATATATTTCGACACGTCTGAATCTACTGAAACCCAATACGATTGTTTGACAGGTTAGTTAATAACCCAACAGGACACATCTATTGCACACTGACCTTGCACCAACGCACTTCAGTATTTAATCAGTACCACAGCTGGATGAGGCTGTCACTATGATTACCCCCACTTTTTAAATTTTTTTTTCATGTTTACTCATTTTTGAGAGAGAGAGGGAGCATGAGCAGGGGAGAGGCAGACAGAGAGGGAGACACAGAATCACAAGCAGGCTCCAGGCTCTGGGCTGTCAGCACAGAGCTCAACGTGGGGCTCGAACTCGCCAATGAGTGAGATCGTGACCTGAGCCGAAGTCGGACGCTTAACCGACTGAGCCACCCAGGCACCCCTGATTACCCCCATTTTACAATGTCTAAGGCACAGAGAGGTGAGGGGACTTGCTGAAGGTCACACAGCTCTGAAATAGCAGCACGAGGATCTGAACCCAAATCTCTACACTGAGTCTGGCAAGGCCCTTCACGGAGAGTGGCTGCCTGACTGAGAACACAGGAACAGTGGGGTGACAATCTCTAACTCACTCAAGTGCAAGGTGTGTTAGAATGGACCTGGGGCTATCGAACCCTTGGCCCCTGAGTCCGACAGCTATTGTAATCAGTAGCATCTGTGTTACTGCTGGTCCTCTTACTGTCACCATGACCTTGACTATGGAGCAATGACTCCGCGCTGGCTTTGGTGGGGGGATCTCATGTACGCTCAGTATAAGCAGGAGTACAAGCAGAAGAGGTGTTACTATCCTATTTTACAGTTGGAGAAACCAAGGCACCAAAAAGTCAAGGACGTTGCCCATGACCACGCAGCTAGGAGATAGTGGACTACCTCACACTACAACATGGGTAGAGTCACAGGGGATGAGACACGGCGTGACCTCTCCCAGCCCTCGGCCTCTGCAGGGCTCCTTGAGGCCATGTCAGGGCAGGAAGGAGGAAGGTACAGAGAGCCAAGAAGAACCCACCAAGCATATCCAACCCAGCAACCACAGGCTCTTGAGAGAAATTGAGATTAGCTTCCTTCTGACTGGTCATTTGGGGCCAGCCCCATCATTTCAGCGCCTCCTTCTGCGACCTGGTTCAAAGGAAAGAGTGTTTTCCTCAGAATCCCCATGCAGTCCCCAAAGCCTTCCAGAGACCTCATAAATCTTGGTAACGGGAAGCAAATTCCTCCCATCTTCTGCTCTCGGCCAAGTGACAATTAATTAAGATTTATAAAGCCCTCCTAACACGTGATAATAATTATAACACTATATTGGGGCCAGGAAGCCTTGAAGTCCGGCACCAGGTTGGTCAGATGGGCATGGAGAAGCCCAGGTAAGGAAGGGGGGGGGCGTGTCCCTCCGGTGTCCCCCTGGTGACCTCCAGGCAGAGCCAACACGCAGCCTGCATTTAGACCGGGCAGGGGGAGGTGGGGAAGGGGAGGAGCTGGGTTCTGGGGCACGGTTTGCTATTGGATGAACTCACAAGTTTTGCAAGATGCTGTTCTGTTCAAAACAATTGTTTGGGCAAGGATAGCGATTCATACGGCATTAATGAGTTTCCACGAACAGCTGATGATGGTAATGATGGTGAACATGAATCACCATCATGAATCACCATGATTAAGCCCTTTTCTTAATCATGTTTGTATCTTGGCATTTAACACAAGCTTAAAATACAGAAGAGACTCATAAAATATCTGTGACTTATACGGAATTATATTGGTGGTGGTGAAAATAGTGGTGATGGTGGCAGTGAAGGCGGTAGTGATGGTGGTAATGGTGGTGGTGATGGTTATGATGATGGTTATGGTGTTGGTGATGGTTATGGTGATGGTGATGGTGGTGATGGTGGTGATAGTTATGGTGATGGTGGTGGTGGTGATGGTGGTGGTGATGGTGATGGTGGTGGTGATGGTGGTGGTGATGGTGGTGGTGATGGTGGTGGTGGTGGTGATGGTGATGGTGATGGTGGTGGTGGTGATGGTCGTGGTGATGGTGATGGTGATGGTGGTGGTGGTGGTGGTGATGGTGGTGGTGATGGTGGTGGTGATGGTTATGGTGGTGGAGATGGTGGTGGTGATGGTTATGGTGGTGGAGATGGTGGTGATGGTGATGGTGATAGTGATGGTGGTGGTGGTCATGGTTATGGTATCGTGATGGTGGTGGTGGTGGTGGTGGTGATGGTGGTGATAGTTATGGTGGTGATAACAGTGGTGATGGTGGTGATGGTGGTGGTCAAGAATGGTGATGGTGGTGGTGATGGTGATGGTGATGGTGGTGGTGATGGTGGTGGTGATGGTGTTGATAACAGTGGTGATGGTGGTGGTCAAGAATGGTGATGGTGGTGGCAGGCAGTGACAAGGACAGTTCGGTAGTAATGACAATGAGGACTGTGGTGAACGATGATGATGAACAGGCTCACAGAATAGGGGTGGCGATGACAGTACTGGTAGGACTGAAAATGGTGACAGTAGTGGTGATAACGATGTCACAGTGATGGCAGACATGGCAGCACTGAGAGTTCAGTGATGGTGTCAGCACTTTGGTGACAGCGGTGCATGGAGACGATGGTAGGGCCTTGGGTGATGGTCACAATGTGATGATGTAATCAAGGCAGCGAGCTGGTGTTGATAACGGTGGAGTGTAGTGAACAGGGATGGCGATCAGCGGATGGCATTGGAGATGGAGGCTGTGACAATGGTAAGTGAAGGAAGATAAAGAGGGATGGAGAAGCGAGGGGAGGAAAGAAGAATCCCAGAGCATTAATGTCATCAGCCTTGGCGACAGGAACTTAGTTCCATTTCTTACCCTTTGGTCACTGGAGCTCATTGTCCCCCACTCCAGGCACCTCTCCACCTACCACCATTTCAGCCGGAATGTGCACCCTTGACATCTGCCCAGTCAAATACCCTTCCCAGGGGGCATATTGGCCCGGACCAGGTTTCATGGATGCACAGATGCCCTCCTCCCCTCCACTGTCCGAACCACCAAGCAGGTTCCCAGCAGAGTAAAGACAGCCGTATGATGTGGTGGCTAAGAATCCGGGCTTTCAGTAAGACATTGGAAACAACCCAAGTGCCCATCGATAGACAAATGGATAAAGAAGATGTGAGCACACAGTGGAATATTAGTAAGAGTGGGAGATACAGGCTTCCAGTTCTGGAATGAATAAGTCACCGGGCTGAGAGTCACAGCATAGGGAGTAGAGTCAACGGTATTGTCATAGTTTCCTGGTGACAGATGGTAGCTACGCTTCTATATTTGTCAAATCACTACACTTATCCCTGAGATTAGTATAACACTGTGTCAACTATACTTCCATTTAAAAAAAAAAAAAAGCACATAGGAAGATAAGAAAACATATTATCAAAAATATTCCATTGGCCAAAAAAAAAAAAAAAAAAAAAGGATGTGGGCCCTGGAGTTCACTTGAATTTGAATCCTCGAGTGTGCTGTGTGGCTTCAGATAAGTCACTTAACCTCTCTGAGCCCTGAGCCCTTCATATGTATGGTGAAGTTCGTAAGAGCACGTACCTCCCAGGATCGTCGTGAGGATGACACAGTTGATGCTGTAAAACGCACGGCCCGGCGCTCAGTGCCCTTGGGGATTCGGCAACGTTGGTTGGCATCGTTATGACGCACCGTGCTGTTCGACGAGTGGCAGGGCCTGGTCCCCACAATTCTCAGCGGGTAGGGACTGGCGGCCGGAGCCTCCCTCTCCCAGACCCTGTGTGCTCTCCAGCACCACCCGTCTCAACGGGACAGGAGAGGCGTCCTGCTTTCAGAACTGGGCTGGGGGTAGCTGGGGAGGTGGGCTCCCTGCCAGAGCGATCGGGGTGGGGGGCGGGGTAAGGATTTTTTCTTGCATGCACAGCTTCCACGTCTTCTGCTAGTGTCCCGGAAACGTGGTGCTCTGTTGAATCGCTTTTTATTCTACTTACGCTTGGAGTGGCTTCGGTGATTTGCGACAAAAAGCTTTGTCTGATACAGCTGGGCTCCAGGGCTTCCAGCCCATCCCTTCTGAGCAGACACTGCCCTCGCTCAATACATGGCGTTACCTTAGTCCCTAATATTCTCTAAGGCATGGCCTGGGCAGCTTTGCCTGGAGATCCCCGTCCCCCCCCCCCCCCACTACAAGCCCCGGACGACTGAGCCCCAGCCACCACGTCACTCATGTGCCCGACCACATGTATCGAGAGCCTCCTGTGTATGGAGTATCTCACAGCCCACTGGGAAATCACTAGGAAATCACTGGGTTATCACTGGGGAGCGTGGGATCCACGCTAGGGTAGGACCAGCAACAAAGAGGGTGGCCGTGACATCATCTAGCACTCGTTCAGCTCTTCCCAGGCAACAGAGGTTATTATTTTTTTTTAAGTAGGCTTCATGCCCAGTGCAGAGCCCAGTGCAGGGCCTGAACTCACAACCCTGAGATCAAGACCTGAGCTGAGACCAAAAGTCGGACACTCAACCGTTGTGAGCCACCCAGGCGCCTCCTGCAGATGTCATTCTAAGCACTTGAGTTCACTCGCTTCCTACAACGACATTACCAGATAGATGATATTCCCATTTTACAGATGGGGAAATGGAAACACGGACAGGTGAAGCCACTTGCCCAAAGTCTTAGGCTTTGTAAGTGGCAGGCCAGGATTCGAAGTCAGGGTGGCCGAGCCTGAGCACGTTACAGAGGTACCTAACCCAGTCTTGCAGCACGAAGGAGGACGGGAAGGTTGCCTGAAAGCAGTGTCAGTGACCTTGAGGCCTGGGAGATCAGCGGGAGACAGATGGGCGAAGAGACGGGGGACGAATGTTCTTGGAAGAATAGTTAGGAGCAACTCGCACAAAGGCTTGAGGGCGAGAGAGAGCCTACCTCAAGCCCAGTTCATTTTTCTGAGCTATTCCAAACACGGAAGTTTATGGAGAGTGTAAAAATATGCAGAATGGGAGGAAGTTATCATCTGTGGTTTGCTTACAGGGTAGCCGGCCTCGTATTAGTCAGGATCAGCAATGCCAGCTGTTACAACAAACAAACCACAACATACTAGCGGTTTACGCAATAAGCTTTTATTTCTTGCTCATGGAGAGTCCCCCATGGAGGTTCCTGGCAACCAGGTGCCTCCTTCTATGTGGTTACTCGGGGCTCCAAGCTCTCCCCATCTCGTGGCTCGGCCATCTTCTAGGGCAGGGGTCGGCAAACGTTCCCGTAAAGGCACGACTGTAAATAGTTTTGGCTTTGCGCCTCATATAGCCCGTCACAGTGACTTAACTCTGCCGTTACAGCACAAGCGTCCAGCAACAGATGATACAGAAATGAATCGATGTGGCTGTGTGCCAGTAAAACTCGACTTGCAAAGACAAGCAGTGGGCAGGATGTGGTTCCCAGGCTGTAGTTTGCCAGCCCCCGTCCTAAGGTATCAGAGCCATCGGCTGGAGCCTCCCAGCCAGCCAGCAGGCAGGGGCAGGGAAAGAAGGATCTCCCAGGAGAGGTCGTAACAGCCGGGTTTGGAAGTGATGACGTCACATACGGCCACGTCCCACTAGCCACAACTGAGTCCCGCGGCCACATTGCACGGCCAGCAGGGCTGGGAAAGACAGGCCATGTGTCCAGGGGGCAGAGCACAGGGGTTTTCGTGAATGCCCAGCTGTCTCTGCCACACGCACTTCACATGCGTTCATCATCCACTAAGTGGCGGGGAGGTGGGAAGCAGGTTATCGGTGGTCCCAATACACAGCTCAATATACTGAGCCAGGGTCACAGCATCAGCGGCAAAGACCTATCTGCGTTAAACTTGCAAACCCAGAGTCTTGAGGGAGAAGAGGAAAAGACAAGGAACTCAGTCTTGCGAGGGGGGAAACATTGAAAAAAAAAAAGTTTCACAATGGAGGATGGGGTCTGGGCTCAGACGCGCTCCATCCAAAAACCCAGGCGTCAGCCCTGATTTCTCCCTTTCCTGAACCCAGGACAGCTCCTAGATGCAGACGGCGGGGGGGGGGGGGGGGTGGCTCACACCGCAGAGGACACTGCCCCAGTCTCTCCTGGCCACCACATTCTGCCGTAGAGCCCCTAATGCAACCTTGGCCTCCCAGGTCCCTACAAAGAAATAGCTCCCAGGACGGGAGGGCAGAATGTATTTCATGTGGTAGAGTAGTGTTGACTTGCCTTCTAAATATCAGACACACGGTACGTGGATCTCTGGGCTGTTGCCCCTGGCCAGCCAACAGTAGGGGGCCTGTCCTCCCCTACCCCCCCACCCCCCACCCCCACCCCTGCACAACACCACTTCTTAGCCTCAGCAGATTCCATCACTCTCTGCCTGAAATATTTCCCAAACCCACCCGCTTCTCCCGGACTCAACTGCCCCCCACTAGTCCATACAATCTTCACCTCTGCTTGGTCTGGGGCAAGGAGTGTTCTGCCGACGAGCCTCCCGGTGGCCCCTGCAGCCCCTCACCCTCCTTTGTCCACACAGCAGCCTGAGCCATTACCGCAAAGTGCAACCCAAAGCCAGTTACTCCTCCACTCGGCATCCTTGGGGGGTGGCTGCCTTGTTCTTACCGTATCATCCAGGTTCATGGCCACGGCTGCATCCCGCATTCATCTCCTGTTCACCTCCTGCTCATCCCCTACTGTTCCTCAAGCTCCGGCTACTCCTTCACTTAGCCAAACCCGTTCCTACCTCAGGGCCTTTGCACTTGCTGTCCTGTCTGCCTGGACCATTCTTCCCCTGATGTCCACATCTTGCTATTTCCAATGCCGCTTACCCAGGAATGCCCTCCCTAACCCCCCATCTGAAGACCCCTGTCACCTCATGCCCTTCAAAGCATGGTCACAATCTAAAGGGATCCAGTATATTCTTTGTCTAATTGCTTATTGTCATTCTCCCCTCAGGGGCATGTCAGCTCCAAGAACGCAAGGGCCATCTTTAACCTTTTAATTTTTTTTTTCTTACATTTATTTATTTTTGAGAGACAGAGCACAAGTGGGAGAGGGGCAGAGAGAGAAGGAGACACAGAATCGGAGGCAGGGTCCAGGCTCCGAGCTGACAGCACAGAGCCCAACGCGGGGCTCGAACTCACCAACCGCGAGATCACGACCTCAGCTGAAGTTGGATGCTTAACCGACTGAGCCACCCAGGTGCCCCAAACCTTTTAATCATCCAACACGGCCCTTGCATATTTTATTGCCAGGGTTGGGGCGGGGGGGGGGGGATACACACACACACACACACACACACACACACACACATACACACACACATATATTCATTATCAACCATCTTCAATCTTCTGTGACACTTGAGGACAATCCCAGCCAGGATCACCAACTGTTCCAGTTTGCCCAGGACTGTCCCAGTCATCAAAGCCCCTCATCCATCCTGGGACAGACTTCAGTCCCCGGAAAACCAAGACCGCTGTTCACCCCAAGTGCGGGACAGCAGTCAGGAGCACAGATGCCAAAGCCTGGCCACTGGGTGTCCACCGAAACCCGGCTCTGCCACTCACCAGCTGTGGGACCCTGAGCAATTTACTTAGTGCCTCAGTTTCCCCATTTGCAAGATAAGGAGAGTAATGGTGCCAACCTTAGAGGGTCGTGGTGGGGACTTAATTGAGTTAACACTTGTAAAGCGCCATGTGGAGCAATATGTAAAGTAGGTGCAGTGTGCCTGCTACATAGTGAGTGTTCTGATAAATAGACACCCCGTGGGCCCCAACCTCTCCCCTCATCTCCAGGGAAACACCAAGTGAATAAGCAAAGCCACAATCGCGTAGCTACTCTCCTCCTGCTGAGAGTAATAGCCCCAAGGTGGCACTTAACTGTCTCTTGCCCGTCCCGCAAAGCGACCTGTTCAAATGCCAACGGCCACACGTCACCTTGGCTGGCAGAAAGTTGTTCCACCTGGTAAAAGCCTAGAAATAATGACACTTTGCTGTTCTACATGGAAGCACAGGCCAGGGCGATCTGTAAGCGTTGGCACCTGCCAGTCTCGGCAGAGCCGATGACGGAGAGAAAATCCTAGGGAAGGGGGAGCAGGACTTCGTTCCACGGGGACTTTTCTGTGCTGCTCCTCAGCGGAAATATGAACGAAATACATCCTGCTCCAGGCCCACCCACCCACTCATTTGACACAAGGCCCCCCCCCCCCAAGAGAGCGTGTCAAGGTCAACCCCAGCCCAACCCTCTAGGCTTTCTCCCAGTTAGAGACCTTGGATCCCTCCACTCCTTAAGTAAGAGATGTTAGTTGGTGCATTCTGGCTGATAGTTAATATCATAGAAGGTAGTTCTCAAGCCTGGCTGTGTATGAAAATGACCTGAAGGTATTTTTAGAAAATACCAAGCACTGACCTCACTCCTGTACGCATGATTCAGGCGGGTCTTTTAAAAATCTCCCCGGGGGTGAGTCAAACGTGCAGTCCTGGGTGAGAACCCCCAACACGGGTTTTGATTCCGACCGAATTAACACGCAGAGGGCCCGCCCTGGGTGGCCGTGTTATCTCATTTTAGGCACACAAATATCCTGGCAAATAAGTATCGCCCTATTACAATACAGTGAGGCTCGGAGAAAAGTGAGTTGCACAATACCACGCAGCCAAGGCCTTAAAACCTATCTTCAGGCTCCAGACCCCACCTCCACCCACTGTCCCTCCAGCCGCTGTGTGACTTTGTTCATAGCATCTCCTTCTGGGGCCTCAATGGCATTAACGCGGAGCTTGCGTCAAAATCAGCGAGCAAATCCCGTCTCTGGTTTCCCCTGAGCACGTAGAGAGACTACATCTCCCAGCTTCCCTTGCAGGCACGTGTGATCATGTGACTCGGTTCCAGCCAATGACGGTGAGCAGAGGTGACGTCATCGCTTCCAGACCCCGCCCAGCAAAGGCCTCCCAAGCGAGCGCATCCTCTTCCCCAGCCTGCTGACTGGACAGAGTGGATCCAGTTTCATCATCTATAAAATGGGGGTGATGAGGAGGGCTTCTGTGGGGTACCGTGAGGAGTGGAGGGGTGGATACATGCCAAGGGCTTCCGGTAATGCAGAGTGATCACTGTGTAATTGTTAAGTATTACAGTAGTTCCCCCCTTATCCATGGGGATATGTTCCAGACCCCCGCGGATGCCTGAAACCCCAGGTAATACCCAACCCTATACACACGTACCTACGATAAAGGTTTTCTCCTCTACACACGTACCTATGATAAAGCTTAATTTGTAAGTTAGGCACAGTAAGAGATTAACAATAATATCTAATAATAAAATAGAACAATTATAACAATACACTGTGATAAGAGTTGTGTGAATGTGTTCTCTCTCTCACACACACTCTCTCTCAAAATATCTGATTGTCCTGTACTCACCCTTTGTCTTCTTGTGATGATGTGAGGTGATAAAATGCCCACATGAGGAGATGAAATGAGGTGAATGACATAGGCGTTGTGCCGTAGTAACATTAGGCTACTAACGACCTTCTGATGGTAAGTCAGAAGGAGGGTCATCTGCGTCTGGACCGCGGTTGACCGCGGGTAACTGAAACCGCGGAGAGCGAAACCGCGGGTAAGGGGGGCGGGGGGGACTACTGAACTCTTCACTCTCTCCTCCTAAGAGAGGAGTCAGGTGTAAGCACTCCCCCCTACCCTTCCCATCCCTTCCCCCTCAGATATGTTACCTCTGCAAGGTTAGGGATGCACGTCCTGGTGGCCGGGCTTAGACTTCGTAGGAAAGCAAATGAACCTTTTTTGTTTTCTTCCTTAAAAAGGAGATGATAGATTCTACCTAATAAGATTGTGAGAACTAATTAATACGATTGTCTAAATGGGTGCTTCTCAAAGAGTGGTCCCCAGACCAGCAGCCTAAGCGTTATCTAGGACCTCATTAGAAAGACAAATTCTTGGGGCGCCTGGGTGGCGCAGTCGGTTAAGCGTCCGACTTCAGCCAGGTCACGATCTCGCGGTCCGCGAGTTCGAGCCCCGCGTCGGGCTCTGGGCTGATGGCTCAGAGCCTGGAGCCTGTTTCCGATTCTGTGTCTCCCTCTCTCTCTGCCCCTCCCCCGTTCATGCTCTGTCTCTCTCTGTCCCAAAAATAAATAAACGTTGAAAAAAAAAATTAAAAAAAAAAAAAAAAAAAAAGAAAGACAAATTCTTGGGCACCCTCGACCTGCTGAATCAGAAGCTGGGAGGCTGGGCCCGGCAGTCTGTGTTTTAACAGGTTTTAACACCCGATGATTCTGAGGCCCGCACTTTGGAGTTTGAGGGCATAAAGGGCCCCCTATTCTGCCTGACAGGTGAGAAAGCCCTCCTAAGAATGATATTTTTGTTTCTTGGGGGGACAAACTGGACCCTGCCCCAATGTGTGGCATCAGACTTTCATCTCATCCACAAATTGGGTTGCTCAGGATATACATCAGTTTTTTAAAATTTTTCTTAACCCACTGAATCTCTGACTTGTGCCCTCTGTTTGGCTGTGCCGAGCCAGCACCAAAGCAGATTCAGACCTTCTTGACTTGCACAGTCCTTTCTGCGGTCGGGCCTCGGTCCTCGCAGCCACAAGATGTCAGTGTGGGTGGGGTGGGTGGGGCATCTGTCCACGTGGGTTACCCCCGAGATGCCCGTTCTTCCCGTTCCCGTGACCCCTTCAGAAGCGAATCTCTGTTGCCTTCAGAACATGCTTGAGACCCTAGAAGCTTCACTGAAGCTGCCTCCAGCACCATCCTCCGGAGCCCCAGCACCCAGATGCCCACAGGGGCTAGGCTAGTCAGGAAAAGGAGCCACGTGGACTGGCTGAGACCCGGCAGCAAGAAGGGGGTGCGTGGGGGTGGGGTGGGGGGCAGCAAGTTCATGCCAGGCCCATGGGGGGGGCAGCCTCCTGGGAGCACAGGGGACCACGCTGGCCAGATCTCTTTTTCGAGACAAACGACAAATGTGGGTCTGAAGTTTCAAGAGAAATTTGAAATACACAATCTCTTAACTGAGAAAAGAAAGGAAGAAAGAAAGAAAGAAAGAAAGAAAGAAAGAAAGAAAGAGCCAAACCAGGCATAGCTGTGGGCAGGATTCAGCTGGAGGAGGCCTGGGTTGGGATCTCTGGGCTTAGAGGCAACCTCTTCCCCAGGGCCTTGCGGCCTCCCCAGGGAGAAGTCGGGAGGTAACGTCCAGGACTTACTGCTCAGGGCTGGCAGCACTACCCCTCCTGCCCTTCCCCTGCCCCTCCCCTGCCCCAACCCGATGAAGCGTCTCCAGTCTGCGGAGGGAGCCCCAGGCTCCCCACTCGTGCTGCAAGATGTTTCCGGTGCCTCAAATCCCCCGCAGCTTTTCTAAAAGTTCTCCTGAAAGAGAAGAAAAGCCAAGAAGACTTACGAGCCAGTGCTTGCTCCCCTTCTGCTCTATTTCTCCCCTGAGGCAACAGCTGCCTGCTTTGATGAGAAGGAAAAGGGGGAACTGGAGGAAGGAGGAACAACAAAAAAGATAAAAGTCATGTATCAAAATGGGAGGCTGCTTCGCGTAGGAAAGCAGCGGGGAAGATGTGGGGGAGGGGACGGGGCAGCCGCACCTGGAATTCAGGCCACTCCTCCTGCTGGGGAGGGGGGCGGGGGCGGGGGCGGGGGGGGGGCATGGCCTTGGTTACTGGATTAGATGGGGTGGTCAGGGGAGGCCTCTCCGAGGACGTGACGTTTGAATTGACACCTGCAAGATACAGGAGCCAGCTTGGAACCAATCGCGGAAGAGGAAAGAGCCAAGTGCAAAGTCTCCCAAGTGATGTTCAAAGGAAGCGAGGAGGCCCGTGTGGCCCAGCGTGGCGACGGAGGGCAGAGGGGCCAGACCCGTGCGCAGGAGCCCAGTGGCCGGCCTCGGCGACGGGTAGAAGCCCCTCTCGGAGGGGGGTGAGCGGGAGAACCGCAGGACCGACACTTTCTGATCACACTGGCTGCTGTGCGGAGAACAAACTGTAGGGGGCGCAAGAGTAGCGGCCAGGACGGGTCTGGAGTTGGCGGTCATGTGGGTGGGAGGTGGGGGCGGCTCAGGCCACCGTGCTCCTGGAGGAACTGGAGACTCGAGTTGGCAAGCGAGGTGCTGCTGGGCGAGTAAAGAGAAGAAGGACATCTAGATGATGTCTTTTTTTTTTTTTTTTTTTGCCTTGAGCGTCGTTGACAGTCACCGGTCATTCAGGTCGTTCAGCCCTCTCTTTATTCAACTATCAGTCCTTGAGCACCATCTGTGTACCCGGCTTCCAGAGCTACAGAGATCAAGAATGCAGGGCTGCTGTCCCCAAGGAGTGTCCCTCAGTGACCTGGGCTTTCTGTGAGTCCCCCCACCCCAAATTGCAGACAGGGAGGGTAACAGGGTGCAGTGTGCCCCCCCCCCCCGAGTGAAATATCCCCTCATGGAGTCGGTAGATATCTATTGAGCACCTACTGTGTGCCCGGCACAGTTCAGCAGTGAACAAGACAGACAAGGTCCTTGCAATCATGAGCACTTAACCTAATCTAACCTACCAAACATCATAGCTCAGCCTAGCCTACCTTAAATGTACTTGAGATACTTACATTAGCCTCCCTACACTTGGGCAGAATCACCCAACACAAAGCCAATTTTATAAATAAGCGTTGAATAGCTCCTGTAATTGATCGAATATGGTTCTTTTTTTTTTTAATGTTTATTTATTTTTGAGAGAGAGAGAGAGAGAGTACACGCCCACACAAGTGGGGAGTGGGGCAGGGAGAGAGAGGGAGAAAGAGAATCCGAAGCAGAATCCCGAGCGGGCTCCAAGCTGTCAACGCAGAGCCCGATGCGGGGCTCAAACCCACGACTGGTGAGATCACGACCCGAGCCAAAGTCGGACGCTGAACCGACCGAGCCACCCAGGCGCCCCAGTTGAATAAAGTTTGAAAGTGACAAACAGAATAGTCGTATGGGTACAGGATGGTTGTGAGTACAGGTGGTTGACCCTAGAGATCACGTGACTGACTGCCCCTGCCTAGTGTCACACGAGGGTGCGCCCTGCATGTCACGGGGGGGGGGGGGGGGGGGGGGGGGGGGGGGGGGGGGAGAGATCCACGCTGAAAACTCCAAGTATGGTTTCTACTAAATACGTATCGCTTTCGTACCTGAGTAAAGTTGAAAAGTCCTAAGCTGGACCATCGAATGTCGGGGCATCTGTGGTAGGTGCTGAGCGGTAACACGGGAACATAGGCTGGAAGGACGTGACAGAGGCCAGTGGAGAAAAGCCCAGAGAAGGAGAGCTCCAGGCTGGGGAAGCCAGAGCCTCAGAGGCCCTGAGGAGGGGGGGGGGGGGGCACCTGGCATGTTCTAGGAGCAGCAAGGAGCCACAAGGAGCCAGGGTGGCTGGAGGCAGAAAGAGAGCAGGAGGGAGGGAGGGCAAAGGAGCAATAGGGCTTCACCCTGGGCACAACGGGGACTCATCGGAAGGGCCAGCTCGCCGAGGACCACCCCCTCAGCCATGCTTCTGCCCTTCCGCAAACATCCCTGAGTCCCCAAGAGGACCGGACGCAGCCACCCACTGTCACGGGCTTCTCCGGCTGACCCAGCTTGGCTGCTGTCTCTCTGGGCTGGCGGTGTACGTGATTTACAAGGCCCTCCCCGGGATTGTGTGTTTGAGGACATCTGTTCCATTTTGGCTGCTTCTGGCCAGGGCTTTGGTGCTCCTTCACAGATCAAATCACTGCCTCCCTTCTCAGCTAATGCAAACAGCTGGTTACCGCTCACCGATCTCCCAGCTCTAATTGCCAAGGGGAGAATTATAAATAAATGTGTACAAGCAAACAGATGCTGTCATTTAAAAGATCGATCCATCTAGCAAAAATGCCCCACTTAGGACTGAAGTGGCATACCGCAGAGCATGTGTCTTGGTGGCATTTTTAATGAAATCAGGAAAACAACGGCGGAGCTCGCTAATGGATTCCGAAGGAGCGAACTGCCAAGGACGGAGGGAGGGACTTTGTGGCTTCAACGTCCAGGACCCAGAGCCATAAAGGAGACGCAGGGGCCCCACTGCTGTTCCACACGTGCTTCTCTCCTCTGTCCGTCTTCAACCTTCCCCTGGCTCGTCAACCCCGTATGACATCGAATAGGACGCATTCAGTATTATTTTGAGTCTCAGTTGGTTTGTGGGAACCTCAGGCCGGGGTGCACAGTCATCCCCTTTGCTATCCTGGGTGCACAGTGAGGGCGCCCCCCGGCTTTTCTTGCGGCCAGGTTTGTACTAAGAGGCGACTGGCACCAGAACAGAAGTGACCGTTGTCAGGCCTACGTGAGCTCTGCCACCATCTCTCCCACCCATGGGTCTCCCATTTGAGGCCCCTGCAGAGGGTGGAGCCTCGGCTGGAAGGAGAGCAGGTCCCTGAATGAGTACGTGCAGCAGACATTTGTATCCATTGCGTTGAGGTGAGGTGAGAGAGAGAAATAAACTTACCGTTTCAGGCCGAAACTTGGGGGAAGTTTTTTTTTTTTATTAAAATCTTTTTTTTAACATTTATTTATTTTTGAGAGAGAGAGAGAGACAGAGCATGATCAGGGGAGGGGCAGAGAGAGAGGGAGACACAGAATCTGAAACAGGCTCCAGGCTCTGAGCTGTCAGCACAGAGCCCGATGTGGGGCTCAAACCCACGAACCGTGAGATCATGACCTGAGCCGAAGTCGGACGCTTAACCGACTGAGCCACCCAGGCACCCCTGGGGGAAGTTTATACTGTAAAAATCCTACCCTGGCTAATACACGATGCATCCCAGAATTAATTCATTCATTTATTCACTCATGCACTGAGCATATAGTAAAAATAATATCTACCTATCACCACACATCACAATAATCTCATGTAAGGAATGGAATGAGCCCATTTTTTCAGATGGAGAAACTGAGGTTCAGAAAGGCTAAGTAACCCACTAAAGACAAACAGCCAATAATAATAATAATAACAGCTATCATTTACTGAACACTCCCCACGTGCCAAACACTGTGCCAAACGGCTCATAGGCAGTATCTTCTTTATTCCTCAAAAATTCTCGTAGGTGTTATTATTAGCCCCATTTTACAGAGGAGCAAAGTGAGGCTTAGAGACATGAGTCTACTTAAGAGAGAAAGGGAGAAAGGAAGGAGGGTAGGAGGGAGGGAAGGAAGAAAGGTTGGAAGGAGGAAGGAAGGAAGAGAGGAAGGAAGGGAGGAAGAAAAGAGGATTCACACTAGAAAGCTATACTGTCTGTTCTTTCAATCCCAAGGAATCTCTAATAATAGGCTAATCTTAAAATACCAGCTTACCTCCAATCAGTCCAGCCCTGAAGAACTGGAAAGCTACACACACACACACACACACACACACACCCCTTAAAGGTTAAAACCATTACATCAAAAGAAAACATATGGTCACCCAAATCTGCATTTATTATATCTAATTGGAAGAGACACAGTCAAGTACGTGAATATTTTAGCAGTTTCCGACATGCAAATCACCGTGCCAAGGCCCAATTACTCACTAATCGGCACACACATGCCCAGCTTTCAGTCAACTGGGTTGGAATGACACTCCAACCTTCCCTCTTGGCCGCGTGCTTGCGTGTTCTCTCATCGCCAGGCAGTTATCATTTGCCTGTGCCTTTCAATAGGACCCCATGAGCAGAGAGACTTGAAGAGCCCCCTCTCACCAAGTTTAGACCCTTGATTAATGTCTGGAGAACACTATAGGCAAAGGCAAGCTATTTGGCTCTAAAATCCGATGAAAAATTCCGATCTTTGCACGTAATCTCTGAGTGATAAGCTTTAATGAAGAGATTTTGGTGGTTGTTATTTAAGTCACAGGACGGACAGGGAACAAATGGGAATTAACAAATTTATTTTCTGGCCAATTCCAGTAAAGACCAGAGTTCCCATGCCGACAGCAAGACAAAAACACAGTGGCAGTATTTTCCCAAATGCTTCTCATTTGCGTTTTTGCCCCGAGGATTTACACCATGTCTGACTATTCACCTATTTTTCCTTGAAGCACTTTTTTGGGTAAATTTTGCCTCATTATGTAAATGAAAAATCCAGTATCACTCACCCTATTTAAAAGGTGTATTAGTCAAGAAAGACTAGGCAATACATGGGGTGCCTGGGTGGCTCGGTCGGTTAAGCGTCTGACTTTGGCTCAGGTCATGATCTCGTGGTCCGGGAGTTCAAGCCCCGCATCAGGCTCTGTGCTGACAGCTCAGAGCCTGGAGCCTGTTTCAGATTCTGTGTCTTCCTCTCTCTGACCCTCCCCTGTTCATGTTCTGTCTCTCTCTGTCTCAAAAATAAATAAACGTTAAAAAAAAAAAAAAGATTAGGCAATACAGCAATAATAGTTGATCCCAAGAGTTCAACGACCTAACATAGCATAACCAGTGTGGGGTAACAGAGGGCCCCCCACGCAGTGAGAGTCTGAGCAGAGGGAGTCATGCCATCTCGTAACAGGAAATGACAGAGCTGGACGGTCGCTCACAGGTTTCAAATCTTCCGCGCACAGCCCCATTGGCCACAGATGGTCACGTGGCCCTGCCTGCGGCAAGGGGACCAGGAAATGTGGGGGTGCACCTGCGTACTGGTTATCCGTAAATGTCTCTGCTGCGGAGAGTAGCTGTGAAGTCCATACAACAATAGGATTAAATTCTACCTAGAAGTCTGTGCTGTGAGCCAGAACATGACGAAAGAAAAGAAATTAACAAGCTTCATAAGTCTGTGAAAGACGTTAGAGCAGCAAGCTGAGACTTTCTCCTGGATTCCAACAAAAGGACGAGGAGAGCAGTGAGGAGGCAATGATTGGCTCACAAGGGGACTCAGTGTTATGTAGGGTGTGTCCCTGTAACAGCAAACCATCTTCGAGCAAAACCAAACCGCGGAAAGAGTTTCTTTGAAGCCAAATAGAAACCCAGTGGGGATGAAGGATGTTTTAAGTAAGATGAGAGTCCTCGGGCGTGCAACAGCGTCACTGTTGTGACAGATGGTACTTTCCAAAGAAGATGACACCGGCTCTGACAGAGTGACAATGACAGACCTCTACAGAGAGGTGGAGGAGTTTCTATTCTGTGCCCTTGATTCTGAGTGGGCCCGTGATTACGACAGAACTGAACCCCATGACTTCCGAGGCAATGTTAAGAAGGGGTGTTAACACCCCAGCAGCAACGAGCCGGCGTGGCCCCTAGATCTTGGTTTCTAATACCATTCTCCAAAAAAAGGAACACGGCTCCTTGGAGAAATGGCTGATGCTGGCACCGGGGCAGGGAATGCACGCAACGAGCCTGGAACATCTTCTAGTGCGAAAAGGTAGGCAAGTGCGCGAGTGCGCGCGCGTGCACGTGCGCGTGCACACGCACACACGTACAGTGAATGATGGGGGAAGGAAAGGGTCATGAAGCCCTTCTGAAAGAGCTCCCAGTGGCCAAAGCTGGAGCAATTCAAGCCACAAAATAAATAACACACTGTTGGATGATACCCCAAGGTAGAAAATAAATAACCGTGGGTCAACACTGATATAAACCAACGATGGTATGTATAAAGAAAGAAAGAAAGAAAGAAAGAAAGAAAGAAAGAAAGAAAGAAAGAAAGAAAGAAAGAAATGGGGGGGGGGGGGATAGACACATCGCCCATGTAGAAGAATTCCACATAATTTATGCAGATGCTCTGCCCTCGAGGAGGTGGAGCGTAACTCCCCGCTCCCTAAGTGCAGGCTGCACAGAGCTGGTGACTTCCTTCCAAAAAGTACCATGTAGAGAAAGGAAAGGACGAGTAATTTTGCAGTGAGGACACCTAGCAAACGCCGCCACAGACAAGTGGTCAAGATCAACGTCGACAGTGACTGGCCGTGCTGATGGTACCTGCTCTTGATATGATGCGTTCAGAAGGACTCTTCCCCTCTGTAGTCTTTGTCCCCCCAACCCACACCCCAGCCCCATCACGAGAAAAACATCAGAAAGATCCCCACTGAGGGACATTCTGCCAACATTCTACTGCCTCACTAGTACTCCTGGAAATTGTCAAAGCCATCCAAACAGGGAAAGTAAGAGAACCCGTCACAGCCAAGAGGCACTAAGGACACACGCCAGCTAAAGGTAATGCGGTATCCCGGATACCACATTCTATCCTAGGACAGAAAAATGACTTCAGGTTAAAAAACTACGAAAATCTGAATAAAGTATGGGCTTCAGCTATAAAGTTACATGGATGCATATTGGTTCATTTATTGCAACAAATGTATCACGCTAGCCTAAGTTAGTGTGGGAAACTGGGCGTGGGAACCGTGTTATCTCAGCGATTTTTTCTGTAAAGCTAAAACTATTCTAAAATCAAGTGTTTGGTTTTTTAAAAAAGCAATACAGCTTCCGCCTGGTACTCTCTCTCTCTTAGGGCACAGACCCCGGCTGCCTTGTGCTGACACAAGTCCAGCTCCCTGGTGCCATCCTGTTGAAGAGACCACTCAGACAGACCACACGGATAGACAGAGATGCCCAGCGAGCCACAGCCCTTGCTGCCCGGCTGAGTCCTCCCAGTTGTCAGTCTCCCCGGCCCAGGGGCCAGATGTGTGCGAGGGGGCCTTTCAGATGTCCCAGCTCCTGGCCTTCTCGCAGGTTCAGTGGACACCGAGTGGAACATAGACAAGCCAGCCCCACTGAGCTGTGCTCAAAAATTGCAGAGTCATGCACAAAATAAGCGTTTTATGAAGTCCCTAAACACCGTGATGGCTCGTCACGCGGCATCACTTAAATGGAACAACCGGTCCGCGACTTCGACTTTGGTTATTGATCGATTTCCTCTCCACATCTGTCTTTAGCTCCGCTAGGGGCTGGGCAGTGGACACAGAGATCCACAAGTCCCTGCTCTTGAAGAACTCTCGGTTGAGTGGAAGAAGCTAAGCCCCACGAGAGTAAAAACGAATGACAACCACACTGGATCGTAGCGAACGGGTGAAGGCAGGACTTCAGAGGCGCAGAGAACAGGATGCATGACTCTGAGGGATCCCAGAGGGGAGAGACACGGGGAGAGAGAACAGCGTTTATTGAGCACCTAATATGCTTCACTGTTCTAAGTGGGGTACAATATGTATATGAATTCATCCTCCCAGTTGACACCATGATGTCATTATAACCACGTTAGAGAGGAGGAAACTGAGGCACAGAGATATGAAGGGATTCGTCAGGGCCCGCCAAGTGGCAGAGAGAGATGTGAAGGTCCTCTTGGTTTTCCTATCTATGATACGAAGGTATTGGATAAGACGCGCACGAAGGATCTTTGTGCCTCCAAGGCTTAGGTTATGTGTGGGTTTTGCCTGCCCGGCGTCTGTTCCCCTTCTTCCAGTAACAGAACCCCAGCTTCTATGAGCAGAACTGCCCCACCTCTATCCTCAGTCAGGAAGGGAAGCACGCCCAGCCTCGGCCAGTCGCAATATCACATCCACCTTACGCGGTGATGGGCTCGGGCAAAAAGCACAGAGACTCAAGCCAGACGAAAGAGAGTCTTCTGAGGGCCTTTTGCCAGAATTCTTAGGAAAGAGGCACTCTGTTTTCCCTGGAGTTGCCAAGGATGTAAATTTGGAGCTGTCAGGGGCTGTCATAAGAAGAAAGTCTGCCTGGAAGTAAAACCAGTTCAGAGGAAGAGGGAGGCCAAGCACCGATGCCAAGATCATCCGAGCACCTAGGTCCAGCCTTGCCTGAAGCCGGAGAGATCAATCCTTGGAATTTTCTGTCACATGAGTCAATAAATGTGATCCTTTGAATGGGATTTCCGTAATTTATAACCAAAAGATGTCGCATACAATTCGACGGCAATGAGATGTGCTAGGGTTGGTGGCCTTATTTTTATTCCCCTTATTAGTGCCAAGTTCCCTGAGGATATAAAATGTGCCTTTTTCATCTTTGTACCCTTACCCCCAGCCCCATTGGTGTCTATCAGTGCCTGGCACATAGGAGGGCTCAGGAAAACATTTGTGGCCTTGCACTGATGGGCAGCACAGATTACTTTCACTCCAAGGTCCTCTGGCTCTTCGGCTAGATGTAAGCCCCCCGGAGGTCCGAGGTGCCTGAGATTTGGTGTGATTCCTAAGGAACACGACAGTCTGAGCAATGAGAGTAGCTTCTGGCAGTTTCTCCAATGAGCCAGGAGTAGAGGATTGGGACATGAGTACGATAGCACGCCAACCGTGTTTAAGAGCGTGGGCTTTGAGGTCGGACTTACCTGGGACCATATCTTTCCCCACATTTTACTGGCTGTGTGATCTTGGGCAGGTTCCTGCCTGAGCTCCCATCTCCTCCGCTTTAAACCGGAGTTTTGGTACCTTTATCTTCAGGACCACAAGTGAAGATGAAATGATATATAGCGCCCAGCTCAAGGTTAACCCTCAAGAAATGGCAGCTATTGTCAAGAACAATCCTAATCCCAATCCTAATCCTAATGATGATGATGGTGTTACAGTCCCCCCTTCCCAGTCCCCTTGGAAAATCGGCTACGCGTGAGGACAGGACACACTGTTCTCTTCCTCCTCCTTCTGTGGAAGGATTAACACACGAGGCTGGGAGCGCCTCCCAGAAACCACCCGCGGCTGGGGGCCAGCAGGGCGGAGGATGCCAGGCTGAGGTGTCTTTGCAGCAGGGTCCAGGGTGGCAGGGAACGGAAGGATCTGGAAGGATCGGAGCTCGGGCTGCAGCCCAGCGGGCCAAGCTTTCTCCCTCCCCTGCTTTCATTCTGGACTGAAATTCCCACAGCATGTAGAGCAGCGGGGCTCCAAGGTCCCCTGTGCGTTCAGGCTTGAGGAGCCTGCTGGGCACCGGAGGTGGAAAAACAGGGGGCCCTGGGCCCGGAGGCAGCAAACCCAGGACGGAAGAGTAGGCCGCCCCAGGTGGCGCACCGACACTTCGGGAATTTTGCCGGAAGCCACCACCGTAGTGTCCCCTGCCCTGCCCGCCCTCCTGCTGACGGGCCGTTTTCCGCGCCTGGAACACCCTCTCCCCACGGCAAGGTGTCTGTTCTTCTTCTTCCCAGCATCTGGCTGAGCCACTCCGGAGCTTAGCAGCACACAATAACCATTATACGGTGCTTGTGGGTTCTGGGGGGTGGGGAACGGCATGTCTGTGCTCCACGATGCCCGGGGGTCAGCTGGGAAGGCTCCTATTGCTGGGGCTAGAATCTTCCCGAGGCTTGTTCACCCAGTGCCCAGGGCCTGGGCAGGGAGGACTCCAAGACGAGGCCCCGGGGTGGTCAGAGTTCTTACAGAACAGCCCCAGGCTCCTGCGAGTTCCCGGTGAACAAAGCAGAAGCCGGATCGCCGTCTGTGACCCAGCCCCAAAGTTCCACAGAGTCCCCCCTGCCTTATTCTGTCAGCCGAGGAGGTCACAAGCCCACAGACTCAAACAGGAGAGAATTTGTGCCTCGAAATGCCCCCCCTACACACACACACACACACACACACACACACACACACACACACACATATATACACACGTGTGCATGCGTGCTCGAGCCTCCTGCACTAGGACTTAAAGTTCCTCTCACCAAGTGCCGGATTCTCTTTGCTCACCCACCTGGGATCTGTCTCGCCGCATGACGTACTTTGGCCAGTACAATGTGACTCGATTGGGGCAATAGAAATGATTTGTGCCGTTTATGAGTCTAAGGCTCAAGAGACTCAAAGTTCCCCTCCCCTCTCTTGGAATCCTGCCACTGTCACGTGAACAAGCCCCAGGCTAGCCTCCTGCATGATGAGTGACCACTGGTACCTTTATCTCCATTGCCCCGGCCAACAGCCAGCTGACCAGCAGACATGTGAGCGAGGCCACCTTCACACGAGCAAGCCCCACGAAGACCAACGGGGTCGGACTCAGACGACCAAACCATCCAGATCCTCAGTAGTCTTACTGTTGTAAGCTACTCGGGTCGGGGATGGCTTGTTACGCAGCATTATTCGTGCTAATGGATGACTGGTGCAAGCACTTAGCCCAGGGCCCGCTTGGAATATGTGCCCAAATGCATTATTTGCAACACGAACAAAGCAACTAAACAAAACCCTTTGGCTTTCAAGGGTTTAAGAGAAAAGCCTCCTGGGACCCACGGAGGAAGGGAAGGTAGTGGTGTTTCGTCTGTAAGGGAGCAAAGCTTGAGTCTGTCTTGAGCAGGATCTTTGGGCTGGCTGTGGCCCGGGCAGTGGTTTGTGCGAGAATCCAAAGACGTACTGGCGGAGGAGGGTCCGTGCAACAGCAAGAGAGAGGACCCAGCCTGGCCAGGAGCCTCTGGGCTTCTCCCTCAGGTCAGCTTTATGCAGCTTCTGGAACCCTCCACCACCTGCCTCACCCACCGTTGCAGACATCCGTGAGCCCCAGAGCTGCCTTTCGCAGAATGTAGTCATCATCTGCTTCTGAGTTGTCTGGAAAGCTAGTGAAAATGCAGAATCCTGGGCGTGGCTCCAGAATTGCTACAGGGAAAACTCCAGGGGTGGCGGCCAAGAACCTGTATTTCAAGAAGTTCCACACTGCCCTGGGGGACCTGGGGACACAGAACAGGAAGGGGCACCTGTGCTGATAGATTGGAACATACGGATTCTGGAACAGGCTACGGAATAGAGGCGATGACTGGAGACGAACAGCTGTCCTATCAATCCTCACCACCACATGGAACATAGGTTCTCATACCCATTTCCTGGACGAGAACAGTAAGGCTCAGAGAGGCAGTGAGTGTTCCTGGCTGCCTGACTTCATATCAGCTTTTTGCTTCCACCCCGGCGGAATCCGCTGGACAGAACACTTTGTTCTTTTACCTTCCTCCTCTTTCAGGGTCGGTTTAGGCTCGCTGGCTCCTTGCTGAGGTGGCAACGCTGAGGTGAAAGGAAGGCACCGAACGGGTATCCAGTGAATGGAAAACACAGTATGTGGGAGGTTTTCACACCACCTTTAAGCAACTGGAGTCAAATGCCTCTTCTGTGGCCAAGCTCAATGTTGTTTTCCAGTTTAGAGTTTTGTTTGTATGTGTGTGTTTTCAGTAAATCTGATAATTAAGCCACAAATGTTCCCAAGCACACTTGGATATATTTAAATTGCAGGCTGCCGATCAAATGGAGAAAATTCACAAACACGGACATAAATGGTGCCTTTTGTTTGTTCCCTGCCTTTCTGCGGCACTCAATTGGTTCTGTCAGCTTCACAGCCAATTCCAAGGCTGCCTGGGATGAGGGGAGGTGGGGGGAGGGGTGGGGGCTGACAAAGAGACGGCAGGAAGTGAAGCCCCCTGGTGAAAGACTGTGGTTCTTTTCTTTTATGAAAACGTCTCATTGGCGCCTGTAATTCATCTCAACAAGCCAGTTTTGAAAACACAAGTTGGCAAAAGGGATGTTTGTCTCTGCCTGATCTGGTGGCATTCCCTACTTGATGTTATGGGCCACAATCGCATTCCTGATCATCATGAAAGAGAATCCGAGGGTCCCGCCTTCCCATCTCTTTTGACCTATGCTGTGGAGACTGTTTGGGCTCCTAGAGGCCCGGGGTCCCGCCCGGGGTCCTGTGGTCTCTGCCCATCCACTGACTAACAAAAAAATAAAAGTGGAAATAGTAAGGGAAGACTTATTTGCAAGGAGATTGCAATGGGGAGGGGTCTACTGTCCTAGAGAGAAAACCATAATGATGGGGTTTGGGGGCGATGGGGGTTCGGAGCTGACAGCCGAGAAAGAATTCTTGAAGACGTCTTTGGTGCAAAAAGGTGAGTTTATTAGAGTACGGGGACAGGACCCGTGGGCAGAAAGAGCTGCACTGGGGTTGTGAAAAGTGACTGATTATATATATACCTTCTGGTTGGCAGGGGGTTAGGAACAGTGTAAGTCTCTAAGGAATTTTGGAAGCAAGGTTTCCAGGACCTTGAGGGGCTAGCTCGGAAAACATCTTTTATTACTGCTTAGTAAAACCTCAGTCATGAGGCCCTTCAGATGTGTATCAGGGGCCGTTAAGTCTGGAATATGACTGTTAACATATATCTTTGGGGAGGGGCGGTAGAGATAAAGGAGGTTTGCAAAGGAATTAAAAAAAATTTTTTAAATATTTTATTTACTTTTGAGAGAGAGAAAGACAGAGTATGAGTGGGGGAGGGGCAGAGAGCGAGGGAGACACAGAAGCCGAAGCAGGCTCCAGGCTCTGAGCTGTCAGCACAGAGCCCGACGTGAGGTTCAAATTCATGAGCTGTGAGATCATGACCTGAACCAAAGTCGGACACTTAATTGACTGAGCCACCCAGGCACCCCGAAGTTTTTATGTGTTTAAGGAGACTCACAGGATCCTGGGGGGGGGGGGTGGTCAGGATAATATTAAGCCAAGATTCTCTTTTGCCCCTACCAAAGTGTCATCATCGTCAAGGCAGCTGAGCTCCTAGAGGAAGGTCACTCTGTTTCAAGGACTTGTTAATGGCTGTAGGCAGTAAGGGAATTTAATTTTTCATTTGCTCTGTTTCCCACACCACCATGGCAAGCACTTAAACCCCCTTACATCTTGATGAGGGTGATATTCGGGCTCCAGGAAATAGAATCTATAGGTTTCTGGAGATTAGGCTATGGAAAGGATTGCCTTTTTCTTGCAGTTTACTAAGTTATCCGTAAACTGAAGGAGACTCCTGTCCTGTAGGACTGTGATCTCTATCAGTTAACTACTTGCTTTCTTTCCTTTCCCCTATTCTTGGGCAGGCAGGAGTGTTGGAGGAATATCACACATATCCCACCTCGTGGAGGGGGGTGCTGTTAGCCTGTACTTTGCCCCTGGCTTGGCCCACGCTCCCTCATCAATAAGGTTTGCGAGCATCGTCAGGGTTGGGCAAAAAGATTTTTCTTTTATAGGCTGCAGAAAAGAACTAGAAAGTGGGATCAAAGAGTAGCATAGCAGGACAGGGGATCAGAGAACATTCTGTCCTCTTCGCAAGAAGGACCGTCTGCTGGCTTAGGCTGGGCGTGGACCAAAGTTCAGGGGCTGGAGGAAGGAGAGAATTTAACGAAATTTGGCTGACAAGCATTTTGCTCTGATTGATTACTGGGGACAAGCAGTTCAGCTAATCACCTATGAGGCAAAGAGTGGGAATTTGGAGGGTCTGTGCCCGGCCTTGTCGGAGGTAAACACGGGCAGCATCCACGAGGCTTCTGGAAGTCACATGGAAAAGGGGTTCTTTGCAGCAAGCTGTTTTCTGGAACACAAAAGGGTGAGGGAAATTCCTTCAACCTTCACTGTTTTCCAGAAACACGGGGCTCAGACAAAATTCAATGCCGTCACCACTCGACTGGGGGGTGGAAATTATAATAGTTAATCTAGGATTTTAATATTTTTAAATGCTTTGAAAGCTCAAGGTGTGTAGTCAATGCTCAATAAATATCTGTTAATCTCTCTTCCCTGCAAGACCCTTGAGGGCAGGAGGTGAGTTCATTTGGTGTGATTTCCACCATGTTAGCCAACTACCTAGAACCCACTGATCTGCTGAATTGGCCCTGAGCAACCCTCAGTTTCCTTGTCTATAAGACATTATAATCTCCACCTAATGGGACTGTTAACATAATTAACATCGAGGAGTTCTTGGGGCCCCAGAGAATACCTGACACATCCCTGGTGACCAGTGACAAGGCTCTTCTCAGTTCTCTTTCTGACTAAGCCTTGACCTTGGGTGCTGTCCTTGGCTTGCTGAGTCCAGTTTTAGCAAGAATCCTGTTGAATTAAGCAGAAATCCCCTACCCTTGGTATCTGACCCGATTTCTTATCCTCTACCCTTGAATATCTTATCACCCTGGCCTGCCGTCAGCAAAAATCCTGGGTGGTCGGTTTAGCAGAATTCCCCTTATCCCTGACGCTTCCTCTTAAAAATTTCCCATCCAGTGACCTAGACCCTGCTCCTTGGCTATGAATCTGCACTTGCCTTGGTCATATTTGGAGTCCAGGAGTACCTCTTTCCTCTATCACAGACCCCCACTGCAGCGGCAGGTAGCCTGCCTTACCACCTTTAACGGCTGTCATGAATAACTTTGTTCTTTGATAGCAGGAAATGATTCCTTTCCCTTTCCTCCTCGGACTCCAGACCCACTGTGAGCAGGACTTTCTACCACCTCTGTACAATGCTTCAAAAGGCCTGAATCCCTGGAAGCCACGGGCAGTGTGCTCCAAACCAAAACCTGCACTGATGCCCACACCACTCAGGGTCGGGGCCGCGGCGGCAGGAGTGAGGATTCTGGCTGCCCACCGAAACCCAGGATTTCCTCACTCCTGCGGGCCGTGGATGCAAAAATTTCGGAGCTGTGACTTTCCCAAAGTACAAGGATTCGGCCACTTTATTTCACTGGGCACTGGCTGACCTCCCTGTAAACTAGGAAAACGAATCCTCTTAGTTGTACGGTTTCGATGAAATGGTGGATGCGAAGCTGACTAGCACACTAAGTTATCCTTGCTGAGGAAGTCGCAGGCGCCACCCACGTGGGAATCGAAAACCAGGAAAAGATCCCTCACTTGCGGGTCGCCTCTACCCTACGGCCTTGTAAACACGACGGGGCGGGGCCACGGCATCGATCACTCGGCGTTCGGCTAGGCACTCCGTCCCGCTCAGGCGAGCACTGAGTGATCGATACTTCGGCAAGCCTGACTACTGGGAGGAGAGAGCCAGAGTGTTCCGACCAAACGGAACACGTCGTCGCCAGCCTCTGCGCCACTCCACACTGCCCAAACTCGAGACAGGTGAACTTGAGCAACTCCAGAGGGAGGGAAGCTCTGCCTCCTTAGAAGCAGAGGGGAGGACTGCGCAGGCGCTGTGTTAAAGGCGCAGCGGGGCGGGGCGTTGGGGGGGTTGGCGGTGGAAAGACTGCCTCGCGCGTGCGCCTTGGAAATCCCCAGGCAGTTCTTCAAAGTAGAGAAATTGGGGAGGGGAGGGAAAAAAAAAAAAAAAGAGGCGGCGCATGCGCCCTGAGAACGCAGCGCCAACTCTCCTGCACGTCGCGGGTAGGAGGTAGGTTCCACGCGTGCGTAGTACTCGCCTTAAGCCAGTAATTTCGCATGCGTGAGGCCAGCGGTGTGCGCCTGCGCGATTCCTGGGGGCGCCTTGGCGGAACTCTAGTGCGCCTGCGCGAGTGTTTATTTCCTCCGTGACGGTACCTACAGGTAGTGGACCAAGCCTGCCTTTGTCACAGGCCTGGAGCTAGGTTGCTGTAAACCGAATGTGGGCCGTGACAAATGAAGCCCCAGGCGGGGAAGGGGTGTGCGCCCTCGGGTGGAGCGTCGGCTTGGGGTACCTGAAGGACAGGGATTTGTAAGTAATAGGAGTTAACTCTGAGCATCGGTGTCGCGTTATGCCCCTCGTGTTAGGATCCAGCAAAGGTAAGTCACCGTGCTCAGCAGGGTTACATATAGCAAGCCCAAGGTCAGGGGGCAGGCAGGTGTTAGGGCCCCACCGACGGCCCGAACCCGAGACAGCGGGGCCCTTAGAAGGCCAGAGTTACCCATGGCGCCGCTAAACAAAGCTTTCTGGAAATATTTCCAAATCTCTCTGGAAAGTTTTATAAAGCTCCCTAGAAAGCTCTTGTGTTTTTTTTGCACAGCTCACGTGAAATAGTGCCACAATAAAATTGAAGAGATTTGAAAACTAAGTGGGCAGCCTGCTCCCAGAAAGCCAGGTAGAGGCTCCTATTTTGGAAGCCACCCACGGGAGGCTTCTCATGACCGGCATACTGCTCTCAGGATGGCCATTTCGGGTCAGCCGGAGATGTTTGTGGAACCCTGGGGGGCTCTTAAATAAAGCCAACCCTCTGCGAATCCTGGTGAGATTCTCCAAGAAGCCGTTTCTCCCAGCCAGTTTAAAGTCTGTTGTGGTAATTGCTTTAGGTTCTTAAAGATAATTTAAGAGAATTCTGGGATGAGTATCCTGGCTTCCCAGGAGGCATTGTTTTGTAACCAGCTGAACCCACTTGGGCTGTTCACTACGAAAGGCCAGCTTACATAACGTGCTCCATCTGGATGGTGAATTTGTGAAGTCAGGACCTGAGGCCACGCAGTCTGTTTTATGTAGCCGATACGTGGCTCCTTTGTGTTAAATACAACCAACAAGAAACCTTTTATGAAGCTCGCATCAGGTTGATTTATAAAGCGGAGACAAAAGCCACTTGGAGAGGTTAGTTCAGACAACCTTTATCCGACCCCCGTACCTAGAGTATCATTTCATCAACAAATGAGTATCGTTATCATCAACAAATAAGCCTTTTGTAAGAGACGCCAAGATACAGTCCACCGAGAGAAGCTGTTTTGTGCAACCTGTACCTGACCTTCCCCTGAAAGCTGTCCCATGTCACGAAGCCAGTACACGTGGCACTTTGAAATGCCAGTTCACGAAGTCAGGACACAAGACCACTGGGGCTGTTTCTGTACCTGACACCTCCACCCTCACCTCCTTCAAAAAAAGACTTCTGTGACCAACAAGAGGTCTCTCCAGGCCCGTAACCTGACGAGTTTTAGGGAACTGACTTTAAAGTGACAATATAAGGGCACTCCGGCTTTTTCATAGGGCCTATAATTAGGGTGACCATCGGTCTCAGTTGGCCTGAATACCCCCAGTTTATGACTTGACCAGTCCTAAATATTAAATATTTAAATAATATGAAATGCTGAAATTTACGTACATATGAAAGAAAACTAACGGCACTCCCAGTAGTCAGCTTGTGGAATCTCTGCTTGCAGAAATGAAAGTTCCAAACAATGTAAGAACAAAGAACTTTGGAGAAAACGATGAGAATAAAAAGTTTTACAAGAGAAAAATGTATCCTTCACCAAGCCAAAACCCAACCAAACAAAAAAGGCCTATATACAGCATCCTGGTTTGTAGGATATATTCTGTAGTTAACCCACCTGTACCTGACTGCAGAAGGCAGTTTATACAACCTCTGCTTCTGCCTTTTTATGTGGAATTCTGGGGGCCAATTAGAAGATGAGTCTACAGTGCCACTCTGAAAGACTCACACAGTTTATTCTTGACTCCTTCCTCTGGAAGGCTGTGTTTTTTTTGTTTGTTTGTTTGTTTTGTTTTAGAAAGAGAGAACCCGGGGTGCCTGGGTGGCGCAGTCGGTTGGGCGTCCGACTTCAGCCAGGTCACGATCTCGCGGTCCGGGAGTTCGAGCCCCGCGTCAGGCTCTGGGCTGATGGCTCAGAGCCTGGAGCCTGCTTCGGATTCTGTGTCTCCCTCTCTCTCTGACCCTCCCCCGTTCATGCTGTGTCTCTCTCTGTCTCAAAAATAAATAAATGTTAAAAAAAAAAAAAAAAAAAGAAAGAACCCATGAGTGGAGGAGAGGGGCAGAGGGAGAGAGAGAGAGAGAGAGAGAGAGAAAATCCCAAGCAGGCTCTACGTTCAGTGTAGAGCCCGACAGGGGGCTGGATCCTGTGACGCTGGGATCAAGACCTGAGCTGAAATCAAAAGTTGGCCATTCGGTGAACTGACCCACTCCGGCATCCCAGGAAGGCTGTATCGTATAACCTTTTATAAAAGGCAGTTCAGTGGGGAACTCTGGGAAGCCAGTCAATAAAGCCAGGCCAAGGCCGCAAGACTACTCTGACTGACACCTTCCTCTGGAAGACTGTTTTACTATTATCAAGAAGCCTTTTTTGTCAGACCAGTACATGGGGGGTGCTGGAAGTTTGATTTGTAAAGCCAGGACTTGAGGCCATTTGGAAAGGAGTTTCGTGTGGCCTGTACCTGCCTTCAGTGGAGGGCCGTATCAGATGGCCTGTTGTGAGGGCTGCTGACAGCCCACATGGGGCCACCTTCTCTGGACCATAGTTTCATACAGTCATCAAGAAGGGGTTTGACCCAGCCAGTGAAAGCCCTTTTCTGTAAGGCCATTTCACGTGGGAACAGGAGCTAACCGAGAGGGTTGATGGGTAGAACCTAACACTTTCTTGGTGCTCTAAAGAAACCACGGGAGATTGGTTGGTTTGTAAAACTAACACAAAGTGTGGGTTTCATCGGGCCCTCAGACAAGGTCCAGTATGTAAAGAAACCTGTTTATGAAACAGTTCACGGCTCTCCTCTGGAAGACTGTTTCCTGTAGTACGATGTGGCTCCTCCCCCAAAGGCTGTTTGATTCGGCAACTATTTAAAAGGCTAACTAGGGGCGCCTGGGTGGCGCAGTCGGTTAAGCGTCCGACTTCAGCCAGGTCACGATCTTGCGGTCCGTGAGTTCGAGCCCCGCGTCGGGCTCTGGGCTGATGGCTCGGAGCCTGGGGCCTGTTTCTGATTCTGTGTCTCCCTCTCTCTCTCTGCCCCTCCCCCGTTCATGCTCTGTCTCTCTCTGTCCCAAAAATAAATAAACGTTAAAAGGCTAACTAATGAAAGGGTCCGAGAAGCCAGTAGAATCAGGCTGTAGGATTATTCAGAGAAATAATGACCGGTATGCCACCTCACTGTGGAAAGTTGCTTCCACCCGCGAACACAAGGCCTTCTGGGAGACTGGTGGTTTTTTTATTTTTTTAACACTTTTAAGTAATCTCTACAGCCAGGCTCAGACTCACAATCCCAAGATCAAGAGCTGTGTGCTCCACCAACTGAGCCAGCCAGGCGCCCCAGGGAGGCTAGTGTTACAAGATCAGCCATGAGGCCCTTTGGGAGGCCATTCAAGTGGCTATGACAGAGCCAGTCTGAAAAGTCATTTTGAAAACAAACTCGGAGCTATCCCGGAGCGTCCACCTCTGGAAGACTCTGTCATATGGTGTCAACATAAGTATCTCTGAAGACCATTTGATAAAGCCATTCACCGAGGAGCTCTGGATTCGAAATTAATTACTAAGGTTATATTACGTGGGCAAGAGGAGACCTGTTTTGTACAGCCAACGTGAGGCCCTCTCCCAGAAGGCTGTTTGACATGGCCATTTACATGAGGCCCCCTCTCCAAGGCCAATTTGCAAAGTAACACATAGGCTGCCTGAGGAGGCAGGCTTGTGGAGACCAAACAAGACGGCCTTGGGAGACCATGTTGCAAAGCAGTGCAGGGAGGCCACCTTGGGAAGCCGGTTGGCAAAGCAGCACACGAGGCCGCCTGTAGAGGCTCGCTTTGAAGGGCCTTTGTGAGCTCTCTGAGGGGGTGTTTTGTAAGGTCACCCCGAGAGGCCAGTTTACAAAGTCCGTAATCTGCATCCCAGGGAACTGGTTTATAGCCCATTTAAAATCCTCTGGGAAGCCGTTTTTTAAGGCCACTAAGAGACCGATTTACAAAGCGGGTACATAAGGACCCCTTTCGAAGCCATTTTCCTAGTCCGGCAAATAAGTGGTCTTCTGGGAGGTTTATTGCAGACCTTTGCGAGAAGCCAGGATATGAGGTCTCTGAGGTCTTCTGGCGCCCCGAGCCTTCTCGAGGCTGCTTTATAAGACATGTGAGTCACTCTTGAGGGGATGAGCCATGAAGCCACCCAGGGAGGCCAGCTGATGGGCACACGTGCGATTGTGTGTGTGGGTAGCGGGTAAGGCCACGTTGGAAGTTTGGGCCGTGAAGCTCTCCCAAGAAAGCTGTTACTGAGACCAACACAAGACATTTATGAATCTTCTAGGAGGCTAGAGATAGAAATCGTCCTGGTAGGCGAGGGCCGTGCCACTCGAGGCTCTCGGTGCCATCCTTCACTGGGCCGGCTGGAAGGCTATCCCTTGTGCACTGAGGACCGAACTAGGATACAAAGATCCAAAAGCTGATGTAATCCTCACCCCTGAAGCTGAGAAGTGTTCTGGGTAGACGCCACCACTTACTGTGTAGTTTTGGACAAGTTGCTTACTCTCCCAGATCTTAACTTCATTCGTCTCTGTAAAACCTCACATCACGAGATTGTAAGTGATTATATTGTAAGATTATAACGTACAGAAACCACAGAGCATCGACACGGCACATAAGAAAGTCACTTCATTTTTCCCCTGGACTTTAGTTTCTTCATCAGCAAAAGAAGGTGGGGGTGTAGGGAAAATGATCATATACGTCCCTAGCCACTTGACAGTGTTGTGAGGGACAAATAAGATTAGAGGGAGGGGAAGGGTGGGAGAACCGTGAAATGGGCAGTGGTACGTTATTGCTCTTGCTTTAGGCTCAGGAAGAGGTTCTTCAAAAATAATGACACACAAGGAAGACCATCCGTTTTGCTTCTACGAAGTGATGGGATTTTCTCATTTGTTGAGTGGGAATAATAATTCCTTCATTACAGGGTTTTGTTGAGGGTTAAACAGCCCAGATTCCCAACTTCATCCTGTGCTGGCCGGAGATGTTGTGGCTCGGTTCCTTCACCCACGAGATCACGGAAGTCTGGGGGCCAGACTGCCTGAGTTTTAAATCTCTCGTGTCCCCTCTTCCTAGCCCAATGCGTGGGGCAAGTCACTTACTTTAGCTTCCTTATCTGTGAAATGGGGACGATGATACTTTCTTCGAGTTTCTGTGAGAATTAAAAAGTGCTTAGGGCATCCTTGGCTTAGAGTAAACACTTTGTATATTTTCGGCTTCATCGGATTGTGAAGTTTAAAGAGGTAACGATGTGTTACTGTCAGTGTTGTGGGTGGTGTTAGTCACGAGTTGGCGAGAAATGAGTTAAAATGGGGCCCAGAGGTAGGGATGGGGCTGTCCAGCCTACCTGCAGGGACCACACCTCTAGCCTTCCTGTGTCTTCCCTTCCCTGTCTACTGCTGACTTCATGCACGTTGGTGCTAAAAGAAACTGTGCTTTCTTCTCCCGTTCTTTTGTGTGAGTTCTTGTTGAGTCCCAGGGTGTCAGGGAAATGTGAATAGGGGTGTTTATTAGTTATCTAGTGCTGTATGACAATTAGTTTACGCTTAGTTGCCTAAAGCCACACATATTTATTATCTTAGATTCTTTGGGTCAAGAGTCTGTGGTGTGACTTAGTGGGGTCCTCTGTGTCAGGATCTCACAAGGCTCGAGGTATGGTGTCCATCAGGACGAAGTTCTTGTCCAGAGGTTCAACTGGACAAGGAACTAAACCCCTGTGGTTGTTGGAACAATTCAGTTCTTGGAGGCTGTTGGACGGAGGGCCTCAGTTCCTAGCTTGCTGTTGGCTCTAAGCCGCCATCATCTGTTTGCCATGTGGACCTCTCCCAACTGGCCACGTGCTCATCAGTGCACACGAACCAGGAAGGCAGTAGGGAGAGTCGGCTGGCAGTGGAAGTTAAACCTCATGTAACCCAATCAAGGGGCATCCCATCCATCACCTTTGCCATCTTAGGCAAAAAAAAAAAAAAAAAAAAAAAAGCCACATGTATCAAACTTACACACTTGTTGGCCAGAAGCAAGTCATAACGGTTTTCTGTTGCTGCTGTAACAAATTACTGCAAACTTGGTGGCTTAAAACAGTACAAATTCATTATCTTACATTTTCGTAAGATTAGACCTTCAACGTGGGGCTGACGGCTAAAATCAAGGTCTTGGCAGGGCAGCATTCCTTTCTGGAAGCTCCAGGGGAGAATCCATTTCCTGCCCTTTTCCTGCTTCTAGAGGCCACCCACATTCCTTGGTTTGTGACCCCCTCCCTCCATCTTCAAAGCCAGCAAAACTGCATCTCTCTGGCCCTTCTGTTATCACCTCTCCCTCTGACTCTGACTTTAGCCAGGAAAGATTATTTCAAGGACTCCTCTATAAAGTTGGACCCACCCACACAATGCAGGATAATCTTTCCATCTCAGGGTCCTTATTCTTAACGGCATCTGCAAAGGTCATTCGAATTACAGGTCCTGCCCATGCTCCAGAGGAAGGAGTTAGATAAGGGTGTTAGTCACAGGAGGCAGGGATCACTGGGGAACGGTGGCTTTCTTCCCTTTATAGGAAGTGAGGCATCTGATAAGGCTTTATCAGTCTTCCTCCTTGCCTTTCACCATCCCCCAGGGGTGGGGGATATCAGTGACTCCTGTGGGTCAAGTAGGGTCCCTGACCAAAGAAGCCAACCCTGGCTGACAGAAGGAAGATGTTTTTTGGAGAGCCACTGGGGCCACAGAAGGAATGGAAAGCTGGAGAATTGCCCTTTGAAAAGAGTAAGAACGAAAGGGGCTCCATAACCCAGGAATCCGGGACGATAACTGTGAGGCCCCTAGACCAGGCTGGCCCAGAAATGGCCGGTAGGAGACCGTGATGCACCAGCCACCTCCAGTCCAGTCGATCTGCTCAAAAGTTCACATTCAAGGGAGGCAGCTTAGAACCAGTCGCCTGGCTTTGCGCACACACCCACGGCCCGGCAACATCCCACCTGACCGACCTCAGCGGGGGAGATGAAACTCCTCAGAAGGAAACGGAGGAGTGTTGTTAAGAAAGAGGAAAGGATTCTGAGCCACAAAACTGAATACTCTGCCCTCTCTGTTTCCTCAGCAATAGAAGTTTCTGTGTCAGGGCAGCTACCCGTTGGGACACGCATCATCAGCAGTTTAGCGGCTCAACACAATGCAAGTTCTTTTTGGCTCATGAGGCATTCCAGCATGGGCGTATGTGCCCAGTCCTGTGGCCGCTGTGGCTGTGTCATCCTCTAGGGCCTCAGAGTCCTTCACTTGCAGCCCGCGGGCAGGGAAAGCGTGGAGAATCCTGTAGGGGGTGTATGCGGGCCAGGCCTGGGAGTGGCTGCATCACTTGCGTTCACATGAGCTGGCAGTCGTGGCCACGTCGCATGGCAGGGATGACCTGGAAATGTAGTCTGTGTGCCCAGGAAGAGGGTGAAAAGGATTTCGGTGAGCTTAAAGCAAGGGTTTGTTTTCGTAAAGTTTTATTGGAACGCGGCCATGCCCATTTGTTCACATACTGCGAAAGGCTGCTTTCACGCTACAGTGGCCGAGTAGCGACAGCAGTGACCGCGTGGCCTGCCAGGCCTAAAACGTGTAACATCTGGCCTTTACGGAAAAAGTCTGCTGGCCCCTACCTAGCGTAGAGCAGTCTCTGCAAAAAGCATGATGGTCCCTATTTCTTAGCATCGTGAGATAGACAGCGGATGGAACAGCTGTTAGTATACCCAGAGCGCAGTGGCACAGGTGACCAATCAGAGGTGAGCAATTACAAACCTGTGAGAACCTATTCACCTATTAGTGCTTACGCATTAGGACCAGCCTGCCGTCCGTATAGAAGAGCACCAACTATGATGTTTTTCCTTTCTGTGTAGGTTTTCTGTACTCCCAGGGTTCTTCCCGAGAAGTTAAGACCCCATTCCTTCAATAGCCTTAGTTGAGTGCCCACCGGGAGCCGGACTTTAGGGAAATGGAGAGAAATGAGACACGTTCTTGTCCCGGAGAAGCTTGCCAGCTAGTCCTGGAGAGACAGACATGTAAGCCATCAGAGTGTTGGCAGGCTTCCCAGAGGGGATCATTTAAGGTGGGCCTCGAAGGTTGGATAGGAGTTTGCCAGAGAGGAGGGATGTTGGAGGCATTCCAGTTAAGGACAACATACGTTCCTGTCTGAATACACATTTATCCCGTGCCCATGGGGAGACTGGTATCGTACCAGGCCCTGAATGTAGGGGTGACCCCAGACAGATGGGGGCCCTGCCCTCACAAGAGTTTACGCTTGGCAGAGAAGACCGTTGTAGAGTCATTCACGTGAGACGTGTGTCACAAAGGACACGTGTGGAAAGCCGTGGGAACCTGTAAGGGAGATGTCTGCATGGTCTCTCTCTTTATAGAAAGTGACTTTATGTATATTTTATTTTTATTATTTTTATCGCTGATTTTTAAAAATCTTTTAATATTTTATTTTCATCATGGTCCCCATCTCCTGTTTCCCCCATCCCTCCACACCCTTCCCCTCTGGTAACCATCAGTTTGTTCTATTTGAGAGTCTGTTTCTTGGTTTGTCTCTCTCTGTGTCTCATTTTTCCTTTGCTCATTTGCTTTGTTTCTTAAATTCCACATGAGTGAAATCCTATGGTGTTTGTCTTTCTCTGACTGATTTCGCTTAGCATAATACTCTCTAGTTTCATCCATGTTGTTGCAAATGGCAAGATTTCAATTTCTACGGCTGAGTAACATTCGTTGAATGTGTATATACCGCATCTTCCATGTCCATTCATCAGTCGATGGACACCTGGAATCTTTCCTTAATTTGGCTATTGTAGATAATGTTGCTATAAACATAGGGGTGCATGTATCCCTTTGAATTAGTGTTTCTTTGTATTTTGGGGTAAATACCCAGTAGTGCAATTACGGGATCATGGGGTAGTTCTGCTTTTAACCTTTTGAGGAACCTCCACACTGTTTTCCAGAGCACGAGTTTGCATTCCCATCAACAGTTCTCAAGGCTTCCTGTTTCTCCAGACCCTCACCAGCATCAGTTGTTTCTTGTGTTTTTGATTTAGCCATTCTGACAGGTGGGAGGCGGAATCTCGTTATGGTTTTGATTGGCGTTTCCTAATGATGATTGACATTGAACATCTGTTCACGTGTCTTTGGCCATCTGGATGTCTTCTTTGGAGAAATGTCTGTTGATGTCTCCTGCCCTTAACTGGGTTTATTTGCTTTTTGAGTGTTGAGTTGCATCGGTTCTTTATGTATTTTAGATACTAAGCCTTTATCGGATATGCCATTTGCAAATATCGTCTCCCATTCCTTAGATTGCCTATTAGTATATACATTAAAAATCTCAGTGGGTGACGTTTTCACTACTGGATATCATCACAGCTCTAGCTCCCCCTCCCCAGTTTGATTTTATGAAAATCTACAAATGTATGTGTTTGGGCACGCGACACGCTGTTCTGCTCTAACTGTTCTTTCTTCCCGCAGCACCGTCGTCACGACCCGGCCGGCAGAGGGCCCCATGGCCGAGGGCGACCGGGAGCCCCTGGCGGGAGCCGGCACCCTCCGGGAGGCACTCAGGGCGCTCCTGCCCCCCACTAAAGAGGAGCTGACGCTGCAGCTCGGGGAGAGGGTGGAGCGCAGCGTGGTGCGGCTGCTGCGGGAAGCGGTCGAGCTGTTCTGCGGCGGCCGTGGGGGCGAGTGTCTGCAGGCCAGCGAGGCCATCCTGGACTACTCCTGGGAGAAACTCAACACCGGCCCGTGGCGCGAGGTGCACAGAGACTGGCGCCGCGTGTACGCCTTCGGCTGCCTCCTGAAGGCCGTGTGTCTGTGCGAGGAGCCCGGGGACGCCGGCGCCGTGGCCGCAGCCCTGAGAGTCTGCGACATGGGCCTGCTGATGGGGGCGGCCATCCTCGGGGACATCCTCACTAAAGTCGCGGCCGTCCTGCAGGCGCACCTCCCCTCGGGAAGGAGGCCCGCCCCGGGCCCGGCCCAGGAGCAGCCCCACGAGAAGGTATCTGGGTGGGATTGCCGCCTGCCACACCTCAGGTGCCCCGTCGGTCCTGTTTTTCTAGATGGAAGGAGTCCGCTCTCCCTGGGGGGTGAGGCCTCGCGGCATGAAAATAGCGTCTCCGTGGATTCGGAAGGGGAGGCGCTTGGCGTGATTTCCGATCCCCCCCCCCCCCCCCCCCGTGTCTACATAAGCAGTGCCCTTTCAGGAGAGAGGGAGGTGGACGCGCTGTGGCTCCAGAGAGCAGCAGCCCGGAGGGACGCATGGGCCCACACCTTCCAGCTTGCTCTTGGTCAGCCCCTGGAAGCGTCACCCCTTTCCTGGCTGCCTTGCTCTCCGTGCCACTGCGTTTGGGCCACGTGCTACATCCAGCCATCTCCGGTTCCTGTGACTGCTGGATGCCGCCCCCAGGGTCCCAGCATGTGGCCTTCCCAGTGTTTAGCGCATGAGGACTACCCTGCAGGGCGGAGGCCAGGCTTCGGGTCCCAGCGCTGACACGCAGACCTCACCATACCTCTAGGCGTGTGGGAAAATGCTCGGCCTCACCTGTGGTTAAAAAAAAAAGGCAAGACCAGCGAGGTAACGATGTCTGGCCGTGAAATTGACAAAGGAGGGTTTATGCAATACCGGTGCCACGGAGGATGCCAGGGGCCCAAGGGCAGGGTGCGTGGGTTGACCTTTCAGAGGGCAGGGCAGACATGCAGACCACGGGGGGCAGATGCCAGTGTCCTTTGACCCGGGAGTTTCACTGTTCGCTGCCCTTTCCCACACCGAGTCTGTCCCAAAGGAACACAGAGGTGGCCCCGTGCCCAGGGTGGGGCTCACGGTGCGGGTGGTGGTGGGCAGTGCGTGTAGCCGAGGGGGTGAGAGCTCAGGGCTGGAGTCGGCCTGCCGGGCCACGTCCCACCAGCTGCCCACCGCCTGTGAGTCGGGCAGGTGTCTTGACTCCTCTCTGCCCCCTGCGTTCCCATGCCTGTAAGGGGGAGGGGTTTGCTCGGCAGCTTTACGGCACCAGCGGTGGCCTAGATGTGCCAGGCCCCGAGGGCATGATACGTACGGAAGGGCCTGTTCTCCTGGAGTCTGGGTTACAGAGAGGCTGTTACAGAATGTGTTCTCCGTGTGGGGGGGGGAAAGGTGGGGGGAGGCAGCTCCGCTCACGGTGCTCAGGGAGGTGCCTCTGACGAGGGCGTGAGAGGAAATGAGAGCAGAGGGTATAACAAGGATGGTGAGCACGAGGCCGCTTGCACGGCCTGCGGGTGAGACTGGTAGTCGTCACTGCCGCGGGGTCAGAGCTGGCGCACACACGTGCAGTGGGGGCGGGGGGGCAGAGCTGACGCACGCGCGTGCAGCAGAGGGGGCGGGGTCAGAGCTGGTGCACAGATGTGCAGCAGTGGGGGCAGAGGGGGCAGGGGCAGAGCTGGCGCACACACCTGCAGCAGTGGGGGCAGAGGGAGCGGACGCTCCCGCCAGCGATCCTGGGCACTTCACGTGTGACACCTAGTCTCCGGGTCATGTAACAGAGGAGGAACCTGAGGCCCCAAGACAGTAACTTGCTCAGGTCCCTCAGTTGGGAGGTGGTTGGGAAATTCCGGCACAGCCCCTCAGAAGACATCGCGGGGACTGAGTGGCAACGTGGAAACGTGGCTCATTCGTCCTGCATATTCCTGCCGGTGGGTCAACGGTCCTCTCCTCACGAGTGACAGGATGGGAGAGGAACGCATAGTAATGACAGAGTACTTTAACATCCGACGGCATTTGGGGTCGTAACGTCTCCTCTGCGGAGTTTCTGTGAAAGCCTCACGTTCCTCTTACAATCAAATAGATGCTTTATCTACTCTTTCCTTTTTTAATATTTATTTATTTTTGTGAGAGAGAGAGCGTGCAAGCAGGAGAGGGGCAGAGAGAGAGGGAGGAAAAATCCCAAGTGGGGCCTAACAGAGGCTGGAACTCACAAAACCGTGAGATCATGACGCTTAACCAGCCGAGCCACCCAGGCGCCCTGAACAGACGCTTTAAGTGATCTAGTAGGAAAGGGCCAGGGGTACCAGGAGCAGCAGCAGTGACAATGACGGTAGATGTTAGCTGTTCCCGTTCGCGACAGCCGAGCTAGCCTGCCGGGGACGGACGCACGTTCCCGGCGGATGGCCCCGGACGTTAACTTTGCTGCACGTGCTGCTATTTTGTTTTGCTTTTAAACAGAAAGCGAGGCACGACCGTGTTTGGATTCCAGACATGAGGTCCGAGAGAACGGTGCCCCGGCTCCGCTGCCCATCCCTCCAGCACTTCCGGAAGCATTTTCTGGTTCCGGGGAGGCCTGTGATCCTGGAAGGCGTGGCCGACCAGTGGCCGTGCACGAAGAAGTGGAGGTGGGTGGCTGTGAGGCCCGGGAGCCTCTGCCCATTTCAGGGCCCGGCTTCCACCTCTCTTCCTCCCCCAGGAAATGCAGCCTCGCACACGCTTCCCGACCGGTCCCGCGTGGGCTGCTGAGGTTAAACAAGATGGCGCTGCTCCAAGTTCACGCCGGAGGTCGTAAGATCCGTGGCGTCCTCAGCTCACTTGCGCAAAGCAGGTGTTTTAGCGAGTGCTCACGTGGCGGTGCCGCGTTAAGTCTGTTCGTGGCATTTTGCAGGATCTGAGCAATCCCGTGGGCCTTCTCGGGGGCCTTGCGGCTTCAGAGCAGAAGCAAGAGCCTAAGACACGCCCCCTTCTCTCTTGGCGGGGCTCTTGGGCTCGTTCCCTCCTCACATCTGCATCTGGTCTCCCACCCCGGATTCATGGTTGTAAGAGCGGCTCAGGCTGCTGGACAGTGGCCGTAATGCCCATGGGAAGGAGCAGGGGTCTGTGAGGACGGGTGGCCGGGCCACCTGTGTCTGGGGGTCCGTGGAGGGGGCGGTTCCCGCCGAGGCTGTGGGAAGAGCTCTGCTGCAGGGGTGTTTTACCGGATTGAGCACGTGCCAGGTTTGCTCCCTCTCTGTCCGCCCTGGTTCCCGTGGGACAGGTACTGTCATCGCCCCCGTTTACAAATGGGGGCCAAGGGCTTAGAGAGGTTAAGTAACGTGCCAGAGGTCCTTGGCGTTCAGGACGCAGGCCTGTCTGCGCCCCCGCTGCACTCTCTGCCATTGGCTCCAAGGAGGTTCCCCGGCTTAGAGATGAGGTGAGCAGAGAGAGAACTGGGAGTTCCTGGCCAGCAGGGACATAGAACCGCCCAGCAAGAGCTTTGGCAGGCCACCCTCGCTGGATCTCTCTGCAAAGCTCCGTGGTGCCAGTGGGCACGTAACCCCACGTGTCTGCACCCAAGCGCCCTCGCCGGTGCGGTGGGGGTGACCGCCTCTCCCCCAGAGGTTCCGTGAAGACGAAAGGAGACCCGTGTGAAGCACACTTAGCGGAGGGCCCGGCGAGGCTCAGCGCACAGGTGATGGTGACCGTACGCGTCTGTCTCCCAGCTTGGAGTACATCCAGGACGTCGCCGGCTGCCGGACTGTCCCGGTGGAGGTTGGTTCCAGGTACACTGACGAGGAGTGGTCCCAGACGCTCATGACGGTCAATGAGTTCATCAGCAAGTACATCAGAGATGAGGTATGTCCCCGCGCCTCCTTTCCCCTGGGGCTCACAGCAGGGAGGACGCGTGACATTCGGGCACTGCAGGGCAGCCTTTTGGAGGCATCCGTCTCTCAGAGCCTGTGGTCAGAAGGGGGGTGGGCCACAGCGAGGGGGGCAGGCTGCCGGGCGGGCACAACGCGACTCATTTCAAGTCGTTTATTTTAATTTTGGGCGGAACGATTTGGTGGTTTTTTTAGTGTATTTGTAAGGTTTTCTGGCCATCACCAGTGTCTCATTCCAGAACATTCTCATCACTCCCAAAGAAACCCGGTAGCCATGAACAGTCATTTCCCCTTCGGCCCTCCCACCCCGTCCTCAGACGGCCACTAGCCTGCTTCCTGTTTCTGTGGGTCTCCCAATTCTGGACGTTTCATAGAGATGGAATCGTATCAAATGTGGCCATCTGTGGCCACTTCCGCTCGGCAGAGTGCCATCTGGGTTTGTCCACGCCGTGGCCCGCCGTCAGTCCCTCGTCCCTGGCTGTGCCCAGTACCCTTCCGTTGCATGGAGACCCCACGTTGCGTTCCGGCATCGGCTGACAGCCGTTCGGGTTGCACACACTTTGGCTGGCGTGGAAAACGCCGCCGTGAGCGCTCACGTACAAGTGTTCGTCTCTCCCGGGTGTGTGCCAGAGGCGGGACCGCTGGGTTCTGTGGTGACTCCGTGTTTAACCGTTCTTGAGGAACGGTCAGGCTGTTCTCAGAAGCAGTGGTGCCGTTTTACCATCTCAGATAAGGGCAGTGGTGGCTTCCCCTTCCCACACCCAAGGCAGCCCCGGGCCCGGGCCCTGTGAGTTCTGATCTGGTTTCGTCATGGGTCCGCTGCAGCCACAGGGCCCAGGTGGTGACCGTGCTGGCTGACGGTCCCTCCCGTTGTACGCTGTTCTACATCGTAACTGTGAGCTCCCGAGGGCCCCCCAGATCTCCCCCCACCCTGCACCATCACCCTTCCTGCCCCCATCGCTTCTCTTCCCAAGTGTCCGGCCTCCTCTGCCGGCGCCTGGTGCGGTTCTCCGGGGCGCGGCCTCGTCCCGCTGCGTTCACAGACCTCTTCCGTGCCCACGTCCCCCACCTTCCACACCCACCCCCGCTGCGTCCCTGGTCGCCCAGAGGCCTGGAGAAGGGAACCGGGCACGAGAGCATGCGATGCTGCTCTGCCCCTGTGCTCGCAGGAGTGAACCCCCTTTCCGGTCCCCTTTTCCAGGAAGAAGCCCCGAGCCCAGAGCGGAGCGCAGAACCGGAGGTGCTGTTTGTCAGGGGGCAGGCAGGTTGCGCTTCGGGTTGAGGCGGGAGAGCATTAACTCCAGCACCGTCTTGCCGGCTCTGTGGCCCAGGCTGGTTGCCGAACCTCTCGATCCTCAGTGCCCTGACTTTGGGATCTGTTGGAGGTTGCCGATGCCTACTTCACAGGGTCGTTTGTGAGAGTTAAACGCGGCAAGCTGTAAGCGTGGCACAGTCAGTGCCCGGTTAACCGAAGTTAGTGTCTCTGGGCCACAGTATCCATGGCAGGAGAGACCACATCACATCCCGGCCGTGCCCACCTCGTAGCCCTGGTCTGGCATGTTGTAGCTTCCATAGTTGTAAGGAAGACAAGGGAATGAGGGAGAGGGTTGGAAGCACAGAGGTTCTCCAGGGATTCTAGAGAGGAGCCTTCGTGCCCTTCAACACAGTTTGAGCCCCAGAGCCCGTTAGACCCAGGCTGACTTCCGCCCTGGCTGTGGAGTGGGGGGCGGGGAGGGGCAGCCTCGCGCAAGCTCTGCCCCCACTGGCCCTTCCAGAGCCCTAGACAGGAAGCCGTTCCTCCCAGGAAGCCCTTGAGCCTTGTGGAGCCCAGTGTGGAAAGCACAGATCTTTTCATCCATCTGCTGGCGGAAATTCTCACAAGATGATCATCCCCAGGGCAGGCCAGCGTGTAGGAAGCGGGCACTGACAGTTTTGCCAGGAAGACAACCTGGGATTCACTTTTGGGAAAATAACCTGGCAGAAGCAACTGGAACTTAGAATGCTCATGCCCCTTGACTCGGTTGTTCTGCTTTTGGGAGAACATAAACGTAAGGAAGGCCCGGAATGTTAGACTGTTTGTGGAAATGCCGGGAAAACACCCTGAATGTCCACCAGCAGGGGATGGCTGACTTCATAGTGATCTGTCCCGTCTGTGAAACATGGACCCGTCAAAAGAATGAGGCACGTATGTCTGTGTTCACCTGAAGAGATATTCGTGATGTTGTCATTAAATGAAAAATTTTCCAAAGTAACACATATGGTGTAGTTCCGTTTTTATTTATAAAAAAGCCTCCTGTCTGTGCAGCCTCTTCGTTTTCAGGGAGGAAGCTGAGTCCTGGAGCAGCCCCTACAGAGGCAGCCCCGGATCGGAGTCTCCCCCAGGCCCAGCCCGGCCCCAGAGGGAGAGCGTCCCATTCGCCCCCAGGTCACAGAGGGGACCAAGCAGGATAGAGCCGAGGGTCCTTGCCAGGTGGCTGTCTGGGGCCGGGTGCACCCTGGTGCCGAGAGGCCACTAACGGCAGCACCTGGAGGGTGTCCCTTACGACTAACCAGGCTTTCTGTGTCACTTCTGGTTTTTCTCTTGCGGCTCAGCCGAGGGACGTCGGGTACCTGGCTCAGCACCAGCTCTTTGACCAGGTAAGTCTGACGCCCTCTCCTCTTGTCTTTTCCGCTCTCCCTCTGTCCCACCTCCCTTCCTGAGCTCTGAGCCCAGAAGGCAGGAAAGGGCCCGACAGCCTCATCACCCACCCCACTGGTGAGCAAGGAGAACCTTGTGTGGCACCTGTGTCCTCCAGCAGCGGGCGGAGAGCAGACAAAGCTGCCAGGTGGCCAGTGAGAGCCTGGGCCTGCCGGCCCCAGGGCCCCAAGACCCCGGTGGGGGGAGGAGGTGGCCCCGGCGGGTGGAGCCGGGAGTCTGAGCCGGTGTGGTCACACCTGAGGAACGGGTCTTGGGGAGCCAAGTGCGGGTGGCAGGCTCTGACCCGACCCACAAAGAGCGGGTCGCTGCCTTCCTTGGTGAGGGTTCTCCGGGCGGTCCCAGCACCGTCCTTACCCAGTGTCAGCTGTCTGCTCACGAGGCCGTCGCCCCGAGCTCGGCCCGTGTGTGCCCAGCCGGGCCCGGGGTTCGTCTCCTGTGGGTCCCCAGTGCTGGTTGGCCAGATCGAAGACCCTCAGGACAGACTGGTTGAAGACTGAGAATGGAGGGGGTCTCCGGCCGGCGGAGAGGAAGAGCAGGGCCCGGCCAGGCTGGAGGCAGGACATTCCAGTGAGAGGCGCTCCTGCACCGAGACTCGGGCTGCACCCTGGAGCGGGCCCCAAGTGCCGGCCACGGCCGCCTGCCTCGGAGGGTTCATTCAGAAGAGCAGAGCAAGAAGGTAGTGAGGGAGGCTGGGGCCCAGCGGGGAGAGCCTTGAAGGCCAGACCAAGAAATCGGACCTATCTGCAAGGCACTGGGGGCCCCTGGGAGGTTTCTGAGCAGGAGGGGTCCCAGTGAGAGGAGGTATTCTGGGGAGATCTGTCAGGAGAGCCAGGGCAGTCGTGAGGGAGAGTGCCCGGGGGTAGAGGTCCTGCACCAGCTCTTTCTCTCCTCCACCAGTCGGCCCTAAGAAGGGGGCGTCACAGGCTGGCCCCACCAGCCTCCCAGGAGCTGGCAGAAACGCTCTCAGCCCCCACCTGGCGGTGTGCCCCCCCCCACACGCCTGTCACCCAGTGCCCTGGGTGCAGGGCTCGCTCACGAAGCCACCGTGGGAACTTGGGGGCCCGCCGGCTGGGGGGAAGCGAGAAAGGATGTGCCCTGACACGGAGGGACCTTAGCTCTGGTGGGAACAGGAAGAAAGGGCCCAGAAGATTCACAGCGATTCGTGGGTGGTAAGACCGTGAGTAGTTTTCCCTTTTTTCTCCGCAGTTTGCAAAGTGTCTATAATGAGGATGTATAGTCATCATCGTGAGAAAAAATAGACTTTATTTTTAAATGGAGGCACAATAAGGGAACAAAGAGAAGTGGAATCCGATTGTGTTCCATACTTTCAAAACTGCCTAGTGAGCCTGGAACCATCTGAAGGCTCATCCTGGGGAGATGATTGAACGGTTTGGACAGGTGTCAGACAGGTGCCAATGGCCGGGGGCTGGACACAGGTGGCTGGGCAGGGTTGAGGGAAAAGGCGCAGTCGAGGAAAACTCGAATTGAGACCCCGGCGACTGGTGAGCTTTGGTGGGGCTCGGGCACCACTGTGCCGCTGGGCTGGGGCTGCTCTCACTGCCTGTCCTGCCGGGGGACCCGGGCCCTGTGGGGGCTGTGCCAGCTGCCAGGAGCCTGTGCACCGGAAATGAAAGAGGCCGGAGCAGGTGGGGGCTAGGTGGGCTGGGGTCTCTTGCCCGGCTCTCCCGAATTAGGACTTGTAGACCCTGCTTCCTGTCCTCTCTTGCTTAATGAAGGAAAGGGGAGCCCAACCGTACGGTCCCCAGAGACCTGACCTCAGTCACACCTTCCAGGGGGACCTGAGAAGCCACGGGTAAACTTGGCTCCTTGTCCTGGAGCAGCCATTTTCCATTTTACTGGAACAAGAGGAAGCAGTTTTAGAAGCAGAAGGTGGGGGTGCCAGTGGTTCAGTCCGTTGAGCCTCTGACTCTTTTGTTGTTTAATTCTTTTTTAACATTGATTTTTGAGAGACAGAGTGAGAGTGGGGGAGGGGCAGAGAGACAGGGAGACACGGAATCCGAAGCGGGCTCCAGGCTCCGAGCTGTCGGCACCGAGCCCGACGCGGGGCTCGAATTGACAAACCGTGAGATCATGACCTGAGCCACCCAGGCGCCCTAAGCCTCCGACTCTTGATTTCAACTCACGTTGTGATCCCAGGGTCATGGGATCAAGCCCCGAGTTGTGCTCCACACTGAGCATGGAATCTGCTTGAGATTCTCTCTCTCTCTCTCTCTCTCTCTCTCTCTCTCTCTCTCTCTCTCTCTCTCTGTCCCTCCCCTCCCCCCCACACAGATACTTTCAAATAAAAAAAAAAAAGTTAAAAAAAAAAAAGTAGAAGGCAGAGTGTCCGATTGCTTTTAAGACAAACCTTAAGGATATTTTGCCTTTTGGAGGGCCACCCGGCTCTTTATCTCGGGTCCCCAGAGATGTGTTTTTACCCCTGCCATCCAGAGTGCTGCCTGGCGGGTCCCTGCACTGCTTTCTGGGGCCTTCTCTGCCTTCACGGAGCTCAGTGGCTCCCACCCAAAACCTCTTGCCCAAAAACCTCTTCCTTTTCTCCCAGGGGCCCCGTGTTGTAGATTTTGGCCACCATGCCAGGCCTCCCTTTAATTATCAGGTCACATCCTGGGAGCCTTCCTTTCTCTTGGGGGGTCTCTGAGTCCAGTGGCTCTGATTACACCATTCAGTCAACCAGTCATATTTCAGAAATCCTGATAATGTCGTCAGGGACCAGTCAGCTTGTCAGCATTCCGCAGGCCCAGGGCCTGGCACGATCCCAGCGGGAAGCGGCTGTGTGGTGTGACGGCCTGGTGGCAGAGGGGCAGGAGGTCCCCAGAGGCCTTGGGGATCTCCCATCCCCCCCACCCCTCTGGCCGACAGGACAGAGGGCCTCAGAACAGTGGACACAGCAGCCTGTCTGTATTTCTTCCTAGGCTGCTGCGGGGAGAGCATCCCAGCCATTCCGAAGGACGGATGGCTTCTTAGCAGCCCGAACTTGGAGGGGCTGCTACTGAAAGAATGGCCGAAAGCCGGCCCGCAGCTGCCCCTTTGACCCGGGAGGCGTTCCTCGGGAAATACCCGAAGAAAGTAGCAGAGGGGTCCCCCTTGTCCCCCTTTAGGGACCAGACTTGAGTTTCTGTCGAATTTCCCAAAGCCTCCGAGCCGTTTGCCCCCGCGGTTGGTGATCTTCGAGGTGATCTTCCCGACCATAGCCTCCGTGAGGCCCCCGGCCCGTCCGCACAAAGGAGCACTGCTCAAGCTCGCTGCCGGCTGGGTCGGAGCCTAAACACCCTGAAGACCGGCCCGTCCCCAGTCACTGTCGCAATGATTTTATCTTGGCCTCACCAGCAGCCCTGCACAGGGCCCCCTTTCCCCACACCCTCACCACCACTGGGCCGCATCCCTGGCCCAGTGTGCTCGTTTGATTAGTGGGAAACCGTGGCATCAGTGACGTTTCATTCAGATTTCTTCCCTAATGGGAGTGAACTCTTCCTTATGTCTAATCCATTTCTGTGTGATATCTGGGTTTTGCCCTTTGATTATTTGTGGAGTCACATATTGGGGTCCTTGTTATTTTTCCTTTTTATTTTGTATGAGCTCTCTACACTAACCCTCATTCACCACACTTCAAAAGTTTCCCACGTCAGCGGTCTTCATGTCAATTAACGTATTTAAAATGTATGTCTTGTGATTGCTTTATCATCAGTCAATTTTGGAAAATCTTCCTCTGCGGAGATGTGATAAATCCGCAACCCCATTTTCTTTTTTGTTTTTCTTTAACTTGATTTTCAAAAAGAGTGCCTCCTTTAGAAAATTACAAGTTGGTTGGCTTGTTTATGCACTTATTATTTTAATGTTTTTATTATTTTTTGAGAGAGCGTGCATGCACGTGTGAGGGGCGGAGAGAGAGGGAGACAGAATCTGAAGCAGGCTCCAGCCTCCGCACTGTTAAGCGCAGAGCCCCGATGGAAGGTTCAACTCGTGAACCAGGAGATCATGACCTGAGCCAAAGTCAGATGCTTACCCGACTGAGCCACGAGACACCCCTATTTTTTTTTTTTACATTTGTTTATTTTGAGAGAGAGAGAATCCCAAGCAGGCTCCACGCTGTCAGCACAGAGCCTGATGTGGGGCTCGAACCCACGCACCCGTGAGATCGTGACCTGAGCCAGAATCAAGGGTCGGACGCTTAACCGACTGAGCCACCCAGGCGCCCCAAGCTGGGTTAAGTGCAGAGCAGTGCTGTCAGGCTTTTCAAACAGAAAACGAAGATGCCTATGACAGGAACAAATCTGAAAATAAAATGATAACTCTTCCCTAATTAAGCTATTAATTTTTTTAGTTGGTTTTTAAGTCCCCGTCCCGTGAAGCGTGGACACAGGCGTGTTAGCGCCGAACCAGGCAGTGTGCGTTTGGCCCGTCGACTTCTGGGCCTGTGTGTCCCCGGGCCTGGACTGGGCCTCCCACGTCTGCTCTGACACCCACAGATCCCGGAGCTGAAGCGGGACATCAGCATCCCCGACTACTGTTGCCTGGGCGACGGGGACGAAGAAGAGATCACCATTAACGCCTGGTTTGGTCCCCAAGGAACCGTCTCTCCTCTCCATCAGGACCCTCAGCAGAACTTCCTGGTCCAGGTTAGAGTCGCTCCAGAGCATTGGCTTTCTGCCTCCTCCCGGCCCCGCCCTGCACGGGCTGGCCACGTTATGGGTGTCTAAACGCCCAGAGAGGGATGTGGCAAAAATGAACCGGAGAGATGGCACCAGGCCCCCCGTGGGACCCTCTCTCTGGATGGGGCTGTTTCCACATGCGGTTCCCTGACCAGGAAGGACCCTCTGGGGTCCTGGCCGCGTCACCTGGGCAGAGCAGGGCTGGGCGTCATCTTGGGAGGGATCGAGTGCCTTCCCCCTGCCTGCCCTCCGACGGAACCAGGGTGGTCTCCCTGCGAGCACCTCTGTCCACATGAGAGGCTTCCCGGCCACTGGATGGTGTGTCCGGAGACCCAGAGGAGCATGTGTGTTTCTTGCCAAAGGAGAGGCATCTGTTGTGGAACCACCTGATTTTTTTCTAGGCGGGTAGGTTTAACAAATGAGAACATTCTCCCGGCCCAGAGGCTCTGCCCGGAGATGCTAGAGAGGCTGGGATCCGGGGCCCAGAAGCCGGACTGCTTGGCATCCACGCCAGCCCTGTCACCTGTCAGCTGGGTGAACCTGGGCCACTTGGCTTGCCTCTCTGTGCCTCAGTTTCCCTGTCTGTGAAATGGGGTGACGCTGAACCGCCGTGGAGGGTTGTGAGGAGTTCAACAAGAGAACACACCTGGAGCAGCTGGAGGGTGGCTGCCACAGGCCGGTGCTTAGTTATCGGCTACGGTCACGGAGTTACTGATTCGTGATCTGTTTGGAGGCTCAACGTATGCCTGGCCTGGAGCGTGCGTGGGAGGGCCGGGGCAGTCTGGGCGCAGGGAACGGCACGCGGAAAGGCGTGGAGAGGTTCGGGAGGCTGGGGGTCAGTGGGGGCGGCAGCTGACTGACGAGGCACTGTCTCGCAGGTGACGGGGAGGAAGTACATCCGGCTGTATTCGCCGCAGGAGTCAGAGGCTTTATATCCACACGACACACACCTTCTTCACAACACGAGCCAGGTGGGTACGCAGGGACCCCGGGTGACGCTGCAGCTTCCCCCCCCCTCCCCGCCCTGTCTCTGGAGACCTGGCAAGTGTTTTCTTCAGGTTGACGTGGAGAACCCCGACTTGGAGAAGTTCCCCAAGTTTGCCGAGGCCCCGTTCCTGTCCTGCATCCTGTCTCCCGGAGAGATCCTGTTCATCCCGGTTAAATACTGGCATTACGTGCGGGCTCTGGACTTGAGCTTCTCCGTCAGCTTCTGGTGGTCGTAGCCAGGGCGGAAGGGTCTGAGACGCCAACGGCAGTCACGGATTCACGCGTTCCCTGCCCCACGCCCGGCCTGGGGCTGGGTCCCGGCATCTAGAGAGAAGCCAGACCCGCCTGTGCCAAAGCCCTCGCCGGGCGCCGGGCTGCGTGCCAGGCGGACGCGGGGCCCGGCAAGGCGCACGTTCCGGCCAGGGATGCGCGGCAGAGGCCGGCGGGCGGGACCCCAGAAGGACGCTCTGCGTGGAGACCGTGGGCCTCCTGCCGCCGGATGCGGGTGGGACGCGGGCAGGCAGTGTGGGCAGCGGTACAGGGTGGCTCTGAGGTCGCCTGCCTGGATTCCAACCCAGCCCCGTGGCTTAACCGCGGCGTCAGATTTGGGGCGGAAACCTCGTGGGTGGGTCTCCATCTGGGAAACGGCAGCCCGAGCCCCCACCACAGAGAATTCCAGGGACGGTGCTGGCGCAGGGCCCCTGCGGGTCCGTGAACGCTCGCTGCTAATAATCATTAGGGTTGCCACCTACTTGTTCGTCGTGGCTACGCCACGGCCCGCGGACTGGAGAGGCGGTGCAGGTCACAGGGGAGGGTCCTCATCGGCTGGCTCAGCTCAGACGGGTTTCGGTTGTCGTCACGGAGGCCTGACCTGCCTGCAGGGAGGTGCCTGCCTCTCCTAGCCTGCCGAATTTTCAACGCGCACCCTCCCGGTAGCCAGTTCCCCAGTCGAGAAACAGCCATCCGCGGCCCCCGGCGGCCCCCCTCCTGCCCCTCGGTCTCATTCGTTCCTGTCCCGCAGAGAGCCTTCCGCCCGGGGGGCCAGCTCCGCGTCCCTGCAGCGCCGGGGCCCTCAGGCTCAGAGGCCCCAGGGAAGATTCGGGCGGGCCCGGGACCCACGAGTTCCTGGAGCCGGAGCCTGGCCGCCCGGGTTGGGGCTGACACACACCGCAGGTGACCGAGAGGGACAGGGAAGCGTCGGTGGGCAGCCGGAACGCTAGCCGCTCGCGTCCTCTGCCACCAGGCCAGGGCATCGGAGCTTCATCACGTAGGTCCGGGGGCTCGAGTCGAGTGGGACCCCGTCAGAATATGCACGGAGCGGGGGAGGCGTTGGCGGGCAGGGGGTCGGGCACACGCTGACTCCTGCAGGAGGGGGTGTGCGGTCGGGGTGCAGCACTGGGCACGGAGGGCAGAGGCGAAGACGAGCTATTTAGGATGGGAAATCGAGGGCTCTGTGGGGACTGCTTGCTCCCCTGTCTGGCGTCATTAACAGTTATGTGCCAAATTCTGCAGATGAATTAATACCAAATGGCAAAGGTATCGAGGCATAAACTAGGGCTGCCACCGTACCGTGTCCGGCTCACTGGCTGTCCGTGAGGAACGGCGGGGGCTTGGCCGCGTCACCGACACCCCTCCCCACCCGAAGGGCGGCCGTGTGGCTCCAGCGCCTTACCCATGACGGCCAGCCGGCCCCCCGCTTCTGCTCCAAGCCGCTGTTGACGAGCAGAGGCCCGTCTGTAACGTAGGGATTCTGAAGTTAGGGACGAGGACTTGGGCGCTAAAACGCGGTACAGACGCCCGGCCACCTGCAGCGGACGTCCCTTGTTTGGTGGCAAGACGGCAAAAGATAAAACCTTCGCGTGCTCTCCGGGCAAGGCTCCCGGGCTGCCGGCAGCACCAGCCAGGCTAGCAGAGGGCTGCTTCAGCCCCGAGGAACATGGGCGAAGGTCCACTGGGAATAAGAGTGCTCGCCGGCTGCTGGCACCCCCGAGGAGGGGCAGGCACGAGCCCGCGTCACCCACCCATCCACCCGAGACACAGGGACCTGCTCGGGACCCGGTCCCACACAGGCACTCATGGTCTCCGGCCGGATGGGGCCCGCCCTGGTGGTCACGAGGGCCCCGGGGGGTCCGGAGAGGAGGGCGACGGTGCAGGTAGTGACGAGTGCCATGAAGGAAACAGAACAGGGTGACGGGGACACGATTTACCGTAGACATGTGAATAAGCCAGAATGACCGGGACACCCAAACTGGCAGTGAGGTTTGAGGGGGACCTCCCCGCAGCAGGTGCAGCAGCCCTGGGGCAGGAAGGCCCAGCCCTTGGGGGAGAGGAAGGAGCCGTGCAGGCGGAGCAGAGGGAACTGGGCGGCCGGAGGGGGCCCGGTGCAGCCAGCACTGGGACGGACAAGGGCGCCGGGCCAGGGAGACAGGTCTGCGTGCTGTTGTGTGACAAGGGCCGGAAGGGGAGGCCCCAGGAAGCGGGACAGCCGTGAGCATCACCGGTCCAGTGACCGAGCGAGAGGTGTCGGCAGGGAGCTGAGTGAAGACGGCTGTGCAGGGAGGCGGGCAACGGCCCGATGTCCAAAACCTGGAGCACCAGGCAGGGTCTTGAGAATTGTGCGTGAGGGTTTTGGTAGGAGTCTTCGGGAAGTTCACGTTGGAATCCATGCAGGGGAGACCAGAAGCTGGGGGCGGGGGGGGGGGGGGGGGGGAGTGTCTCCAGGGACCAGGTGCCCAGGGCTTCCTGACAGCTGGGACTTGTCTGCACCTGTGTGCGATGACCCTGCCCTTCCTCGCGGGCCAAAGCACCCGGCCAGGTAGGCAGGCAGCGGGCTGTCCGAACTGCCCAGCCCTTCCAGGCCCCCGGTTCCAAGGTCGGTCTTTTCTCCGCTGGTTTTCCTGCCTTCTGGTCATCTCCACAAGCTTCCTCGTACGTCCCAAGAAATACCTTCTCTGGGTAAGTCGGTGGGGACGCTCTCCGTTACCTGCCTGACGCTCCCGAACCCCCCAGGCGGGCTCTCAGTTAAGGGGGAGCCCAGGAAGGGAAGGGCCACGACGTGAAGCTTCCTCCGGGGGCGCACGACCCGCACAACCACAGACTGAGGCCGCAGCCACGACTCCTTAGCAACTTTTATTCCAGACCTGCTAACGAGCGAACACGAAGCAGCCAGGGGACTCGGTGCGACGGGAGACGCTGACGCTTCTCTTCCGAACAGGGCCTGCCAGCTAGTGCTGCCTGGACCGCGAGGGCTTTTTGTTCGCCTTGGAGGTCCCGGCCTCCCGCTCCTTGTCGGGGTTGAAGACTTCTGTACACGGAAGAGGCCGGAAGATACCGTGAGCGGCAGGGCACGTGGCGGCCTCGGCACGCCCTGCTGACCGGGCACCGCGGCCGGGGAGGGATGGGCACCGCCTTCACCTCCCACCCGCATGCAGCTGCTGGGGGCGGGGGCGGGGCCGGGGGTGGGGGTGTCTCGTCTAGACCAGACCCTCATGAGCCTCATGAGCCTCATGAGCCAGGGGGTTTCCGCTGCGTTCTGAGGGTCCCTGCAAGCGTGTGCGAACACAGGCGTCTGCTTACTGTGGGAGCGGCTTCCCCTGGAGGGCCGGGGACCCGCGGACAGACCCACACGGGCGGAGCCCTCACCTGAGGGCTCCCCGTCTCCGGGTGTCCCCCACCCGCCCTGCCCCTGAGCGCCTGAGGGACGCGAACCTGGTATCTCGTGGGGCCAGTAGTCGTTACAGTGGGGGCAGCGCGGCTCCGGGGCGGACTGGAAATACTTGGCGACGCACGGCAGGTGCATCCTGATGCCGCAGGTCTCGCAGCTTTGCCCCTGAAACCAGAAGGGCGAGGGCTGAGCGGCTGCGCGCGCCTCCACGGGCACGCGCCTCCACGCGCGCGTGCCTCCGGCGATCAGCGGGCAGGACGGCCGGCAGGCTCCGGAGTGCGGTCTTTCGGGCCACAGACGGGTGACGATGACCCCGAGGCCCTCAGTGCGAGGGCTTCTAGGAACTTTATTATTAGAGAGTCCCACGCACACAGAGGGTGCTCAGGATGCTACAGGCCGGAGCGCGGCAGCACGGCCAGGCCGCCTCGGAAACGAGGGGTCCCGGTGCACGCGGCCCTCACGCCTCCGGCTTTTTGGACGTGGGTCGGAGGCTTTATGAAAACACGTGGGGGGAGAGGGGGGCGCCCGGGTGGCTCAGTCGGTTAGGTGACCGCCTCTTGGTTTCGGCTCAGGGCTCGAGCTCACGGTTCGTGGGTTCAAGCCCCACGTCGGGCTCTGTGCCGATGGCCTGGAGTCTGCTTGGGATTCTCGCTCTCCCTCCCTCTCTGCCCCTCCGCCTTGCATCTCTCTCGCTCTCGAAATAAAACTATAAAACTTAAAAAAAAAAACAACCGTGTACTCTGTTCCAGAAATTTCGGCCCAGGGAAATAATCACCAGGCGGCCCAGGGTACAGGTGCACAGAGGCTCACGGGAGCGGAGCTGATGACTGTAGAGAGAGACCCGGGCGGGGAGGAGCCCCGAACGTGCCCCGCCAGGCGGGCAGCGCGACACAGAACAGTGCCCGACGCGGCGGGACGCTGGCCACGCCACTGCCAGGCCACGCGGGCTACGCCAGGCTCCTGAGAGCCCTTCCAGGGGAAAACAAGCGCGCCCCGGGACTGGAACCGGGGGACCCGGGGCGAGAGGAGGCAAGGCGGGCGCTGTCCTGGTGGCCCCAGACCCTTCAGATGCCCTGGGTCTGCTCGTGCGGGGGCGGGGCCCGCGGGTACCTGGATGAGGAGGCCGTGGCAGATGTTGCAGGTCTTCACGGCGTCGGGGTACGTCTCCCGGATGTACTGCTCCATCTCGAGGATGGCCCGGCTGTGCAGCGTGAACTCCCCTTCTTTCTGCAGGCACGGCGGGGGGCGGTGAGCTCTCGAGCCCCTTCCCCTCCCGGCGGTCCCGCAGCCCCGCGGGTCCGGCGAGCTCACGGGGCCGCCTGCCCCGCCGACGGCTGTCCGCGCCGGCCCCTCGGCAGAGCCTCAGGCGTGGAAGGACTTGGGCCAAGACCCAAAAGGGACCCGAGGAGGGTTCCCGGAACCCGTGCCTCAACGGGCGTGGATCCCGAGTCCGCGGGTGGCCCCCTCCCACGGTGAGGACACGGGGCGGAGAGGGGAGGGAGGCAGTCTCCCCACGGGGCGAACTCGGCACCACCCCTGCCCCGGTGCTCGTCCCCCCCTCCATCCCCGGGCCCCCTTTCCCCCACACAGCCTGTAGCTCGCGTTGTTCCCTCAGGTGGGGCAAAGCCGTTCTGCAACCCCCTTTCCTTTCCATCTGTAACTCGCCCGCAGGGAGCTGCCTGACCAGCTCCCTCCCCAGACTGTGGGGCCGTGACTGCCACACCAGGCCCGGTTCTGCTCTTGTGGGGACGTGCTCGTGTGCCCTGCGCCTTGGGGCTAGGTGCTTGGTGGTCCCGTGATAAGCCTCAGAGGGAAGACGAAGTCGACCCTGCGTGGAGACCACAGAGGATTGCTCTGGGCCCCAGTGAAAAGTTCGAGTTCACAGTCGGGCCCAAGACACGTTTACTCAACATCTACCCCGTGCCTGAAACCGTGCCCGGTGCTTATTGTTCGTGACCCTACTCGGTCCTCGGGCCCGTCACAGGGAGGGGCAGGGGCAGGTGAGGTGCCCCCCCCCCCCCCCCCCCAACACACACACACACACAAAGACCAAGACTCCTGAGATCTCCCAGGCCTCGCCTCACCACTACAATCTGAGCTCAGGCCTCGCATTGGCCGGGTCCCTGCTACATGCGGACGTGTGGCTGTCAGCACACCCACGCTTCGAGGATCCGTGGTTTAGCTGGGCCACCTCAGGACCTCCCCCAGACCCCCGACCACCCGCCTCCGGCCCCTGCCATCGCGACAGGGTAACTCGCGGAGCCAAAGCAGGTGCACGGGGGCTACTGGAACGGCTCAGGGTGGAACACCAGGTGATTCCAGCGTGTTTCTTCACGAAGGTCAATTACCGACTCCTCTTCGTCTGAGGAGCAAGCATTTCTTGGTATAGTTTTTGGCAAGTTTTATGTAAATTCTGTCCCTCTGGTACGTCCCCTACCTATGTGGCCATCCCCTCAGCAAGAGTTTATAGCGCGCCTACAGGTGCAACAAGGCACAGTGAACAAGTCGTGGATGCCAGCCTCTGTCCTTAAACACGTGCGGTCTGACCCAGCTCAGCCAGTTATCACCCGAGCCGCCCGAGAATGTTCCGTACTGCCAGACGCCCCCAAGGGGAAGGAAACCCGTGACAAAGCAATCGGTAGGGAGCTGCAGTCACCCAGACGAGGGCCGGGTGCAGGACGCCAGCCAGACCACGGAGCTGCGGTTTGTTCAGCTAAAACCAAAGCAGAGGGGCTCTCGGTCTTCGCGGGGCAGCGGGGGACCCGTGGCCATGGCACCGGCACCCCCACCCTGGCGCCCCTGTCCGCAGCTCTGTGGCCCGTCCGGCCTCCCCTCCGGTCAGGAAAGCACCTCGGGAGCCGAGCACTCGTGCACTCAGTGATCGGCGGCACTCGGTACAGGACGGCCGCCCCGTCAGAGGGCAACGGCCCAGAGCGCCGCAGCTCCGGCCACTGGAGGCGGGCCCTCCCTGGAAAGGAACGATCGGGTCGGCCACGAGCAGTGGTCCCCGGCCACGGTCTGGCCGCCGAGCGAGGAAGCCGAAGGCTGACCCGAGCGCACCGTGCGCGGGCACAGTCCGCGGCGAGCGAGAGCTGCGTCCGTCTGGCTCGGGTTTCCGGGCGAAGGTCTCGCCTTGTGTGGGAAAGCACGGAGACGTCTGCCCCGCTCGGTCAGCAGAAGCGGACGTGGGGGGTCTCGAACCGCGAGCGTGCAGGGTGGTCTGGTCCCTTCCTGGGCACCGCGGCTCCTCTCCGGCAGTTCACTCACACGTCCTCCCTGCTCCGGCAGGCCACCGGCTCCCTGAGAGGACTCGAGGGCGCTAGCCCCGAATAACGAACACCGACGATAACAACCACAGATAACCTTGACGGTGGCAGCAGCTGCTCTGGGACCCCGGCACCAGGCTCTGGCCATCTGCCGTCCCATCCCCACCCCGAGGGGACACTCCTCCTCCCCTCCTACAGGAGAGGGGCTCCAGGCCACCTCACCAGGTCCCAGGCCCAACGCCAGAGCGGCACCCTCACCCACGGTGCACACGGACCCGCCTCTGCGGACCGGGGGCTCGAGCCCGGGTGGCGCGTGCTCTGCGCTTCCGGCCGGGCCTCCTGGACACGTGACGTGAGTGAGCGGGAGGCCCCGAGCCCTTCTCGTACCGTCACGGTGGGCGTTAAGGCAGACGAGGGGCCCGAGAGGGCCCGGCTCAGCGGACCACCGGATACGATACGGTTCGGGGGGAGAATTTGCTATCCGGTCTGAACGGCGAGCCGGGCTGGGGAAGCCGCTGGACACTGTACCTCGATCAGCCATTTGTTTTGTACAAACTTCTGCAGCACCTGCTCTGCTTCCTTCTTCCTCATCTTCTTGCCTTTAAGTTGATCGACCAGGTTCAAAATATTTGTGGAGGACGCAAAGCCAGTCTCCGAATCAATAATCAGTTCCAACTGGAAGAAACAGCAGGTACCACGTTCATCTATTAAATCGGCAAAAACGACGTTTAAGCAGTAACACCGATCCTGGCAGGGGCGCCGCGAAACTACCGATCACGGGCAGAGCTGAGCCCTGGAACAATCCTTCAGGAAGACAGTCTAGTAGCGAACATCAACAGCCGTGACCATGGTCAGTCCCTCTGTCTCAACGGTCACCCTGTGACACCATGCCAGATGGATGACCCTCAGGCCCCCGGATCCGGAATCGGCCCCCTTGCCCCCACCTCCCCGAAGGCAGAGAAGCCGAGGGATGAACGAGTGGATGACGAGGCGGCACCCGTTTACTCAAACGCTGGCAGGAGAGCGGGGGCGAGGGGCTGGCTGGAGGCAGGCAGGGCGGGAAAGCAAAGCCCGGGCGAGCCAGGGCGCAGGCCCACTCGGGAGCCGCAGAGACGCCGGGGCCGGGCCAGGAGGGGCTGCCGGGCACCGCCCCGAGACTGCTCACGGCGGGGCGGGGCCACCAGGAAGACAGGCTTTCCGCACGCGCAGGAGCGTCTGCCTTCACAGCCGGGTCCTCGACCTCGGCGGCCGACTGCCGTCAGAGGGGGCTGGAAAGGGAGGCTTCTAGGACCCGTCACCGGAGACCCGGATCCGCCAGATGTGGACGAGACCAGATGTCTCGACGCTCCTACCTCCCGGTTCCTGGAACGCGGCCCGGGCTGAGAAGCACCGCCTTGACCCGGCGCTCAGCCGGGTGAGTGACAAGAAGGCTGAGGGAAGAGCCCTGAAGCCGGGGAGGCAGAGCAGTGCCTCTCCGATGCGGACAGGAAGCGTTCCACGGGTTGCCCTTGTTAACACGCACGGCCACGGGCCGCGGTCCGGGCGAGGACTGGGATCCGGCCTTGCCAGCGAGCTCCCTGGCGCCTCGGCCGCCGCCGCCGGGGGTCTGGGCGGCGCGGCGAGCACCAGGCGGGAACGCCGGTCCGCCTGCACCACACACCCAGACGCCCGGTGCTGCACCGACCGGGGTTCACAGCTCCCTCCCAGGCGGCCACGGCACCCTCCCGAGCCGGCGCCCGGAGGCGATGCGCTGGGCAGGGACCCCGCAGATGGCCGTCTGGGGCCGCGGCGGTGACCCTCTACGATGGCAGTTTCCGTTTCTAACGCTGAAGACGACAAGTTTCCCGTCGCAAGCCTGGCCAATAAACAACCATACTGTACTTACAGCCTTTCTAAACAGATCCAGCTCGTTCTCTGCAAAATCCGAGGCCATTTTGGAAACCGGAGTCGTTGCAAGATTCACCTAAAAGACAGGTCAGCGTGACGGTCAGGCGGCGCCCTTCACTGGCCGGCTCGCCCAGCCCCCTCCTCTGTCCAGTCCCTGAGTGCCGGGGTGCGGGCACTGTCGGCCACGGGGCCCGGATTTGTGACCAGTCGCATGTTACAGACTTGGGTGTCCAGCTCGGAATCCCCGACTCTCGGAGATTTCCAGAGGCGGTGCGGGAGCTTCCGAAATCAGACACGTTTGGGGAACTCGTCTGCACGCTTAACGGAGCTTCAAATGCAAAAGGCGCTGTGAAGTCCGCTGCGTTTCCGCAGTTACTCAGCTCCACGACCCTTCTCCCCTGGAACAGTGTGAAACCCCTGGCTACGGCCCCTCTCTGGGTGGGCCTGGCGGGGGGGGGAGCCGTGTCTCCTCCAATGGTCTAAGGTGCTCAGTTCTGCCCCACCTGTGCTTCCCCTTGCTCTCTGGCGGGGGGCTTCCTGGAACCCGAATGGCTCAGTCCCCAGGCCCCCCCCCCCCCCAGTTTCTCTTCTCACAGCCTCTGTGTCTTATTCCAAATGACAAACCGCTTTCCTCCTTTAATCCTAGTGTTCCATACATTTGGGATGACTTCTTACATCCAACTGTCGACAGACAAAACAAAGCCAAACGCGTGCTGCAGTGTCTCAGGCAGGGGCAGGGAGGTGAGCACTGAGGTGACAGCCCCCGGCCCTGATCACTGCAGAGGATTCGTACAGTGGCACCAGTGACCCGGAACCGGGGCTGGAGGGGGAGGCGGGGCCAGGCTGTGTCCGTGTCCGCGGCTCCAGGGCTGCCGGGGCAGGGGCACCCCCACTCCCGCAATTCCTCACGGGAGCCACGAGAGGGCGCCGGCGTGCACTCACCAGCGCGTAAACGGGTCTCCCGTCGTCCTCGGTGGCCCCTTTCTTAATCTCAATATACAACGACTCCAAGACGCTGTTAATGTTGTTGATGAAGTCCTCCAGCTCCTCCACGGCGGCAGTGCCTGGAGAGAAACGGGATGGCGTCAAGAAAGTGTGGCCATCTTACCCACTCCGTCGACCCCAGCGCAGGCCAGCCAAGCCAGAGGCAGGCGAGGGCCCGGGTGGATGCCAGTCTGTGTGGCCCCTTCCTCCCTGAGTGTGCAGACGGGGAGGGCGCTGTGTGTAGGAAGGGCCGGGAAACGGCGTCCGAGCCTGCCGCGCTCTCCCTGTCCTCGCTGGGAGCCCCCGGCCTGCCGCCCCCTATTCCCTGCTCCGCGCCCCTCCCCACGCGGAGCCTGTGCCCGCACGGCCTCACGTGTGCCGGGTCCGTCTCTATCCCATCTTCCCTTTATCCGCCATCCGGACGCGTACCGAACGCTCCCATGCCAGGCCCCACGTGCTGGGCCCGGGGACAGCGGGCGGCAGTGAAGACCTACGACAAGCAGGGCGAGAGCAGCAGCTCACACTGAGCACCACCCCTGGCCCCCGGTGAGAGGCTGTGCTGGGTGCTTGTCACAGTCGTGAGTCCTTCCTGCCAGCTGCCCTCCGAGGCAGGTGCTAGCGGCCTCCCCTAACTCGGTGACCAGGCCAAGGGGCAGAGGAGGGCGGGCTCGCTGGCTCCGGCCCCTTCCCGGCTCCGTGTGCTGTCCCGCCTCCACGCTGCCCAGTCCCCCGGCCCGGGGCCACCAGCCCACGGAGGAGGTGTACGGATAGAGCCCGGGGCTGCAGTGAGTGGAGGGAAGAGGCCTGGGGTCCACCAGGCTGCAGGGATGGCGGGAGCCCTGGCCCAGGGCCCCGGAGACCAGGGCAACGTGTCACCTTCCCCTGCGGGCCACAGGCAGCCCTTCAGAGTGGGAAGCAGAAAAAGGACGTAGTCGGCTTTGCGTCTTGGAATTACCCTTCTGTGTACTGTGATCCTTTTTCTAAACAAGAAGTATTTATTACTGTTTTCATTTATTAAAGTAACTTCAACAGATTTATGAGAAGGAGCCATCATAAAAACAGACAATATGATACCACTTACCTTAGAAACGACAATGAAACCAATGAAACAACACTGCAGGAGAAAGGCCTGGAAAGACACCCACTAGGCTGATGACTAAAGCCACCGTCAGGAGGGAGACACAGAGGAGGGGATCATCCCAAGGCACTTGAGCTTTACCTGTATCAGGCTTCCTACAGAGAGAGAGATTTCTAAGCCCATGGTTAAAGCTGACAAAATAGCAGGTCACGCTGGTGGCAGTGAAGGTCACAGCCACGTGGGCCACGTAAAGGAGACAGTTCTGACACAGGTACGAGGGGACACTGGGGGGCCCACGGAAGCTAATGACAAAGACCATGACATAACATTAATATGCAAATCTCAGCAGGCCTCAGAGCTTCCTTTTTAAGTAAACGTGTTTAAATAACAAGTCAGTATTGTTACTGATACTGGGTGGTACAGTATCCACAGGTGGTACAGGGACACGAACTGTGAGGACAGCGGGACAATAGAATTTGGTCACAGCTGCTGGAAAGCCTGTGATCAGAGCCTGGACAGCGTTTCCTCCCTCCGGGCCTTTGCTCACCCCCTCCTTTCTGGAAGGCCTCTTCCTCCTCAGCCCCCGTTTCTGCCTACTCTTTAGGGAAGCCAGCTCAAACAGGACTTTTTTCCACGAAATGTCCTCTGCGGCCCCCGGTGCACAGTGGCCTCGCCTTTCTTCCTCTTCCACACCAAGCGTGAGGGCCTAGAAGCCCTTTCTGCCACAGAGCCTCGCCCCCCGCCTGCCCGCCCAGGAGCCTGGCTGCGTGGTGACCAGGCACTCGGGAGCCACCCCTCACCGACAGGGCAAGTGACAGGGCTCTTCCCCGGGGCAGGAGCCACTCGGTCCACCCAATATGACACAATGGCAAGTCCCACCTCCCTCTGAAAGTGACACTGCACATTTTCCACTGGAAAGGCCACTCCTGGGTGTCGTTCAGAAAAAATGTACCCTGTGGGCAGATCACAAACACTCCAATACGTCGGAGTTTCCAGATACCCTGTGTGCGTGGAGGGTATGAACCGCTCAGCCCTTTCCCCTCTCCCACCCTCCTGTGCCCTGCTGTCCAGCCTCGGTTTTCAGAACCGTGAACATTTTCACTGGATTTTCATTTAACAACAACACCAACAACAACCACTTCCTACTGCCGTGCTCACTGCAGAAACCAACCACCTGCTCCACGGCTCACGTTCTCTCCCCTCTTACCCTCCCTGACCACACGGCTTCCTACGTCAAGGCCACGTCCGTGTCCCTGTCTGCTGCTGACACTGTGCGTGTTTCTCAGGCCCTGTGCCATGCTGTCTCCCTCTTGATCATCCCCTAAGAATAAACTTCTCGTGTTCAGTAACACTGCTCCTGGATTTGAGTTTTAGGGGACAAGTCCTGCCTTACCTTTCTGGGGGACCCCAGCTGAGTCCCCCCCTTTCTCTCATCACCCCCTGCACCTCACCTCCAGCTTCACATGTGTCTAGAACACACCCCCAAACCCTCTGTATAGCGCCAGCCCTCACTCCACCCGCCCCCCGCCCCCACACACACACTGCCCCCGGGGTCCCGGTCATGTCCCCTCCCATCCCCTCCCGTGCAGGCCTCCTCAAGCACTGCCTTCCCTGATCCCTTGGCTCCAGCTACAAATCTGCCCACCCCAGATTTGGTAACTACCAGAGTCACCTGGTAATTTTCAGCTGCCAACAGCAATTTCCATCCCTAACCAGACCCTAGCTTTTTTTTTTTTTTTTTTTTTTAACTGTCTTTCCCCTCTATGTGTGATTTTGGAAGGAGAATAATTCCAGGAACCCATATCCAGAGAACCAGGAGGCAGGAAGATGAGGGGGCCAGATCGGAGGTCAGCCAGGTGTGGGCCAGTCTAGGAAGCAACAAGAGGAGGGCCACCGGGGGGCTCCAGCTCAGCCCCGAGAGGGAGGAAGCACAGAGAAGCGAGGAAGGCTTTGGCCGTAAGGTCGTCCTGTGTCCTCGTGCCCCTGGGGTCCTGCCCATTCCCCAGCCTGGCCCCTAGCTGTCAACCAGTCCTTGTGTGTCCCTTTCCCACCAGCCTCCCAACACGGTTCTTTTAAAGTTGGCCAGAACCGGGATCGATCACTTGCTGCCAAGATCCCTGACGTGCACGTCAAGGGTGCCCACCAGACGGGAGCTTCTGGACCTCGGGTCTTATGGTGAGCTGTTCTCACTGCTGTGCCCCCACTCCCCGCCCTGTCCCCAAGGCCCCTGTGGAGCAGCTATGTTCTGTAGACCCGTGTGAACACGCTGGGCCAAATGACTGTCAAAGGGTCCCTCTGGCCCTGGAGCCTGAGTCCAGGGTCATGATAAAGGGCATGAGATAAAAGACAAAATCACACACTTCTTGGTTCTACGACTGACGGGCTTCAGAAAATTCGTAACATCAGTCCTCCCTTCGGGATCCCGAGCCAACTGAGAAAAGAGGCAGGCTCGAGCTAAGTTTCCAAGTCACTGTCTTTGCAGGTTGAGCTGAGTCAGAGCCTGGGTCCCTCAACACCACCGACCCGCCATCAGCACCACGGGACGACCAGCTCCAAGAAGTGACGAGCCCGGCCCTGGCCCCACCCTGCTGTCTCCTCTGGGAGCGGGAGACACCCAAACCAGGAGGCTCAGCACCACGTCCGGACCGAGCAAAGGTCTATGGATCTTACGTCACCCCCCGCCCCGGGTCCTCTCTACGTGGGAGCAGGCTGTACCAGGGCCTCCCCCGTGGGCCACGGCAAAACTGGGCCGCACACGGCGAGCCTACGCTTGTGTGGCTGCAATTCACCTTAATGCGTGCTGGGCGCCACTCAGGAGCCTGCTCCCTTCAGCACCGTGAGAACAGACCCATAATGCGAGCCGTTAGTATCATCTGTCTCTACAAGAGGCTTGGGGAGGGTTCAGTCACGTACCCAGAGTTCCCACGGCTTAGATAGGGCACCCGGGCCTGCCCGACACCACTTCCCAAGCTCCTGGGCATGAAGCCACAGGCCCCCTGGAGAGCAGAGCGAGTGTTCTCTGGGAACACACGCTCTGCCATGTTGCGGGGTTGACAGCCCAAGGCCCAGGAAGAGGACAGAACAGCTCCTTCTTTAGCAGGAAATGCCCTTCCGATGGGACGATTTATAAAAGGGGACTCAGGTACGCCTGGGTGGCTCAGTCAATTAAGCATCCGACTCTTAATTTCGACTCAGGTCGCGATCTCGAAGTTCCATGAACTCGAGCCCCGTGTCGGGCTCTGCGCTGACAGCGCGGAACCCGCTTGGGATTCTCTCTCTCTCCCTGCCCCTCCCCTGCTTGCACTGTCTCTGCCTCTCAAAATAGACTAATAAACTTAAAACACAGGCGGGGGTGGGGGGACTCAGGGCAGTCCACAGGCTGGGGCAGCACCAACCAAAGAGGACACCATCCCTCTGACAAGCGAGGCTGCTTCACTCGGAGGCTGTTTTCCTCTGACCACTTCTATATATACACTATTTCCTTTTCTTTCAAAATTCAGTTTTAGTTTAACCAACAAACCCCTGCCTGCTAAGCTGGGTCCTTGTTTCCCAGCAGGCTACTGGAACCCAGGGCACACCACACACTTGGGCGGCGGGCGGGCGAGCAGGCGGTCAGGAAGTCTGCTGCCCTAACTTCTGAGCCACAAACAGTTTTGTTCCAAACTAGGCACTATAGATAGAAAACGCTATTTTTAGGTAGAGGAAATAACAGCCTAAAATTAAAGACCCCAAGGGACGGAACCACTTGCAGGCCAACCCGCCCCGTGACAGGCCTCTCGTCTGATGGGCCGGCCGGGTGGCCCCCCTGAGCACGGAGCTGAGGATGGGGCGCAGAGCAGCCCCCCGCCCCCGGGGCCGGGTAAAGGCTGGCAGGCAGAGACACGGGGCGGCGGCAGTGGGAGAGTGGGGGCGGGGGGGCACGTCTCAGCCCGTGACCTTCACATCCACCGGCCTGGGGAGAAATGGCTCCCCGGACAGTGGGATACGTGGGAGAGAGCTGGGAACCGACAACGAGACCGCTCCCCAAGTCTGGCTGGTTAACGGTGCTGAGAAGAGCAGGGGGAAGAAGCTGTCTTTCATGTGGCAGATACATTAGATAAGTCGCTCTCTGTATCTGTGCACCATTTCACTCGGTGCCCCCCGGTTCCTCTCCCTCGTGATCTCCGCAGAGCCTCACGAACAACCACCCGGGGAGCCGGGACGCAGCACGGTCTGCACGTCGGTGGACACCGAGGGTCACAGAGCGTAAGGGCTTACCCGAGATCACAGGACCCGTAAGTGACACGGTGCAGACGGGAAATCAGATGTCTGGCCTTTAGTTTGGCACAGCGACAAATGGCCTCGAGCATTCATTAAAACAAAGAAAAAATGTTGCTTAGCTACACAGCGATGTCTGAGAATTACTTCAGAATAACAAGGGTTAAGGAGGTAGGAGGTAAGCAGATAAAACAGAATTAGTCATGAGTTGCCACCGTGGCTGGGCGATGGACGGGCCTCACTGTATTCTTTGACTTTTCTGTGTGACTTTTCCCATTTAAGGGTAAAAAAATACCTCAGTGCTCAACAGTATCACTCGATGCCTTCACCCTCAGGTTTCTGAATCGAAAAAGAGAAACGGGGCAGTGCCCTCTGACAAGGTAGATTCGCTCAGAGCTCTGATGGTTCGGGGTGAAGAGGCTTTTAGTAACGGACAGTTTTTAAATCTCAGAGATCTGTCTGCAAGTCCACAGAGACTCTTTTTGCTGTGTTTTGTTTTTTAAATCAACAGATTATTTTGGTTAGAAAGCCTGCTCTGGGGCCTCGCTTCAAATAACAGCGCGTAAAACTTGTTTTACACTGTTTGGCACAGTTCCCGCATTTTGGCCACAGGCACCAAGCGTTCCAAGCCCCACGACGACACCGCGGCCGGTGGTGACGGGGACGTGCGCCTACCGTGTCCGTCTGTGCGGTAAACCCACCTATCGGCCAGCCCCCTCACCAGGGGTGTGTTGGTCAGTGCTGCGGTCGGCAACAGAACAGTGCCGCCTCCTCAGGACGGTGCCGAGCCGGGCAGCGTCCTGAATTACGTGACTCATCACAGAAAACTAAGCCGCCTGCAGCAGAACCTCACTACCGATTCCATTCGTGCGCATGTCACTCCGTCCCCGCCCTTGACAACGGGTGGGCCATCTGCCACTGGGACCGGCGGTGGCCCGCCCACTCCCCCCACCAGGGATCCCCAAGGAACTGATGCAGGGGCTCCGCGGGGGGTGGCCGCCCACCCCCTACAACCAGAGCGGCTGTGCCTCACTCCGGGTGTGCAGGCTTCCTCCTCCCCGGCCTTCATCTGAGCACAGCCTGCTCCTGACAGAACCAGACGCCCGCGGACGCCAGGCAGAAGCACAGACGTGGACAAGCGCGGGCGCAGCGGGTGAAGTGGGGAACGCGCGTCCCCCGAGAGGAGCGGGACTTCCTCTGTTCCTGCCACAGACCCGGTCTTTGGATTTTTGTGACAAGTCTCTCTGTCAGTGTTTGTTTTTTAACGTGGGAATTAATTTTTAAAACACTGTAGGGCAAACAATCCGCATCCGTCCGCTACAGACCACTGACAGTCCCCAGTTTTCGAATTCTGACGTGGGCTGTGACCCTGCCATAAGGAGACACGATGACGAACGAGGCCACCGTGTTCCTGGAGCCACCAGATAAGAGGCGGTGGAGAACCCGAAGGAACAGACTGTGTCACACTCATTCTTCTGAGAGACTGAGCACGGGCAGACCTCAGACCTTTCGTGGGCTTGGTTCCAAACCACCACGATAAAGCGTCGTCGCAATTAAGCAAGTCAAATGCATTTTTCGCTTTCCCGGTGCATAGAAAAGTTACGGTCACGCTACGCTGGAATCTATTAAACACATGATGACGTCAGGTCTGCAAAAACAGTGTGTGCCTTAATTTAAAAATACATTATTGCTAAAAATGCTAACCATCATCTGAGCTTTTGAGTGAGTGGTAATCCCTGATCACAGATCACTATAACCAATATAATAATCATGAAAAGCGTGAAATACTGCCATATAAGCCAAGGGCAGATAACGTGCAAGAACAGGGCTCTGACCCACAGTCCGCAGCACCCAGCCCAGAGGAGGAACCCCTTATCCACAGGAACCAGCCCGGGGCGCCAGCCTGCCGCCTAGAAGCCAGACCCGCAGGAGGCCAGACCTCCATCTCCAGCAACCGGCCCAGGACGCCAGACAACAGCCCCCGTGATAACTGGCTTAGGGTGGCCAGGACGCGCTCTGTAACTGACAGCTTCCCTAAGTGTTCGTTCCTGCGTCCAACTTAGGATGCCAGCCGGAGGTAGCCAAACATGTTCCCCTAGCCAGGGGCGGGGTGTCCCGCTTCTAGGAAGCCCTCCTCCAGCCTCCCGGGCCGCCAGCCTCAGGTCAGGCCACACCGCAGCCCTCCACTCTCCCTACTCCTCTACCTGCCCTGGAGTCTCTACCGAGACGCAGGTGAGGTGAGCGCCTCCCCTGCCCGAGCACGCTCTGTTCTGAACGCGCAGCCTCGGGGTGGTCTTTGCCCAGGTCCACATGTGAGACGTAGCTCAGGGTCCCGTGCCCAGCAGGGGTCAGCAAGGCGGCCCGGTGTTGTGAGCGGGCCCCCAGCGGGGTCAGGGGGAGACTGGCCACTTTCTCCAATTCCCTACATACGGCCCCCCCACCTTCTCCCCGCGGTGTGGACCAGCCTCCCACGGTCTCCCAGTGCCCACTCTAGCCCTCTACCCCGTCACCACGCCCAGCCAGAGAGGGGCCAGGTCCCGGCGGCCCCTCTCCGCACGGCCCCCGGTGGCTCATCTGTGATCCCGAGGCGCGCCCCCCGGCTCTGCACTGCAGTCGCGCGGGCCTGCCGCCGGCCCACAGGGCGCCTTCCCAGCTCAGTACCACACGCGTGACTTCCTTCCGCTAGGAAACCGTGACCACACTTTCTGGATTTTTGGAGAAAACTCCCAGCACCAGAAGTTCAGTCCTCTGGTCTCTGTCGCACTATTTAGCAGCCTGACGGGTCTCCTGATTGTCCCCGGGCCCGTGGGGTCAGATGACGACAGAGGAAGGAAGGGGCAGCAAGGGGCACGTGCTGAACACACACCAGGAAGTACTTTGCACCAGGCATGTGACAGAAGTCTCCCTGCACACCCTCACAAGTGTCCCATGAGGTAGGTGAGACTTCCTTCGTCAAACAGAGAGCTGAGGCTCAGAAACTGAAAGAACTTTCCCAGTCCCCGATTTAAACCTCTGTCCGAAGAAATGGTTCACTGCTCTGGCCAGAGCTTACCCGTGACAATCCGGATTCATCCCCAGCCCTCCACTGCCCACACACGACCTCCCTTGTGTTTGGGGTCCAGTACAAAACACAACCCAAAACCAGTGACGTCTACACCTGGAAGAGCGTGGAACGCGCAGAAATCCGCGCCGGCCGCTGTGGATCCGTCCCGCCCTGGGCACCTGAGCCACACACGGTCAAGAGTGGGCTGGGATCTGGACCCATCGGGTCCTTCAGGAGCCAGGGATGTGAGGACAACGTCTGTCTCCTCGTGGTCACGGAGCCTGCTGAGACCCGAGATTCCTGTCGAAGCACGGTGAGTTGTGGACTTCTCTGTGTTCAAAAATTCACCCGGTGCCATTTTAGACGTCGCCTTCCACGCTCACTACATGCCGAATCCCCTTTAACTGGGAAGCCAAGCGGGTTGTGACGGTGGTAAGTCTACTAACTGTTCTTTACAGTCAAGGGGGAAAACGGTACGATGGGATCATTAAAAGTAGGGGGATGTTTATTGGGAGCCAGCTTCTAATTACCACCAAGTCCTCCCCGGAAAGAGAAGACGCTTACAGATGCCACTGCACACGCGAGATGAACAGCACAAGTGTCAACGTCGCTGTGACCCTCCGCTGACGCGCGCTGAGTCCTGGGAAGGCACCGGCGCAGCAAGGCCAACAGCCGTGTCACTCAGCAGGAGAAAAGCAGAGCTAGGATGAAGGTAGGCACGAGGTCTGACAAAAGCGGAAAATATCTGTCAAACCCCAATGTTCCTCTCATACTGTGGTCACTCGTCTATTTTCGGTACATTCGTTTCGGTTAACTGGTTTTTCGCTCGAACGCCGTAGTATTTGTTCTGCTCTCTGAAATAACGTCGGATCTTAATTTGTTTCATCTAAAAGTGTAGAGATTCTACCTAATTTGTCCTTAGGACCATAGATAATGAAAAGACCCCCTACACTTAACATACAACAACGAGCATACAACTGACGACAAAATGTGAGTGCTGGAATACAGAGGGCACTCACGGCCATCTGACAAGCGCCAGAAAAGAAAGGACGTTGGGGAAGAAACACCAACGGATACTACATCTAGGGCGTAAGGGTAGTACATGTGCTTTGCCTCAAAGAGCTTCCCTGCAAAGTGCTTCTGAATCAGAGTCACAGAATCAGGGGAGAGTGACGTCACAGCGCAGAGACCCGGCAGGCGTGTCCGAGTCAACACTACGCGCCACCAGGCGGGATGCGGACACGACCACTTCTACAACATTTCTGCCGAACGAAAAAGTACACCCATAACCGAACCAGGAGGCGGCACCAGACGAACCCGAACTGAGGGAACATTCCACAGCTATGCTGCCTGATACAGCAGCCACCGGGCCCGGGGCGGCCCGGCACTTGCACTGTGCCTCGTCCAAATTAGGTATGTCCCGTGTGTCAAATTTCAACGCGAAACGTCCTGGATTTCAAAGACGTGCTATTACAGAATGGAAAATATCTCATTAATAATTTTTGTATATTCGTTACATGTTAAAATGCTATTCGGGATATTAATTGCACCTGTTTCTTTCTACCTCTTTTGATGTGGCCACCGGAAAACTTTAATTACAGATGTGGCTCACATTGAATTTCTATCAGCTCTGTTCTACTAAATCATTAACCGGGGGCACCTGGTGGCTCAGTCGGTTAAGCATCCGATTTTGGCTCAGGTCATGACCTCACAGTTCGTGGGTTCGAGCCCCACGTCAGGCTCTGTGCTGACAGCTCGGAGCCTGGAGCCTGCTTCGGATCCTGTGTCTCCCTCTCTCTCTGCCCCTCCCCCACTCGTGTTCTGTCTCTGTCTCTCTCTCTCAAAAATAAATCAACATAAATAAATAAATAAGCTGTAATCTTCAACAATGTCAAGGTCATAAAAGTCAAGGAAAGACTGAGGAATGATTCCTGACTGGAGGCGTCTAAAGAGACAACCAAACGCAACACGTGACCCCGCGGTGGGTCCTTTGCTACAGAAGACAATATTGAGACAACCGGAAAACTCCAGTGGGGTCTGCAGATGAGAGGGCAGGGAATCCTCAACGTTAATGCCCAGATTTGAATGGTTATCCTATGATGACAGGAGAATGTCTTTGCCGGGAGGAGACATTCCCTGAAGAATTTGGTGGTAATGACAGAGCTTCAAATTGGGCTGTTGGACCCTGGACTATTCTTACGGTTTTCTGCTGAGTTTGGAATTATTTCAAAATAAAAAACAAGTTTAAAAAGCAACCCGAGGAGCTGCAGTGAAGAAGGCCCTCCGCAAGCGCACCACTGATGCGGGAGGCAGCATTTGACCGTGGGGGGGCCGGAGCTGGTGTGAGAAGCAGCTGGGTGTTGGGTGACAGCACACCCGACTCCTAGGGGTCTCCGCTTCCGCGTTTGTAAGGTGAGCAGGCTGGACCCCGCGATTCCCTAAAAAGCGAACCTGTCCAACCAAAACACAGAAGACCAGACCCAGAACATTTTAACGAGGCCAGGGACTCAGAATCGTCGTCAGACAACTGTGGGCCGCGGCAACCTTCTGCTTCTGTTCAGTAAAGCCACGTGATAAATGGAATAAAGGTTCCAACCAAGAGTCAGCCTCCAGGCTGGCACACCCTCAAGCCCCACACTGGGCAACACCATTCCGTGACCAAATCATCAGGCTTAAGCACCTCCTCCCCAAGGGCCTTGGGCCACTTGTGAAGGCTTCAGAATTCAGGCTTCCAACGTTCGTTCTGTTTTCTAGGAAACCGAACCAAAGAAACTTTCCATGGCTACGTGACTGTTCCATAACCACTTCCCAACTCTCTTGTGAGTCAGACTTCAAGCAAGGTGCTCCTCCGGTACACCCTGGATACAGGACAGAAAGGATACATTTCCTGGATGGTGCAGTCATTCCCGTAGAGGCCAGCACAGAGGACGCAGAGCCTCACCGGACCGCAGGAATGAGCTCTATTCCGCGCACCTGATTTATCCCCTAAATTTCACCATCTTGGGCACTTACAGGCTTTAAGCACCTGCCACACAGTATCTTCATAATCTTCACAAATAACCCTGGGTGACAGATATCTCCAGCCCCGCTTCACAGCTAGGACAACTGAAGCCCTGAGGTTTAGTGACTTGACCACGGTTATACAGCCACCAAGTTGTAAAGTGGTTTCAAATTCAGATTTTTAAAAAAAAATAGCTTTGGAGAGACAGAACTGACATACAGTGAACCGTACCTCTTTAAAGACACAAGTTAGTAAGTTCTGACACATGTACACACCCTAGAAACCATCGCTACAATCAAGACAATACATAGATCCATCACCCCCCAAAAGTTCCCTCAAACTCTCGTAATCTCTCTCTCTCACCCCTCGCAACCCTCCCCTACACCATCACCAGGAAACCAGTGGCCTTCCTGTCACTTCACCCAGGTACACACTGTCTAGGATTGCACGTAAATGGAGTCCTGCTACAATCTCTTCCCCTGCTTCTTCCACTCAGCATAATCACTCTGAGATTCATTCATATTGCAGCATGTAGCAACAGCTCGTTCCTTTTTACTACCAGGTAAGATATTCCAGGAGACAGACCATACCACAGCCCATTTACAGGCTCGCCTGTTGATGGATGGCCAGGTTTCCACTCTGTGGCCATTACGAGCAAAACTACCCTGAATATTTACACACAAGCCTTTGTAGGGACATGTATCTTCGCTTCTCTTGAGTCTAAAAACAAATACTTGAAACAGAAATGGCTGTGTCATAAAAGCGCCTGCGTTTTTTCAAAATGGCTCTACTCATTTTAGATTCCAACAGAGAGAGTTCCAGTTCCTTCATTTTCTCGTCACTACTCAGTACGCAATCTTTTCAATTTTGGCCTAACAGGCGTGTAGTATATCTCACTGTGGCTTCATTTTGCGTTGCCCTCAGGAAGCGGAGCGCTTTTCACGTGCCTATGTGCCATCTATAGAACTTGTTCGGCGAAGTGTCTGTTCAAGTCTTTTGCTCATTTTTTTTTTTTTTTTTTGGTTGTATGTTTCCTAACTGTTGGATTTAGGGAGTTCTCTATATTCCGGATATGAGTACTTTATTGGATTGTGATTTGCAAACATTTTCTCCCAGTATTTTGCTTGTCTTTTTATTCCCTAAACAGTGTATTTTAAAGAGAATTTTTAAATTCTGAAGCCCAATTTATCAACTTGTACTCTTACGGATCATACCTTTGTGTTATACTCAAGAAAGCTTTGCCGAACCCAAGGTCACAAAGGTTTTCTTCTACATTTTCTTCTGTAAGTGTTACGGTTTCAGGTTTTACGTTGTGGTCTATGTTACATTTTGAGTTAATTTTTGTATATGGTGCAAAGCATGGCTCGAGAGTCATTAAAACATGGGGTTATCCAATTATTATTCCAGCATCATTTTTTGAAGAATATTTCCACTGAACTGCCTTTACGTTTTTGTCAAAACTTAGCTGTCCATCCACATGTGGGTTTATTTCTAGACTCTCTCTTCTACGAGTTTATCTTTAAGTCAATACCACACTGTCTTGATAGGGGAGCTATATATTATGTCTCAAGATCAGGTAGTCATTCGTAATTAGCTTTAATTCATCAGTGTTAGCCCTCCAAGTTTGATTGCCTTTTTCAAAATTGTTTTGGCTTTTCTAGGTCCTTTACATTTCCATGTGAATTTCAGAATCAGTCTGTGAATTTCTACAAAAAGTGCTGCTGGGATGTGACTGGGGTTGAGTTGAATCTACAGACCAACTCTTGAGGAGAACGGATTATCTTAACAGTATTGGGTTTCACAGCCCACGAGCATGGTGCGTGTCTCCATTTATTTAGATCTTCTTTGACTTCTCTCAGCAATGTTTCGTGCATTTCAGTGCACAGGCCTTACAGACTTTTGTCACATTTATTTCTAAGTATTTTGTATTTTTTAATGCTATCTTGAATGGTACTTTCTAAAATTTCAATTGCTGATGATTCACTGCAAGCATATAGAAATACCACAAACTTTTGGATGTTGATCCTGTATCCTGCCACTTTACCAAACCTACTTATCAGCTCTAGTAGCTTTTTTGAAGGTCCATCAGATTTTCTACATAGAAGATCATGTCTTTCAATCAACAGTTATACTTCTTCCCTTCCAATCTGAATGCCTTTTCTTTTTTCTTGCCTAAGTGCACTGGCTAGAACAGAGATTGTTAGAATGGCCATTCTGGTCTTGCTCCTGATTTTAGGGTAAAGTATTCAGTCTTCACAGTGAAGTATGTATGATGTGAAGCTGAAGGTTGCACACAGAACCCCTTTAGGAGGTTAAAGAACCTTCCTTCTTTTCCTACTTTGCTAAGGGATTTTGGTCAAGAATACATGTGAGGTTTTTAAACTCTGCAGAGTTGTTGAATCCTCTCTCCTGCTCTAAGCCTGTCCTGTAAATCTGCTTCTCCCCGGTAGTTTCCTGTAAGAAACCTTTGGGGCATCATGCCAAGATAGATATCAGATTTTGTCAAATACGTCTTCTGCACTACTGACACAATCACATGGTTTTTCTTTTTTAGTCTGTTAATATGGCAAACTACATGGGTTGGTTTTCAAATATTAAACCAACCCTGCATTCTTGGGCTAAACCCCACCTTGGTCATATTGTATCATCTTTTCTATATATTGCTGGATTAGATTTGCTAAAACTGTGTGTTTAAAATTTTAGCATTTATATTCATGAAGGACCTTGGTCTTTGGATTTCTCTCCTCGCAATGTCATTGTCTAGTTCTGGTATCAGGATAATTCAGGCCTCAGAAAGCGAGCTGGGAAGCGTTCCCTTGTCTTCAACTTTCTGGAGGCGCGTGGGTGGAACTGGTAGCACCTCTTCCTTAAACACTTTGCAGAACTCACCAGGGAAGCCGCTGTGCCTGAAGCGGGCATGATTCCCAGCCCTGTGGACATCAGGCACTGCTTCACTCTTAGTCTTTATTTATTTATTTATTTATTTGTTTGTTTGTTTGTTTATTTATTTATTTTTTATTTATGTATTTATGTAATTAGAGAGAGAGAGTGAGAGACAGAGAGGAGCAGAGACAGAGGGAGATAGAGAACCCCAAGCAGGCTCCACAGCACAGAGCCGTCAGCACAGAGCCTGACGCGGGCCTCGAATTCTAGAAAAGTGAGATCACGACCTGAGCCAAAACCAATCCAAGAGTCAGCCGCTCAACTGACTGATTCTGCTCCCCCCGCCCCCCACCCCTCTCTTTATCCTTCCCACCACATCTCTGCCCAGCCTCAGGCTGCTCACCGGGTAGCTCAGCCCTCAGCTGACAGCCCCCACCTCCAGCTCTCTCTGCACACCCCCTCTGCTGCTCTGACCTGCCAGCGCTTTGGTCTCCCTGAGCCCCCATCCCCATCCCCTCAGCTCAGCCAGTCTGTTTAGTTCTGCTCAGGTTCTCCGCCCCCCCCCCCCCCCCCGGCCCCGCCCCGCCCCGTGACCTGAAAACGGGCTCAGGGAAGTGAGCCGAGGCAACTGTAGTGCTCATTCCCTTCTTGCCTGTGGCATAAAAAAGATACTCGGTTGTCATCCCTGGTTCCTGGCACAGAACTCCTAAAACCCTTGGAATTTCCTGAGCGATCAGGGTAACACAAGTGTTTTGTTCTAATGAGGCAACTCTTGGCAGGTCCCTAAAGAACTTCAGGATGGGAGTTGGCTGCCAGAAAGATCAAGCCTTGATTGGAAGCCTGGAACTTTCAGCCTCATCCCCATCTCGGGGAAGGACAGAGGGACTAGATAGGGAGCTAATCACTGATGGCCAGTTCATCATCGACCACGCATCTGTAACGAAATCTCCATGAAAACCCTCAAATGACGGCATTTGGAGATCCACATCAAGGTGCCGGGAGAGAGCACCCGGAAAGGGCGTGGAAATTCCGTGCCCCCCTCCCACCTCCCTAGGCCACCCTGCCCTAGGCATCTCTCCCATTTGGCTGTTCCTGAGCTATATCCTTTATAATAGGCCAGCAAATGTAAGTCAAGTGTTTTCCTGAGTTCTGTGAGCCATTCTAGCAAATTACTGAACCTGAGGAAGGGGTCATGGGACTCCCCACTTGCTAGCCGGTCAGTCAGAAGTATAGGTGGCCCAGACTTGAGACTGGCGTCCGAAATGGGGGCAGCCTTGTGGGGCGAAACCCTGTAACCGTGAGATCTGGCCCCAACTCCCGGTAAACAGTGTCAGAACCGAGCTGACCAACATCCAGTTGGTGTCCAGAGAACTGGAGAGGAGGTGCTGGAAAAGACAACACATATTTGGTGTCAGGAGGGGAAAAAAACCTTCACTGCCCATCTCTTAAGGTATCACTGTGCTTCGCTGACCAAAGTCTAGGGTTTCAGATATTTTGTCCGTCTTTTAATTGTTTCAGACAGGAAAGTAAATCGGTCCCTGTTACTCTATCTTGGTCAAAAGTGGAAATCCTCAAATGCAAGTCTTCTTAACCATCACTCCCTAGGCTTCCTGTCCCTACTTCCGTCAAGGGAGGCTTATCCTGGAATCACAAGTCTGGTCTGAATGACTCACGAAACCCAAGGCGAAAGCAAAAGCTGTGTGTCTATGTCACCAGTCCCTAGCACGGGGCCCTGGCCCACAGGAGGCCACGGCGGGCAGTGCTGCGTGACCTCATGCACGTACACAAGCTCTGCCTCGCAACCCAAGGTGCCCTCTTCGCGCACGCGGGTCCCCGGTGCCACTCGGAGAGTCCAGACACGAGGCTTTACGCCAGCATGCCAGAACGAAATCTGAACTCTCGCTAGCCAAGAGAACTGGGGAATTTATTTCTCCCACTAGTGACGGGAAGAAGACAGCCCAAACCGGAGCCCAGAATAGGAAGTATTTTTGATAAGCTGGATGAAAATCCATGGGAAACTGTAATCACAGTAACTCGCAGACTCAAATACCCTTCTGTTTCATAATTATCTTAGAAGCTAAGTGTTTTTCCAGTTGGTAAAAGGGGACTTTCCTGGGCATCTCTTCAAAAGACAGATAATAATGGCGGGTCTTGTAAGTATTTACTTAATTTGAATAATTTCTTTCTAACGTTCCTTGCTTTAAAATCTCTAAAATAACAACACTCCTTGAGAAAAAGCTTTTTTTTTTTTTTTTTTTTTTTTTTTTTTTTTTAAATGAAGGCTAGGAGGGGAAAATGAACTACAGTTCTATCCTGATGACCCAGCCGTCACTTTATCTTGACGCACAGATAGGGCACATAAAACATGAAGAATAAATTAATTCCTAGATATATTGTACAGGACTTTCCTAAATTAGGTCATAACAGCTTTAAAGGTCAAACAAAGGCAAAAACACTTTCATTCTTAGTACTAAGGCAGCATGTGGCTCCTTGCAGTGAGCTACGAAACTTCCCCATTAGCATTAAAGCCCACATTTAGGACTTACGTGAGAAACTGAAGGCGAACAGAAATGAACTGCCATGTAGTCAAAAAACTAAGAAAAACATTCTTATGCCCTTCACTGGAGCATACCAAGGGGTGGGTGGTTAAAATCCTCGTGTGTTTTTTCAGAGCAAGGACAGCTAGCTTGGCAGATGTAATGTTCCTTTTCCATAAAGGAGGCCCTCACCAAAGCCCTCTATTCACCCCAGCGCCGGCCAAGTAGAGCGGGTATATGCTTTCACCAGAAGGAGAGTCTTCCAGCACAGCACTAATGATGTGCTTTCCCTGCTTCAAGTCCTTCCAGACGTCCACCCTGTCCCCGGAACTAAGTACAAAAGAAACCCCATCACCGCGGTGTCTATACGACAGGTTGTCCCTGATGTGTAAGCCTACACGCCAAAAGAACATATGTCGTTCCCACACATCGTGCTTTCCTGCCTGGGGTCTCCCAAAGGATGTCAGGCGCAGGTCAACGAAGTTTGGATACATGGGATCACACAAAGTTACACAAGTTTCCTCACCGTAGGACGACTGCAAGCATTTCACTTGTCAGCGTGGACCAGCAGGCCCAGAATTTCGCACGGGATGCCTCGAGGGGCCAGTCCCCCCAAAGCTACGCACCCTCTGCTCTCCCTCCCACTCGTCACGGAAAAGCGCCTGTCTCCGTACCCTCTGTCCCGCCCTTCCTGCTCCCATCCACCCTTCACCTCTCTCGATCTGGCTTCTTCCGCTGTGCCCCGGGCGCCGGTCCCTAAATGCGGCCCCTCTTCTCGTGTGCCTTCACCCGTAACCCTGGCGCCCCACGCATACCTTTCCTCCCCCCTCTTGGCTGGCTCCCCTCTATGCAGTTTCTGCTCTTCTCTTGAAAACTAAACACGCAGACAGAAAGACAAAAACAAAGAATATAAACAAACACCTGTACTCCCGTTCCTCAGAAGTGACGCTTGTAATTAGGCCACACTACTAATACCCTGTTTGCTTCGACTCTTTTTTTTTTCCTTTCATGAAAGACCAAAAGAGGATAAAGACAAAGGTGTCTTCTGTTGTCTCCCCAAAGGCAAGCACCTCACAAGTGTGTCGGTCACATATCCTTCCGGTGCACCCTTACGTCTTTATGCGCAGATGCGTGTGTTCACGAACAACAAGAATCCCGGTTTTACAAAAAGCTTAACGCAGTGACATCGTGCAGCGAGTGAAATTCATCCACTTCCTCTTTCACACAACAAGGTCTCCCCGCACTGACGCTCAACTCCACGAGAGCTACCAATGCGGACCTTACTGGCATGCTGGCATCCTTTCTGCTGTTTCTACGGCTCCCTCCCGTCACTGAAAACTCAGCCCGGCCCGGCCTGAGTGCTTCGCCTGTGTTACCTCCCCTCCCCTCTGAGCAGCCCACTGAGGAGATGCTTCAAGCACCCACCCCCCCGCACAGGGCAGGGCGGCCCTTGCCCCGGGTCTGGCAGAGTCCAGGGCTGTGCTCTCACCCACTGTGCCTAGCGGCCCTCTCACCCGCCACGGCCAAGGGAGCGCGTTCCCCGGGCCTGGCCAGGAACTCTGGACGCATCATGTCTCTTAACCCTCCGAACCCCCCTCCCTCCACGGTGTCCAGGATGCTTAATTATCTTCATTTGAGACATGAAGAAACGCAGGCTGGAGAAGATGCTGGGGCCCTGGTGTGAACCACAGCTAGGCCGCTTCAAGTTCCCATCGACTGGGCTAAATGTCAGATTTGCTCACAAAAAAAAAAAAAAAAGGTCAAAGAGGAGGTGAGAAACGGGCTGGCGCGAGCCCGAGGAGACCTGCACGCCCAGGTGAGGCGTGCTGCCTGACGGGTGGCGAGGCTCACACCCGTGTCACCAGCCGCCGATGGCGCGGTCCCGGGCACCCTGGGGACAGGGAGACGGTACTCACGGCCATGGACCCGATAGCAGTGCTTCTGCAGGCGTCTCACGCCCCGCTCCTCCAGCACCCCATGAGTCATCAGCAGCTGGAGGAACCGCCGGTGGACGTCGGTCATGATGCCCGCTCTCCGCGCGCCGCCCTGCGTGCACGAAGGCGCTAAGAAAAGAAGCAAAGGACACCCAGTCACCTCTGAGCGCTCGAAAGCCAAGTTCTGGGGTCTGTGCTTCCTTGCGTTCACAACTACCGCTCTGTGACAGCTTGCAGACCCCAGTTCATCCCGCCCAAGAGCACAGAAGCAGAAAGGAGGCAAGTCAGGGGCAAGCACACTAGTCCGGGGGGGGGGGGGCGGAAAGAAGTGGGGGTCTGGAGCCAGCCAGCACGCCTGGACGCAGCCCGCTCCTCACCCAAGTGTGTGAAAGGGGGCGTGGCCCGGTTTCTGACCTACAAGGTGAGCCCACCGCTAGAACGTCCACCGGAGAATTTCGCTGTTCAAGGGGTAGGACCTGTGAAAGCCTGGCGACAGGCTGAGCGCTACCTACGTGTCGGCTAGTTTTACTACTGGGCAGTTCTGGCTCTGAAGCCTGGTTCGGCCACTCACGAGGCTCGCTGGGACCAAGTGTGCCGAGGCCCCGTTTTCTCACGATAAAACGAGAACGGTGTGTGCTGCCTGAAGAACTCCTGGCAGACTTGGCTTAACCAGTGCTAGCTTCCTCCTCGTCTCCCAAACCGCTAATGAAACGACTGTCGCTGTGGGGTGTTTTTTCAATCTCTTGCTCTCTACTAAAACATCGTCTTTCCACAAACCACAGAGATCAGAGCTGATAAAAGCATCACATGAGTCCTGATCAAAAAGCCTGCCCTTGCCACGGAGTGGTGGCACCGTGCGGAGGCAAAGGGCGTGGGTTTAGAAATAGACACGTGGTGCGGAGACCAGGGTCTGCCAGACCTGCTCCATCTTAAGAATCATCTAATCTGTGCGTGAAAAATACAGATTCCCAGGCCCCTTCGCTGGAGGTTCAGGCTGCAGAGGGGCTGGAATTCTGAGGTTTTAATACACACTCCAGGCGATGCCATGACCGGACAAGAAACTGGCTGTTACCTTGGGCAAATACGGCACGAAAACATTTCTAGCTAACAAGCTTCATCTCCCTAAGCCTCAGTCTTCTCGTCCGAAAGATGGGGATAATAAAAAGCTCTCTTTAAGGCAGAAGATGAGGTTAAAGGAGACAGGACTAGGAGACACACAAGAAGGCGGGCTGTCGCTCGCTCTTCTTTTCCAAGCAGCACATCAGCTGGACCTCGGAGGAAGGAAGACACGCCAGCTCAAGGCCAGTTTCTCTGCCTGCCTGCGAAACTTCCTTGAGAACAGTTCACCGGAAATGCAGCCTCGACAGATCCTAAATTGGACTCCTCCTTCCCCCTCCTCAACCCTTTTCCTCCCCTGAGTCCTCTTCATGAATTTCAAGAAACTTAAATAATAAAGAGCAGAATTTAATGAAATTAGCATATACCTGAGATCAACAAAACAAAAATTAGTCTTTGAAAAAAAACATAATAGGAGCACCCGGGTGGCCCAGTCGGTTAAGCCTCTGACTTCCATTCAGGTCATGATCTCACAGTTTGTGGGTTCGAGCCCCACATAGGGCTCTGTGCTGACAGCTCAGAGCTTGGAGCCTGCTTCAGATTCTGGGTCCCTCTCTCTCTCTGCCCCTCCCCAGCTCACAATCGATCTCTCTCTCTCTCAAAAATAAACATTTTTAAAAATTTAAGAAAAAAAAAAACACAATAAAAGCGACCAACCTCTGACAAGATCTTCCGAGAGAAGACTAACAAATAAACAATATTTGGAATGAAAAAGGAACACTAATTGCAGAGACATAAACAACTTATAATAATCATGAGTTTTAAATAGGCAAAGTTATAGGAAATCCATTCAAAACCAACTAAAGAATGATCTGAAAACCTAACAGGTTTTATAACCATTGAAGACACACTGTGGGAAATCTATCCCCCAACAAAGAAAACTTCAGATCCGGAAAGATTTATCAAGAAGTCCTATCAAACATTCTAGAAGTGATTTCAAATGTCACAAAACTATCTCAGAGCCCCAAAAAGAGCAAACCCTCCCCAAATCATCTGATAAGGTTGACATATGTTGGGCATTAAAATCTAACAGAGACTTCAAAAGAAAGGAAAATGTATCTTTCAGGAACATAGCTGCAATGGTCCTAAGCAAAACGTTAATCTGAACTAGCAACGTAAAGAGGATGATATACGGTAACCAAGTTGGGTTTATCCCGGCAGCAGTTTAACATTTAAAAATCAGTCAAACGTTCTATGTCAATAATGTCTTAATAAAGCTGGAAAAAAATCAATCAGTGTGAGCCACCACATTAACAGCATACAGAAGAAAAAGCCTACTATCATCTTAATAGATTCAGAAAATACGATTGATAAAATTCAACAGTGACTGGTACTAAAAACTCTTAACAAACTTGGAATTGAAGGAAACTTCCTTTATCTACTAAAGATACCGACAAAACCCTACAGTGACCATCATACTTAAGGATGGAATGTTGAAAGCAACCACTTTCAAATCCAAACTGAGCCAATGCAACGGAATCCGGTGTGATTCCAATCAACATCCCAAAAGGCTTCTTGTGTCTGTGAGTGATTTGATGAGATCATTCCAAAATTTACATGGAAAAATAAAGGCAAAACAGCAGCGCCATTCTGGGAGAAGATAAAGGCAGGAGGACTTGTTCCACGAGTTAGCAGTTTATTCTGAAGCTCGAGTAAGGAACAATGTGTGACAATGGTACAGACAAGGACCAGAGAAGACCAGTGGGCCAGAACAGACAACTCAGACACAGAAACGCACAGATATGAATACCTGATACGCTGGAGAAATGGAACTCCAGAGCAAAGCAAGCTTTTCAATAAAAGGTGCCAGGGCAACAGATTACCCTTGTGTGAAAAAACAGAGAGCCCAACCCTCACCTCAGACTATGCATAAAAATCTTTTGGAGGGTGAAGAGCGTAGGAAAGGAAACACCATAAAACTTTTGGACAACAATATAGGGGAACATCTTTCTTTTTTCAAGATTTTATTTTATTTTTTAATGTTTAATTATTTATTTTGAGAGAGAGAGCAGGGGAGAGGCAGAGAGAGAGAGGGAGGGAATCCCAAGCAGGTTCTGCAGGATCGACATGGGGCTCAATCCCATGAACCTTGAGATCATGACCTGAGCTGAAATCAAGAGTCGCACGCTCAACTGACTGAGCCACCCAGGCACCCCGGGGAACATCTTTTATGAGCCAAAGGCAGGGAAGAATTTCTTAAAAAGATACAGAAAGCATAAACCATAGAGGAATATACCGATAAATTCTACTTCATTAAAATTAAAAACCTCTGTTCACCAAAAACAGTAGAGGGTGGGAGAGAAAGAGAGAAGAAAAGCTACAAACTGGAAAGTATCTGACACACAGTGAAGCCACAAAAGAGTCATACTCAGAACACACAAAGAATCCCTACATATCAGTAAGGGGAAGACAACTGTAAGCGAGAAATCAGCAACAGAAATGTTCAAAGAGGATGCACAAATGATGAATAAATACATTAAAAGATGCTCAATCTCAAGGTCATCAGGCAAATGAGTATTCAAGCCACGGTGATTAATGTCTTATTCATCCCCAGGTGTAGGCAAAAAGTCTTCAGAATGGCTGAGGCTGGTGAAGGGTAAACTCTTCTTATAAACCACTTCAGACGATTCGATATTAATAGCAAACCCGGGTAGCCCCAGAAATCCACGGTTAGGTATATAACTTACAGAAACTTTTCCACATCTGCCTCAGGAAATGTGTGATAGCAAAAATATCACCATGTGATAGCAAAAATCTGGCAACCGTCTAAATGGCAATCAGTTGAAGAACGCCTCCATTTACAATCAGGCCACGGAATTCAAAATAGCAACGAAGCAATGAAAGTAAGTGAAATGGGGCTACTCACGTCAACATGGACATATCTCATATATGTAATGTTACATGCAAAAATAAAGTCACACAAATATAGATTAGGATCCTCTATAAAATATAAAACCTAGCAAAACATACGCGGTAGTCATTACAGATGCATAGTAACAACCACAAAGAAAAACAAGGGATTAGGTAACACAATACAGGGAGGCGGTCGTCTTTAGTGACGGGAAGAAAGGATTCAACCTGGGCATTACGGATATGGAATTGTTCGATTTCCTAACCTGATGCTGGATATATGGGTGTTTCTTTTATTTTTATTCTTTAAATTTACAGTTGCACACATTTTTATAGATATGTTATAGGTCTTAACATTTTTTTTAACATTTATTTTTGACAGAGAGAAACAGAGAGCGAGCAGAGGAGGGGCAGACAGAGAGAGGGAGACACAGAATCAGAAGCAGGCTCCAGGCTCCGAGCTGTCAGCACAGAGCCCGATGCGGGGCTTGAACCCACGAACCGTGAGATCACGACCCGAGCCGAAGTCCCAGATATGTTATATATCTTGATTAAAAAAGGATGTAAATATGTTACATACCAGCCAAAAAAAATGTTAAAAAGATGAGTTAAGAGAGACGGAAGGCCCAGGTGATGGACATAAGGGTGGCAAAACAGTTCAGGAACTGTCCAGGTAAGCAAGAAACAGGAGCCTACAATTAAATCAGGACCGCTCTACCTACAATTCTCAAATCAAAAGACGTCCTAAAACCAAAATCTTTTAAGTTTGAAAACCTGACCTACGGTGAGACTCTGTATGGCGGTTCTCTACCTCCTTTGATGTAAATACGCACATATTTAGCTGTGAAAATATTAGTGTATTTGATTACAAGAGGCTGCCCCAGACCCCAATTGAAGGTATGACCTAACATCGAATATATGCATCATATTCCTTTCGAAAATCCGAGAAATTCGGGATTCTGACCACGTCTGGCCTCCGGGCTTTAAAATACGAGGCTGTGGACTTGCACAAAGTAAGGATTTCTAGGACAAGGGCAGAGGGCGGCGAGATAACTGAGGTGGTCCACAAAGGCGACATTTTACGTATTCAGTTCGGACAGAATTCTGTATTTTGCTTTTTTTCACCTAATATTAGGGGCAAAACGCTTTGTCCACCTGGTACTACGATTTAACAATGTGTGCCGGGGATCCTAGGTTCCAGCCTACTTTGCCTTCCTGCCCCTCTCTGAGCCTCAGTTTCCTCATCAGGAAATGAGGAGCCCCAAGCCCCCGGGCCCCCAGCGCCACACTCCGGTACAGACACGGGCCGACCCCGGGGCCTGACCCCCACCTTCCGTCCTCCGTCGCCTCTCTGCACGGCCCTCTTCCATCCCTGGCAGCCTCGCGGCCCCGCGCCCGGATTACCCACCGCGGTACCCCGGCGTAGCCCCCGACGCCGGCGGCCCAGGCAGAAAGGCGGCCTCGGCTCCTCCTGCGGGGCGGGGCGAACGCGGGCGCGGCACTCCCATTGGTGGATGTCACCTATTAGTCCCTCCCCTGGTGACGCACTTCCTGCTTTCCCGCCGCTCCGTTGCCATGGTGCCGCGGAGGCCCTCCCCTAGATGCAGAGTTCGGCTCTTCTCGCGCCTCTTTGACGCGCTTTACCCGGCTGGGCCCCTGGTTGCCTCCCTCCGCCTGCAGCCGCACAGTGGCACCCCGCGACCTAGGAGTCGGAAGGGGAGGCATGCAGCGGGATCCTCCCCCTAAAAGTCATGGCTCCGCGGACACAAGCCAGTACGCTGCCCCGGGGCCTCAGCGTCCCCACCTGTACAACCGACACTGTGGCCTCAGGGTCAGCAATGAGGGCTCTGTTGTCACATAGCTTGAACTGAAATCCTGGCTCTGCCACCTACTAGTTGCCAGATCTTGGGCAAGTCACTGAGCTGCAATGAGCCTCAGTTTCTTCTTCTGTTAAATGGGGATGATAATAGTCCCCATGAAATAGTGTGTTCATGAGGTTTTGAAAGAAATCACGCACATTGGAAGAGCTGATTAAATGTGCTACTGTCTTAACTAGGGATTGTTGGGAGAAGCAAATGAAGTTATTAAGAGAAGTGAGTGGACTCTGCCAGGCGAGGGCACTCATTTTACAAACGCTTGCCTCCCAGTTCCCGGGGACGCAGTCTAGCAGGGAAACAGGTAACTAATTACGGAACAGCAGAGTGCAAGCATCTATCTCTGTGATGATAACTTCAAATCCCTACTTGACCGGTTACCGCTCCTGTGATCTTGGACAATTTCTCAACCTCTCTGGACGTCAGTTTCCCTGTCTGCTGAGTGAGGAAAGCTGTAGAGTGTACTAGTTAAGAGCTTGAGCTTGGGGGGCGGCTGGGTGGCTCAGTCCTTTAAGCATCGGACTCTTGATTGCCACTCAGGTCATGACCTCACGGTTGTGAGATCAAGCCCCATCCATATCCGGCTCTGCCATGACAGCACGGAGGAGCCTGCTTGGATTCTCTCTCCCTCTCTCTCTGCCCCTCCCCCCCCCCAAAATAAATAAATAAACTTAAAAAAAAAAAAACAACAACAAAACTTGAGCTGGAGAGCTAGACTGTCTGGATTTGAATTCTGGTTCTTAAACTCAGTATCTCTAAGACCCAGGACAAAATACTGAAGCTGTCCATCCCAGTTTGCTCATCTATAAAGCAGGGATAATAATAGCACATTGTTGACACAGGATCATTGAGAAGAGAGGAGTTCATACGTGCAAACCACTTAGAGTATCTGATGCATAGTAAGGCCTCGATGTGAGTTATCTTTACTAATAAGATACTTTATAAAATGCCTCCGGGGCACTCAAAGAAGAGAACAGCTCTATGGAGACCATCTATGTTTTGTTTACCCTGCATAGTTTTATAAGATTTTGAATTCATTACCAATATTTAAAGCTGAAACATTTCACATAAAACCCTAGAGTATCTGACAGCTCTTGAAAAATGGGGGCAATCCGTGGGCATTGCCCTATGGCAGCCCTTGTTTGAAGTTTGGTAAAGAGTATGCCCCTTTGTGGTGACACGTGTGCTTTCCTGGGAAGGGGGGGGGGGTGGGTAGAGGAATAAAAACAGAGACCCATGGATAGAAAACACTGGGAACACCGACATTTCAGGATCAAAGAGCCAAGAAAGGAGGTAGAAAGAGAAGAAAGGAATTCAAGGCCAAGTGGTATCAGAGGAAAACAGGTGGGAGGGAGTATTGAGTAGCAGGGTGTGGTCTGAATTGTCAGTGCTCTGGAGAGATCAAGAAAGATGTGCCACATAGGGGCACCTGGGTGGCTCTGTTGGTTAAGCATCTGACTTTGACTCAGGTCATGGTCTCACGGTTTGTGAGTTCAAGCCCCCATTGGGCTCTCTGATTCAGTGGAGAGCCCACTTCAGATCCTCTCTGCCCCTCCCTTGCTCATTCTCTCGCTTTCTCACACACACAAAATAAATAAACACTAAAAAAAGAAGAAGAAGGATGTGCCACCCGTTTAGAATGTGATGGCCAACAAGAGCCCATAGAAACAGGAGGAAGCTGGATTGGCCTCCAAGACAAGTGAGTGCATAGAAGCTGAAGAAGGGGAGAAGGGGGTGCTGACTACTTCTAGAAAGCGTGGTTTGGGAAGGGGAGACATGAAGAGGAGTAGCGGGAATAACCAATAGAATAAAAAACAGAGGAGACAGGAGAGGATGGGGTCAAGGACAGGTTTTTTCTTTGACCCCAGAAAGGAAGAAGAGACATTTCTGAAACTGGAGGAAAGGAGGTAAAAATGGTTAGATAAAGAAAGGTTCACCCCTGATGTTTCCTATTTTCTCCACAAAGCAGCAAAGCTATCATTCTGCTAAACAAAGGAGCTGGGAGACGCTCAGGGATTTGAGGGGAATCGAAGGTTTGGAACACATGCCAAAGGGAATGCAAAAGTGAGGTCCCAGCTAAGGTTGAAACCATCATAAATGCGTAGGGAGGAGAGTCACTCCCGATCCCCCTCAATCTCCCATCGCCCTTCCAGGGGCCCCAGAGCAGAAGCTCTGTGTAGACGCCTCATGGGGTGGGTTTGGATTGAACCAATACAGCTGACCCTAGAAGTCAAAGCAACTGGAGAGTGTCGGTGGGAGGGTCTTTGAAGTCGCCCACCATGGTATGGGCAGGCAGACATAGGAGGGAGAGAAAGTGCTGAGACATTAGCATGGAGGGATACAGCAACCAGAGGTCCCAGTGAGGTGAACTGGCTTCACCAGAAGCAAGTAGTAAGGACTGGCGTTCCAGATGAGTGAGTGACCCACCGGCAGGTGACTGTCCTGCCTCAATGTGACTCCACCCTCAGAAGCTAGCTCAGTGAGTCTCCGTTAGGACCCTCGATGCGCCAGACATTGGCCTGGTTGCTACAGAACATTCTGCCAGTTCAAATTTTCTTCTGAAAGTTGGCCCTGAAAGGTCCAGGAGCTACATGGACATAAATTCCTTGTACATAAGGCAGGTGGCCAAGAGAGGAAGCCTAGGGCCACATCATAGGCTAAGAGGGTCGTCTTTTAGCTGAAGACCACAAAAGCTATCGGGGAGGAAGTGATGAGATCAGGTTTGTATTTTAGAAAAAAAAAAACAAAACATCAGCACATCTGTTCTTTTCAAACATACTTGGAACATTTACAGAAATTGACTGTATACTGGCCACAAAGGAAGCCTCAATAAATTCCAAAGAATCTATAGACCACATTCACAAACCACAATGAAGTAAAATGAAGAATCAACAGAAAGGCAGCCAGAAAGAAACCCATACCACTTACAGACCTTAAATTACTTACTGAAATTGCCTCTGAGGAGAAGGTCCCGAAGACAAGATTTTTGTTTATCATGTGCATCTGTTACTTACGAAAAATAAAATTAAGCCTGATAAGCATTAAGCTAAGTGATCGTTATATTAGTGTTCATACCTTGGTGTATGTTGAAAGATTTTAAAACATTCTTAAGAGAAAAAGAACATACATTTGGAAACTGAAAAATACATATGTATTAAAAAGAAAACCAATATGGAAATTACAAAATATGTAGAAATGAATGACAAAAAGAAGCCTCACATAATGAAACTTGTGAGATCCAATTAAAACAACAGTTACAGGGGGATTTATAGCTTTAAATACTTACTATAAAACACGAAAAAATTTAAGTGTTGAATTTAAAAGGTAAATAACAACTAAATAACCCAGAGAAAACAGGGAGGGGGGGAGGAAATTATAATAAAGCAAAATGCAGAGATGAATAAAACAAAAAAGAAAAGAAAATTGATTATAGAAATCAAACACTGGTCCTATTAAAGACTAATAAAATAGACAAACTTCTGGTAGGATTTATCCAAAAAAAGGGGTATCTGGTTGGCTCAGTCGGTTAAGCATCTGACTTCGGCTCAGGTCATGCATGATCTTACGGTTCATGGGTTCGAGCCCTGTGTAGGGCTCTGTGCTGACAGCTTAGAGCCTGGAACCTGCTTCGGATTCTGTGTCTCCCTCTCTCTCTGCCCCTCCCCTGCTCGAATTCTCTCTCTCTCTCAAATAAATAAACATTAAAAAATTTTAAAGATTTATATAAAAAATAACACATGTAATGCTATAAATGGCAAAAGAGACATACCAGATAGAGTATAAACATTTTAGAAAACAGAAGAGTATACTATGGACAAATGTATGCCAATACATTTGGAAATCTAGATAAAAGGGGGGAATTTTTGACAAAAATACAAATGACAAAACTTGGCCCTGGAAGAGAACAGACCAATAATCACCCATGAAACTGAAAAGCGACGGATCTGCTCCAACTCTGAAAATGCCCAGGCTGAGATAGTTCAACTAGAGTGATACACACACATACAAATGCAAAATATAAAACAAACTATATTATGCAAATGGCACCAGGATATGAACAAGACAGAGAAGTCTACCCAAGCATTCTGTGGGCTAATCTAATCTAGGTACAAGAACAGCAGAATTAAGGAAAACGTCAGGTCCATGTATATTATAAGCAAGGATGCAAAAATTGAGTCTCTCGGTGTCTCACAAGGCTGTCTCTTATGACGAGAGATGTTGAGCATCTTTTCATGTGTCTGTTGGCTGCCTGTCTTCTTTGGAAAAATGTCTATTCAGGTCCTTTGCCCATATTTAATTGGATTTTGAATTATTATTATTATTATTTTTTTTTTTTTTGGTGTTGAGTTGTATAAGTTCTTCATGTATTTTGGATACCAACCAGGTAAATGCAAACCAAAACCACCAGATATCATCTTACACCTGTGAGAATGGCTAAAATTAAAAAGATAAGAGATGACAAGTGTTGGTGAGGATGTAGAGAAAAAGGAACCTCCGTGCGCCATTGGTGGGAACGTAAATTGGTGCAGCCACTGTGGAAAACAGCATGGAGATTCCTCAAAAAACTAAAAACAGAAAATACCATATGATCCAATAATTCCACCACTGGGTTTTTACCCAAAGGAAACAAAAGCACTGATTCAAAAAGATACATGCACCCCTATGTTTCTTGCAGCATTATTTGCAATAGCCAAGATATGGAAGCAATCTACGCGTCCATCGATAGACAAGTGGATAAAGAAGATGTGGTGTATTTGTATAGATGAATATGAATATTAGTGCAGCCATAAGAAAAAGATGAGATCTTGCCATTTACAACAACATGGATAGACCTAGAGCCTGTTTATGCTAAGTGATGTAAATCTGACTAAGACAAATACCATACGATTTCACCCATATCTGGAATCTAAAAAACAAAATCAGTAAATAAGCAAACAAAAAGCGGAACCAGACCTATAAATAGAGAGAACAAACCGATGGCTGCTGGAGGGAAGGGGGTGGGGGATACAGGCTGCCAGTTACAGAATGAATAAGTCACGGGAATGAAAGGCACAGCATAGGGAATACGGTCAATGATATTCTAATAACACCACATAGGGACAGATGGAGCCCACGCTTACGAACACAACGTAACGTGCAGAGATGCTGAACCACAAGGTTGTACACCTAAAACTAATGTAAACATTGTGTGTCAACAATACTCCAATTAAAAAAAAAATGTTTTTAAACAGGCCATCTCTTCCAGAAGAGGAGATTCAAATGGCTAAAAAGGAAGCATGGAAGGATACTGATCTTACTATCAGTTGGAAATACAAACAACAAAAAGATACCAACTTTCCCCCATAAGAATGACAAAATGTTGCCTAGGGAGAGGGAAGGGAGACCAGCATCCCTACGCACATCTGGAGGAGTTGTAAATATCAGAGTTGCTCTGGAGAGCAATCTGGTCTGGAAACTCTACTTCCAGGAATTTAACTGGAGAAAATCTCCCTTGTGATCTTGAGAGGTTTGCTCCAACAGTGTTGCCGATAGAAGAAACAATGCAAACGTCCTAACTATCCATGAACAAGGAAACAAAACAGCAAAATATTCATGTAGGATGGCTAATCCTATGACATTAAGAGGGATGAATTCCCTCACAAGTATCTATATGGATGAGTTTTGTTTTGTTTATTTTTTTATTTTTATTTTGAGAGAGACTGAGAGCGTGTCAGCAGGGGAGGGGCAGAGAGAGAGAGGGAGAGAGAGAGAGAGAGAGAGAGAGAGAGAGAGAGAATCCTAAGCAGGCTCCACATTATCGGCGTAGAACCCAACGTGGGGCTCGATCTCATGAACTGTGAGATCATGACCTGAGCCGAGGTCAAGAGTCGGACACTCAACCAACTGAGCCACCCAGGCACCCTTGTCATGTTCAAATGTTAAATTAAAATAACAAAATGTATATAAATGTATACATTGAATGAATGAATGTATATTCATATAGTGGTTGTCTACTTTTCTGATCGGGGCAAATATGCCTAAATGCTAACAGAGGTTAATGTTGGGTGGTGGGAAAGTGAATGAATGTTATTTTGTTCACTTTCACTCTTCTGTATTAAAAACAATTTCTAGGGGCACCTGGGGGGCTCAGTCTGTTTAGCCTCCGACTTCGGCTCAGGTCATGATCTCCAGGTTCGTGAGTTCAAGCCCCACATCAGGCTATCTGCTGTCAGCACAAAGCCCACTTCAGATCCTTTGTTTCCTTCTCTCTCTGCCCCTCCCCAGCTTGCTCTCTCTCTGTCTCTCTCTCTCTGTCTCTGTCTCTGTCTCTCTCTCTCTGTCAAAAGTAAATAAATCTTTTAAAAATAAATAAATAAATAAAATTTAAAAACAATTACTAGGGGCGCCTGGTGGCTCAGTCATTTAAGCGTCTGAGTCTTGATTTCGGCTCAGGTCATGATCTCACAGTTTGTGAGTTCGAGCCCCATGCCAGGTTTTGTGCTGATTACGCGGAGCCTGCTTGGGATTCCCTCGCTCTCCCTTTCTCTCTCTGTCTCTTCCCTGCTCATTCTCTCTCTCTCTCTCTCTCTCAAAATAAATAAATAAATAAATAAATAAATAAATAAATAAATAAATATTTAAAAAATAAAAATAAAGACAATTTCTGATAGGAAGTGTGAACACAAGGACAAAAATCGTATTTTTGGTTTTTCTAGAAGTACACGGCCATCAGTGGAAAGGGTGAGGGGCAAGATGAGGTTTCAGCGGAGTCCTGGTCGTACCCTTTCCACTTTCCTGTGATGGTCCTCTTTCACACCTACATACTCACGTGTTTTTTGGATTCATCACATTTTAGGTTGGACCCGGTGGAGGTGATGGGTCCGAGCCAATGGGGCAGAATGGGAAAGTGATCTCCCTCTACTCATCCTTCATTTTGGAGGGATGGTGGCGGGCCCCAAGTGTCAATTGTAAAATCAATTCCTGTTTAAAGTCTAGGAAGACTCAGACACAGGGTTGAGAAATATCCCCGCTCCCCAAAGCAGTGTAGACCGCTCAGTCTTTCTAAAGGGCAATTTGGCCACGCTCCTCGACAGCACGCACACATCATGTTCGTTGGCCTTGTAATTCCACTTCTGGGAATCCGTCTGAGGGAATAATCAGACATGCACCCAAAGGTTAATGGACAAAACCAAAAAAATGCATCAGAGCCTTAATTTTATCAGGAAGAATGGCAACAATTTGAATGAGTCCAAATAGCTTTATAAAGAGAGGAATGGTTGGAATAAATAAAAATTCTGCAGAATATTACATAACTGAAAAGTCATGTTTTCAAAGCATAGTTGAGGCCAGAAAAAAGAAAGCCATAATGCAGAATATTGTAAGAGAGAGAGAAAACTAGAAGAATATATACCAAAATTTTATCAGTGACTATCCCGGACTGGGAGGATTATAGGTAAATTTTTTTTTTCTTGTTGCTTTCTTATAGTTTTCAACTTCTTTCCAAAAGCATTTTTTTATTTTACAATCATAAGAAATACTGTATTTCGGGGCGCCTGGGTGGCTCAGTCGGTTGAGCATCCGACCTCGGCTCAGGTTATGATCTCGCAGTTTGTGAGTTCAAGCCCCATGTCAGGCTCTGTGCTCAGATCCTGGAGTCTGCTTCGGATTCTGTGTCTCCCTCTCTCTCTGCCCCTCCTCCACTCATGCTCGCTCTCTCTCTGTCAAAAATAAATAAACATAAAAAAATAAAAAAAGAAACACTGTTTCCAAAATAAATGGAGTCTGTGATCATAAAGATTTGGAGGGGGGTCTAATAAGACTGATCCTATGTACAATTAGGAGATAGTTAAAGCCATGTATATACAGCGTTCTGAGAATTGTTTCATGCGAGCGAATTTTCCCTAGAACTAGATTATCCCTTCAAGCACAGGCATGCTAAAACCTTTTTCTATTTTCCGTATTAGTGGTTCTAAAATATAGACTTATCTGCTCCCATAAGCAATGACTTTTCTTGATGAGTACAGGACGTCTCTGAGGACAATGACTACATCTCGGGCTTTTTTGCTTTTCCGTGAAATATCCCAAGACTGACGTTGCTTGTTAATTATTAGAAATGAAAAGCCAGGGGCGCCTGGGCGGCTCAGACAGTTAAGCGTCCGACTTCGGGTCAGGTCATGATCTCGCGGTCTGTGAGTTCAAGCCCCACGTCAGACTCTGTGCCGACAGCTCAGAGCCTGGAGCCCGCTTCCGATTCTGTGTCTCCCTCTCTCTCTGCCCCTCCCCTGCTCGTGCTCTGTCTCTCTCTGTCTCAAAAATAAATAAAAAACATTTTAAAAAAATTAAAAGAAAAAAGCCAGAGCTTTTCATTATTTCCACTTCCTTCCCCATGTCAAACCACCAGCAGTGCTCATCTCTTCTTAGAATGGTCTTCTCTTAACGCCCTTCAGCCTGAGCAAACAAACGTCCAGTCCTGTTGGAAAAGTGGCCATAAATAAATAGATAAAGCTAAATATGCATAAAGTGCGCGTGTTTTAGTATGTAGAATTTCTTACACTTATTGTACACTTATTTTGGGACTCTGCTCTGCCTGTTTCCTCCTTCTTAACTCTTTTCTTTCTTTTTGTTTTCTTTTAATATTTATTTATTTTGGGGAGAGCGCACAGAGGGGGACAGAGGATGTGAGATGGGCTCTGTGCTGACCGGCTGACAGCAGTGAGCCCGATGGCGGGGCTCGAACTCACGAACCCGCGACATCATGACCTGAGCTGAAGTCGGATGCCCAACCGACGGAGCCACCCAGGCGCCCCATTCTCCAGTACTTTCTAAAGAGATGGTGAGGCTACAGGAGAAGGGGTTTCCACATGAGGTGCAAGGTCTTAGTGATCTCACCGACTCACAAAGAAAGCAGAGCAAAGGGTGAATTCGGAGCAAGCTCATCAAAACCCCAGATCCAGGGTGGTTCCAAATGGGCCTTTTAAGGGCTCTCGGACTGTAGGGACCATCTGCCTTGCACAGGGGCATCCCCGCACCGGCTTCTCCGAGGGTGGTCCGTGAGCCAACAGCATGGGCACCACAGGGGAACTTGACAGACCAAGATGAGTCTGAGGGGCTGTCCCAACCTACCGGAGCAGAATTGGTGTTTCAGCAAGGTCCACAGCTTGCGTAAGTTTGAGGAGTGCTGAGTTCAAACACACTTGCATTTATTCACCCATCCCAGGTCCCACGCTCTTAAAGCTTACTCCAACAAAAATATTCCCTCTCTCTCTCTCTCTCATTGGCAGCAGGTTGCAAATTTGTTTTCGCGTCACACACATTTCTTTTAAAAGAAATCAGCAAAAGCAGGGTCGCCTGGGTGGCTCAGTCCCTTAAGCCCCCAACTCTTGATTTCAGCTCAGGTCATGATCTCACGGGTTGGTGAGTTCGAGCCCCGCATCAGACTCTGAGCTGGCAGTGTGGAACCTGACTGGGACTCTCTCTCTCCGCCCCTACCCTGCTCACGCTCGCGCGTGCGCTCTCTCTCAAAATAAATACATTTTTTAAAAACTTAAAAAATACTAAAACGGACAAAAAGCAGACGATTTCCTCTTCTCTGTGGTTCTTCATTGGTTCCACAGCTTCCTGGGGCACTTTTATGTTTTTTTTTTCTGATTTGAAAATTATGAATTCCTTTGGGAACAACCGGAAAACAGTTGTAGATCTTTGCATCTCCCTTTTGCCTACAATATGACGTTAAACATCAGGATTGGGGATGGGGGGGTGGAGACATAAAACTAAAAGCCGTACATAAAGTGTCTATCATGAAGTGAGCTCAGTGAATAGTGTTGTCGTTCCGATGTTTCAAAAGTATTTTACTCTTTGGCATCTCATAAAGGTTTTTTTTTTTTTAATTTTTTTTTTAACGTTTATTTATTTTTTGAGACAGAGAGAGACAGAGCATGAACGGGGAAGGGGCAGAGAGAGAGGGAGACACAGAATCGGAAGCAGGCTCCAGGCTCTGAGCCATCAGCCCAGAGCCCGACACGGGGCTCGAACTCGCGGACCGCGAGATTGTGACCCGGGCTGAAGTCGGACGCTTAACCGACTGAGCCACCCAGGCGCCCCTCATAAAGGTTTTTTTGAAGTTATGACAAACAGTTATGAGATTATATATGTAATATGATATATAGAGATTTATATGACATATATGATATGACATGAAATGATATAATATATATGATATATAGAGATATCATATGAAATATATGTATAGTACTATCATCATAAAATAGAGAGGTAATCGTATTTTCAAATCTCTTAATCAAAATTCACTTGCAAAAATTGGGGTGCCTGGGTGGCTCAGTCGGTTAAGTGTCCGACTTCAGCTCAGGTCATGATCTCACGGTGCGTGAGTTCAAGCCCCGCGTCGGGCTCTGTGCTGACAGCTCAGAGCCCGGAGCCTGCTTCGGATTCTGTGTATCCCCCTCTCTCTGCCCCTCCCCTGCTCATGCTCGCTCTCTCTCTCTCTCTCTCTCAAAAATAAATAAATGTTAAGAAAAACTTTAAAATTCGCCTGCAAAAATATAAATAAATAAAATAAAATGCACTCAGACCCTCCCTAACTAAAAAGTACATAATCAGTTACTCCCCACAAAGCCAGCGCAGCTCTTTCTGCCCATGGGTCCTGTCCCCGTGTTATAATAAAAGTACCTTTTGTCACCAAAAGAAAAAAACAAAACACAAAAAAACCTCACTGGCAAATGGTGTTGGAAACCAAGGTTGAAAAGAAAGCACCTAGCTGACTCACCAAAATTTTCATTTTCATTTAATTTTTATGTTCGTCCTAATGAGTGATCAAGAGGCTTGGAAGGTGTCCAGCAGTGTGGTAAGATGCAAAGGTTAGTGTTAGTCCTTAGAGTCAGGTTGATTAAAAAAATAGCTGATAAAAAAAAAAAAAGATAGATACATGTTAGCAATACAGTTAAAGAAGAAACTGCTAAATGCTCTTAGAATTTACCAGTTGAGCTATTTTAGGTGCCAAAAACGAATACATTTTTCAAAAACTTAAAAAATAACAAAATGCGCAAAAAACAGAGGATTTCCTCTTCTCTGTGGTTCTTCATTGGTTCAATAGCTTCCTGGGGCACTTTTATTTTATTTTTTTCTGATTTGAAAATTCTGAATTCCTTTGGGAACAACAGAAAAATAGTTGCAGATCTGGATAACTCTGGATAACTTAAGCAAAAATACATGTGTATAAATACAAAAGTTTCTTGGAAGGATATTGGGCATATGTTTATTATTCGAGAGAGTCAAGGTTATGGTGCTGTAACGAACATCCCCCACTTGTTGTTTCTAGGGTGTGCCATATACCCCGTGAGCGACAGGACAGCTCTCCTCGGCACCCGCCCGGGGACTCAGACGCACAGAGGCTCCCCGATCTTGTAGCCACATGCCCTAAACGTGAAGCCTCCTCGGTGACCACGCAGGGGTCTCTGGAGACTGGAGTTTGGCCCCGGGGCTTTTTACTGCCTCAGCCTGAAAGTGACATGTGTCATTTCTACTCTATTGTCATCAGTCAGAACTAGTCACATGGTCTTCCCTAACTGCAGGCAGCCGGGAAACCTAAGGAGACAAATGGAATAATTGGTAAGCTCCTGGTCTCGAGAATCAGCTCTCGCACTGACCAGGGATCAGAGCAGCCTGGGAGGCCTGGCCAGCAGGAGACGGGGTCAGGCCATCACCCACTTACAGTTTTTCCCGTCACCCATCTCAGGATTTGCCCTGGAGGGAGAGCGCGGCCGACTGGCCTAGGCAGGTGTTATATTCCACCCAGGACACAGGTAAGTGGACAAGTTGATGGACGGTTCCCACCAAAAAGGAGCCATCATGCATCCCAATAACACTGGTGAGCCGTTGCAACAGACAGGGAGGTGAACGCTGGCGGGCCAAAATGCCCAACGGTTCTAGGGCTTGGCGTAATGGAGGTTTTCTAGAAGAGGTGGCCTTCAAGATGAAGCTTGGAGGAAGGGACACGTTGGATGGGGAGGAAAGACAGTCCAGGCCGAGGGCAATGCAAACAAAGCGTGGACGCAGGAGAGGGCCAGTCCTCCGCCAGAAAGAGAAAATGAGTTGAGTGTGAGCAGAAGAAGTGATTTTCAGTTGCTTTTCCACCCCAGCTGACCCGGCTTGTCTGTGCTCCACGTGGACACAAGGGGGTGGGGGCTGGTGGGGATAGAGTTCAAGCTCTATCACGAATGTGAGGCCGTGGTCTTCTGTGTTGACTGAGATTCTCAGCAGCTGTCCTCCACGTGGCCTCCCCTGTGGTTAACTGGCACCTCGAAGCCTGGGGTCTCGGCCAGGTTGGATTGCTTACTAGGGCAGCCGGGAGCACAAAGCCGGAATCTGGTAGGTCGTCTTGGTGCAGGCTGGCTGGGCATCAGGTCCTTTGCTAGGATCTGGGACTTCAGCTTTTTCCCAGCACCAGTGCAGATTCAGAGCAAGAGAGGGCTGCACAGACCATGACTGCTGGGGGGCAGGCTTGACTTGCACCCCATCTCTGCAGACCAGCCTCCACAACGGATGTCCCCGGGCCTAAGCATTCTCCCGCCAAGCTCCAGCGTGAGGTGGGCAGTGGGGAAGTGGGCAATGTTGGAGGAGAGAGACGTTGGGGGCTGCGTTGTAGCATCTAAGGGGTTTCTGCCAGCCTACAGAGCTTAAGCTTCTAGAACACAAAGGAAAATGATGGTAGTGGGGGAGGGGCATGGAGGTCTTTCTCTTCGTGGGTCTCTTTCCAGATTTGCCCCGTAATGTCTTACTGGCCAGGGTGGAATCACGTTGCCGCCCCTCGCTGCAAGCGAGCTGGGGAAGGTGAGAATCTGTTCAGGGGCAATGGGATTGCTCATGATTCCTTCTCTAGATGTGGGGGCCACTACAGGCTGGATGAAGTTGGGGGGAGGAAGGGGTACAACGGTACTGGGGAGGCGATATACGGAGACTGCCACCAGCAACACAAAGCAGGAAAGGATGTCACTTTAGGTCATGCGAGAGGGAGTTAGGGCCTGGACCAGGGCGGAGGCAATGGGGAAAGGGAAACAGGTCAGGTGTGAATATGGAGACCCAAGTAGAGTAGACAGATCGTGGCGGCTCATGTTTGTCTTTCATGAGAGACAAGGGGAGAGAGAAAGAGAGACAGAGACAGAGACAGAGACAGAGAGAGGGAAGTCAAAGGTGAAGACACTGTTTCCAGCTTGCTTAATTGAATGGTGACGGCATTAACCGAGTCTGAGAACACAGAGAAGTGAGGTTGCAGAAAGATAATGACTTTGGTCTTGGGCTTTTGGGGTCAGAGAGATCTTAGAGATAGCTAGGGGGAAAGGCCCAGAAGGCGTGGGAGGATGGATAGGGCCAGATGAATGGTTATGAACCTGGAGCTGGAGAGCGGTGCCCCCTTATCCACGGTTTCGGTTCCCCGCGGTCAAACACAGTCCAGAAGCAGGCAATCCTCCCAGTATCATCAGAAGGTCAATAGTAACCTCGCACTACGTCACAGTGCCTAATCACGCCCCTCACTTCATCTCATCACCGACACATTTTACCATCTCCCATTCTCACAAAGACAGGATAATAAGACACTTTAAGAGAGAGAGAGACCCATTCATATAACTTTTGTTACAGTGCATTGTTATAATTGTTCTATTTTACTAGCAATTGTGTTGTTAACCTTTTACGGTTAACTAATTTATAAGTTAAACTCCTTGGTTTCAGCTCAGGTCATGATCTCGCAGTTTGTGGGTTCCAGCCCCATGTCGGGCTCTGGGCTCACAGGGTGGAGCCTGCTTGGGACTCTCTCTCTCCCTCTTTCTGTTCCTCCCCCCACTCTCTTGCCCTCTCTCTCTCTCAACATAAATAAGCTTTAAAAAAATATCTAAAAAAAAATTAATGAGCTGAACAAGAAGGAGAGCGCTAGAGGAAAAAGAGGAGGGTATGATGTGTGATTCCACGTAGAGGAGGTTAGAAGGTAATTAGAGAATCAGGACAGAACTGCGGGAAAAAAGAATGAGTGGCTGCAGAGGTGGAGGAAACCTTAAGGAGAGTCTGAAAAAGACAGGCTTCGTGTTTAGTGAAACCTCATTGCTGACCCTGGAAAGTGTGGGTCGTGTGCAGACGAAACATAGTCCTATATCCGCGATGGGGTTCGGTGCAGGCCCCGTCCCGAAACATGACACTTGGGCATATCGATTGGTTTGAATTCGAGCTACTTAAGAAACCGCCAGTCTCAGAAGGACACTCGGACTCTCCTGTGTCCCTCTGAAAGCAGGACTAACTTGCCCCGTGTGGAGAGTGGCCTCCCTGTATGTAGAAGGCAGAAGGTATCCTTATCGGCAGAGATGTGGCAACTCAGGGCCGAGAAGGCCGTGGAAACCACCCTTGTTATCTCCCTCCTTTTCTGCCCCGAGCCCAAACTGCTTTGTGTCATTAATTCTTCCCAAATGTATTGTTTCGTCGCCTGAAAATTACAAAAAGCTGCCTCCTCTGGCCACTTCTTTGAGTCTTAGATTTTTATGAGCCCCCATGCGTATGAAATTAAACTTGTTTCTCTCCTGTCTTATGTCAATGTAATTATTGGGCCCGGCCAAAGAATCTGGAAGCGAAGAAGGGAAAAGATTTTCCTCCCCTACGCACAGCAGTGTGAGGACATGAGCGAACCCAGGAGCTCAAGGGAGCAGAAAAGTGATATTTCTTGGTCACAGGAGACCAGCCACGTCCTGAAGATGTATTATCCTACCACCCCTCTCTTTTGAGCTTGGCTTTGACCGCCAAACTGAGAAGTGTTGTGTTAAGTAGCATGTGAACTTGTACAAGGTGCACACTGGTGATTCCTACAACATCCTGCATCACCATGGGACCGGTAGTTGTTGTGGTAAAACTGTGTTGTGCCTTTGTCTTTCCCACGAAATTTTCTCTAGCCACAAAATTAACCAGAAACAAGAGAAGCATAACCCCCGCCCCTCCTTTTCTCAGCAACAGAGAGACAGAGTCTCCGAGGCAAGGGAACGAACAACATACCACGAGTGAGTTAGAAACGCAGTAGCTAAGTGTGTCTCGGCTGGCCAACAGCAGACTGACCCAATGTTCCAACTCAGATTAGGGGACCAGATGCCCCAGGTTACACGAACAAGGCCGTGTGCCAAGACTGAGCAAACACAAAGCCCGAGGAATTTGGATTATTCACTTGCGAGCGATTCCTTTCTCCCTCCCTTCGGTATTTTTATTTGCTGTGTGTTTACTGGCTTTCCTATGAACACACTGCAGAACTGCCCATAAGGCCAACACATATACTAGTGGGCCAAGAAGCACTACCCAGCTATGACCTCAGTGGCAGCCAGCTGTTGTGCTAATGTGATCCAGGATGGGCAGTGGGGGCTGGACAGTAGAAGATGTTCAGCAAAAACCCACTTACCCGGACCTCCGAAGTCCAGGACTTCCATCCCGGCACCGTCACTTCCTTTCAACAGTCACTGAGCATACGTTTCTGTAATTATGTGTGCCACGGAACAGCTTCAGCTGCTCACACCAGAATACCCGTCTAAAAGTGGCCTTTATAATGAGGACCTTTCAGATCTACCTTGCCAGAGTGTTCTAAGGTAGGAGGTTCCAGGGCTGGGGCAGCAATAATGTGCTAAAGACCCCTAACTCTTCTATTTTTCTGCTCTGACATCTTCAACTTGTCGACTTTTCTGTTTAGCTCTGCCCTCGCAGTCACAAGATGGCTGCCACAGCTCCAAACATCACCTCTGTCCGTGTTTCCCTGTCTTTATGAGAGAGGAAACTCTTTGCCAGAAGCCTCTTGCACACTTCCATTCCAGTCCTGTTGCCCAAGATTGGGTCACATGCCCCCGCCCAGCTGGCAAGTTTTTACTCTCCGTAGTGGCAGAAAGGAGCTGGGGATGACTGTTGGGTAGGCAACCACACAGCCACTGCAAGTAACAAGAATGAGAATGAAAAGTAATCATGGCAGCTAATTTTAATTGAGCAACAACTACGTGTCAGGCACTGTCGTAAGGGACCAACACGCATTACTTTGGTTCATGCCAACCACACTAGTATGAGATTGATATTATTGTTGCCCCTATTATATAGGCAAGGACATTAAGCCTCAGAGACGTTTGCAAAGCTTGCCATCATCACAATTAGAATGCCCACCGTTGGCCTTTTAGAGGCCAAAGTCAATGAGATAGTACTTGACTTCCAAAGACTCACAGTTCAGGGGAAGGTCCAGGCTGGGAAATGTATCACTGTAATGTGGTGAGGTCAGTGTTAATTCACGTACAACAGGGTGTGAGTTAGTAAGAAATTGTCTGGCATCAGTGTTCCTTTCCCCCCTTCCTCGGGCAAGCCAGGCCACGCTGTGTGGCCAATGAAACCTCCCAGGGAGGAATGGAACAGAAATATTGGAAGGGTGTGGTGGGGAGACGAGCAGAAGCAGGGCGCCTCGGGAGGGGGAGAGTTCCCCAAACTCGGGGTGGGGAGTGGGTGGGAGCGTTTTGGGGTTGCGTGACAACGCCGTGCTGCCTTGCGGCTCACAGAGAGGTGACAGGACCCCACTGGGACTGCGTGAGGTGAGGAGGGGGGGCCCAAGCTGGGAAGGAGCAGTGAGGACACCCAGGGGCAGGCAGAATCAGACAATGGCCCCTTCGTGGTGCCTCTTGCAGATTACAGCCCAGAGGACTCTCCGTAATCATTTGCACTACATATGACACCTCTACCCTTTGTGTCACCCTGGAAGTGGGGAGAGGCTCCAGCAGCCACTGAGAATCATTCATTATACTCTGGAGCATGAGGGCTTGGCATCAAGCCCTTACTTTGATCCAGAACAACAAATTCCCATGGCGTTTCCTGCATCCAGAGAGAAAGCCAGTCTGACTTTACAGCTGCATGCAGACAGGTGGAAATGCAGAAAAAGGAATCATGGCTGCTGTCCTAAGGAGAAAGAATCCAGGTAAGTCTCCACCGATGAGGTGCGGCTTAAGCAGGGTCCTGAAGGATGCATACGAGTTCACCAGGGGGACAAGAGAGAGACAGGCTCTACGCAAAGGCAAAGAAATATAAAGACCTCGTTCTCCTTCAGAACTGAGCATTTGGGGCAAATGGCACAGAGGTCAGGAGATGGGGCTCGGTAAAGACCTCAGGGAATTATCTTAAGCTTCAAGACCATCGGTAGATAAAGCTCTTCAGATGAGTCTGATTAAGAGGTTTCCAAGCTTGCGCGTTCAAGTAGCAAGACTATTTTCATATTCATGAACCCCTTTACGAAAGTTGAAATTGAATGTAACTCCAATATATATATCAAATACAAAAGGGATAAATTTTTTTCCCTGACTGCAATGGTCTTGAATGCAGGAAATGGGGTTTTACTAATAAATTCAACTAAGCCTGCCCCTGTGTGCCCGGTGACGAGGCCGGTGAGAAAGCTATTCTCTTGGTCATAAGGGGAGAGCCCTCTTCTGTCCACAGTCGTGAGAAAATCCAATTTGGATCCGGTCCAGGTGGTTGAGGAGAGCTTCCGTTTTTATCCACACAGGTGACCACTTCTGGAATGCTGACTGCCCTCGGCGGTCACCCCGAGCTGACCCCGTGATGCAAGACATGGAATCCTTTTCCTGGTCTAGCTTCCCCGGGGACACCAGGCAGTGATTTCTCTCTGAGCTGGACACGTTCCCCAGCTATTCCTCAGGACCCCCAACTACTCCTGGTCCAAGAGTGGGGAGTCTGCCCAGCTCAACCCACGTCTGGGGACCTCAATCTCCCCAGCCTCTCTCAGGTTCAAGTTCAAGCACCTTAACCAGGTCTAAAGCAGTGTCTTCCAAACTGAAGGTCATGGCCCATCAATGGCTTACAAAATCAATGTAGTGGGCCGTGACCTATAATGCTTTAATGATTGTATTTATTATTTATTATTATTTGAGATTTGAAGGGTGAGATGACTGACTGATTTTATTTATTTAATTAATTGCTTGTTAGGTTGTTTTGGTCATGCGTACATTTCTTTATTTTCATCAACCGCCTAACATCTTTTTGATGTTTTTTGCCAAATAGCTGGTTAGGAGCATGGTCAAACGTGCCAAAGAGTTGTAAGAATTGTACAGTGCACAATCACTGTACAACTCCCATCATCCAGAGTCTACCATTAATCCATATTTTTAGGTTTTTTTTTGAGATGAAGGTATAATTTACATACAGCGAGAGTCACCTGTTTTAGAGTACAGTTCTATGAGTTTTGGCAAATACAGTGGAACAGCCACCGCCCCAGGCATGATACAGAATTGTTCCTTTTTTTAAATTTATTTATTTATTTATGTATTTATGTATTTATTCTTTTTTTCTTTATTTTTTAATTTGCATCCAAGTGAGTTAGCATGTAGTGCAATAATGATTTCAGGAGTAGCTTCCAGAGATTCATCCCCAAAGTATAACACTCAGTGCTCATCCCAACAAGTGTTTTCCTTAATGCCCTGTCCCCATTTAGCCCATCCCCCCTCCCACAACCCCTCCAGCACCCCTCAGTTTGTTTTCTGTATTTAAAAGTCTCTTATGTTTTGTCCTCTCCTTATTTTTATATTATTTTTGCTTCCCTTCCCTTATGTTCATCTGCTTTGTATCTAAAATTCCTCATATGAGTGAAATCATATGATATTTATATTTCTCTGACTGAATAATTTCACGTAGCACAACACCCTCCAGTTCCATCCATGTAGTTGCAAATGGCAAGATTTCATTCTTTTTGATTGCTGAGTAATACTCCATTGTGTAGATCATTGTATCACATCTTCTTTATCCATTCATCCACCGATGGACATTTGGGCTCTTTCCATACTTTGGCTATTGTTGATAGTGCTGCTATAAACATGGGGGTGCATGTGTCCCTTCGAAACAGCACACCTGTATCCCGTGGATAAATGCCTCATAGCGCCATTGCTGGGTGGCAGGATAGTGCTATTTTTAGTTTTTTGAGGAACCTCCATACTGTTTTCCAGAGTGGCTGCACCAGCTTGCATTCCCACCAGCAATGCAAAAGAGTTCCTCTTTCTCCGCATCCTCGCCAACATCCCTTGTTGCCTGAGTTGTTCATGTGAGCCATTCTGACAGGTGTGAGGTGGTATCTCATTGTGGTTTTTTTTTTTTTTTTAATTTTTTTTCAACGTTTTTTTATTTTATCTCATTGTGGTTTTGATTTGTATTTCCCTGCTGACGAGTGACATTGAGCATTTTTTCATGTGTCGGTTGACCATCCAGATGTCTTCTTTGGAGAAGTGTCTAGTCATGTCTTTTGCCCATTTCTTCACTGGATTATTTGTCTTTTGGTTTGATAAGAGTTTGATAAGTTCTTTATAGGTGTTAGATACTAACCCTTTATCTGATATATCGTTTGCAAACATCTTCTCCCATTCTGTCGGTTGCCTTTTATTTTTGCTGATTGTTTCCTTGGCTGTGCAGAAGATTTTTACCTTGATGAGGTCCCAATAGTTCATTTTTGCTTTTGTTTCCCTTGCCTCCGGAGACATATTGAGTAAGAAGTTGCTGCATCTGAGGTCAAAGAGGTTTTTGCCTGCTTTCTCCCCGAGGAGTTTGATGGCGTCCTGTCGTACATTGAGGTCTTTCATCCATGTTGAGTTTACTTTTGTGTCTGGTGTAAGAAAGTGGTCCAGGTTCATTCTTCTGCGTGTCACCATCCAGTTTTCCCAGCACCGCTTGCTGAAGAAACTGTTTTTATTCCATTGGGTATTCTTTCCTGCTTGGTCAAAGATTAGTTGGCCATCTGTTTGTGGGTCCATTTCTGGGTTCTCTATTCTGTTCCATTGATCTCTGTGTCTGTTTTTGTGCCAGTACCATACTGTCTTGATGATTACAGCTTTGTAATATAGCTTGAAGTCTGGGATTGCGATGCCTCCTGCTTTGGTTTTCTTTTTCAAGATTGCTTTGGCTATTCGGGGTCTTTTCTGGTTCCATACAAATTTTAGGATTGTTTGTGGGTCCATTTCTGGGTTCTTTCCTGCTTTGTCAAAGATTAGTTGGCCATACATTTGTGGGTCCATTTCTGGGTTCTCTATTCTGTTCCATTGATCAGAGTGTCTGTTTTTGTGCCTGTTTATTTTTTTTAAATATAATTTATTGTCAAGTTAGCTAACATGCAGTGTATACAGTGTGCTCTTGGCTTCGGGGGTAGATTCCCATGACTCATCACTTACATACAACACCCAGTGCTCATCCCAACAAGCGCCCTCTTCAGTGCCCATCACCTACTTTCCCTTCTCCCCTGCCCCCCACCATCAACACTCAGTTTGTTCTCTGTATTTAAGAGTCTCTTATAGGTTCCCTTCCTCTCTGTTTGAAACTATTTTTTCCAGAATTGTTCCTTTAATCCACAAAATTCTCACCTGCCCCTTGGCAGTGACCCTTCTTTCCACCCCCAGCTCCTGGCAACCCCTGATCTATTCTCTCCCTATAGCTTGTCATGGAAAGAGAGTCATACAGTATGCAGCATTTTGAGTATGGCTTCTTTCATAACACAAAACCCATTGGAGATTTTTCTGTAGTGTTGTGTGCATCAGAGGATTGTTCCTTTTGGCTGCTCAGCAGTGTTCCATCGTATGGATGTACCCAAGTTTATGTATCCATTCACCACCAGCTGAGGCACATTTGGGTTGTTTCTATTTTTTGGTGATTACAAATCAGGTCACTGTAAACATCTGCAGACAGATTTTTCTACGTATGTATGTATGTATGTATTTAGAGAATAAGCAAGCGAACAGCGGAGGGGCAGGGAGAGAGGGAGAGAGAATCCCAAGCAGGCTCTGTTCTGTCAATGCAGAGCCCAACACGGGGCTCGAACCCGTGAACCACGAGATCGTGACCTGAGCCAAAGTCAAGAGTCAGACGCTTAGCCACCTGAGCCACCCAGGCACCCCTGCAGACAGAAATGAAGACATTTCATTTCTCTAGAGTAAATACCTAGGAGTAGGACAGTAGGTCATATGGTAAAACATGTTTTACCTTATAAGAAACTGCCAAACTATTTTCTAAATGACTGTCATTTTGCCTCCCCACAGCAATGTATGAGAATTCCAGTTGTTTCCGCTCTCGCAATCACTCGGTAGTGTCAGTACACTAAAAAAATGTGAGCCATTCTAATGTGTGTTGTGCTGTCTCATTGTGGTTTTAATTTCTAATTCCCAAATGACTGCTGACATTGAACATCCTTTCATGTGCTTATTTGCCATATGTTTATATTTATTGGTGAAATGCCTGTTCAAGCCTTTTGCCCACTTAAAAATGTTTAGTTGTTTTCTTATCGAGTTTGGAGAGTTCTTTATATACTATGGATGCGAGTCCTTTCTTAGGTATATAATTTGCAAATATTTTCTACCATTCTGTGGCAGATCTTTTTATTTTCTTGGTAGTGTCTTTTGAAGAGCAAAAGTGTTTCATTTGGGTTAAGGGCAACTTATCAAATGTTTCCTTTATATCTATGTGAACATTTTTTAAGTTTATTTTTTTTAATGTTTTTATTTATTTTTGAGAGAGAGAGCATGAGCGGGGAGGAGCAGAGAGAGGGAGACACAGAATTTGCAGCAGGCTCCAGGCTCTAAGCTGTCAACACAGAGCCCAATGCGGGGCTCAAACTCACGAACCGTGAGCTCATGACCTGAGCTGAAGTCGGACGCTTAACCGACCGAGCCACCCAGGAGCCTGTAAGTTTGTTTTTATTTATTTTGAGAAAAATAGAGAGAGAGAGAGCAGGGAAGGGGCAGAGAGAGAGGGAGACAGAATCCCAAGCAAGCTCCATGATGTCAGCCCAGAGCCCGATGTGAGGCTCTAACTCACAAACCGTGAGATCACGGCCTGAGCCGAAATCAAGAGTCAGATGCTTAACTGACTGAGCCACCCAGGGGGCCCTATGTTGACATTTTTGAACAGCTTTATTGAGATGCGGTACGCAAATCCTACAATTCGTTCATTAAAGGTGTGCAACTCGATTGCTTTGGTATGCTCACAGACTTGCGCAACCTTCACCACAATCAATTTTAGAACACCCTCATCTTCCCAGAGAAATCCTGCACCCCTCAACCCTCACCCTCCTACTCCACCCTTCCCACCTCCAGCCCTAGCAACGCTAGTCTGCTTTCTATCACTCTGAATTTGCTTACTGTGGGCATTTCCTACTCATAGAACACACAACACGGGATCCTTTGTAACTGACTTCTTTCACTTAGCATCATGTTTTTAAGGTTCATCCATGCCACGTTTTATTTATCCGCCGTCAGTTGATGAACATCTGGATCGTTTCTGCCCCTTTGGCTATTACACATAAAGCTGCTATGAACATTTGCGTACAAGTTTTCATATGGACCCAAGTTTTAACTCCTCTTGCTTATATGCCTAGGAGTGGAATTTCTGGGTCATAAACTGCCAGCCTGTTTTCCAAAGCAGCTGTACTCTCTGACATCTCCACCAGCTGCATACAGAACTGCAATTTCTCTGCATCCTCACCAACGCTCACTCTTGTCTGTCTTTTTGATAATAGTCCTCCTGGTGGGTTCCAAGCGGTACCTCATGGTGGTTTTGATTTGCATCTCCCTGATGAAGTTGAGTATTTTTTTTTCCTGTGCGTGTTGGCCACTCGTGTATCTTTTTTGGACAACTGTCTGTTCAGATCTTTTACCATTTTAAAATTGAGTCATCCGTATTGTTATTACTGAGGTGCAATTGTTGCTGACACATTCTAGAGACAAGCCTTTTATCAGATACAGGGTTGGCAAAAGTGTTCTTTGATTCTGTGGATTGTCTTTCCACTTTCTTGGTGGCATCCTCCAAACCACAGAAGCTTTGCAATTTGACGATATCAAGTTTCCTTTTTTTTTTTTTTTTTTTTTTTTTTTTTTTGTTCTCTTGTTGATTGTACTTTTTTGTGTCATAGCTAAGAAACCGTTGCCTAACCCAAGGTCTGGAAGATGCACACCCTATGTCTTCGCTTAAGAGTTTTATAGTTTATCTCTTGTGTTTAGGTCCTTGATCCATTTTGAATTAATGTTTGGATACGATGTGAGGTAGGGATCCAGCTTCATGCTTTTGCAGGTGGATGTCCAGGTATTCCAGCATCAGGAACGAAAAAGGCTAGTCTTTTTTCACTGAGCTGTATTGACATGCATTAGCATTTTTCTGTACTTTCATCACCTATCTGTCCATCTGCACACGGCTCTCCCCATTTCAAAATGGTTTGCTGCCGACACCACAATACTTCCTCCTAATCCTTCAGCGTGCACCTACCTCACCAACTACAGGTCAGTGTTTGTCCACAGTTTGTCTTCTTTTTTGATGTAAAATTTACATACAATGAAGGGCACAGATCTTAAGTGTGCCGTTTGGTGAGTTTTGACAAATGCGTTCACCTGTGCAATGCAAATCCTTTATCAAGATATAGCACAGCAACACCACCCAAGAAAGTTCTCTCGCATGCGTTTATTTTTATGCATTTGTTTTTGACAAATGCATGTGCCCATGTAACCACCACCCCAGTCGAGATATAGAAATTTTCCACCTCTTGAGAAAGTTCTCTTTCACTTCTTTGCAGTTAATCTTGCTCCCACCCAGACCGCACCCCCACACAACCCCTGATCTCATTTATACCACTGTAGATTAGTTTTGCCTGTTAACAGAATTTTATAGGAATGAAATCATACGATGTGGGTTATTTTGTGGTCAGCTTATTTCACCCCTGGCCAACATTTTAAAACGAAATAGAACAAAATAGAAAATATCAGAATGAATAGCACGCTGCAGGGTGAAATATTGCTTTTCTGACCTTTGCTTCAGATACACACACATGCGTGCACACACACACACACACACACACGCATGATTATACAGGGCCAAAATAGAATATGCATATCTTACCATGGGGCAATCAAAAAGATTTAAAAGCTACTGTTCTCCTGGATTAGAACTGTTTCTTTTCTCCCTGCCTTGTCACTCTCCCTACCCCCTTGCTTCCCGGATCTCATATCAATTACCCCAGTGACTGGTCTCACTTTCAAACTTCTGCAAATTTTGTTCCCCTTGGGTCACTCTCCCCATCTCGTCCCACTCATCCTCAAACTGGAGAACTCCCATTCATCCATCAGATGCCAGCTTGGTTGGCCCTTCTCTAGAAAATTTTCTCCATTTGCGTGCTTTCCCCTCTCAGAACTGGCATCATGCTGAACCCTAATTATCAGGTCACTCTTTCCTTCAGCTGACCACAAGCTCCCTGGGGACTGGGGGCATGGCTCATTCACCTTTGCAATCCTTAGCAACTAGGATGTGATGACACATAATAGGCATCAATAAATGTTCATTGAATTAATGAATGAATAAACCACAGAGTTTGGGGCAACAGAGGTTTTTGGGTTTTTTTTTAAAACATTTATTTATTTTTGAGAGACAGAGAGACAGAGCACAAGCAGGGGAGGGGCAGAGAGAGAGGGAGACACAGAATCTGAAGCAGACTCCAGGCTCTGAGCTGTCAGCACAGAGCCGTATGCAGGGCTCGAACCCATGAACCATGAGATCATGACTCGAGCCAAAGTTGGATGCTTAACTGACTGAGCCGCCCAGGCACCCCTGGGGCAACAGAGTTTTAAATAAACCAGCCTGATTCTTTCCCAACAATCTTCCCATTCCTGCTTTTTTTTTTTTTTTTTTTTACCCTGTGTATCTCTGATTTCTTAACCATCATGTTTTTAAAACCTCCTTCAATCACCCTGAGACCTCAGCCTTTCAATTTTCCTCTCTGCATGCCCAATGCTAATCCTTTCATCATCATTATTGCCTCCCAGATGTCCTGAGGCAACAACCTTCATTAGAAGATGACGTCATAGCCTTCTCTTTGCGGCCTTTTGCCCCGGGACCCTCCCCCGTCTTGCCAAAGTTATATTAATTCTGTGGCCGTGGTTGTGCATGGAGGTGTGCATGGTGCGCGTCACGTGCACCGGAGAGATGGTCACCAAAATGTCACCAGGGGCCACCTCTGAGATTTGAGGTGATTTTCACTCAGTTTTTTAAGCTTTTCTGTATGGCTTCAACTTACTAATTTAACTGAGAATTGCATCAATTACATACTGCTATAGGAATGCTGCCCATGGGACAATGGTTGGCCAGGTGACTCTGCTGGCCTTGGCTGGGCTCTTTCATGTCTGGGCATGGCTGGCTGTTGGCCGATCTAGACTGGTCACGGCTTGACAGATGAAGCAACTCTACTCCACACTATCTCTTATCCTGTGCGTGGGCCCAGCCTTGAGGCATCCTCGTGGCAAGGGCAGAAATACAAATAAATCCAATCTTGGAAGCAAACCACGCTTCCGCACCCCCCCTCCCCCATCACATCTGCTAACATCCTATTGGCCAGAACGAGTCACATGGTAGAGCTTGGAGTCCAAGTCAGAGGCACCGGTGAGTTACACGTCAGGGAGGGTGTCTAGGGAGGGTTAAGAGAGACCATCATTGCAACTGCCTACAACACATGTTCTGTCTTTGTGTATTCAGATGCAGTAAGCTGGTTTCACGCAAGATGGCTGCCAGGGCTCCAGCCCCACATCCTCCAGGTGGCACAGGTGAGACACCTGTGGACAGCACAGGTGAACTCTCTACTTTAGCAGCTCCAGAAGAATCTCAGAGTCTCTCTGGCTCCAATGAGTCACATGCCCAGTCTCTTACCAAATCACTAAGGCTAAGGGACCACAGAGTTCTGATTGGCCCCTCCTGAGTCACCTGCCCACTTTTGAGCTGGGGTGGAGTCAATCCTACCTAATTTATATGGACTGAGGTTCAGGGAGGGTGGCTCACCGGAGGACTATCAAGGATGCTACAGAAGGTGGCTGACTTAGGTTAGGTAGCCCCAGAAGTCTCTGAGACAAGGACTGGAACACAATGTATCTGTGAAGGGATCCCAGAAAAGACTGTGAGAGGGTGGGGAAGTGATGGGGGAGGGAAGGGAGCCCATGCAGGAGCGTTAGTGAGCAGGTTAATGCTGGGGGACCAAGCTCCGTCTCTCTGGAGCCTCTGGGACACCACAGAGCATGCCTTCAAGTTGTCCCTGACAAATGACCTGGGATGCAAGAAACTGGGCGATTTACCTGCCAATTCCAATCACCATTGGCTACGACTTGCCCCCGTGGGCCCTAAGTCTCTGACACTTCTCCTCACCCTCTGCATAGGCTAAGCTGTCTCCTGTGGCCAGAGAATGTCCTTGGGTCGAGTCACTGGTGCTTGCATCCAGAAGCTGGACTGGTAAGTGCTAGGGGTTAGAGGCGGGGCATTGACAGCATCTACTATGGTGGGAAAAACAGGTCTCAGGTTAGGACATGAGTCCATTTTGGTCTGGGTCCTGCCCTCGAGGCAAGGAAGCCCATAGGTACAGCCTCTGGATAGAATCCCGGAGCGGTTAAAGGCACGGGCCGTGGAGTAGGGGAGGTACAGGGTATATAGTTCGCTTTCCCCACTCACTAGCTGTGAGACCTGGGGCAAGTTACCCAACCTCTCTGGGCCTCAGTTGATTACACGGCACTGGGCACATGGTGAATTTCCAAGAAATGAGAGCTACAGGGCTGAGTCCAGTCTGGAGGAGTGACATTTCCAGAGGCATCTCTGAGTGTCCTGAGACAAGGAGGAGGTAGGAGAATCAGCCAGAAGTAAGTTGAGCTAAAGACAGGGACAGCACTCAAGGAGCAGTGAAGGACGTCACCAAGGATAGGAAGCACTGATTGTGCCAGAGTCTGCGAGGAGACCCAAAAAGAAAGTCGGGAACCAGGAGGCCACCCCGTTTAGGAAATATACTCTGGGAATGCGGCACATACACTGGCTCGTCCCTTGTTCAAGGGTCTGGTGTTCTGATGCCTTCCTCTTGCAAAACAGCCACAATGTTGGAGGGGGGGAGGTCACCCTGTCGACAGCTTTTCCGTGCTGCGTTCCTACTTCCTCCCACCGGAGACTAACCAGTACCAAGATTTCCCTGCTACAGGCTGAGCAGCCAGTAAAGCACCACAAGAGTTAAGACTGTTGGGGCGCCTGGGTGGCGCAGTCGGTTAAGCGTCCGACTTCAGCTCAGGTCACGATCTCGCGGTCCCGGAGTTCGAGCCCCGCGTCGGGCTCTGGGCTGATGGCTCGGAGCCTGGAGCCTGTTTCCGATTCTGTGTCTCCCTCTCTCTCTCTGCCCCTCCCCCGTTCATGCTCTGTCTCTCTCTGTCCCAAAAATAAATAAAAAACGTTGAAAAAAAAATTAAAAAAAAAAAAGAGTTAAGACTGTAAATCCAATAGGCTGGCTTGAGAAAATAACCAAAATGTAGGTAGGGGGAGATCTTGCTGGCTTCCGACCTGGCTGGATCCGGGAGCTCAGACAGAAACACCGAACATCGGGATGTAATTTCACTCTCTCTTTCTCCGTCTCTTGACTTCCTTCTGTGGGTTTCCACTGATAGAAAGGACCTCACCTGGTGGTTATTTGATGGCACCCAAAGGCAACGAAGTTAAAATCCGCACCTTCCGCACTCGCGTCCAGTTGCCAAAGGGTGTACGTGCTCTTGTCCCAGAGGCCCACCATAGCCTTGAAACTCAGCCCGACTGGACACGCGCGGAGGGCACTCGGGTCACATGCTTGCCCCCTGACCAAGCTCTGTGGCCTTGAGGCCCATGGCACCAGGTCCGCTGAATGACAGAGGTCTGGACCACACGTTCCCATCCTAGGCTGGGCATCGAGTACCGTGCATGCATGTGCATGGAGAGTTGAGGGAGGGCAGATCCCCGGAGGGAAAGCAGGCCGTTACTTGGCAGCATGGGGACAAGCGTGTGTGGGAGACAAGCCACTCACATCCCCCACAAACATGCGCATAGTTCCTACGTCTTTGATCAACCAGCTGAAGAGGCAAAGCCATGCCTGGTCCTGCTGAAGGTGGGGGCAGCTCTGGGAAAACAGAAAACCTCACAGGAGAGCACCCGGAATGGAGCCCCACTGTGTGCCAAGCCCTGGTTTCCATGTTCTTTCATCGTCTGGGGCTTCAGCTCCTCCCCGGCCACTTCCTGCCAGACAGTCACGGGTAACTCACGGAACCTCTCCAGGCCTCAGCCTTCCTCTCCTGCCCCACTCTCCATTCATTCTCACTCATTCACTCACTCGGTCACCGGGCCCTCTGTGGGTGCTCGGGATACAAGACAGGTGTTCACAGCCGTATCCCAGTGCCTGGCACGTAGCAGGTGCCCATTCAATACTGGTTCCAGGAATTAATGGGCAAGACAAAAGTCATAGCCTCAAAATGCTCACTGTGTAACAGAGAAAACAAACGAATTGTAACATGCCCTCAGCCTGTTGAGGAGGGAGCCTCTGTCTCGGGCTCAAGAATTCTCCAGTGAGGAGGCATCAGATCCTTACGGAAGAAGATGCTTTCCCAGCCTGAGGAAAGGAGGAAACGCACAGCTAGCCCAGGAACCGCGTAAACCGCGGTGCAGAGCTGACGGGGAAGAAAGTTCTATTACTAACCTCTTATTAGGGGCTGGAAATTTTACATCTGCCTTTACACGCTTGGAAAGGATCAGAATTTATGCACAAGGAAGTAGGAGGACTCTGCCTCCTGCTCTCCCCTCCACTGGGCCCCCGCTCTCTCTTGGATTATTGTCCCAGCTGGTCCCCAGCTGTGTCTCCATCCACACAGCTGCCACAGACAGAGGTTATTCTAAAAGCCAAGGCTGGGCCTCTCATGCCTTGGTTTGGAATTCTTCGAGGCTCCACGTCACCCAATCCTCGTGTTCAGGATCTTTTTGTAACAGCTCCCGAGCCGCACGGCTCGCCCCACCGCGGCACTCCCCGGGGTGGACTTGAACGCCCCACGCTGCCTTTTGTGCCTCAGATGCCCGTCTTCCCTTCTGCCTCCGCCAGAAGGCTCCTCTGCTTCCAACCACAGGCCTCTCCTCTTCAGAGATGTCCTTAGGACCTCTTCCAGAGGCCCCCCGCCCCTCCTCAGTACTCCCCATGCTCTCTGTTTGCACAGTTTCACCCCCGACCACAGTCTGGTTACGCCTGAACTGAGCACTATTTCTTGAGTCGTCATTGCTACGAGCTACAGATCAACCTCGAGGGACTAGAAACAAGGAGTAAGGCTGGGACCCCACCCTTTGGGGAGCCCACTGTCTGCTGGGAGGGTCTTCTAAGACCTGTGGTCAAATCGCTTTCTATAGGTGGGAAGCCTGTTTCTTTAACCCCGGGGTTCTAAAGTGGGGGCCACGTGATTCCCCCTCCCCCAACAAGGGGGCATCTGGCAACATATGGAGACATGATGATGGTCACAGCTGGGAGGATGTTTCTGGAATCTAGTGAGTAGAGGCCAAACATGCCACTAAATATTCTACAATGCACAGGACAGCCGCCCACGGCAGGGGGCTATCCGGTTCAAAATGTCAATAGAGCTGAGATTGAGAAACTCTGGCTTAACCCTTCAGCAATGGGGAGCTACAAAGGGATTCTTGATTGAGGGCGGGGGGGAGAGAGAGAGAGATTGATTCAACTTTGTAACTCCGACAGCTGGGTTGGTGGTGGCCTGGATGAAGACACCCCAAGACCAGGGTAATTCAGGACTTTTCCCTCCCCCAGGAAATCAGCGAAGTAAGGAGTCTATCCTTCTTCAGCCCCATGTACATTCCTCCCAGATGACAGATCATAACCATTGCAACCAGCAAAGTGGGTACGTAACGTCTGTTGGGCTCCTGGGAGATGGTTCCCTCTTCCGAGAAAGGGCATGCACGCTCAGCACTGACGAGTTACGAGATCTTGAGCAAGTTACTGACCTCCTCTGCTCCTGTTTTAAAAAAGGGACTAATAGCACCTAAGTCCTAGAGCTTCCGGAATTAGTATGTAGGTATATTAGGCTACAACAGGGTCTGGCATAAAGTGCCACACTACTATCTAAGATCTTTTGTAAGAGGTAATTCCATAGGTAATCCCTAATGTCTTTTTTTTAAGAGAGAGAGTGTGTGCGGGGGCGGGGGGGGGAGGGGCAGAGGGAGAGGGAAAGAGAGAATCCAAAGCAGGCTTCACACATGGAGCCTCACATGGGGCTCGATCCCACACCCCTGGGACCGTGACCTGAGCCGAAATCAAGAGTCACAGGCTCAACCGACTGAGCCACCCTGTACGTATCAGCTCTTAAATTTTTTTTTCAACGTTTATTTATTTTTGGGACAGAGAGAGACGGAGCATGAACGGGCGAGGGGCAGAGAGAGAGGGAGACACAGAATTGGAGACAGGCTCCAGGCTCCGAGCCATCAGCCCAGAGCCCGACGGGGGGCTCGAACTCACGGACCGCGAGATCGTGACCTGGCTGAAGTCGGACGCTTCACCGACTGCGCCACCCAGGCGCCCCCGTATCGGCTCTTAATAGCATCCTGTCATTGCCACCACCGCCATCATTATCCCCACCACCATCATCAACATCATCATTGACGTTACCGTCGCCCCCACTTACCATCACCTTTATAACGACCGTCATCATCTCCACCAACATCGTCATCAACATCCCTGCCTCCCCCCACACCTGTCATCCCCACCATCACCATCACCATCATTGTTTCCTTCTCGAGAAAGCTTGTTTATGGAGACCACCCGACTGGGGCACGATTGGATGTCACCCTGCCCCAAAGGCGACGGCCAAAAGGACCAACGCTCAGCCCCTTTGACACAGTCTCCTGGCTATGTCCACAGAACTTGGCTCAGGGTTGTTGGCTCTCCCTCCGTCCTTACCCGCCAAAACCAAAGAGCCACGCCAGCTCAGAGGTTCCAGATGGCTCTCACTCTCGAAACAATCCCACAGGGGCCGTCCTGTAAAACTAAAACAAAACCAGGCAGAAAACCAACCCCCTCCTCCCCCAAAACCAGGCAACGAAAAGCATAAACAGAGGTTTCAAGTTTCTCCTGTAAAGGCAGGCTGGAGCTTGGCCACAGCTGGTGCAGTTCAACTGCTCGAAGATGTCAGTGAATTGCCTCTCACCTTCCAAGAATTCCAGATACTGGCTGTTGCGGGAGTCCAGTGTGTTCACAGATGTCAGGGCTCCCACAACTGTGGTTGTCTTGACCCCCCTCTCGCGGGGGCAAGACGTTCTGTGGTTGCAGCTGGAAGACCACTGCCATCAGGAATGCTAACATTTCCCCAGAGGCTTCCTTCCCACAGACTCCCGCTTGTGTTTCACCAGCAGAACTGGGTTACTCAGCCTACCCCCTGCCCCCCGCCCTGCCCCCGCAGGACAAACGAGGCTGACAAAGCTAGAATAGGATTGCCATGACTGGCTGAATCAGGCAGGGTACATCGCTGCCCCCAGATAAAGTCTGGGTTCCATCAGCAAGGAAGAATGGGGGGGGGTTGAGTGTCACGGTTATATGTCGAGGTACTATGGCTGCGTGCCAAGCTATCCCCGAATTTTGTGGCATTTATTTCGCCCCATGAGTCTGCAATCTGGCAGGGCTCAGTGGGGACAGCGGGTCTCTGCTCCGCTTGGCGGCAGGTTACAACAACAGCGACATTTATTTTGCACATGATTTTTGCAATTTTGTCCGAGTTTCGTGAGTTAAGCTCATTTCCGTTCCCCTTGGTGTCAGCTGGGATGGCTCTGGAATCAGCTGATGACTCGCTCGCTCACATCTGGGCCTGGGCTGGAAAGTTCCAAACAGCTGGGGCTCCCTGGGCTTCTCACTGTGTCTCTATGTGGACGGCCCATATGCTCCCTCCAGTGTAACTGGACTTCCCGCGTGTCAGCTCAGGGATCCCAAGGTGTGAGTTAAGAGAAAGAGAGGGAGGGAGGGAGATGGAGGGAGGGAGGGAGGGAGAGAGAGCGAGCGAGCATTCCTAGTAGAAGCAGGACCTTAGAAATCGCTGCATCCTATTTCCACCACATCCTATTTATTAGAAGAGGCCCACTGAGGGGCGCCTGGGTGGTTTGGCTGGTTAAGCGTCTGACCTTGGCACGGGTCATGATCTCACGGTTCGTGGGTTCGTGCCCCGCATCGGGCTCAGAGCCTGGAGCCTGCTCCAAATTCTGTATCTCCCTCTCTCTCTGCTCCTCCCCTGCTCTGACTCGGTTTCTCCCTGTCTCTCAAAAATAAATAAACATCAAAAAAAAGAAAGAAAGAAAAAAGGAGAGGCCCACTGAGGCCAGGTCACGAGTAGGAGAGGGGAACTAGACTCCATCTTTTGGGAGGGAGATAAATAATTGGACGTGTTTTAATGTCACATCTACGTACCAATGACAGAGACCTAGAAAAAAAAAAACAGACGGTAAAGCACTGTGTTGGGTGGAGAATTAAGAGGACAGCTGACCAATGCTTCGAAACGCTTTTCTCTCTTCAGATCCGAAAACTTACAGCGGTTTGCTCGCCGAAGAATCAGAGTGGGGTCTGCTCAGCAAAGGAAGTAATTCCTCACTTAATTTTAACTTTTTTAGTGTTTATTTTTGGGAGAGAGAGACAGAGAGACAGAGCGCGAGCGGGGGAGGAGCAGAGAGAGAGGGAGACACAGAATCCAAAGCAGGCTCCAGGCTCCGAGCCATCAGCACAGAGCCCGACGCGGGGCTTGGGTCCATGAAGCACAAGACCATGACCTGAGCTGAAGTCGGCTGTGTAACTGACTGAGCCGCCCACGGACCCCAGTATTCCTCATTCTAGAGGCAGAGCAACCCTGTGGCAGTTACTCTCCTCCCACCTTGGCCTTGGTCCAGTCAGCCTTGCCACCTCCTGACCTCTGACCTCCAGCACGTGCAGCTCTTTGCCTGGGGGCTTGTCTCCCGGCTTTTGGAGCCTGCTCAGCACCCCCTCTGCTCCTTCTCCTACTTCCACCCTCTGGGGCTCTGGGCGAATGACTGGGAGGAGGAGGCATATAAATACCCCAGCTCCCTCCCCCTTGGTGAGATGACTTTACCGTGCTCGGTCCCCTCTTCCAAGAGTTCTGCGGCACAGCTAAGCCCTCAGTTGGCCACAGGGACTGCCTACTTAGTGATGCAGACTGTGTTCACTCTTTCCCTTCCCAGTCGTGCTTCCCATACCTCTCTCGGGTTTTCCTGGGACCGCCGTGGAGATAAGTTGCTGGCATGAGAATCCTAGTCTCAGAGTCTGCTTCCAGGGAAAACAAAGGAAGGCAACGAGGTTTAGAACTTGGAGGACAGGACTCGGAGTCTCAGCTCTGCCACGGAAAGCGCTTGGACATCATCGCTGCCACCCTCACAGGAGAGAAGTTGAAGAAAGTGAAGACCGAGGACTTTCCGTAGACCCTTCCGGGAATGGAGGTCATGGGGCGTGCCGCCACCCCGAAATCTGGAGAGACAAGGTGAACACAGAGATTCACAGCTAAGAAGACCAGCTTACTAGGTGCAGAAACCACCTTAGCTAATAATCGGTAGGAACACTTACAAGATAATTCTGATAAACTGCAGGAAGTCGACTGCGAACTAGCTCGGGAGATAAATCCTGGGGGCCCAGTCTTAGAAGGACCCCCTACTTTCATAGATTTCATAGATTTTCATAGATTTTACGTGAGGAGCCTACCACATTCTCAGCTAATACCAGACAGAAATCCCCTCCTGTTTGGGGGTAGGGAGAGGGGGAAGTAACCCTTCTAAAATACGCAGAACGCATTCTCCATAACAAAGGTCCGCCCTCTCAGGGAGGCCTCCAGAGCCACATCTGAGCTGAGAAAGGGGAAATTAAGACAACTCCAGCCTCATCCAGCCTTCCCATCTCTAGTAAGGCAAGAAAAAAAAAAAAAAGTCTAAGAAATGCTTCTGAAGGTCAGACTGGGAACTCAGGTCCTACAAAATGGAGATCCAGTAACAGCATAATAGATGGCTTCTCCTCTGACACCCTGCCACCCTATCCACGGGCTCTGGTGTACCAGTGGAGTACAACTGAGAATAGAAAGACAGTGATTTTATTTACTAAGGAGTTCTTAGAGAAACCCAAAGACCACAGAGGGTTAAAAAAAAAAAAAAAAAAAAAAAGGAAACTAGAGAAAACAAAAGCCTTCAGGACCTACAGCTACAGCAAATATCAAACACAGCCAGCTTCTCGCCAGATTAACCTCACATTAGCAACCTAATTATCTTGTTTCCTATTATGCACTATATCGGGTCCGGCTTTCAACAGAAATTGCCAAGATACGCTGAAAGGCAAGAAAAAAACACAGCCTGAGAAGACAAAGCAACTCTCACAGGCAGTGATGATACAGGTTCGAGACTTAATCAGACAGTAACTACAAACGGATATATTAAAGGACCTCACAGAGAAAGTAGACGATGTGGAAGCACAGAAAAGGACACTCTATGGAAGATTCAGAAAGGACCGTCAGGGAAAAAAAAAAATACGCCACACAGATAAGAGTAACGGTCTTAGTGGGCACGTGAGTTGACTGGACACAGCCCAGTGAGCTTGAAGTTTTGTCAACAGACACTTCCCAAACTGAAATGCAGACAGAAAAAGAATGACAAAAAAAAAAAAAGGGAGAAAATATTCAAGGACTGTGGTGCCACTGAAAAGGCGTTGCATGTGCATAATGGGAAAACCAGAAGGGGAAGAAAATGAGAAAGGAACAGAAGGAATATTTGAAGTGACAGTGGTGGAGAATTTTCTACGCTAACGACAAACACTGCAGAACAGATCCAGGAAGCTTAAAGAATACCAGGCACAAGATAAATATCAAAGGATCTGTACCTGAGCATACCATATTCAAACTGCAGAAAACCAAAGACAAAGAAGAAATCTTGAAAGGAGCAAGTGCGGGGGAAAACCCCTTATCTATAAAGAAACAGACTTTTTGTCAAAACCAGGCTAGCAAGAAGAGAGTGGGATGAAGTATTCAAAGTATTGAAAGAGAAAACCACCAGGGCACCTGGGTGGCTCAGTTGGTTAAGCCTCTGACTCTTGATTTCCGCTCAGGTCGTGATCTCACGGTTCGTGAGACTGAGCCCGGAGTCAGGCTCAGGGCTGACAGTGTGGAGCCTGCTTGGGATTCTCTCTCCGCCGCCCCCCCCCCCCGCCCCTGCCCCCGCTTGAGTGCGTGCTATCACTCTCTCACCCTCTCTCTCAAAATAAATAAATAAATAAACACTAAAAAAAACAAAAGATAAAAGCCACCAACCTAGAATTTAGCATCCAGTGAAATTACCCCTCAAAAGTGAAGGAGATGTTCTCAAACAAACAAAAACCAAGGAAATTTGTGGCCAATAGACCTGCCTCCCAAGAATTGTTAAAAGTTCTTTGGAGAGAGAGAAAATAATGTTAGAAACTCAGATCTACATAAAGAAGAGTGTCAGAGAAGAGATAAATTAAGGAAAATAAAAATGAAATTGTACGAAAAACCCTGAACTGATGTGATATATAGCTATTCAAAGTAATAATCATGTTGGGTGATTATAACATACGAATAAGTGAAATGAATGGCAACGAAGTTACAGGGAATGGGAGGGAGGAATTGGGAAAACTTTGTAGTACCTGTAACACAACAGTGTTGCTCGAAAATAAATTTAGATTACGTTGTAAATACATATTGCAACCTCTATGACAATCAGTAAACTTTAAAAAAAAAAGAAGTATAATTTATATGTTGAGAGAGGAGAGAAAACTTAATTCTATAAAATGCTCAGTGAAGACCAGAAAAATCAGAAAAAGAGCACGTTTTTTAAGAAACAAAGAAAACGTGCAATGAATACAAAGCAGTTACCAACAAGCTAGATATTAGCCCAATTATACTGATAAACATTTTAAAGTTGAATAGTTTAAATACACCAACTAAAATATAGAGACTGTCAGAGTGGCTTAAAAAGTAAGACCCAACTGCATTTTGTCTACAAGAAACCCATTAAAAAAATTTTTTTTATGTTATTTTTGAGAGAGAGAGAGTGTAAGGGGGGGAGGGGAAGAGAAAGAGGGAGTCACAGAATCTGAAGCAGGCTCCAGACTCCAGCCTCTGAGCTGTCCGCAGAGCCTGACACAGGGCTTGAACTTGCAAACTGTGAGATCATGACCTGAGCCAAAGTTGAATGCTTAACTGACTGAGCCATCCACGTGCCCCTACAAGAAACCCATCTTAATTGTATACATGCACTTAAATGAAAACTAATGGGATAAAGAAAGGTATACCATGCTAACATTAATCAAAAGAAAGCTGGAGTAGCCGTATTAACTTCAGACAAAGCAGACTTCAGCACAAGGAATAGTAGCAGGGATTAAAGAGGAAATTATAAAATGATAAAAGGGTCCATTCTCCAAGAAGACATAACAGCCCTTAATGTATATGCACCTAACAACAGAGTGTCAAAATACATAAGGCAAAAACTGATAGAACGGCAAGGAGAAATAGACAAATCCACTATTATTTGGGTAATAATATCATTGGATCTTAATAATATTGGAAGTTGGAGACTTCAACACCTTTTTTTTTAGTGATTGACAGATCCATTAAGCAAAACTCAGTAAGCGTATAGCTAAATCGAATAGCACTATCAGTCAACTGAATCTAATGGGCATTCACATAACTTAACAACAGAAGATTATACTTTCTTCTAAGCTCACATGGAACATTCACCAAGACACACCACAGTTTAGACTGTAAAATAACTGTAACAAATTTAAAAGATTAGAAATCATATAAAATACATACTTAGTCTACAACGGAATTAAACTAGAAATCAATAATAGAAAGCAACCTGGAAAATCCCAAAATAATTGGAGAAGAAAAAGCACACATAGATCAAAGAATACATCAGAGAAGAAATTTTTTAAGTATTTTATTTTTATTGTTTAAAGTTTATTTTGAGAGAGAGAGAGAGAACAATCATGAGTGGTAAAGGACAGAGAGAGAGAGAGAGAGAGAGAGAGAGAGAGGGAATCCCAAGAATGCTCCACACTGTCAGCATAGAGCCCGATGCAGGGCTCAATCTCACGACTCAGATCATGACCTGAGCTGAAATCAAGAGTCGGACACTTAACCAACTGAGAGCCACCCAGGTGCCCCTGAAATATTTTTAAATAAATGAAAATAAAAACATAACTTATCGAAATTTGTGAGGTGTGGTGAAAGAGGTGCTTAGAGGGAAATCTATAGCATTGAACACAGATACTAGAACTTAAGAAATCTTGGGGCGCCTGGGTGGCTCAGTCGGTCGAGCATCCGACTGTTGATTTCAGATCAGGTCATGGTCCCAGGATTGTGGGATCGAGCCCACGCTTAGTGTGGAGCCTGCTTAAGATTCTCTCTCTCTCCCTCTCTCTCTCTCTCCCCTTCTGCCCTTCTCCCCAGCACCCCCCTCACATTCTAAATTAAAAAAAAAAAAGAAATAAAACTAGATTTCTAAAAATGTTTGTTTATTTTTGATAGAACACAAGAGAGGGAGACACAGAATCCAAAGCAGGCTCCAGGCTCTGAGCAGTCAGCACAGAGCCCAACATGGGGCTCAAACTCACGGAACATGAGATCATGACCTGAGCTGAAGTCTGTCCCCCAACCTACTGAGCCACCCAGGTGCCCCGAAATAAAGCAAACTCTAAAATCAGTAACCTAAGAGATGAAAAATAAGCATATTAAAATATGCTCCACACAGTATGTCCTTAGGGGAATTGCAAATTAAAATGACAATGATAGGGGGCGCTCAGTGGCTCAGTTGGTTAGGCGTCTGGCTATGGCTCAGGTCACAAAGTCGCCGTTCAGGGGTTCGAGCCCTGCTCGGGTTCTGTGCTGACAGCTCAGAGCCTGGAGCCTGCTTCGGATTCTGTGTCTCCCTCTCTCTCTGCCTCTCCCCTGCTTGGCTCGCTCTCTCGCTCTCTCTCTCTCTCAAAAATAAATAAACATTAAAATTGTTTTTAAAAATAACAATATGCCAGTACACATCTACCAGACGAACTAAAATGCAAAAACACTGACCACACCAAATGCTGGCAAGAATGCAAAGCAGCAGAAGCCTCGTTCATCGCTGCTGGAAATGCACACCGGTAGGGACACTCTGGAAAAGCGTTTGAAAGTTTCGTACAAAACGAAACATTCTCTAACCATGTGATCCAGCAATCGCACTCCTCTGTATTTTCCCAAAGGAGTTGAAAACATGTCCACACAAAACTTGCGCACAAGGGCTTGAAGCAGCTTTATTCCTAACTGCCCAAGACTGATTTGGATAAAATGTGGTACATCCAGACGACGGAGTAGTATTCAGTGCTGAAAGAAAAAGAAAAAGAGAACGAAGGAGAAAAAGAAAAAGAAAAAGAAAAAGAAAAAGAAAAAGAAAAAGAAAAAGAAAAAGAAAAAGAAGGAAAGAAAGAAAAAAAGAAAAAGAAAACCATCAAGCCCCCAAAAGACAAGGAGGAATCCTAAAAGCGTATTCTAAGTGCGGAAAACTAAACAGGAACAGTAAATAGATCAGTGGCTTCCAAGGTTCACGTTGCTCTATCCTGGCAGACACAAGTCATCGCGCATTTGTCCAAACCCAATTTTGTCAAAAGCGTACAGGAGTGAGTGAACCCGGACGTAAACTGCAGACTTTAGTTAATAACAACTGCGTAAATATCGGTCACTAACCGGAACCAATACACCACACTAAGGCAAGACGCTAGTAACAGGGGAAGTCGTGCTCATGGAAGGGAGGTGTGTGGGACCGGTCTGCGCTACCCGTTTTTCTGTAAATCTACACCTCTTATTGAACAATTTTATTCACCTTTACTACTCCTTTAAAACCTGAGAGATGGGCTTAAAACAAGTGAGTTACGATGTGATGTGAGCTGAATTTGTATTGAAGCCACACTTGGGAACCCCCTGGGTGAAGGGACTGGGTTTTTATTATTTGGGGGTCTCCAGGCTCCTCCCTAGGCCTGACACAGAGCCGATAAAGGCTGCATAGCGCAGGGCAGGTGAATTTGAATAATGAAACCGTATGCAAAGTGACAAGCTTCCCATTTATTGCCTCTGGGGCCTCACGACAATTCCCTGTTCTCTTTAACTCCTATTTTGACATCATTTCAGACTTACAGGCAGGTGGCGAGAATCGTCCAAAGAATTCCCGGTGTTCCCTTCCCCCGATTTCCCCCCCGAAGACTTCACAGAGGACCCCATGTGGTGTGGCCTTCCCTGTCTTTCCAGTGTTTTCACCCCCATTTCCCAAGGAAGAAACAAGCTGAGGGAAAGGCCCCATTTTCATCTTCGTTCTGTTAGGAACAATGATGAACATTCACTGAGCGCCTACTACGTGCGGGGCATCGTTGCAAGCACTTCACGGGCCTTTTGGCATTTCCCCTCACCTGGCCCCAGGAAGCAGCCCGTCGGGATCCCACTTGGCAGATGTGGAAGTTGAGGCACAGGGACGGTGACCCTGCGGCCCAGAGTTCCACAGTCAGTAAGTGGTGGACTTGGTCTGCGGAGGCAGGTGTTTTGGTGACAATTGAAGAGTGAGGTTGACTTAAAACCGCAGAAAACAGGGTGGGAGCCAAGTTGGGAGTGTGGGAGGGCAGACGGCACAGGCCCCGAGATCAAGAGTCAGGCGATCAACTGACTGAGCCACCCAGGCTGTCCCTTCCTTATGACTTTCTTAATAACATTTTCTTTCTTTTTTTTTTTTTTCAACGTTTATTTATTTTTGGGACAGAGAGAGACAGAGCATGAACGGGGGGAGGGGCAGAGAGAGAGGGAGACACAGAATCCGAAACAGGCTCCAGGCTCCGAGCCATCAGCCCAGAGCCCGACGCGGGGCTCGAACTCACGGACCGCGAGATCGTGACCTGGCTGAAGTCGGACGCTTAACCGACTGCGCCACCCAGGCGCCCCTACATTTTCTTTACTCTAGCTTACTTTATTATTATTATTATTTTTATTAAAAGCTTTTGTGGGCGACTGGGTGGCGCAGTCGGTTGAGCATCCGACTTCAGAGCAGGTCATGATCTTGTGGTTCGTGGGTTCAAGCCCCGCATCGGGCTCTGTGCTGACAGCTCGGAGCCTGGAGCCTGCTTCGGATTCTGTGTGCCTCTCTCTGCCCCCTTCCCCGCTTGTGCTCTCTCTCTCTCTCTCTCTCAAAAAATATATAAACTTATGGGGCGCCTGGGTGGCTCAGTCAGTTAAGCGTCCGACTTCGGCTCAGGTCTTGATCTCACAGCTCGTGGGTTCGAGCCCCGCGTTGGGCTCTGTGCTGACGGCTCGGAGCCTGGAGCCTGCTTGTGATTCTGTGTCTCCCTCTCTCTCTGCCCCTCCCCCGCTCATGCTCTGTCTCTCTCAAAAATAAATATTAAAAAAAATTTTTTTTGAAAGCTTTTAAAAAATGTCTATTTATTTTGAGAGAGAGAGAGCATGGAGGAAGGGCAGAGAGAGGGAGAGAGAGAGAGAGAATCCCAAGCAGGCTCCACCCTGTCAGCCCAGAGCCTGACACAGGGCTCGAACCCACGAACCATAAGATCATGACCTGAACAGAAACCAGGAACCAGACACTTAACCAGCTGAGCCCCCCAGGAGCCCCTCTAGCTTCCTGTATTCTAAAAATACAGTATGTAATACTGTACAATATGGAAAATATGGTTTAATCAACTGTGTTATCTGTAAGGCTTTGGTCAACAGTAGGCTATTAGGAGTTACGTTTTTGGGGAGTCAAAGTTGCATGTGGATTTTCTACTGCCCCGGGGTCTGCACCCCTAACCCCCCATGTCATTCAAGGGTCAGCTGTATATGAGTTTGAGTCCCTGGGTGTGGGTGTGAATGTGTGTGGCCGTGTGAGTGTGCACCCCTGTGAACACGTGGAGTGTGTGGATGAGCGTGAGTCAGTGTGAACATATGGGTGGGTGAGTGAGTGTACGTGGAAGGGTATGAATGTATGCAGGTGTGCGAGTGGATGTGTGAGTACGTGAGTGTGAATGTATGCACGTGAACGTGTTTGGAGAATGTGAGTGAGTGGGTGTGAGGGTGGGTGTGAACGTGCGTGCAAGCTTTTCTAGGCAGGAACAAACCTGTGTCAGTGAAGGAATGCCTACACCTGCCCCCAACCCCCCCTGCCATTGCTCTTGGCGGATTTCACGTGAAATGCAGAATTCCCTGGCGCCTGGGTGATTAAGTCGGGTAAGCGTCCGACTCTTGATTTCGGCTCAGGTCGTGATCTTACGGTTCACGAGATCGAGTCCCGTGTCGGGCTCAGCGCAGAGCCTGCTTGGGATTCTCTCTCTCTGCCCCTCCCCTGCTCATGCTCTGTCTCTCTCTCTCTCTCAAAATAAATAAATAAAAACATAAAAAAAAGAGAAATGCAGAATTCCCATCTGACCTGAATTCCTGTTGGAATTCACAGCTTGTCTGGCCAAGCTTCCTGGCTCTTGCTGAGGCCCCTCTCCCTGGCTGCCCTGGCTGTCCCCATCCAGTGTTCATCACACACAACTGCTTGCGTTTGTTACTTGTCAGGGCTCCCGCCTGACCCCCGGGGCGAAGAAAGCAGGGGATGGGTATTTCTCACTCTCTCCTGCCCCCAGCGCAGGCCCTGGCACATGGAGGCATTAATACATACATGCTAAATTATTGTAGCTTTTCTCACCTCTAGGTATTTGCTCGCCCCATCCCCTCTGCCTGAATGCCTTTCCCTTCTCCCTCCCTTTTCTGCACTGATCTTTGGAGAGACCGTCAGAGGCCATGTCCTCCAGGAAGCCACCCTTGACTCCCCCCAAACTGTCTACTGCCATATACTTGAACTGTAAGGTCTCAGTAAGCAGGGTCCATATTTATTTCGTTATCTCCATATCTGTGTCCTCAGCACTTGTCACAGGCTTAGGCACACAGTAGGGCCGAGAAAAAAATAAGTGCATGAAAAATAATGAAAGAGAATTGAAGTACTGTGTCCCCTCCCAGAGGCTTCTCTGTTTCCCTGGCTCACCCTCCACCACAGCAAGCCCATCGGGCTGTCCTTGGCTGTGAGGATTCTGCCTCTACTCTAAGACCAGGAGCTCCTTGAGCCTAAGATGGGGTCAAATTACCCTCTGGGTCTCCAGCACTCCGCAGCCTGAGTGAGCACATCCTCTTGCCTCACCTCCTTCCATTTTCCCTTCCTCAAGCCTCTCCAGCCAAGCTAGCCTTCAGACAAGTACTCCAACATGCCACCCCAGGGCCTTTGCACTTGCTGTTTTCTCTCCCTGAACTAGTCTTCCCCCATATTCTGTTCAGGATCAGCTCAAACGTGTCTTCATCGGGGACACCTTTCAACCACCGACCCCGACTGGCCTAATAGGTCCCTCTCTGCTTTATTTTCTTCTCCGGACCTCTTTGTCACCTGAAATATTTTATTCTCTTAGCATTCTTCCCTACTGCTTGGCTCCATTGGGGTTTTTATGGTGTCCAGTGGTTAGTGGTCTACGGAGCCTGGGCTCAAATCCCACACCTGCTGCACGCTTCTCACCAAGTTGCCCCTCTGTGCCTCAGTTTCCCCATCCGTAAAACGAGTGATAGTAATATAGCTCCCTCCTAGGGTAGTTGTGAGAGTTAAATAAATTACTACATGCAGTGCCTCACAACAGAGCCTGCCAGATCTTACCAGCTATTGCCAGAAGAGTTGTTTCACTACCCTAAATTCTTCGGGCCCCCGGCATATGGCAGGCGCTCAGTAAACGTTGAAGGAACAAACGCACAGGGGCACCTCGCAGAAGCTGGGCCGCTGGGAAGGGGAGAGGGATGAAAGCCGCCCAACGCTCCAGCCCCACATGCACCTGCCCCTCTGCAACGCGAGGCTGGGGGCCGGAGCCGGGGCGTCATTCGGAGAGCCAGGGGGAAGCACTGCGGGGTTCTGGCGGGAGAGGCCGCGCGGGGGAGAAGGCGGGCCCGGGAGCCGGGCCCGGACAGTGGGCGGCCGGGAGGCACGGGGCGGGGCCTGCGGAGGGGCGGGGCGCAGGAAGCCGGGGCGGGCCGCCTCGCGCGCCCAGGAAAGCCCCGCGCGGCGCGGGCAGGACTGGCCGACCGGGGGTCCCCCACATCCCGCTCGGGCGCCGGCGCGGCGAATGGACCCGGGGCGCGCAGGTAGGACGCGGGCCCATGCGCGCGGCGGAGACGGGGGACCGGCCGGGGGACGGGCTCGGCCGCCGGCGGGCTTCCAGGCGACGGGGACCCCCGGGCCGACCGGACCCCGTCGGGGGTCGCCCGGAGCCCGCTCCCCCCCGCGCCCCGAGCGGCGGCCGGCTCGGCCCGGGCGCCCCCGGGGGCGGCGGACGCGCGGAGCGGGGACCCCGGCGCGCCCCCCAAACTCGTGCTGGCCCGGAGACGCCAGCGGGGACGCCCCTCGGGGACCCGGGGCCGTCGTGAGCGTGGGGTGAGGCGGGGCTCGGGCCATGCAGCGCCAGTGTCCCAGCGATCACCCCCTGCCCCGCGCGCAGGAAATGGGTGAGGATTGGGGCGGAGGGGGGGAGGGGGAGTTCCGAAAACTGAACTTGGTTACCCGGTCGAGGCATCTGGGGAAACGGGGCCCTGTCGACTCCTTGTTCTCCTTACTTGAATGTTGGGTAGACCCAGTAACAATAGCGGTCATTTAACTGGACTCATTTTGTACAGATTCTGTCCTGAGCATTGAACGTATTCTGAGTTAAATCGCACAATAACTGTTTTGGTCGGTGCCGTGTGTCCGTCCGTTTTTCAGAGGAGGACGCTGTGTGGCACAGGCAATTTAAATGACTTGCCCGAGGTGGACAGCTGCCTGGAAAGGGTGCGGCAGGATTCGAACCCAGGCGGTTCTGACGCCAGAGCCTGTCGTGGTCCACCCGTCGGCAATATTTGTCAAACTACCCCATAAACGAATTATCCAAGGGATTTTATTAAAAGGCAGATTCCCGGGCTGTCTTCAGTGAGGTTCCGATTCGGTAAATCTAGGAACCTGGAGTTTTAAAAACCCACAACATCTGGATTTCTTATATCAAGCACGACTGGGGACCAAGCAACCCTCAGCGGTCCTGCTGCTGGGATTTGCAGATGGCTCCCCTGCCAGCACTCATCCCGGTGGGGGTCCTAGCCTCTGCTCTTCCCCAGCTGCCTTCCAGGTTCCACCCCTGCTGCTCCTTCCCTAAGGGTGGCCTTTTAGAAGCCTGGGCATTTTCTGGGACATCAGTGCCTTGATTACAATCCTAAAGTCCGATGGGGAAACTGAGGGTGAGGTGTACCTCTGTCCAGGGTGTCCCCCCACGGTCAGGGGCTTCCAGAGTCCTGCAAAGACTCCTCAAGAGCAGCTCACCTGCCCCGTGGTTACAGATGTGGATGCTATGGTGTTGGCAGGGAGCAAGGGGTTGGGGGGGGGGGGCAACCTCCCGCAGCAGCCATCCATTCATTAATCAGCACCCGCTGGGCTCCTACAGGACACTGCTCTAAATAGCACTGGTGTTTGCCTTTCGGGGGGGGGGGGGCTCGCGCAAGTAGGGGTGATCACCTGGCAGGGACAGGCTTCATGGAGCGGGGACCCCTGAGCCAGCCTTGGAAGAGGGGCGGGGGAGCTTGGCTGCGGGAGAATGGGAGGGAAAGGCATGCTGAGCACTGGGAGCAGCTGGGAGCAGCTGGGAGAGGCCTGAGGGAGAGGTGCCAGGGGGAGGGGGAGGCAGCCAGACAGGGATGGGAAGGTGCGTCTGGCCACGTTGTGGAAGGCCTTGAATGCCATGCTGAAGAGTGTGGCCCAGTGCACTTCACCTCAGCCCGAGCCATAAAAATCACAATGCAGATTCCTGGGTGCCCCCGGATCCCTGAAGCCAAGGCTGGAGGGAGGCCTTGGGAAGGCAGCAGGGAGGGAAAACCACTCGTGAGTCAGGCACTCTGGTTACCACACGCCCAGTTACCAGCAGATCTGGGATCACCTGAAGATTTCCACATTCCGGGCAGCAGCTCAGTGACTGATGTGTTTTGTACCACACAGCAGGGGCAGGGAGGTGGTCCCCTAAGGCAGTCAGTTTCCAGATGCTCTGATTTAGCAACGCAGCTGAAATGCACTGTGGGAGAAGTGAGGAGAGGGCCTGTCCTGGACCCGTCCTCTCCCTCCACCCCTACTCCCCTACCCCCCGGAATGGAGGTGCTGCCCTCTGCCCTCAGCTGCCTTTGATGGCATCTGCAAGGGAGGCAGGGACAGAGCCCCCCGGGGTGCTTCACATGTGTCAAGCTGGGCTTTCACGAAGGCTAAGGGCATCATGTCTTATAAGATACTTAACACAGTTTCCAAAACGTCGTACATGCACAACAAATGTTCATGACTGTTTTTACCCGTTAGGAAGTATAGCGTGGGGTGACGAGTGTGGACTCTGGAGCCAGGTTGCCGAGGTTCAGATGCTGGATTTCCAATTTACTAATTTGTCAGGACCTCAGTCTCCCCGTTTATGAAATTACAGTGGCTGCTTTATACCGTTGTAGCAACGATTAAGTGAACGGATACATGTCGAGCCTCCAGAACAGTGCCTGGTACTGACTGAGCACTCGGTATTTGTTAAATAAATAAAGGAACCCCATTGGATGGGATCGAATCGATCCATTTTGCCAGGGAGGAAACTGAGACCCAGAGATGTGTGCAGTGGCCTTGCCTAAGGCCATGTTATCTAGGAGCCACAGGGAAGGATTTGAATCTGCCTTTCTCCCCAGCCTGAGTTCTCTCCCGCTATGTCAGTTTGCTCAGGTTAGCAAGAGGGACATCTTTCTGAGCGTTCCACATGCCCAGTCACGTTTGGCCAGAATTCCCTTGGCTCGGCTAGAAGACAGGCCAGTGGCTCGCCTGGCTGTGTATGAACTTGCCCTTTGCAAGAGGGTGGACAGGAAGCCCAGGGGAGACTGAAGGCTCTTGCAGAGGCCAGGGCAACCAGCGTCACACAGGGCTGTCTCCCTGTTTTCTGACTGCCATCGAGTCATTCTGTTTCTCTGAGCAGGAGGCAGAGAGAAGGACACAGGCTTGCAGACAGGGGCCCCGGGTTCAGATCTGACCTCGCTATTTCCTATCTGTGTGATCGTGAGGCACTTGCTTAACCTCTGTGAGCCTCGGTTTGCTTGTCACGAAAATGGGTATTGGGGGGTGTTCAGGGCATAGGTTTTACAGGCACCTTGCCCACGGCTCAGTGATGGCGGTTTCTCTTCTTGGTTAGGACAATCGCTTCTCCATATCCAGCACCTGGCTAGCGCATTCACGTCTTCAAATATTCATCAAGCACCTATATGTTCCAGGAGCTACTGACAGAGTCTTGGACAAAGTCCTTGCTCTCCTAGGGTTTAAATTCTAGTTTGAAGACGGGCGATACGCAACTAAGCAAACACATTCACATCTATCACCCTTATTCCTAATTCTGAACTCTGCAAGTTCTGAAAACCGACAAGGTTTTCCATCATTCAGTTGGAAGCAAGAACCGAGGGGAACTAATCAGGGCGTTCTTTGGTGTGTTTGTTAATCCCCCTGGACGCCAACGCTTACGTTGAGAAATTGACGTGAGCGATGGGGGGGGGGGGGGGGAGGCTGAGAAATTGACGTGAGCGATGGGGGGGAGGGAGGGGGAAGTGCTGGACCCATGGGGGGAGGGGGGGCAGGGTGGTTACGCCTGGTGGGATTTTATCCTCAATGACCTGTCTATAATCTGAGTTACTGTGACTTCTGAGACATGCCTGGTCCCCCGGGATTTCACACAAGAGGACAGGGACCTTCAGGACCCCGTCAGGACCGGGGAGGAAAACGAAAGCCGGGGGAGGGTGGACTTTGCGGGAGCCTCTCCCGAGGAGCCACGTTTAGGACGATGTGGGGCAGAGGCCCCAGGGAAGAATGGGCCGGTGGGGGGAGGGTAGGGAGCCCGCAGGGAAGGTCTCGTCCACCCCACCAACCCCGCCTCCCGGCCCGCTGCTTGTCCCTGGCTCTGGGCGCACAGTTCTGTCTAAACTCGCATGTCCTTGCCTTTCCAAGATGTGGCCGTGAGTCTGAGATTCCGGGTTTGGCTCTGACTGACTCATTCTCACCCACGGGGGCCTGTGTGGCATTTCCGAGTTTGCTTTAGAGATTCTGGGACGTGTCTCAAGCAGGCCCGGGTGCCAGCCGGCTGGAGAGGATCAGCAGCGGGGCGGGCATCTGAGTCCTCCCTCCTCCCTCCTCCCTCCTCCAGGGACAGAGGAAGGAAGTGGGTCCGTGTGAGGGGAAGAGAGCGTGGCCTCCTGGGTTTGGTGTAACCCTTCCTAATATTAGCGGAAGGACTGTAGTTCTGAGCAGCGGGTTGATGAAGGGACTAACCACACACCTGAAAGTAACAGGTACACACACATCTCGAGGGTCAGCACCAGGCTTCCACCGGCTCAGCAGACGTGTTAGGGACTGGGGACACAGCAGTGAATGACACAGAAGCGAGAGCCCTCTTAGAGCTGACAGTCTAGCGAGGGAGGTGACTTTTGAGGTGAGACCTGCGGTAAAAAGGCACATGGACATCCGGAGAGTGATTCCAGCAGCGGGAACAGCAGGTGCAAAGGCCCTGAGGCGGGAACAGGCTTGGTGCGTCTGACCCACAAGGAAGCTGATGTGGTGGTATGGAAGTGAGCCAGACACCGAGGGGTAGGAGCATAGGTCAGGGAGGAAAACGGGAACCAGATCCCTGCAGTGTCTCGTTCACCTTGTAAAGTAACCTAGTAACCTTCCCAAGTAGGAAGGAACTGCTCTTATCTAGACTTCGCCGATGAAGAAACAGGCACCGAATAGTTGAGTAACTCGTCCAAGGTCACACGGGTGGCAGCGCAGGGCCGTGCACCCAGCAGCTCCAGCATCTCCAGTCTTTACCACGGTGTTTAAACACCTGGATGTGGTCAGGCCCGGATTGGTGTTACGGGTGATTCAGTCATCATGCAGATCGTTTTACAGATCATTCTGCCGACGAGCACGTTCCCGGCCTGTGACCGTGACTGTGACATCCACCACAGCACAGAGCACACAGTGAGGATCAGGCACGGCACTGGGTGAACACGGGCAGATGAGTGGGCGCCTCCCCGTTTCCCCGAGGAGGAAACTGAGGCTCTGGGTAAGTGGCCGATCTGGGTGGCACAGCTCCAAGGGGGCAGAGTCTGGATTCAGACCCACGGCTGCTGACCTGGGAGCCTATGCATTTAACCACTGTTCTGAGCCGTACAGCCCAAGGAGTAGAGAACTACGTTTCACGGTCAGAAATGAGGGGACCACAGTCACCCAGAGCCATTTTGGGGAACTGGGGAGGCCCTGAGGTTTTCCTGAAGGAGCCAGGAGAGCGTTCTGCCTTTTCAAAAGGGGAAACGAATCTCTCTGGAGAGGGGAGACACTAACTAGATCTCTGGACGGGCGGTCCTCCAGGCTCTTGGAGCCTTAGCCTCTTGACGATCTTGCCCCTGGCCATAGAGCACGGGCCTTCTGGAAGGCAGATCCTCGTAGCTGGGCAGCTCTAACTGGGAGAAAATCTTTCTGGAGATTTAGCCAAACTAACTTTCCGGTAACATTCACTTTCTGACTCTGGTTCTGCCCCCTTGGAGGTAGTAACCAGCTCCCCCCAACCCTAGCCCTTATTCAGACTACACAGGTATAGTCCTTTCAACCGCTCTTCCTGACTCAAGGAATTGTAGAGAATTCAGCCTGGCTTTAGACATGAACAGTTTCATCAAAGTCTCACATAAAACCCATTGCTTCCCCCAGTGTCTGCCCAGTCACAGAGGAGGAAGACTGTCACCTCCTTGGATTTGGACCCATATCTTTGTTGATACAACCTGCAGTCATACTTTATAGTGACCACATCCCGCTTGGAGCGTACATTGGGCTTGCCAGCTAAAACCTCCAGATCTCTCTTCTGCACGAGCTGCTGTCTGTCAAAGTATATTCCGTTATGAGACTCCTTATTTGAGGCTAGCACTTGTTTTTTAGTCTTTCTTGTTTTCTAGTAAATCTACTTCAGGCTAAGAGGCTATAATTTTTTTTTTCTTTGAGTACTCCTTTGGCTTCATTTCACAGGTCTTGTGACACAATGCAAAAATAATTTAGTTTCCCTTTTGATTAAAAGTGTTATGCACTTTAGGGGCGCCTGGGTGGCGCAGTCGGTTAAGCGTCCGACTTCAGCCAGGTCACGATCTCGCGGTCCGTGAGTTCGAGCCCCGCGTCAGGCTCTGGGCTGATGGCTCGGAGCCTGGAGTCTGTTTCCGATTCTGTGTCTCCCTCTCTCTCTGCCTCTCCCCTGTTCATGCTCTGTCTCTCTCTGTCCCAAAAATAAATAAACGTTGAAAAAAAAAAAAAGTGTTATGCACTTCAAACGTTTTTAAAGATGAATGGATTTTTTTTTTTTGAAGTTATCCTTGTGTTCTTGGAGTCTCAATTTGTTGCATTATGGTCAGTATTTATGGCTTGTATGATATCAGTGATGGAGAATTTGTGAAGATCTTTGTAAGATTCTCTGGTTAGTTTCTTTTGTATGTCCCACTTGTCTTTGAAAGGATGTATATTTTCTGGTGGGTGTGGAGGTTTTTGTTTTGTTTTTAATGTTTGTTTATTTTTGAAAGAGAGAGAGTGCAAGTGGGGGAGGGGCAGAGAGAGAGAGAGAGGGACCAAAGATCTGAAGCAGTCTCCGCAGTGACAACAGAGAGCCCGATGTGGGGCTTGAACTCACACTCCCCAAGGTGGGTGTAACGTTTCAGAAATAGAGCTCTTGGATCAATTTTGCTAATTACATCATTCATGTTTTCTATGTTTTTATGTGTTTTTCTCTGTCTGACTTCTCTCCCGCTCTGATAAAGGATCTACTCATTTCACCTTGACCTTTTCTTGTTTGTTTTTTTTTTTGCTTTATTTTCAAAGCTGTGTTGTTCAGTGCATATAAAAACAAAACGTGAATAGAAGAAGGGTTCATGATATTTATTCCTTCTGGTGAATTGCTCCTTGGATCAGTATAAAAGAGCCACCTTTCTCTTTTAATACTTTGCTGTCTTGAATTTATTTTATTCAGTGTTCCTTCATTCCCATACCTCTTATCTTTATGCGCATTGGTCTCTTGACCAATTCTCTGTCTTCTTTTCTTCAACACTAAAGTTGAAGGACTTTTCTAGGAATTTTCTTTGACTACAGTCTTGTAGCCACATAAATTAAAAATAATTATATATATATGTGTGTATATATATATATATATATACACACACACACGTATATATTACCTCTCAGACTCAGCTCTGTAACCCACTTGCTGCATAATTTGGGGCAAGTCCTTTTGCCTGTTTACCTTAATTTCCTCATCTGTAAAATGGGGACATGACTCACTTGGCCTCTCCTCTCGGGTTTCTGTAAAAATAATGAGAGTGGAGAATAGAAAAGTTGCTGCCTACATCCCTACGAGTTAGTCACTGGGTGTGAATATGGGCTGGCTTTCCAGACGGTGAGAAGAGGGAGGGATGGAGAGGGAGGGAGGGGCAGGGAGGACCGTGCCAGAGCCCTGAGGGTGAAGGCCGACTTCATGGTGGCTGCCCCTGGTTGGCTGCCTGGGCTGTTCACAGATACATGAGTAAGACAAGTCTCTGGCCTGGAGGGGCTTCTGGTCTGGAAGAAGGTGCAGCTCACTGCTCATAGGACAGAGGGACAGGCAGGGAAGGGCTGAGGAAGGAGCGGGGTTTGAGTAGCAGTGTCCCAAGGGGGTGGCTTAGGAGGTGGGCACTGAGAGGGGAATCTGGGGCACATTTGGGGACGGGTGGGGGGCAGCGCTGGGAGAGCGCAAGGTTGGTAAGGACCGCTCTTGGGCTCCTGGTCCTCCCCTACGAAGGAGGAAGGCAGGGGGCTTGCAGAATTTGGAGGGTCCTTGACACCAAAGAGCAGGCAAAGTTGGGTCTCCAGCCCCACCCCTTCCTCGTCACCATAACAACCACATCCCATAATGAATAAGAGGAACTAGGGACAGAAGGGAGGGAAAGGTAGCGGCCTTACACCTTCAGGGGTGGGGGTGGGGCCGGTGCACCAGGAGGCCGGGGGGGGGGGGGGGGGGGGTCTTGCCTCTTGTTGGGGGCGTCTCAGGACACCCACCCACCCCAGATGACGCCAGCTGGTCGTCGGAAGCCAAAGGGAGACCATAGATGTGTGGTGTGGTTTTTGAAAATGGAACTCTTTTCCAACGTTTAAAAATCAGGAAAATATGCGTAGAAATCTGGACTTCTAGCTTCTTTTGAAAAATAAGGAGACCTAGCAATGCCCAGGCCTTCGCTGATGTGGCAAAAAGCGGCTGACACAGAGTGACGGCTGCCCTTTAGGGCTGGGCCTGTGCCCGCCCGCTGCGGCTTGTCCCTTCTCTGCCGTTGAGGTCTTGGGTCTGTGATCCCTTAGACACCTGGGTCGTCTGGGGCAGGCGGCTGTGAGCTGTGCGACCCCCCCACCGAGATAGTGAGTGAAGAAGCAGGTAGGCTGAAGTCGGGGGCCCCTGTAAAGGCTGGGGAGTGGACTGCGGGGTCTTTGGGGACCCTCGTGGCCCTGAGCATGGATGGGCTGAGACGTTTGCGGCCGTGCCCCCTCAGCCCGGATCGCACACCCGTTCACCCATCTCTTTCCCTTTTCCTCCTTAGTGAGCTTACATGCAGGCCGGTGCACAGCTCCGTGCATTTTCCCAAAGCGTGCACTTGCGTGTGTAACCCAGCTTGACCGGCCCCCCAGAAGGTTCCCTCCTGCCTGCCCCGCCAAAGACACTTCCCTGACTTCTGACCCCAGGATCAAGGGGTGTCTCCTTTGGAACTTGCTGTAAGTGGAATCAGTTTTACCCTTTGGAACCCGGCTTCCTCCATTCAGTTTGCGCCCGTGAGACCTGACCACGGTTGGCATGGCAGCTGTCGCTACTCAGGGTCTCGGAGCGTTTCCTTGGTGCTTGAAGATGGGCTTTTGCCACCTGCTCCATCCACGCTGTCCCTAGTGCCTCTTCCACCCCTCTGTGGTCTCTCCGTCCCCTTGTGCGACCGGCGAGGCAAGTGGTTCTGTCCTCACGTCACAGACGAGGAGACTGATGCTCTGAGAGGGCCCCTGGCTTGCCTAGGCCTGTCAGCCGGTCAGGGCAGGGCCTGCACACTTAGGCCCAGAGTTATGCTTCTGTGTGTCAGATGCTCTGAGGTCGCTGCCCACGTGGGCGGCCCCACGCGTCCGTGTGTCCCTCACCGTGCCAGGAATAATATTGGCGCAGGGCAGGGTGGACAGCAGATTGGACTCCAGGGAGAGACCTCTGCCCCCAGCACCTGTCTGCAGGCAGAAAGTGAGCAGGGAGATCTTGCCTATGCTGACGTGCTACCTACCGGCTGTGGGTTTGCCCAGGGGGCAAAGTCCTGGTCACTGTTGAGACAAGTTCACAGATGAGGGCTGGGCAAACAGGGACAGAAGCCAAGTTCCAGCTCACTCGCTTCCTGCCTGGTCACCTTGGATGATCCCTGAACGCCTCCGAGCCTCGGCTTCCCTCTCTCTGCGGTTCTTAGGCAGGTTCCTGGGCCTCTGGGTGTCAGTTTCCCCCGTGTCTGCCGTGGGGATGGTACTCACCGCACCTGCCATGTTCCTCGGGTTGCTGTTAGGGTTAAATGAGTTGCTGAAGTTGTAAGTGCACGACAGTCTGCTATGACCAAGGCTGTGGCCGGTCAGTTTGGGGGGTGGGGTGGCACCCATGGGCAGAAGGGCCCAGGGCATGGTCTCTAATGGCTGGAGGAACTGGGGACACACAGGGGCAATCATGGTGACTTCTGCGGACCTCGGGAAGCAGGCCCACTGGGAGCCGTGACTGTCCCTAGGACCAGCAAAATCTAATCAGCATCTTGGGGCCAGATGTCATAATCATGGTAATGCCCCAATTACCAGCATTCTGCAGTCACTTCCCCCGGGGTGGCCAAGATCGGTGCCTGCATTAAGGTATTTAAGGAAATTCGGAGCCAGAATTGGTCAGTGTTTATCTAGCTGTGAGAGGTGGAAAATTCCAGCTTGTGGAGCTGTGTCCCTGCTTTCGTGAGGGATGGCCGTCCAGGCCCTCCTGCACTGAGCACATACCCGTGGCCCCTCTGCTGTGTGCCGAGCAGTGTATTATTGGCTCTGGGGTCCCAGCAGTGAACAGGGTGGACACAGCCTCGGGTCTTGTGGGAGCTGGGGTCCCCGTGGGGCCCTTGGACGAGGTACAGGACGTGTGTGCATGTGGTGAGCCTCAAGGGATAAGTGCTAAACAGAGAAATGGCCTTGCGAGTGACGGGGGTCAGCTGCCGTTCCTGATTCTGTGGCATCTGGACACGGGGCCCGTAGGCTCAGCCTCTTCCCTGGGGCCTCCAGGACCTTCTGAGGTCCAGCCTCCCCTGGGTTCCCACTGGCAACTTGGGACAGCCAGCACGAGTGTCCCCGCTGCCATAAAGTGGCCAGCCTGTCCCCAAGATGGTGCCCCCTCCAGCGGGTCTGGCCCAGCCATGTCCTGTGAAGGAGGTCCACGGTCTCCAACCCTCTCCTGTCCCCCTCAGACAAGGCCTTCCCTAACTCTGCGCAACCCCGTGGGTTCCGACACGGCTAATGACCTTCAGGCCTGTCTCCAGCCCAAGCCTACCTTCTGAGCTCCAGGCCAGTAGAATGTATTGCCTCCGTGGGGCGCCTGGGGGGCTCGGTTGGTGTAGCGTCTGACTTCAGCTCAGGTCATGATCTCACTCCTTGTGAGTTCGAGCCCCACATCGGGCTCTGTGCTGACAGCTCGGAGCCTGGAGCCTGTTTTGGATTCTGTGTCTCCCTCTCTTTCTGCCCCTCCCCCGTTCATGCTGTGTCTTTCTCTGTCTCCAAAATAAACATTTAAAAAAAAAAAAAAAAAAAAAAGAATATATTGCCTCCCGGACTGGATGCCCACTCCCCACCACCTGCTTCGACTCCCCGTGTCCCCGGCATGGGGGGCACGTGATCTTCCTGGCGCCCACTGCCAGCCATCGGCAAGTTCACCACCCTTACCTCCCGTGCAGGGCTGAGTTTGCCCCTCGTCTCCAGCAGCACCCAGCACGCCCCTCAGCCCGGCCACCTCGGCCTCGAACCTACAGCCCTTCTCCACACCGAAGGTGGAGTGGACTTACTGGCAGGTGCACCTGCTCCTGCCCTGCCTAACAACCTTCAGTGGCTCCCCGTTGCACTGGGGATGGATGGGGTCTGAATCACGCACTGTGCCTGGTTGGCAGTGTTGACCTCTCCTTCTGTCCGTCCCTGCAGCCCACGGCCTATCTTGCGGGGTGGGGGATGGGCCATGCCCTCCATCCTCCCTGGCTATTCACTCATTCTTCACTCGTCACTTCCCCCGTCTCTTTCCTTCTCCCGAGACTCCTCAGGATCAAAAATGGGCTTAATCATTGTCGCCCCCTCACAGTGAGGACTTAGAGCATCTAGAACAGCGGCTGGCACTGGGGGGGCACCGTGTAAGTGTAGAAATAAGAACAAGGTGGGAGACGCAGGGTTGCTTGTTGAGGGGGTACCCTGCACCGGCCGCCGGGCTTGGCCTTCTGCTTACAGAGGACGCGACGTGGCCTGCCCTCACGGAGCCCACGGCGCCTCCTGTGCGTGGGAAGGTCTTCCTTCCTCTGCACACGGCACCCCTGCCCTCCCCTGGGGGGTCCCTCTAGGGACACTTGACCCTCGAGGACCAGCGTGGATCCTCCCTGACGGCTGCCTGCCGACAGCCTCGTCGTACCTTTCCTGATGCTGTTCGCACAGCCCCTCTGCAGGCCTGCTTCCCGCATGGGTCCCTCCCACACTGCGTGGCATCCTGACAAGACCAGATCTGGCCTTTTTGATGGCTCTCTTCTCTCGGCAAAGTCTGTGCGGTCAGCAAATGCTGTTGGCTGTGCCCTCGACAGATCTAGAATCCAGCCTGCTCTTACAGACCCTTCCCGGCACCTGCTGCCTGGACCAGCGCAGGAGGCTCCTCACCGGTACCTGCTTTCTGCCCTTCACCCCGTGGGCCCTGTAGACCACATAACCGGAGAGATGGCTTGAAACGTCTCATAATGTCACGTCTCTGCTCAAAAACCTCCAGTGACTTATCTTCTCAAGTACTTGTCAGAGGGAGGAAGTGAATGAGCGAATGCATGAATGGCTTCTCCCGCGTCTGCGGTCGCCGGCACGTAGTAGGCGCTTAGTAACCCCCGCCGCGAGAATACACGCGGGCAAGGGCTGGGAGCACACAGTAGGTGCACGGGGAGCCCGCTGGGCTCTGTTGGCCAAGGTGGCCGGTTCTTGCCTCCAGCAGTAGTGGAGGCAGCCTGCCGTCACCCCTCACTCCGCTTTCGGTCTTGGGGCCCCGGCCTGGCCCGCCTTGCCGGCCAGGCGGGGCTGCTGACGCGGCTGCCGGTTCCGGGAAGCTCTGCCGGGCAGCGCTTCTGGGAAGGCGACCGCTGGGAGGAGAAGTGTGCCCCTGGCTCCCCGCCAGACTGGCCTAGCTGTCTCGGAGGCCAGAGGAAGCTCCAGGCTGGCTTAAGACTGTGGAGCTTCAGGGGCCGGTGGCTCCCCCCAGGGAGGCCACCGTCAGCCCCTGCTGTCATCGGCTTCCTCTTCACATGCGCTCGCTCCTCATGGGACTGGCTGCATCCTGTCTGCCCGTCCAGCCCCCCTCCGAGCCGGTTTGCGGTCAAGAGAGGAAAGAGGAGCCGGTGTGGGCGGCCTGGCAACCCTTTTGGGCTCAGGAAGAGCCTGCCCGGTCACTGCCTGACTGCCGCCGGCCTTGACATTTCAAGACTCTCCACTCCCCTCCTCCCCAACAGAAAGAGTGAGTTAAGTGTATTTCACTGCCAGCAGGAGGGTTTTCCCACTCAGAGCACTTCTGACCTCTTCCTGGCTCAGGCTTTCACTGAGTGCTGCTTCCTACCTCCCTGACCTTGGTTTTGTCACTTGCCCGTCTCTAGGCCTCAGTTTTGGCCATAACGCCGCATTCCCAGGGTGGCAGGGATGGCGTTTCAAGAGGCGGCAAAAACAAGTGGTCAGGCACGTGGCTTCTGGAGTGAGGCTGCCTGGGCTCAAATCCTAGCTAGCTGTGTAACTTCTCTGTGCCTCTGTCTCCTCCTGTGTAAAATGGGGGTTTCAATGGCAGCCTGCCTTATAGAGGTGTATGCATAGCAATCATCATAAGCAACAGCTCGGCACCCCGTGTTTGAAAATAGATTACAGAATCTGTCATTCTTGATTTTTAGCCACTCATTTAATAGATGTTTACTGAGCATATACTATGTATGTGTCAGGCACTATTCAGGTCCTGGGGGCAAAACAATGACCATAAAGCTCTGTCCTCATGGGGCTTGCCTTCTGATGGGGTGTGTGGGGCAGGGGGGGACAAACAATACATATACAGACAAATAATTTAAATGTTATGGGTGATCCTCTACACTCAGAACATTGCGAACTAGCAGCAGAATGAGAGGGGCTGTTTCATGTTTTGCCAACGTGGAATAGTTCTTGGGTGAATAATTTATGCCCTTTGCCTGTTTTCTTAAAGGGATGTTTGTCTTACTGATTTGTAAGGTCTCTTTATAGGAAGGTCATTAGCTGTCTACAATGTAGATTGCTATCTTTGTCTAGTCTTTGCTTGCTTTTTTTTTTTTTTTTTAATCTGAGAGAGGGGAGGGTGGAGAGAGGTAGAGGCAGAGAGAGAGAGAATCTTAAGCAGGCTTCACACTCAGCATGGAGCCCCAACACAGGGCTCGATCCCACAATCCTGGGATCATGACCTGAGCTGAAATCAGGAGTCAACGCCCTGAGCCCCCGGGGGCGTCCTGCTTTTTTTTTTTTTTTTTTTTTTTTAAGTGGTGCATTTTGAACTGGGGAAGTTGAAAACATTTTTGCAGTCAGATCTCTCAGTCTTTGCCGGCTACATTCTGAAATAAACATTCACACGTGTAACCTCAGTGATACGAACAGAGATGGTGATAAGTGTAGGACAGAAATAAACAGGGTGTTGTGATGAGCAGTTAACGGGGGGGCACCCTCAGTGGGTAGGGTTTCTGGGTGTAAAGGCTGTGAGGGAGAAGAGGGCTTAGGAGTGCGTCAAGGTGCTCGGAGGCCAGTGGGACCAAAGGCTCGTGGGGGACGGGGACGGGGTGGGAGGGAACGGTGGATGTGTACCGGGCCAGATCATCAGGGGGCTTAAGGTTTTGTTTGGTTGGTTTTGGTTTTGGTTTTTGCGTTTTCTTACACTTCTTATTTTAAGGTGATTGTAGACTCACACACAGTTGTAAGAAATAACAGAGTCAGTTTCTGCCCAAGAGTGCCGTCTCACAAAACACAATAGCCTAACCGGGATATTGACATTGATAGGATCCGCTGAGCACCCCTGTTTTCCTTGTACCCATTTGCGGGTGTTTGGTTCTGAGGAGTTTTACCCCGTGTGCGGGTTTGTTTCGCCAGCACAGCCGCCGCGACTCGAGGAGCCCCGTGTTTGCCCTTTTATAGCCACATGGACCTCCCTTCCTACCCGCCGCCTGTGAATCTGTTCTCCGTTTCCATAATTTTGTCATTTCAAGAATGTTACATAAATGGAATCACACAGGGTGCACCCTTTTGGATTGGCTGTTTTCACTCCCGGGCTTGGGTTGAATGCTGAGTCAGAGATGCTCCTCTTGGATGGGCCATGAACTCCAGGCATCCCTGTTCCTGGGCGAAGACACCCTTTGGGAGCCAGAGGCTAATGAAGGGCTTGAGCAGGCAGTTCATGGCCTGGCTTCTGATGTTAAAATGACTCTGCCGGGGCGCCTGAGGGGCTCTCAGCAGGTTAAGCGTCTGACTTTGGCTCGGGTCATGATCTCATGGTTTGTGGGTTTGAGCCCCGCATCGGGCTCTGTGTTGACAGCTCGGAGCCTGAAGCCCGCTTTGGATTCTGTGTTTCCCTCTCCCTCTCCCTCTCTCTCTGCCTCTCTCCCTCTCTCTCTCTCTCTCTCAAAAATAAATAAACTTAAAAAAAAATGATTCTGCCTGCAGTGTGGCGAAGAAACGAAGTGACTCACGTTTGCAGTAACTGCTAATTCCTTGCCTCCCGCCCTGCCCCTGCCCCGGCCCCATCATTCTCTCAGCCCCAGACTAGCCCTTTGGAAAATCTTGCCACAACCCTGTTCAGAGACCCTTAAGGGGCACCTGGGTGGCTGTCAGTTACGCGTCTGACTTAGGCTTAAGTCATGATCTCATGGTCTGTGAGTTCAAGCCCCGCGTCGAGCTCTGTGCTGACAGCTCACAGCCTGGAGCCCACTTTGGATTCTGTGTTTCCCTCTCTCTCTCTCTCTCTCTGCCTCTCTCCCTCTCTCTCTCTCTCTCTCTCTGTCTCAAAAATAAATAAACTTAAAAAAAAAATGATTCTGCCTGCAGTGTGGCGAAGAAACGAAGTGACTCATGTTTGCAGTAACTGCTAATTCCTTGCCGCCCGCCCTGCCCCTGCCCCTGCCCCATCATTCTCTCAGCCCCAGACTAGCCCTTTGGAAAATCTTGCCACAACCCTGTTCAAAGACCCTTAAGGGGCACCTGGGTGGCCGTCAGTTACGCGTCTGACTTCGGCTCAGGTCATGGTCTCGCGGTCCGTGAGTTCGAGCCCCGCGTCGGGCTCTGTGCTGACAGCGTGGAGCCTGGAGCCTGCTTCGGATTCTGTGTCTCCCTCTCTCTCTGCCCCTCCCCCACTCATGCTCTGCCCCCCCCCCCCCGTTTCTGTCTCTCAAAATAAACTTAAAAGAAATTTAATTCAAAGACCCTTAAAAACCACTCATTGCCTAGAGGAGGGGTCTTTGACCTGGAGCCCTTAGCCTGGGCTGTGGGGGAGCTGTGAGCCCCTAAAATGGGATGCAAAATGTAACGTGTGCACTTTTCGAGAAGGAGGGTTTGGAGTTTGCATCACATATTCAGACGGATCGGTGATCTCTAAAACATTAAGGACTGTGCCTTCCAGACAGAGATAGTGGTTAGGAGCTGAAGCCCCCGAACCTGATGGCCCCTGTTCAGATCTCGTGACCTCCACGGCTCTGTACCCTCAGACAAGTCACTTATTCCTTCTGTGCTTTGGTTGCCTCATCTAAAAATGGGGGAAAGAATGAATAGTACCTACTTCATAGGGCTGCGTTGAGTATTGAATGAATTAATCAAAGTGCTGTGTTCACAGGGAAACTTGGCACGTGGGAAATATTATATGTTTGTTAAGTGAATCATGAGCCTATAGGGTGTAGGGGGGCAGAACCTTTAGGCAAAAACTTCCTAGGCCCTCTGGGATTTTCAGGCCCTCTCTGTGTCAGTTATCAATCATCCTCTAGACAAGCTTCAGATCAGCAGGGTTTCTTCCAAAGGGATACACAGGTGTGGTTGGGCACTGTCCCCTCCCTTGTCCTGGCTTTCATATCTCTGTTAATATGACTTTCACTGTCTTTTTTGTGTTTTGTTTTTTTTTTTAAGGTGCTGCTTCACCTTCGGCGTGTGGGGCGTTTGTAGACATCAAAAGCCCTGAGTCTTTTCTGCTGTTTCTGGTTCTTCGCTTGGGCAGCTGACGTTAGAAATTGACAGGGGCATGGGGCGCCTGGGTGGCGCAGTCGGTTAAGCGTCCGACTTCAGCCAGGTCACGATCTCGCGATCTGTGAGTTCGAGCCCCGCGTCAGGCTCTGGGCTGATGGCTCGGAGCCTGGAGCCTGTTTCCGATTCTGTGTCTCCCTCTCTCTCTGCCCCTCCCCCGTTCATGCTCCGTCTCTCTCTGTCCCAAAAATAAATAAACGTTGAAAAAAAAAATTAAAAAAAAAAAAAAAAAGAAATTGACAGGGGCGTTGGGTGGCTCAGTCGGTTAAGCGTTCACCTTTATCTCAGGTCGTGATCTCGCGGCTTGTGAGTTCAAGCCCCGCGTCGGGGTCTGTGCTGACATCTCGGAGCCTGGAGCCTGCTTCAGATTCTGTGTCTCCCTCTCTCTCTGCCCCTCCCCTGCTCACGCTCTCTCTTTCCTTCAAAAGCAAATAAACATTAAAACATTTTAAAAAGAAAGAAAGAAAGAAATTGGCAAGCAGGGGAGCCAGCTCTTCCTGGCTTATTTCATTCACCCAGTTGAGCCCTTTCTGCAGTCCTGGGAGAAGGTGAAGGCACTGATGATGCCAGAATGAGCTTGGGGCTCAGAGGCCAATAGACTGGCTTCTGAGTCTAGCGCTCCCCTCTTGCTTCTGTGGGACCTGACGGGCAAGCTATTTGACCTCTTTGGCCTCAGTTCCCTCAGGTGGAAAGCTGAAGTAACCGCCCATGTAGCAGGGCTCTGGGGCAGATTCAAGAAGGTAATGTTCCTAACATACTCAGCTAAGTGCCAGGCACAATGTGAGCACTTGACAAGAGGGGTTGTGTTTACACAAATCTTTGGCTCGATCTAAGGAAACCGTTTCCAGTCTCAGTTCTGCTCAGCCATGACCTGGAGCTGAGCATCCTGCCGTGGAGGAGTGCAAACGGACACGGGGCTGCAGCCGGTCAGAGGGAGGATACACTGTGCGTGGCATCCCTATTTGGGTCGGCAGTTGGGTCAGGGGTTGCCTGCCGGCTCAGAGGGTCAGGAATCCCATGACTGAGAGTGTGGCCGTGAGATGATTTCTTCCTGCTTTAGGTTTGACCTGAGCACTTGGTAACTGTTCTTTTTCATTCTTTTCTTCGTCTGCGTCCCTGTCCTTCATCCCTTGCGATATTCAGGGAGGCTCTTCTGACAGCGCTCCTGGGCTGTGACTTCTGAAACGCAGCACCTGCGGGTCCCTGTGAAACCAGCTGGGGTGTGTGTTTTGGGGGTGGGGGGCGATCGGGCTACGCCCTCTGAAACAGATCAAAGATAGCAACCGGGCTGCCATAGCTGCTGTGTGACCTTGTACGCACGTCTTGCCCTCTCTGTTTCTCTTCATTCAAAATCGGGGCAAAAGTGACACCTTTGCTGTCTCTGCCATAGGAGGCTGTGGCCCCGTGTGAACTTGTCAGAGGCAGCGTCACCAGGACTTCGTGGAGGACACCAGAGTCACGGGTCCACCACTCCACTCCCGCCCCTTCTTCCTTGTTCTTCACTGTGACTCTTGAAGGGAAGCGAGTTGGGGCTTGGAACAGGTACCAGGTTCCCCCTGGGGAGGGTTTCCAGACCCGTGCTGAGCCCATTAGAGGCCCCACATCATGTCCAAAATGACTTTATTCCACAAACATTAACTGAGCAGCTGTTATACGCCAGGCACCCAACGTAGGCACCAGGAACTTGGCAGTGAACGAGACAAATGACAGCTCTCAGGATGACAGGCAACTGAAAAAGAACAGCTCTTCTGCACTTTGCTTGCCTTTTGTCCCCCCTCCCCCCCCCCCCCCGCCCCCGGCATTTTTGGAAAACCACAGGCTGGTTCTTTTATGGACTTCTCCGTTAGATTTGTCTGACACTCCCCTGTGATTTGTGCCCTTGGGGCAGCATCGCCAGAGAAGGAAGGCTGTGTTCTCAGGGGATAGTCTCAGAGAGCTCATGACCCTGCTTTGTCCCGTTCCTGGAGATGTTACCTTTGACCACTTGGTTGAAGGTGGTGCCTCCCAGGGTTCTGCACATCTCTGATTTTACGCACACATGTGTATGAAGCATAGGATGCGGTAAAGTTAACAAGCGTTTTGATTCGTTAGTCAATAGACAATACGAATTTTGTGGGCAGATGCTTAGAGGCTGCCCCTGCTGAAATACAGCCGCTCTCTCTGCCCCGCGTATAGATCTAAATCGGGACAGACTCCCGCACCCCTTTGAACTCCAGGGGTTACAGTTGGTTACTGTACCTTTATTGGGGTGCTTCAGTTGTGCCCATGTGGGCCGGTGGACACAGTTTAGCTGGCCCCTGTGTCTTTTTTTTTGACGAGAGCCCATCATTCTTGGAGCGCGTCCTTACTCTCTGACACAAGGATTCCAGGCCTGTCATGCACTTTCCCTGCTCGGATCCTGGACTCATTAGAAGGAGCTCTGTGGAGGGGCGCCTGGGTGGCTCAGTCGGTTAAGCGTCCGACTTCGGCTCAGGTCATGATCTCACGGTCCGCAAGTTCGAGCCCTGCGTCGGGCTCTGTGCTGATGGCTCAGAGCCTGGAGGCTGCTTCCGATTCTGTGTCTCCCTCTCTCTCTGCCCCTTCCCTGCTCATGCTCTGTCTCTCTCTGTCTCAAAAATAAATAAAAACATTAAGAAAAAAAAATTTTTAAAAAGAAGGAGCTCTGTGGAGGCAATGAGCAAGACCGAAACAGGGTCTGCGGACCCGCCGACAGTCACGCGTCAGTGTTAATGTCCTGATTTTGGCGGTTGCATTGTGGCTGCAGGAGAATGAATGACCTCGTTCTCCGAAATATACACTGGAGCCTTAAGGAGTGATTTATTCATTGTGAACAAACGAATACATAAAATGAATAAAACAGAGACAGACTGAGGGGGAAGGTGAATGAAAAGGACAGCGAGAGGGAAGGTGTGCACTCGGGAATGGGTTTCGTGTGTTTCACGAGCAGCAAGGAGCGAGGATGTGGCCGGTGGCGGGAGCACCGCGCACAGGTGCTGGGGCCAGGTGGAGAGGGGGGTGGGGCCCCGCTGGGGAGGCCCTGCAAGGGGAACAGAGTCCCTGGGGAGCTTCCCGCAGGGACACAAAGCCCCCCTCCCCGCCCCCCATGCTGCACAGACACCGTGCGCGGAGGGCTTCAGGTCCGCGCGTCTCTTCGTTTCTGCAGTACAGCTGCGAGGTTAGGCTCCGTCTCATCTGCACGTTGCAGGTAAGGAGGCCCACGCTGCGATGATGACCGCGGGACTGCCTTGAACCGCACATAGCTCCCAAGCCCCAGGAGGAAGCCTGGCCGCCGCTTGGCTGAATGCGACGCCGAGGTCGAGACCCACACGGGGACAGGGAGAGCGGATGCTGTGAGCATCGCCGCCGGGAAACCTGCCGCCTCCACACCTCGCGTTTTAGAGGGCGCCACGTGCCGCGAGTGTCGTGGGGGGAAGCGCACGCCCCTTGACCCGGCGAGATCCCGCTCCGGAGCATTTCCCTTCACGAAAGCGACTCCTTGGGCCGTGGCTGTGTTCAGGTCACTGTTTGAGGACACTGCGTGTGTTAGCCCATTCAGTGCCCTGGTCAGCACCCTGGTCAGGCGGGGGCCATTCCTAGCGCCACTTCACAGGAAGGGAAACTGAGGCACGGAGGGGTTAAGCGGTTTGCTCAAGGTTCATAACGAGTAAGGGACAGAGCAGGTGTTAAAACTTCAGGAATACGCTGCACAGCCATTGCGGGGAGAGGAGGGAGGGGGGCAGGATGTAAGCACAAGCTCCAAAACAGAAGACATTGTACCGGCCCGATCTGTCAAACTAGGTGCGCGTGGAAAGGACTAGAGATGGATGCCAGATGTCTCCAGGGGCGTTTTTCCAGGTGATGGAATTACAGCCGTTCTTTTTTGTTTTAAGTTTTTTTAGTTTTTAAAAAAAATTTTTTTTAACGTTTTATTTATTTTTGAGACAGAGAGACAGAGCATGGACGGGGGAGGGGCAGAGAGAGAGGGAGACACAGAATCTGAAGCAGCTCCAGGCTCTGAGCTGTCAGCCCAGAGCCCGACGTGGGGCTCGAACTCACGGACCACGAGATGGTGACCTGAGCTGAAGTCGGACGCTTAACCGACTGAGCCACCCAGGCGCCCCACTAACTTTTTTTAGTTTTGAGAGAGAGAGAGCGTGCACCTGTGAGCAGGGGAGGGGCAGAGAGAGGAGACGGAGAATCCCAAGCGGGTTCCGCGCTGTCGGCACAGAGCCCGACCTGGGGCTCAGTCCCACAGACCTGGAGACCTGGACCCCAGCAGAAGTGAAGAGCCAGCCAGGGGCTTCACTGACGGAGCCACCCAGGCGCCCCCTACAGGCATTCTTGTACGTTTGCATGTCTCTCTTTTCCGAATTGTCTACGGTGATCCCGTGTGGCTTTCGTAATAGGAAAAAAGATCAATATCATACCTTAAAAAAACAAAACAGGGGCGCCTGGGTGGCTCAGTTGGTTAAGCATCTGACTTCGGCTCCGGTCGTGATCTCACAGTTCGTGGGTTCGAGCCCCGCGTCGGGCTCTGTGCTGACAGCTCAGAGCCTGGAGCCTGCTTCGGATTCTGTGTCTCCCTCTCTCTCTGCCCCTCCCCCACTTGCACTCTGTCTCTCTCTGTCTGAAAAATAAACAAACATTAAAAAAAAATTTTTAAAAAAACAACAAAAAAAACCAAAACAAAGAACAACAAAGCACTAAGAGTAATCAATAAAGGCTAAAATCCAGTGACACACAGTGAGATCCCACTAGTTTGATGCTTTGAATCTATAGCGGTATGGAATGATATTTAATGATATATTAAGCTTAAAATTTAAGTTTCAGTAGGAAGAGGGTGCTGCTAGTTGGGGAAACAAAATTCGTACTTATCTCCCTGTCTGTATAGGTACAAATCTGGAAGAGTTGATACGAATGTGTACGTGGCCTTGTGATTTGGAGGGATTTGAACTGTGCTTTCTTTTTGGGTGTCTGTGCTTGCTGACTTCTATTCCCCAGTCATGTATTATATGGGATGCATCTAACACAACAGGGGCAGTGTATGATCCCATTTATCTGAAACACAAAACACAGAGGTCATCTATGGGGTTAGAAGTCCAGGTGGTGGGCAATAAAGCACAAAACCCCAGGAGCATGTAGCAGGAGAGGCTTACTTAGCTCAGGTCCGGGAGAGCCGGCTTACCTGGGCGTGGCCAACCTCGCTGGAGGTTGTCACCTGTGCCCCTGTGGTCAGCCTGGGGTCGGTTACACAGTTCTGCCGATCTGCTGATCTCGCTCGCATGACTGGGGGTGGCTGCCTGTTCCCCAATGCAGAATGCTACGTGTCCACATCCTCCAGCAGGCTGGCACGTGCGTTCTTAAGACAGTGGTCGTGCAAAAGCAGGCTTCTTCAGTGCATCCCTTTTGCTCATATTCTCCTGGCCAGAGCTAGTCACGTGGTTGAGCCCAAACTCGAAGGCCAGGGGAGAATGCCCTGCCCCGGGGCAGTGGGGTGGGGGAGGGGGGAGGGGAAGGAGGCGGTGGGCACTGCAAGGTTACATGGATCCAGGAGGACTGGGAAGAATTGGGGCCATCGGTGTAAGTCTAACACATTCAACAGCATCCTTTTTAGTGGCCACCTAATACTGCATTGCATGGGTCTACCGTTTACTGAACCAGCCCCGTAAGGCTAAACAGATTAACGTCTCCAAAGTACATTTCAAGGAATTGTAAATCTCTTGGGGGTTTAACTGGGGGTTTAGCATACACACACATACAGATGAAGGTTGAGTAGGGAAAGAAATTTGGCAAGTGTTGGGTTAAATGAAGAAAAATAAGTTTCTCTGCTGCAGGACTTATCAGAGCCTTTACACACAAATGTGCATTATGGTCTCCCGTAAGTCCAAGGGGCTGCTTAAACTTAGCAGGTCATGGGATTTTTTTCAAGAAGTGTCTCTTGGGGACAAGCATTGTGGACTTTGTGCATCTGAAACACAACCGTTTCATGATGATAATAGGTAGAGAGATAGATAGATAGATAGATAGATAGATAGATAGATAGATAGATATAGGGTGAGCTCTAGTGAACACAGAGGGCTCATTCTTGGCACTAACCTGGCTCGCTTTCACTCAGCAGGTGTCTTAGGATCTCCCAATGGGGTGGCTTTGCTCTGGGCTCACGTTCCCTGTGAGCTGTCTAATCCTGATGTGGGCAGCAGGCTCTGGTAAGTCACCACCTCTCATTCATTCATCCACTCATTCATTCAGCAAATGTTCTTTGGCTGTTTAGATGCCAGGGTCCCAGGATAATCAGCGAAAGGAACACAGATTCCGGGCCTTGAGGAGCTTACATTGTAGTGGGAGGGGACGGCCAATGACAGAGGGTCCCAATTATAAGTCAATTGTAAAGAGCGTTAGAAAGTGATAGAAAAACACAGCACAGAACAGAGTCGGGGGCACGTATTTGCGGGGGGTGGGGAATCGGACGTTATTTTTGGACACGAGGTGAGTTTGAGATCTTTGTTAGGTATCTAAGACTCTGCCTGACACGTTAAGTCCTTTATCCGGCGAGCGTGTGCAAACGTATCCGCTGTGGAGGCTGGTGCTGGGCATCAGAGCGAGAAGGCACCTGCCTGTCTGTTGTCGGGCTCTCGAACGATTTGGCAAACCCAGTACGCGCCCTGCCGGGTTCACACCCCAGCTCTGCCACTGGCCAGTGGGAAGAAATACCCCAGCCTTTCATGCTGCCCTTGACATTGGCTGAACCCAACCGGCAGCCAGAGGACAGGGGCACCTGAGTGCCAAGACCATGGCGGTCAGCCGCCTGAGCCAGAGAGGGGTGCAGAACGGATGGGGTCCGGGAGCGGGCAAATGGACGGCAGCCCTCGTCCTGCTCACACGGCTCTGGAGCAGATGCCCGTGGTGATGGAAAAGACTAGAAATGCCTTAGATCAGAAACGTCCTTTCATCTGGCCAAGGGCAAGCAGTGGAGGTGCCGTGAGGCAAGGTAGGCCTGCCGCGGGGGGCAGTCTTCGACATCGGGAATCGCCCCCATGCCAGCCGGGACGCCGCAGAGCCCCATCCTGCCCCCAGCTCCCCGGACGCTGGCCCACAACTGTGCCTGGGACTGTGGTTCCCTTGCGTGGCGTTGGCCCCTCGGTCCCGCTTGTCCCGCTTTCTTGCTTGTCCCGCTGCCGCACGTGCCCCTTGCTGTCTGGCTCCGGCCGCACACGGCGCTCCTGTGTCTCCCCAGGGAGCGTCAAGGTCCTGCGTGCGCCCACCTGCTTCTCCGACTACTTCAGCACCTCCGTCTGCCAGTGGAACATGGATGCGCCCACGAACTGCAGCGCTGAGCTCCGCCTGTCCTACCAGCTGAACTTCATGGGGTCCGAGTAAGCCACGAGTGGAGCCGGGATCTGGGGGAGGCTGCGCCCAGAGCGTTCACCCCAGGCGTTCGTTTGGTCCCGGTGGTGCCCTGGAGCGCGGGGTGCTGAATGGGGTTCCCCGCAGCTGACTGAGCGTGGTGTTCGAAGCGAGGCGCCCTGGGGTGCCTGGGTGGCTCGGTCGGTCAGCTCAGGTCATGATCTCGCGGTCCGTGGGTTCGAGCCCCGCGTCGGGCTCTGTGCTGACGGCTCGGAGCCTGGAGCCCGTTTCGGATTCTGCGTCTCCCTCTCTCGCACTCTGTCTCTCTGTCTCTCTCTCTCTGTCAAACATGGGTAAACGTTATAAAAAAAAAGGGAGGCGCCCTGGGGCTCAGTGGGCATGTCACGGTGCTCTAAGTGCACTGTCACTGAGGCGCGTGGCATGTGGGTGTGGTGGAATGTTGGACTAGACTTTGGAGTCCCGGGGTTTGTTCGTCTGCTTCAAAGTTAGACCAAAGCTGTTGTCTCGGTGGCTCGTAATATTGCTATTTACCCTGTTAGTAATTAAAACAGAGATACTAGATCACAACAGCACGCGGTCCACATTCGCTAAGCCGTCGGAGCAATGATCGCGCACTGTGTAGCGTCTGGAAAATTCCACCTTACGCTTGTAAGAAACAGTGGAGAATGGCACACGGTCTCTTGGTATTATGAAAAGAGTTTGACCTCGTGACTCCCCCCCCGGACCCCGCTTTGAGAACCGCTGGCTAGACCGCTTGTTTGGGCACGTTAGCGGTAGAGTCCACGGTGTTCTTTGGGGGACCGTGGAGCCTGGGGTGCGTTGTTCCGGGTGGGCCACCGGGACAGCCTTGGCACATGGGGTGCTCTTCCAGGCGGCGCTGAGGGTGCGGCTGGGTACACGAGGCACGCAGTCACGGGGGCATTTTGGGGTGTGCCCACCCCAGAGTGCAGGGTACGTTGCCAGAGGCCTTCCCCTACCTACCGAGGCAGACGGGCTCTGCTTCTAAATGTGGTACGCTGGCCTAGACCAGGGCTCTGCAGACTACGGCCCGAGGTCCGCATCTGGCCCACCAGCTGCTTTTGTAAATAAAGTTTTCTCGGCACACAGCCACGCCCGTTCGCTCCTGCATTCCCCGTGGCTGCTTTTGTGCTAGGAGAGCAGACTTGAATGGCTGAGACACACACAGCGTGGCCCTCCAAGCGCGTGTTCCTTGAGGCACGTTCCAGGGATGCCCGTGGGTCACAGCCAGCCTAACGCGACACCCGTGTCTGCAGAAACCGCACGTGTGTCCCTGAGAACGGAGGAGGCGCGGCGTGTGCGTGCAGCATGCTGATGGACGACTTGGTCGACGCGGACGTGTATCAGCTGCACCTGTGGGCGGGGACGCAGCTGCTGTGGAGCGGCTCCTTCAAGCCCAGCAGTCACGGTGAGGGGCGCGGGGTGGGCTTCCCGGACCCCCAACCCCGGCTGGGCTCTGGGGCGGGGGGGGCGGCGGCAGGCTCCAGGAGGGGGAGGGAGGCGCAAGCAGTCTTCTGCGCGTCCCCAGACGTGACGGGATTTTTGCCCCTTTCTGGGCTCCGGCTTCCCGTCTTTGAAATGGGGCTGGGCTCCCTAGGACGTCAGGTCCCCTTCAGTCTACGCGTCTCGGCCGCCTGAATGTAAGTGCCCAGCCTGGGGTGCTGAGATGAGGCGTGCTTAATAGAAGGCATCGCTGTAGGCCACAGACTGAGCTGGGAACCTTCCTTCCCCGCTGTGTGGACTGGTCAGCTGCTGCTTCTTCGGACAGTCTGACCTCAGAAGTCTGACGTCATCCTGGTAGCCAGAGTCCCCGCAGCAATTCACCACGATTCTGCCGCGGTACAGTGACGGGAGGTTCGGACATCATTTATTGCTGTGTGACCTTGGGCAAGTCACATCACCTCTCTGGGCCTCCTTTTCCAGAAGAGAGCTATCCCCGTTTTACGATCGGGTATAATACGGAGGAGGCGCGTAACCTGCGCCGGGTCACACGGCCACAAAGCTGCAGAGGGATATTCTTGCAAGAGTATCGCCGAGCTCAGAGCTCAGCAGTTACCGCCCACGGTCGGGGGGTTGCTGAGATAGACCCAAGAACGAACCCATGAATTAAAATCGTTTCTGCACGGGTGGGCCGACTTTATATACCTGTAGTCTCCTGGATAGGATCGCTTAAAAGGAGACTGAGTTTTAAAACACGCGGGTCAAGATCAACAAAAACTCTGAGTCATAACACAGCGCATAGCTGTGGCCCCAAGTGTGCAGGAACCGAAGTGAAAAAGCCACATTTTGGGTTCCTTTGCCTTATGCTTCCTGCACTCACTGTAGAAAGTCGCTTAGTCCCCACTCGTGTGAAGCGGAGTTTTAGCGACATTGTAATCAGTATGATGACGGTCATTCTCTGCTGAGACGATATCCACACGCTATTCCGTAAATGTGCCACGGAGGTGTGCTCGACCGAGAGCATCTAAATGACCCGTGCCCTGTGGACCCTTCTCCTCCCCGCACCTGGACAAGCGCCTCACCAGCCACTGCTTCTCCACAGTGAAACCCAGGGCTCCCGGAAACCTCACGGTTCACCCCAACGTCTCCCACACGTGGCTGCTGAGGTGGAGCAACCCTTACCCCCCTGAGAACCACCTGCACGCCGAGCTCACCTACATGGTCAACATCTCGAGTGAAGACGACCCCACGGATGTGAGTGTGTGCGCCTCGGGGTTTCTCTGCCACCTCTTGGGACTCAGGCGGGTGGAGACCGGGGCCCCTGGAGCCCGACTTCCACCCCGGCTCTGTGCACCCCGCCCCCGCCGTGTGCCTGGTTCCCAGTGTGCCGTCATTTCATGCCGTCGCTGGGTCCTCATAGCACTTACTTCTAGAGGCGGCCGATGGAGGCTGACGCCTGGTTTGCGATCACAGCACTGATTGTGAGTTTCCTTCTTAAATGACGCGTTGACGGTTTTTAAAAGGGAGAGCCGATTGGCAGCAAACCATCGGGTCAATACTGGCAGGGGCCTGCGCACGGGATGGCTTGGCCTCCGAGTTTAGTTTCAGGCGGGGCTGGAGATCATTTCCTGCCACCCATGTCTTCCCCTCAGGCTTCCCCACGGGAGGCACATCTGAGCACCCTGGGCCCCAGCCTCCCACAAAGCAGGCTCCCGATGCCTGTTTCCGCTCCCCGGCTGCGGGGCCCTAGCCCTGTCGCTTAACCTCCTGGGGCCCCGGTTTCCCCCTCTGTGACATGGGGGGGATAAGCGTCCCCGCTCCATCAGCTCTTGAGGGCGCCAAGCGTGTGACACAGGCTCCCCCGGCCTGGCTCTCAATGTGTCGTAAGCTCTGTTCTCCTTTTCGCCGGGGCGCCGCAGGCCTTGGAAAGCCCCGGCGGCCTTGGCCTCCCACACCTTGGTCTAGAACTCGCTACGTCAGCGTCGCCGAGGGCCTCTTCGGTGCCACGCCCCGTGTCCTGTGTCCTGGGACCCAGGCTGGCCTGGCTTCCGCTGCCGGGGAGCAGACCCCACTCGTCTCGCGCTCTCACATCAGCTTCTGCTCTGCTTTCTGTCCTTCCCACCTAAGCCAGGGAGGGGGCGGGTATCGGCTCACGTCTCTCGGTTTCTCAGGTGTGGTTTCCCCCCTGGCACTGGGCCACGGCGCAGGTGGGAGCAGGGATGGAGGGGCCGGGGTGTGGCAGCGGAGGCTCAGAACGCACTGGCAAGGCTGCTCTGATGCCGAAAGAGATAGGTGGATCCCGTTTCGCAGGTGAATCCCCTCCCCGCGTGCTGCGCCTGTGCAGGGCTTCAGAGGGGTGAAGTCCGGAGGGGAGAGAAGTGTTCTTCATTTGCTTATCGTGGCTGCATCCAGGTTCCCGAATCTGTCCCTCCCTCGGCCCGGCTTTATCCTGGGTTAGCTTCATTTTTAAGTGGTGGCCAGCATGCCCCCCCCAGCGCCTCCGGGGCTCCGTGCCAACGCCACAGTGGGAGAGTCCCACTTTTAATTAGTTCCGTTAGAAGTTCTGGGTCCGACGCCCGGTTGCCTGGCTCGGATCACTTGCATGTCTCTGACCCCGGCCCAGGCTGCGGGCAGGAAGGAGGGTGCTCGTACTGTGCTCTGATGGGCCAGAGGTGAGTCACACGCCCACCTCTGGAGCGTAGGTGTGGTCAGTTCCACCCAAGCCACGAGGGCTGGGAAGGAGGGAGGGGTGGCTCCCCGGAGCAAACTCCAGGGAAGGGGAAGTGGGGACAGGGCTGGCTGTAACAGCCAGCCTTGGGACCTGGCCCTGGACTCCCAACCAGCAGGTAGAATCAATCAGTGTACCCGAGCTGTGGCTCGGTTGTCATGGACGTGCTGGGCGCTGCCCGGAGCCTCAGAATTCCTGGCTCAGCTTCCCTTGTCGGTGGGGCAGACGCCACGGGGACACCCCTCGCCCATCTCTCCCTTTCCCAGGGCTGGACCCAGCCTGTAGAAGTTCCCTCACTCCTCATTGGCCGGAGTTGATCTCTAACCAATCACAGGCTAGAGAATGGGGTGGGCACAACTGGTCCTGGCCAATGAGGATGAACCCTGGAGCTGGAGTCAGAGGCTTACCTGCCCTGAGCTTTGAGGACGTGTCTCCAACGGCAAAGATGGGCGTCCAGCCCTGTTTGCAGACGCCAGCTATAGCTCAGATTGGGTGGGACCGATTTTTTTGTTTTTCTGTTTTTCGAGGTATAATTGACATACAATATTGTAATAGTTTCAGGTGTACCCCAGCGTAGTGATTTGACATTTTGTACACATTGCAAAATGATCACCCACAGTAAGTCTGGTTACTATCTGTCACCATACAGAGTGAAAAGAATATGAGCAACTGTGTTCCCCATGGATGACATAGATGGGATCAGTTCTAGAAGACACTTTAGAAGTGGAATTTGGGGAGTGGAGCTACCTATTGTCCTGGATGATCTCTGGACAGGGGTCCATAATGGAGGTGGAGTTTTGGCCCGGGCATTGGAGGACGTAGAAGAGTTTTCTAGACGGGGAAGGAAGGGAAGAGTAGGAGGCCAGGCAGAGGGAACCACGTGAGCAAAGGCTTGGGGGATATGAAGATTCATGGCGTGTCTGGGGATTACAGAGATGTGGCAGTGAGTGCAGTGAGTCAGCAGAAAAGGAGGCCACCAGTCCGTTCAGGATCGTGAACGGTTACCATTGCTTGTGTGCCTGAAATGTGCTAGGCACAACACAGCCCTGCATGTGGGAGGGTGTTGGTCTCTCCATTTTAGTGATGAGGAAACTGAGGCCTGAGAGATGGAATGGCTTGCCCAGGGCCCCCCGGCTGGAAAAGGCAGAGCCGGGCTGGGAAGCCAGGATCTGAACTCCAGAGCCAGTGCTGTTTCCTCTCCCTTGGATCCTTCTCTCAGGGGTGGCCTCCCAAACACTTGGCCCTTTTTGCCCAAACAACAACAACAACAACTATAAGCCACAAGTGTTTCCTGGGAATTCCCAATTTCTGTTCTGTTTCTTGGTAAAACATTTCCCACCCCACCCCCCACTCCTTTCTGGGGTATACGATTCCTTTGGCAACCTAGGTCCAGCTGTTGCTTCCTGCTTACTCATATTTAGAGAGCAAATAGGGCTGTGAGTGAGTGTCCTTCCTCGCTTCCTCCCATAACTCTCTCTTTGACCTCTGCTCCAACCCGTGAGTGGAAGCAGGTCTGCAAAGGGACGGACCTGGCAGGGAGAGGAGCCGCGGGCAGAGGATTCGGGCTGCTCCCCTGTCGTCAGATCGATCCTGAACACAGATTTCGTTCCGTATCTTAAAGGTTTTTAAACACGAGTAATATTTACGTGTAGTAAAAAAAGCCAGATGCCTTGAAAGCACTTAGAATGGTAATATGTTTCTCTTGTGACCCCAACCCCCAGAGATTGACTGCTCCCGTCTCCTGCCAGGAGGGGAAGGAAGGCCAGGTTAGAGCCAGGAGAGGTCGTGAAGGCTGTTGAGTCCTTCCAGAGAGTGTGTACCTGTACAAGCAAGCATGAAACATGTGTGTTCATGCACCGCCATGTCAGTTTTCTCTTGCTATGTAATAACATCACCACCAACGTAGCTGCTTTATTTTTTTTAATGTTATTATTTATTTTTGAGAGAGAGAGAGAGAGACAGAGCATGAGCAGGGGAGGAGCAGAGAGAGGGAGACACAGAATTCGAAGCAGGCTCCAGGCTCCAAGCTGGAGGCACAGAGCCCGATGCGGGGTTTGAACTCACGAACCAAGAGATCATGAGCTGAGCCAAAGTCAGGCACTTAACCAGCTGAAGCATCCAGGTGCCCCAGTGTAGCGACTTTAAACAGCACACATTTTATTGACCCACATTTCTGGGGGCCAGGAGTCTGGGTGTGGCTTACAGCTTCAGCTCTCCCAAGGGCACAGTCAAGGACTCAGCTGGGGCTGCGGTCTCATCTGAGGCTTGACTGGGGAAGATCACTCCCCAGCTGCTATGTTGTTGGCAGCATCGTTTCTTACGGGCTGCTGGACTGAGGGCCTCGGGTTCTCGCTGGCCCTTCGTGGGAGGCTGCCCTCAGTTCCTTCCCTGTTGTCTTCTCAAAGCCAGCAAAGGAGAGAGTCTCCTAGCAAGTTGGAATTATATAGCCTTACAGAATATAATCCCATTGTGGGTCGCAAGCCCTGGCCACACTCAAGAAGAGGGGATTACACAGGGGCGTGATACAGGGTGGGGGATCGCAGGGCCATCCCAGAGTCTGTCTTTTTTTTTTTTAAGTTTATTTACTTATTTAATTTGAGAGAGTGCACAGAGAGAGGGAGAGAGAGAAAATCCCAATCTCCACACCCTCAGCGCAGAGCCCCTTGTGGGGCTCAAACTCATGAACCGTGAGAGCATGACCAGAGTCAAAATCAAAAGTTGGATGCTTAACCGACTGAGCCACCCAGGCGCCCCCCCTTTTTTTTTAAACATAAAAAGCAGTAGTCAACACATACTACTTTTCATTTACCTTTTCCACTTGATAACAGGTCTCAGAAGTCCCTTCCCAGCAGTTGGAGCAGGGCTGAGATTCTAGGCCAGAGTTTGGGCTTGACTGTGAAGGCTCCAGAGAGCCCACAAAGGAGAGAGAAAGAGAGAGAGAGAGAGAGAGACACCGGGGACCTTATCTGTGCTGTAGAAAGGTCACTCTCATGCTTCCTGCGTGCCAGGAATAAATAAATCATAATAAAATAAATAAATCATTGTTAATAACGATTATTAATAAAAGATAAATCGTTATTTATTACCATTTTGCGGAAGAAGGATGTCAAGGTCCAGAGAGGTTATGTGACTCACCTAGGGTCACACAGCTAAAAAGTGGCAGTAGGGACTCCTACCCTCGTTTTACAGAGGAGGAAATTACAACTCAAAGCTTAATTGGCTGGCCCCAGTCATGCTGTATGGCTGATCGTCAGGGCGCCGGGGCCGGGGGTGGGGGGAGGGCATTCCCTGACCCCTCCCGCCTGACTCTGGTCACGGCTGTGGAGGGAGGTGGCAGCCACAGGCCTGAATTGGAGGAACAACCAAACACCCGAGGCTGGTGGCCCTTCGACACTGTGGGGGGTCAGCCAAGGACAGCAGCCAGGGTGGGAGCCGGTACCTCCTTTGCCCCGAGCTGGCGCGTTAACGTGTCCCTTTCCTCTACCAGTCCAGAATCTATAATGTGACCTACGTGGGGCCCACCCTCCGCGTGGCAGCCAGCACCCTGAAGTCTGGGGCTTCCTACAGCGCACGCGTGAGGGCCTGGGCTCAGAGCTACAACAGCACCTGGAGCGAGTGGAGCCCCAGCACCAAGTGGCTTAACCGTGAGTATCTCCTGGGAGCCATGGGCAGTTAGAGCCGGGGCCGCTCCCATTTGTTCTATTGGCCAGCCCCCCCCCCCCCACCCGCCCACCCTATGGGTCCCTTAGAGTCCCTCTAACCGCAGGTAACGGAATTCCCGACTGACCTGGTGTACTGCTCAGGGTGGCCAGGGTGAGGCTGCGGTCACAGATAAGCCCACGAGACGTGCAGCTCAACACCGCCGAAACGTATGACTCACTCACGTAACGGTCCGGCGTAAACATCGCTGGTTTGTGGATGGTTCTCTTCCTGTGGTTTCCATCATTCTCTAGGACGAAGATCCTTTTTTTTTTTGTTTTGAACAAGAGAATTTATTTTTTGTTCTTTTCAAATTTTTATTTAAATTCTAGTTGGTTAACATACAGCGCGGTATCGGTCGGAGGAGTAGAATTCAGGGACTCATCACTTACGTACAACACCCAGTGCTCATCCCAACAGTTGCCCTCCTTAATACCCATCCCCCATCTAGCCCATCCCCCCCCCACCTCCGTCAACCCTCAGTTTGTTCTCTGTCATTAAGAGTCTCGTATGGTGTGTGTACCTCTTTTTTTTCTCCCTTGCCCTATGTTCATTTGTTTCGCTTCTTAAGTTCCACATATGAGTGAAATCACATGGTATCTGCCTTTCTCTGACTTATTTCACTAGCATAATATATTCTAGCTCCATCCACATTATTGTAAATGGCAAGATTTCATTCTTTTTGATGGCTGAGAAATATTCCTGTGTTTGTGTGTGTGTGTGTGTGCGCGCGCGTGCGCGCACTGCATCTTTATCCATTCATCCATCGGTGGACATTTGAGCTCTCTCCGTGCTTTGGCTATTGTTGATAATGCTGCTATAAACGTTGGGGTGCATTTACCCTTTCAAATCTGCAATTTTGTCTCCTTTCGGTAAATACTTAGCAGTGCAATTGCTGGGTCTTACGGCAGTTCTCTTTTTAACTTTTTGAGGAATGTCCACACTGTGTTCCAGAGCGGCCGCACCCGCTTGCATTGCAACCAACAGTGCAAAAGAGATCCTCTTTCTCCGCATCCTCGCCAACATCCGTTGTTGCCTGAGTCGTTAACGTTACCCATTCTGACAGGTGTGAGGTGGTATCTCATTATGGTTTTGATTTGTGTTTCCCCGATGATGAGTGATGGTGAGCAGCTTTTCATGTGTCTGTCGGTCATCTGGACGTCTTCTTTGGAGAAACGCCTGTTCATGTCTTCTCATTTCTTCGCTGGATTATTTGGTTTCGGGATGTTGAATTTGATAAGTTCTTTATAGATTTTGGAGGAGAACCCTTTATCAGATATGTCATGAGCAAATATCTTCTCCCATTCCGTAGACTGCCTTTTAGTTTGGTTGATTGTTTCCTTCACTGTGCAGAAGCTCTTTATCTGGATGAGGTCCCAGTAGCTGATTTTTGTTTTTGTTTCCCTGGCCTCTGGCAACAAGTCTAGTAAGTTGCCACGGCCGAGGTCAAAGAGGTTGCTGCCTGTGTTATGATTTCCTGTCTCAATTGAGGTCTCACATTCAGGTCATCCATTTTGAATTTATTTTTGTTTATGGCGTAAGAAAGCGCTTCTTAAAAACCTGAGCCCAGAAGTGACACACACACACACCACTTCCTCTCCAGTTTTATTGGTGGAACTAGTCACATGGCCACACAGAGCTGCAAGGGATTCTGGGAGATGTAGTCCCTCATACGGGAGCTGCATTACCCCCACCGGCCCCCACAAGAGGTCTTTGCAACACTGTTACTCATGGCTTTTTGCAACGGAAACATTGATTTATCTCACATAAAATGAAGTCTGACAAGTGGACCTTTCCCTGGTTTATACCTCAGCTCAGTGATGTGGCCCCAGAGGCTTGTTTTCTTTCCCTCAGCCCTCCTAAGCATGGTAGCGTTTTATCCTTAGACTTGTTACCCTGTGCCCCAAGCTGCTGCTGCACACGCCCTCATGCCCCAAAGCCTAAAAGAAATGAAAGGCTGCCACAAACAAGTGCTCCTCGGACATCTCTTTCATCAGGAAGCAAAAATCTTTCCAGAAGCTTCCCTAGTGGACTTCCCTTGCATCTCATTGGCCAGGACTGTCGCGGGGCCTCTCCCAGCTGCAAGAGAGGCTGGGAACTCATGCCTGGAAAGGAGAATAAGATAATTACGATTGACCCAAATCTCAGGGTGGGCACACTGATCCCTGGCAAGGAGGAGGGGAGCTAGCTGTTGGGTAAAGGGGCCGCCTCAGGCACCGGTCTGTACCATGGAGAAGGAGCAGGGCTGTTGTGGACACCCAGTGGGAGAAGGGTCTTCAAAGTGCCGGGCAAAGTGGCCGCGGGTGGGTACCCCACCCGCCCCACCCCCGACCCCGACCTCAGCCCTCTTGTGTTGTTCGTCTTGCCCTGCAGACGTCTCCTGACCCATCTGCCTTCCACTCCATAGGTAGGATCTTCTCCCACTGAGTGTCCCACGTGGTATAGTGCTGGGCAAAGTTTCGTCCCGTTCACTCGATTATACCACTGCCCTGGGGAAGGGAAGGAAAGGGGAGAGAAATGGCATGTATGGAGCATGTACGATGGGCTGGACGCTCATTTGTTATTTCCACAAATATGTATTGAGCCCATACGGCATGCCTGGCTCTGTGTTAGACTCTGGGGCATCAGCCATGAACGAAACAGACAGAAATCCCTGATCTTGTGGGACGGACCTTCTGGAGGTGAGACAGAGAACAAACAAGTAAACAGGAAAATAAGTCAGATAGCCCTTGACCCATATGACATTAAGTCTGGGGAGAAAATCAGGGTGCAGGCACGGAGAGATGGGAGGGGCAGCAGGGGAGAGGGTGTGCGGGAACTTTTTGGAGCAGGTGACGGTGAAGTGAATGAGAAGGGGCCAGCTGTGCACAGACAACAACGGCAAAGGCTTATGGGACATGCGGGCACTGCTGACCGTGTCGTGTGATCTCCACAACTGCCCTGCGACCTCAGTGCTGTGTTAACCCCAGTGTACAGATGAGGAAGCTGAGGCACACAGAGAGGCTGAGGGCCTTGTCCTGGGTCACCAGCAAGGATATGACAGAGTCAGGCTTTGAACTCAGGTAGTCGGGCTCCGCAGGCCCCCCGCTCTTCACCTCTGGGCTTCAGGAGAGGGGCAGCAGCGAGTTCAAGATCCTGGGGTGCCACAGAGCTTGGGAGGAGCAGGGGAGAGTGAGGAGGCCGTGTGGCCAGGGCTCAGTAGCAGTGGGTGAGGCGGGAGCGCTGGGTGGAGGCCGGCCCACGCAGGGTCTGAGTGGACCCTTTCCTGAGGCCTCAGCGGCCTGGGAACCAGCGGGTGGCACCCAGCACGGCGCAGGCTCACGGCTTCCCTCCCACTTGCAGACTACGAGCCCTGGGAGCAGCACCTCCCACTTGGCGTCAGCATCTCCTGCCTTGTCATCCTGGCCGTCTGCCTGTCCTGCTACCTCAGCGTCATCAAGTGAGTCCGGGGCTTCGCCACGGGATGGCCCGCGAGCCGGCCCCGCTGGGGTGTGCGGAGGGAGGGAACCCCCCTCGGGTCCGTCCGCTCTCACGATACGTATTTATTGAGCAGCTACTATGCGCGAGGCCCAGGGGCAACAGCTGAGAGCAGGGCCGACGATGACCCTGTCTGTGCTCTTTGTGGGGAGACCGAAGCCATCGGTCAACCAATAACCACAACCAATAATCACAGCACAGCACAGTGATCCGTGCGCTGAAGGGAATCTGCCGGGGCGAAGGGAAGAAATGTGCGGGCTGCTGGGTCGGGAGGCCAGGCGGGCCCCTCTGAGGAGGCGATATTCGAGCTGAGGGATATTCTGGAGGGAGAATGAGCTGGGGAGGGACTTTCCTCCAGCCGAAGGAAGATGGGTCACCCTGGGTCCCCAGGGTGAGGTCCAGACACTCAGAGCACGTGGCAGGAGACAGAGGAATTCTAGATAGTTGTCCCGGAGACCTGCGTTTGGATCCTGGCCTTGGAGCTCGGGAGCTTTGTGGCCAATAAGAGGCCGAACCTCTCAGCCTTGGGTCTCTGTTGCAGGTGGAAGGAGCTTATTTCATGAGTGCTGAGAGTCCTGAGAGAGTCCCGGGCCACAGTAGGCGGGGGGGATAGAAGGAGCCTTGTTTCCAGTGAGCTCAGGCACTTGGGTTCGTGGTGTCTCGCAGCGGCCATCTTTCCATCTCTGAAATGGGACCAGCGAGCCTTGGCTCACTGCGTGAGGCTTAGTGACGACTGGGCGCTGAGCGAGCAGGGTCCTACATTTTGCCGGCCACACGGTAGGCGTGCAGCAAATACAGGTTCCCTTCGTGTCTTATTCCGGATGGCTCTGCGTGCCCCTGGGCTGGTCTTTTCCCCTTCTGTGAGCCTCAGTTTCCCTATCGGCGGTCCCTCCCTGCCAGGGAGGCCCTTTCCCCGGGTGTCACCGTGGCTCCTGCCCCCCCGTCCGTGGCCACTCAGAAGTCCCCTCCTCCAAGAGGCCTTCCGCGAGCACACCCTCCATTCCTCTCTATTCCCTTTCTTCTGTGTTTTTATTCATGACACTGAAGTTGCCATGGCTGAGGTCGCTGTCTTCTAGAAGGTCAGTTCCGCCAGGGCGGAGATTTTTGTCTGTCTTGTTCACTGTTGCGTTCCCGACGCCTGGACCAGTGAATGGTGCATAGCAAATGCTCGATAAATATGTGTTGCCAGACTGAGTGAAGCGGGAAGAAGCCAGTCAGAGGTGATCTGAGAACCTTCCCTCCCAGCACTGACGCCGTGTGGCTCCGGACAGACCAGGCGGAGAGAAGGACTCCGGTTCTCTCTGGGTTCCCTCAACTGCTCTGGCCATTCCAGGCCTCACCCCGGCATCTTGGTCTCGGCTGCCCCGGGGAGGGCAGAATTGCTGATGGGGAGACCCAGAATTCTCTCTCTGCTGCCTGGGTGTCTCCTAACTCCCCGGGGCTTATTCCCGCGGAGGGCAGAGGTGGCCACATCAGGAGCTCCATCCTGGCTAACAGAACCTGGCTGTTCTGCCCACAGTCCAGCTGTCACTTCACTTCTGGGCCTTGGTGTCTTCATCTGTAGAATGAGGTTAGGGCAAGGCATCCACGAACCCTCTCAACGTGGTCCCTGACCCCTTCGCGGAAAGAACATCAACCTGTTCATGCACCCAATAACTCTATGTTTATTTTTTTTTCATTTTGAGAGAGCACAAACGGGAGAGGCAGAGAGAGAGAGAGGGAGACGGAGAATCCCAAGCAGGCCCTGGGCAGTCAGCTCAGAGTCTGACGCGGGGCTCGAACCCACAAACTGTGAGATCGTGACCTGGGCCGACTTCAAGATTCGGCCGCTTAACCGACTGAGCCACGCAGGCGCCCCTCAATAACTCTCCCTTCTCTTTTTCAGGATTAAGAAAGAATGGTGGGACCAGATTCCCAACCCCGCCCACAGCCACCTAGTGGCGATAGTCATCCAGGACCCACAGGTAGGAGAGTGGGTCGGTTAGCGTTTTGTAGACCGCACGCATCAGGAAGCAGGATTCAAAATGCCTGGGAGGCTGTTGGCTTTGGAACTGCACATGACAAGCCAGGAAGGTTTCTGGATTTCAGCAGCAGCTTCGTGTGGTCACTAGGAGCCCAGAGGCCTTTGCTCCCTGCCCCCTAGCTTCCACGGCTACTCTTCCCGACGGGCCGGGTTCCTCTGGGTTGGTTGCTTGGCGTCTTATCTCCCCCGGGAGGAGGTGACCCTTGAGGTCACCTCCGTGTCATCTCCTGGAAAGGTCTCTGTACCAGGGCAAGAAGCCAAAGGGTGAGGGGGTTGGGGACAGGCTTCCTGTGTCTTCCTCTTACGAGCAGAAAACTGCCCCCAAAGCACGAGCAAATCTCTCCTCGATTCTCATCGGTCTGAATTGTACCACATGCCCTTTCCTAAAGCATTCACCAGTAAGGGAGTGGGGATGCTCTGAGACCAGCCAGATGGATACCCCTGAACTAAGGGTGGATGAGCTTCTCCAATGCCATGGCCACGTGGGGTTTCCTGGGTGATCTCAGGGCTCTGTAGGAGGGAGGGAAGGGAGGACACAAGCCCTATCTAGAACAGAACATCCAAGTGTCCTCCGTTCTCCAGGGACCCGCCGGCAGGCTCTGGAGTCCAGTGGTCTGGCTTGGAACCCTGGCTTCGCCATTTACCTGCGGTGTGGACTCGGGCATGTTGCTTAACCTCTCTGAGCCAGTTTCTTCACGTGGGTTATTGTAGTGCTTACCTGATACTGGAATTCATGGAGGCGACACGTATAAAGTGTATATTGCAGGGTCCTGCACGTAATAAGTGCTGTTCATGTATCAGTGAGCTTTGCTGTGTAACAAATCAGCCCCAAATTTAGAGAGCTGAAACACTCTAAATTAGCACTTGCTTCTGCAGGTGGGTAGTTTGGGCTCCATGCAGTGGTGGGGGTGGAAGGCTCTGGGATGGGCCCCTTCCCAGTGGCCTCAGTCACAGGTCTGGAAGTTGGCTGACTGTCCGCTGGAGCAGTGGCGACGTCCTCGAGCTGGCCGACCCGATGTCACTCCGCGGCATCCTGTTGGTCAAAGCAAGTCACACGCCCAGGCCAGATTCAGAGGGTGGGAGGAGCTTCAGAGCAGTGTGGCCATTTTTACCATCCGCCCCGGCGACTTGATATCTGGGCAGTCTCGTCGATCCCGCGGGACGCTGAGGCTCAGAGAACTGAAGTGACCTCGATTAGACCCCCGGCCTTGTGATGTCACGTCGAACACTCCTTTTGCAGCAAACACTCCCTGAGCTGTGCCGTATGCCAGGCTGGGCCGCAAGGCCTCTCCACTCCATTTCATTGGCTGTCTCTGTATTTTAGGTGTCGCTGTGGGGGAAGCGGTCCCGAGGCCAGGAACCAGCCAAGTGCCCGTATGTATATGAACTCAGGTCACAGCCTGTGTGGATTTGGAGGATGTTGGAAGTGGGGCGGTAGGACCACACCCCCACCCCCGCACCTGCCTGTTTTTCCTCCTGAGCATTCAGGACTTGCCCTGGGACACTGGGCTTGGAGGGTGGCAGGAGGAGAGGAGGTCTGGGTAGGTGGGCATGTTGGCTAAGCCCCCTGAATTTCCCCAGGGGTCAGGCCCAGGCCGAACCCCCTCGGAAGTGCGCAGTCTGGCCTGAGCCAGGCTGGTAGAGGTTACAAGCCGGACGGCTGTGCCGGTTGTTACAATGTCAACAGCATCGCATGCTAGGTTGGCGAATCGCCAACTCTGGAACCCCTGAGTGTCTGACCATCACCCCTGCCTCCCCTAGCTCGTCCCTGGATGACCCACAGTCCAGTAACTAAAGAGTTGGTACCTGGCACAGCACGGGGGTCCCAGGACACTGCCCCAGCCTAGGACCCCACAGCCCCGGTCATTACTTGTGCTGTGATATTGATAAATATTTTAAATTGATCAGTATTTTTTTCAGTTTATTTTATTTTTATTTTTATTTTTGAGAGAGAGAGCGTGTGCACACACACAAGTGGGGGAGGGGCAGAGAGAGAATCCCACGCAGGTCTCATGCCTACGCGGGGCTCGATGTGGGGCTCGAACGCACAAACCGTGAGATCATGACCCAAGCTGATATCAAGAGTCGGACGCTTAACCGACTGAGCCACCCAGGTGCCCCTGATAAGTATTTTTTTTTTCAATATATGAAGTTTATTGTCAACCTGATAAGTACTTTTAAATGTCATCGTCCCTGACGGAGACTTTTCCTTATTCAGTAGACTGAGTTTGCGTCGGGTGCCGGGTTGTGTGTATGTGTGGCCTCCAGAAATCTCAAAGTGAGACACGGGCGCTGCCTTCAAGGAGTTCCTGGGCTAGTAGGGAAGTCAGACTGACAGATTATTGACTATAAAGTCAGGAGGCCAGGGGCGCCTGGGTGGCTCAGTCGGTTAAGCGTCCGACTTCGGCTCGGGTCATGATCTCATGGTCCGTGGGTTCGAGCCCCGTGACGGGCCCTGTGCTGACGGCTCAGAGCCTGGAGCCTGTTTCGGATTCTGTGTCTCCCTCTCTCTCTGACCCTCCCCTGTTCATGCTCTGTCTCTCTCTGTCTCAAAAATAAATAAATGTTAAAAAAAAAAAAATTAAAGTCAGGAGGCCTGTCTGCATTAGATAGACGTCAGTCCAGGCTGATTTTAAACTGGGCTTTGAAGGATGAATAGTTTTTCCAGCAGAGAAAGCGAATCCAACCAAACTTTTCTTTGCTGTTGCAGACACTGGAAGACTTGTCTTAGGAAGCTCCTGCCCTGTTTACTGGAGCACGGCATGGAAAGGAAGGAGGATCCCTCCAAGATTGCCAGAAATGGGCCTTCGCAGGGTTCTGGAAAATCAGCATGGTGCCCCGTGGAGGTCAGCAAGACGATCCTCTGGCCCGAGAGCATCAGCGTGGTGAAATGTGTGGAGCTCCTGGAGGCCCCGGTGGAGAGCGAGGAGGAGGAGGAGGAGGAGGAGGAAGATAAAGGGAGCTTCTGCCCATCGCCTGTGAACCGCGAGGACAGCTTCCAGGAGGGCCGGGAGGGCATCGCGGCCCGGCTGACAGAAAGCCTCTTCCTGGACCTTCTCGGGGTTGAGAAAGGGGGCTTTGGCCCACAGGGCTCGCTGGAATCGTGGTTTCCTCCTCCTTCGGGAAGTGCAGGTGCTCAGATGCCCTGGGCTGAGTTTCCGGGTCCGGGGCCCCAGGAGGCATCGCCCCAGGGCAAGGAGCAGCCTTTCGACCCCCGGTCCGATCCTCTGGCCACTCTGCCCCAGAGCCCAGCCAGCCCGACTTTGCCAGAGACGCCCCCGGTCGTCACAGACAACCCCGCCTACCGCAGCTTCGGGACCTTCCAGGGCCAGTCCTCAGGTCCCGGCGAGTGTGACTCGGGCCCCGAGCTGGCGGGACGCCTGGGGGAGGCGGACCCCGGCCTCCCCGCTGCCCCCCAGCCTTCGGAGCCGCCTTCCGCGCTCCAGCCCGAGCCAGAGACCTGGGAGCAGATTCTGCGTCAGCGAGTCCTGCAGCACAGGGGGGCCCCGGCCCCGGCCCCCGGCAGCGGCTACCGAGAGTTTGTGTGCGCCGTGAGGCAGGGCAGCACCCAGGACAGCGGGGTGGGGGGCTTCGGCCCTTCGGAGGAGGCCGGGTACAAGGCCTTCTCGAGTCTGCTCACTGGCGGTGCCGTCTGCCCAGAGACGTCCGGGGGTGAGGCCGGCAGTGGGGACGGGGGTTACAAGCCCTTCCAGAGCCTCACTCCTGGCTGCCCTGGGGCCCCCGCCCCAGTCCCCGTCCCCCTGTTCACCTTCGGACTGGACGCGGAGCCACCTCATTGCCCGCAGGACTCCCCCCTCCCGGGCAGCTCCCCAGAGCCAGCGGGGAAGGCGCAGGACAGCCACAAGACCCCGCCGGCCCCGGAGCAGGCCGCAGACCCCCTCCGGGACGACCTGGCCAGCGGCATTGTCTACTCAGCCCTCACCTGCCACCTGTGTGGCCACCTGAAGCAGTGTCACGGCCAGGAGGAGGGTGGCGAGGCCCACCCCGTGGCCAGCCCCTGCTGCGGCTGCTGCTGTGGAGACAGGTCCTCGCCGCTGGTGAGCCCTCTGAGGGCCCCGGACCCCCTGCCAGGTGGGGTGCCCCTGGAGGCCAGCCTCTCTCCAGCCTCCCCGGCACCCTTGGCTGTCTCAGAGGAGGGCCCGTCCTCCCTGTGCTTCCAGCCTGCCCCGAGCCATGCTCACAGCTCAAGCCAGACCCCCAAAAAGGTGGCCATGCTCTCCCCAGAGCCCACGTGCACGATGGCTTCCTAGGCGCGTGCCCGCTTGTCACTGCCATCTTCGAGTGAGGGCTGGGCCTTAGCCCGGCCTGGGAAGTGCCTCCCCCGGAAAGCGGCTAGGCTGGAGAATTTGCAAAAGACTTGGAGACCCCTGCTATGAAGCTGGGAGGTGGTCTGACCTGGGGGTACAGAGACTGGGCTCCACCCTGCCCCTCCCCCAGCTCCCAGCCTTGGCCTGGGCTCGCCACAACCCAAGGGAGTGGAGGGCACGGGGGAGAGGCCCCTGCGGGGATCGGGAGCTCCTTGGGTGCCTCGGCTTGTGCACGAGCCACTGGCCACTTCGTGGGTCCACGCGCCCTCCCTGCCGCGCTCACCCTGGGTGCGCTTTGTCCGCTCGTCACTCTGTTACTCCTGTCTTGCCGGGTTCTGGGATCGGCTGCCGCTGTCTCACCGGATTGGAGGCCGAGCCCACCGGGGAATGACTTGGGAGACCTTGGGAAATGGATGGGACGTCGTGGTCCTGGAAGGGTGGTCGTTTGCCCGGAGGTGCCCATTCGTTCAACAGACCCTCCTTAGGTCGACCCTGGGGGCAGGACCTGGGCCGTGGCGGGGCGCGAAGTCAAGTGCGGTAACAGACACAAAAGGACCCGAAAGACTGGGATCACCAAGCCACGACTGGCTGCTGTCTGGTTCCCACACAACCACTGAGACCGGGGGCTCCTGTTAAGCACAGGAGCCCCAGAATGAACACAGCCAGCTACCTCGGGGCCAGTCTGTGCCCCCGCGGGCGCTTTGCTGGCAGCCGCAGCAGCCGAAGGGAGGGAGGGAGGGAGGGAGGGATTGGCCGAGCTAGGCGCTCCGCCGGCCCACACCACACCCTCAGCCGGCACGGCGACCTGCCCCTCTGGTTGTGTAATGTTTGTTTGCATCCCGAAGATTATTTTATCGCCTGGTATTTGTCTTCGCTGAGAAGCGTGGAATCGGAGGGCAGGGCGTGGTGTTTTGTGTAAATAAAGCCTCTTTATCTCCGTTCCCTGCCCCCTCCGTGTATTAAACAAACATCCGGGCCGAGGTGGTGGTGAGCTCTTTATCTCTGTTAACTCATTGGATCTTTCCATCCAGAGGAAATGAGGTCCAAGAGGTTAACTTTCTGTCTCTGTTTGTTTGGGTCCCCCCCCCCCCCCCCCCCGAGCCAAGGACTCAAGTGCAGTTAGCTGCTGTAGGTGGTGATTCCAGGAAACCTTGCTCGGGAGTGGGGACGTGAGGCGGGGAAGGTCAGGAGGCAGTAAACGGTGTGTTATCCAACGGGGCCAGCCCTGGCAACTGACCTTCCACCCGCTGGGAGCCTCGGGTAACCATGCACAGCGCCTGTCCAAAGCTATCCCTGCAGGGGTGAGGGAGCCCGGTGTTGGGCCACCAGCTTCCGTTTGGTCAAGGGCATTAGTTCTCCAGCACGTCCAGCTGCTCCAGGAAGCAAGCCCCCAGACGGAGAGGTACGAAGGATTACCGGAAGCTGCTGCACTTTGCCAAGGTGGCCCGGCTAGTCAGTGGCAGGCCCGTAGCTGAACCCGGGCAGGTGGCATGAAGACGCAGGCCGGGGACGTAAGCTCTGTGTCTGTGATCAGTCTGCTCCCTGAGTAGCTACCCGGATGGCCACCCTTGGCAAAAGAAGCGGCTTGGCTGCATAAGGTTCCCTTCTGTTCTGGCATTCTGTACCATGCGCTAGGAGTGATGGGGAGCTCACTACCTCACATGCAGCCTGATGTTTGTTAGAAATCCTTCCTCTGTGCTGAGCCCAAATCTACCCCTTTAGAGGCCTAAGTCATCCCCCCCCCCAACCACCCCATGATTTACAGATGGGGGAACTTTGTGCTAGAGAGGAAAAGGGACTTGCCCAAGGTCACACAGTGAAGGACGGAGCCTGAACTAGCCCTCTGGACTTTTTGCCTTCAAGAGCTCTGTATAAAAATTATATATATAATTTTTAATAAAAATCTCTCTTTAAGGCCAAGCAATGTGCTGAGTGCTCTACGTCCACTACATCACGTCTCTCGCGGGCAGGTTCAGTTATTACCCTCATTTTATAGATGAGGAAGCAGGCCCAGAGAGGCTGAGGTTTCGCTTAGGACCACACAGCGAGGACATCCCGGAGCAGGACTTGAACCCAGGTCCGGCTGCAGAGCTCCCAGCCGCCATGGCATGCCAGCCACTCAAATACCAGCTCCAGTCCATTTTGCCTGAGCGTCGTCTCAGAAAACCAACTGTTAAAAGCAAGCAGCAAACAGAAAAGATGTGCGAGTGGTGGAGGGGTGGTCGGGATGGAAGTCTGACACAGACCTGACTCTGGTCTCTTCGTTGCCCCGCCAGGATCTTAAGAGAAAAGGGACCCAGGTGGTCAGCTGAGGCTCCGCTCGTAACAGAGAGTCGTCTGGGCTTTGGGAAGCGGGAGTAGAGAATCAGACACCTCGCATTTCTTACGTGGATTTGAACCCACCCTCTTTGGTTCAGGGAAGCTGGGACAAGGCCACTGTTCTTGCTTCCCCAACCTTCTTCTCCAGCTTAACACCAGGAAGGAGGAAGCAGAGGGCAGGGAAGCTGCACTCCCCACCGATATTTACTGAGCATGTATCAAGCAAGACGGTAGAGCAAGTGCAAAGGCCCTGCGGCATAATGAACTCGATCTGTTCATAGTTCAGAAAAGATCAGCTAGAGCGCAGTGAGCCAGGGACAGTGGTGGGAGATAAGATCAGGCAGGATGGGGGCTGGAGTGAGGAATCTTTATCTTGGCTCGACTGCACATTAGCCCATGCACTGAGATACATGGTCCGAAAGAAACCAGCCAGTCCCCAAACTAAGCTACCCATAAGCAGGGGACTACAGCCCTCCTGACTACAGCCAAGGGGAGTTGGGGGGGGGGCGGCTTAAAAATCCTCATTGCTGATATTCTCACTCAGGACTGAAGTGACTTCCCCCAGGGAATGGCTGGCTGCCAGGGCCTTTCTGGACATTTCTTCAACAAAGGACTTTTAAAAATCCCCTTAAAATCTGGTTCTGGGCCTCCCAGGTCTCCACATTAGGCAAGAAACCCCAAGGGTATTCGGGTCAGGGAGCCCCAGCCCCCTTCTCTGCTGCACCCCTTTATGCCTGAGCTTTCTCATTTGTAAAACAGGAAAGATAATAACACCTCCCTCCTGGGGTTGTCCTGGAGATCGAGTCCCTTTTCACCTTCATCATCCCCTAAGCTCCTTCCAAGCTTCCCCGGTGGGTCTCTGATGGCTCCTGACGTGGGAGCTCCCCTGCCTGTGCCCTCTCTCGGTCCCCAAGCTCTCTGGCTCATGCCTACTCCTTCACTGGCCAAGAGTTCCCCACCTGGCAGAACACTCCCTCACTCAAATGTTCAGTAACTACTCCCTGGGAGTCAGTTGTTAAAGGAAACACAAAAATTCAAATTATGAGCGTGGACCAAAGTTTCAGGTGAGATCTGCAGGAAGGAAATCAGAAGAAAAGAGAAAGAGAAAATGTCGGCTCAGAAAAGATAACTGTAGAAAGGGATTTTGTGGCAAGGCAAACGAATGGACCCTGCTGTTTTAGACATCCATTGCCCTGGTGTGGAGGGGAGAGGCAACGATCCGGAAAGATGAGGGGAAGAACAGGGATTGGCTGCACCTAATGTTTGCCCCAAGAGCCGCAGAGGGGTGAGGGTCTGGCAGATCCGGGGAGCCCAGAACTAGAAGCCGGCGGCAGGGGTGTGGGCGGAGCGAGATGCCGAAGGCTGGAGTTTCCCAGCGCCCCCCCGCGGGACAGGACTAGAGGTGCAGAGAGTGAAGGGGCTGGGCTTGCCGATGCATTGATTCCAGGGTTCCCCCCCCCTCACACTCCGGCCCTGCACACCCCCAGCCTCGATTTTACCAAGATTTCCCCCCCGGCGGCAGGGGGGAGGGGGGGTGCCTGTGCTTTATTTTATCTTATTTTATTTTAAAATTATTTTGTTTTGTTTTACTTTATATTTTTATTCTTTTTTTTTTTTCACACAAAAACCCTGCTTGTTTGTTTCTGATTACTAAATTGGCACATGCCAGGATTCTCTGATTCAGAGAAAACATAAAGGTATAAAGAGGAAAGTGAAAACCACCGGAAATCCCATCCCCCGCCCCTGCTCCTGGAACCATGTGGGAGGTCACAAAAATGAATGTTTGTTTTTGAAGGTGTATCTCCGTGCATATCCTGTTGAATAACCTTTCTGACATTATTTTCCCACGAAAGTTATTAATCAGAAAAAGAAAAAAACAGCAAGAAGTTTTTGAGCCCCCACTGCAAGAGAGAGGCTTGATCTCAGCGGATCCCCACAGCTAGGATCCCCAGGCTATGACGTGGGCAGGACTTGCCCGTGAGGAGCCCTGATTCCTGGTCGCTTGCGGCCACCATTCGTCCGTCCTCGCATATCCCTTTTCCAGGGGAGAACACAGGCTCCGGGAAACAAGGGCTCTGCACTCATCTTGCCTCGTTTAAACCTGCCTTTGCCAATTTGGGGCTGTGTGACTGCGGGCAAAGTGCTTGACCACTCTGGGCCTCGATTCCCACCCCGTCAAAGACGGAAAGAAGTAGCCTACAGCCCACGGCCCACAGTGGTAGGGTGAGCAGCAGAGGTGGTGATGGATGCCCAGCTGCCCTTGTGATCATTTGCCGAAGTTACCTGATGGCCGCTGGACAGCGCCAGCTCTTCCTTAGAATCCCACCCGTTCCCGCGTGTCTTTTGACGAGCCCAGTGGGGGGAACCGGCAGCATCAGATGGGCTGCAGGCTCGCTCCTTGGTCCCTGCTGCCCCCTAGTGACCGGCTCTGGCCCCAGCGCCTGCCTCTGCCTCGGCGGCTCCGAGGCGATGCCACGCCCAGAAAAGTAGGCGTGGGCGATCTCGGCGCACCTGCCTTTGTCCCCTGTCCCCTTCTGCACCCGGCAAAAAGGCCTGACACACATTAGGACCTCAGAGTGCTCCAAGGAAGGGTGGTGTGGCTCGGGGCCACATAACTTCTCTGTGTTTGCTTCCTCATCTGTAAAATGGGAACGATAATAGCACCGCCCTCATGGACCAGTTGTTAAAAATTAACCCGATATTGGCGTGTATGTCGATAGGTGGAAGGCTCAGAATGGCGCCTGCACACGGGCAACGCTGTCCACGGGCTTGCTAGCACTCTTCTCGTCAGACCGAACGGGTCCGTGGGTATTGTGGAAATGAAGGCACGAAACATGATTCAAAGAAACAACGGCATTCTAAATTTAATGCTAATTTATTGCCAAGAGGTCAGACTAGAACACCAGAAGGACAGAAACGGTCCCGATGGCATCACCTCACCAATTCGTGTTTGTAGCTGTCCGCACATCACTTCTGGGTGCTGTTCATATGCGGGATGCGTAGGTCTCTGTTTGGCTCACGTATCTCTCCCCATCTGTCCATACACATTGTATGTATTTTCTCCCTCCCGCCATCGATGTTTTACTGCAGTCTTTTCCTCCTCCATACCCCGCCCCCCCCCCCCCCCGCCTGTCTTTAAGGGTCTTGCCCAGACTCTGCACCCAAGTCCCCAAGCCTTCAGCAGATCTCATCAGAGAAGGAGAAGGAGACGAGAGAGGCTGGGAAGATGGCAGAGTAGGGCCCTAAGCTCACCTCGTCTCCTGGACCCGACTAAATACACTCACATCAGTGTAAATAATCCAGAGAATGAGACGGGAGAGATGCAGGGAGAGAGAGTGCAATGCTAAACCAAACTTCTCTCTCTTTTTTTTTTTTTTAAGTTTATTTACTTATTTTTGAGAGAGGGAACGAGAGAAAGCGCAAGCGCACAAGCAGGGGAGGGGCAGAGGGGGAGACACAGGATCCGAAGCAGGCTCCAGGCTCCGAGCCGTCAGCACAGAGCCCGACGCGGGGCTCGAACCCACAGACCGTGAGTCGGACGCCCAACCAACTGAGCCACCCAGGCACACCCCCAAACTTCTGATCCTAGCTCCAGTTGGAAACCTGACTCCAACCACAGAATGACTTCTGACTCAAGCCATAGAAAGATTCCTGACCCACGCTATGGACCTATTCATCATGATCCTGGTTGCACACTGACCCCAGCCACATGCTGACCCCTTTCCCTGGCCACAAACTAATCTTTGACCCCAGCTGTAGACTGTGATTCTGGCCATCTGGACTCCTCACTCCTATACACTGACACCCCACCCCAACCAGGAACTGGCATTTCCTGATTTCCAGCTGGTAAATTCAGCTCGAGTTGGTCAACGTATCTGGTCCTTCCTTTTTGCCACGGAACCGCAGGGCAAGCTGGCAGTTCTCCTTTTTTAACCAAAGAGAGTGGCAGTAAGAGAAGGTCCCTTTGCCATCATCCATGCTGCTTTGGATGTGATGTCTGGTGGTTTGGCAACCATCTCGTGATCATGAGGGAACAAGACCGGAGATGAAAGCTAGTGTCTTGAATATGGCCACGTGGGAGAAGAAAAGACCATGAGTCCTTGATTACATCATCAAGTGATCAAATCAACCTCTGGATTCTTTTTTTTTTTTTTAATTTTTTTTTAACGTTTATTTATTTTTGAGACAGAGAGAGACAGAGCACGAACGGGGGAGGGTCAGAGAGAGAGGGAGATACAGAATCGGAAACAGGCTCCAGGCTCTGAGCGGTCAGCGCGGAGGCCGACGCGGGGCTCGAACTCACGGACCGCGAGATCGTGACCTGAGCCGAAGTCGGACGCTTAACCGACTGAGCCACGCAGGCGCCCCAACCTCTGGCTTCTTAAATAAACCATAAACCTGCTTTTGTTTAAGTCACTGTGGAGTTTCTTTTGCAGCCATAAAGCAGCCTTAAAGATTGTAGCAGGTAGAATAATGAACCTCCAAAGATATTGACATCCTAGTCCCTGGAAACCGTGAATCTGTTATGTTACAGCGCAAGGCGGGGTCAAGGTTGAAGGTGGAATCCGGTCAGCTGATCAACTGACTTTGCAATGGAAAGATTATCCTAGATTATTTGGAGGGGCCCAAGGCTCTTAGAATCACAAGGGTCCCCAAAATCGTGAAAAGGGGATGTAGGAGAGTTAGTGTCCCAGAAAAAGGTGAAGATTCTATGCAGCCTGCGTCGAAGACGGAAGAAGGGGCCGTGAGCCAGGAATGCAGGTGACCGCTAAAAGCTGGAAGAGACAAGGACAGATTCTTCCCTAGATTTCTCCAGCAGGAATGCAGGACGGCTGACGTCTTGATTTTCAGCTCAGCGAGACCGATCTTGGTCTCCTGACCTCCAGGACTTGTAAGATAATGGATGTTCGTTTCAAGCCACTAGATGCGCAGCAACTTGTTACAGCAACAATAGGGAACGAATACACGGATATTTCCCGGCCTTTTCCTCGAGCCCTATCCCCACATCTCCATTCTCTCTCTCATGATCGGCACCCAGTTTGCACATCCAGTGGATTCTGTCAACTCAGCCAAGCCAAGAAGTCAAGCCTCTTCTCCACTACCCATCTGGGTACCAAGAGTCACCATTTTGAATTCTTGGTACTTTTCAAAGAAGAAGACCTTCACTTGCATTTTGCCCTGAGCCCCTCGAGTTACGTAAACGTTCCTGAAATAGGGTCGGCCCTTGGCTCCAAGGTTGAGCCCACCACTCTCTCTGGACCCCAGACACCACCGTCCCCTGTGTTCTCACCTCCTTCCCTCTGCCGCCTTCTGCCCATCCCTGCGGGTCTCTGGTCAAGTCCCCTCATTCTGCAAGCCGTCAAAGTTTCCCTCCACCCCTCCTACTTCTCCTTCTTTCCCTCTGTCTCCTTCCCTCCCCAGCCACGTTCTTGAAAGCTGTCTCCTCTCTGTTTCCACTTCCTCCCTGCACACCCACTCCCCAGCCCTCTCTGTGCAGAAGCTGCAAAACTGCCTTCACAGAGACCAGCCACCAAGTTCAGGTCTGCTTCAGTCCATACCTTTCTGCCCTTGTTGGTTCTTCTGCTAACGGCCGCTTGCTCCTGCTCAGGCTCCTTTCCTTGGGTCTTCCCTTCTGCCCCACCTTAAACATTGGGGGTCCCCAGCACCCCCCACCACACCCACCTACCCACACGCTCCATGGGCAATCTCATCTGTTTCCATTGTTGAGGAGGAAAACTTTTCTTGTCCCCTTCAAGGGTTCTTCGGGCTGGTCTAAGAATTAAATTGATATGAGCCAGACTAATGGCAGAAAAAACAAACAAAGCCAAGTGTAATGAGGTGCACAGGGAGATCCAATGATAAAACTGAGACCCAAGAAACGACGAAAAAGCATGCAGCTTTGATATGCTGTAGACAAACGCAAATCCGTGAGGAACGGACAGGACAAAGGAAAATTATGCTTGGGAGCTTCGACTAGTAAGGAGTTGTAAGCAAAATTTGGGTTGAGGCGATGAAGTGGTAAAAGTAACAAGGTTTGTTTCTACAGCCTTTTCGGCCCTGAACGTCCCCTCTCTGGTGAGAAGGGCATCTCTTTACCACCTGGTACATGGAGGGGACCTCTCCCCCAAGAGATTTATTCCCTGCTTTCAGGGGGACAGAGGAGGGTCACAGTGTCCTTTCTGCACACGCTGTCTTAAGTAACTTTAATTCAAAATAATCAGTATTTTGATTATTTGGGGCATTTGGGGGCGACCTCCCCTGCACCCCATCACCATCGAGTTAACTATAACTGGACTACAGTTTCGAAGGCTGTGTGTACCGGCACAGTGGCTGATACATAGATTGCGCTCCACAAACATTTGTTGAATGAATGAATGAATGAATGATGTCTTCTAAATAGGTCTCCCCAGCCCAGGTCTCTTGCCTGAACTCCAGACCCATACATCCATCTCAGTTCTCACCTCTCCCACCCAGACACACGTGTTTTACCCAGTACACATCACTATCTAATGTGACATATATTATGACATATTTAAAAACAATTTTTTAAGCTTATTTATTTTGAGAGAGAGACAGAGAGAACAAGCTGCAGAGGGGCAGAGAGAAGGGAAGACAGAATCCCAAGCCGGCTCTGCACCATCAACACAGAGCCCGATGTGGGGCTCGAACTCACAAACCGTGAGATCATGGCCTGAGCCAAAATCAAGAGTCAGACGCTCAACGGACTGAGCCACCCAGGCGCCCCTATTATGAGGTATTATTAACTCCCTTATTTCTTATCAGGGCTCCCACATCTCCCCCACAAGAACGTAGACCCCACGGGGACAGAGATTTTTGTTTGGTTGGTTCACTGCTTTATCCCCAGGGCCTTAGAACACAGTAGGTGCTCAGTAAATACTTTCCGAACAAAGGAATGGATCCCCACATGGACGTCCCCACATCTCAGAATCAGCATATCCCACGTGGGCTCTCCATCACCCTCCCCAAACCTCCTCCTTCTGGGTCCCAGTTGCTAAGGCCAGAGCAGGCTTTGCCCCAGGCGGCCCATTTACTCCGTCTTTCCCAAGACTCGGGCTAGTCACCTCCCTTCCCTGCTCCCAGTACCTCCTGGCTCCCAGTAGGGCAGGAGTATGGGGCACTCACCCCAGGGTAACCCAGGTGGGGGACACAAAGCCAAGATGCTTTTAGGTGGCACGTGGGTGTGGCGTAAAAGGGCCGTGAGCCGAGGAAACGAATCCTTTTTCAATTCTGTCCTCATCTGACTAGCCTTCCACGGTCGCAGCGTGTCGCTAGAATTTAGTAACTCAGTTTTGGTTTCACTGTTTTTGTTTTTACAGTTCCCTTCTATTTGTGATACAGGATTCTTGTTTTCCATGTGTGAGGAGGACAACATTTCTTTTTAAAATAAAATGACTTAAAGAAAACAAGCAAGGCCCTATGAGAGCAAGTTTAAGGACACAATGGTGGAGGAGAAAAGGGAAGCATGGAAAAAATGGCCTGTGGCGGTGTTCACGTAGACACTGGTCTACAGCTCAGAGTCCAAACTCCTTTGCCACCTGGGTCGTGGCTCGTTCTCTTCTTGTCCCTTCAGCCTACTTTACACCCTAGACATCGTGACCTGTCGCCCCGAAGTAGCATGACCTGTTGGCCCTGGGTACACTGTGACCTGTCACCCCTGGACGACATGACCTGGTCACCCCGAGACACCTTGACCTATCGCCTCGAGACATGACCTGGGCACCCTAGAATCTGCAAGCTGGTGTGATATTGTGATTTACGGTAAGAAATGTATCTTTGGTTTTGTCCCCTTTCTGGCTCAGAGCTCCTAAAACCCTTGGAATTTCCTAAGTGATTAGAGCAATAATGTGTCTTTTGTTATGTTAATGAGGTGACCTTTGGGAAGTCCCTAGGCCACCTTAGGATGGGGCTGGTTGCCAGGGGAACCAACTGTGTCCTTCGGTTGAAAGCGTTGGTCCTACCTCCTTGACCTCTGGGGAAGGGAGGGGGGCTGCAGATCGAGTTCAGTCACCAATGGCCAATCACGACTAGGTAACGAAGCCTCCATAAAACCCAAAAAGGATTAAGTTCAGGGCGACGGACGTCTGGGTTGGTGAACACGGAGAGGCTGGGAGAATGGCGAGCTCCAGCGAAGCCTGGAATTCTGGGCTCTCCCTGTATCTTGCCCGAGAACCCTAAATCTGGCTGTTCCTGAGTTCTATCCCTTCGTAATAGACCGAAGACCTAGTAAGTGACATTGAGCGGCTCTAGCAAACGAGAGGAGTCCGGGGAGCAGAAGTGGAACCTCTGATCGGTTGCTGGTCTGCCGGAAGCGCAGGTGACAGCCGGACTTGACATTGGTGTCTGAAGCGGGGGGGGGGGGGGGGGGGGGGGGGCGGGGCCGTCTGGTAGGACTGAGCCCTCAACCTGCGGGATCTGGTGCATCTCCAGGCAGGTAGTGTTAGAATGGAGTTAACGGCTTGGTGGTGTAGAGACCCACACACGTGGAAATTAGTGTCGAAATCATACCCGGGGCCCCCTAGACACTGGGATCTGGGCACCACTACTCAATGTGACCCGGCCACCCACAAACACCATGGCCTGGGCACCCCTAGGCCCATGACCTGTCACTCCCAGACCAATGATCTGTCACCCGTAGATACCATGACCTGTCACCCCTACACCCATGACCTGGCCATCCCTAGATACCGTGACTCAGCCAGCCACAGACACCATGGCCTGGGCACCCCTAGACCCCGCGACCTGGCCATCCCTAGATATCATCACTCCCAACTTGCCCCCCCCCACCCCCAACCACCCAGTAATTGATGAAATATCACCTTCTAGTGCCTCGTTTCAGTGGACATTTCCCTCTGAGCCCGTTCCTAAACACAGGGCAGAATTGATCTCTCTTCAGCACATACCCCTTTACGATCACTTATTGTAACTGTCAATTTTATTTTCTGTATTTGATGATGGAATATTTCGAACATACAGGAAGTCACTGCTGGGGCGTCTCTCCCACCAGACACGTGGAGAACAGGGACTAGAATCTATTTCCTCTTGTGACTCCCAGCCCCCAGCCCCGGGCCCGGCCCAGACGAAACGCTCAGTGGAAAAAGACAAGACCGAGAGTAAACAAGGGCTCACTTTAAACGTCTCGGCCCCAGGCCAGGCCAAGATGTGCCGATGCTGACCAGCGTGTGCTGACTGGCTGACTGACGTCTCCGGGAAACACTTCGACCGTGGACCGCACTCTTGCCTTGTTTGTGTGTAAAGGGGGGCGAGGACTACGCTTGAGCTGAACAGATCACTTCCCACACGCTGACATTTAAACCCAAAACTGAACTTACAGGTGGTTGCCGTGTCTGGGTACCCCCGAAAATTTCCCCAAGCTGCACCCACTTCAGATGCTCAGAGGAGGTGTGTGCAGAGGCAGAGGGAACCAGTGATCGCGGATCTGTTGGCTCACCTCCTCTTGGTCTCCGTTGTCCCATAGGTACAAGGGGGTTAAAAATAGTAAGTACCTCGCAGGGTCATCTGAGGACGACATGAGCGAGGACCCGTATGGCACTTACGCTGGCTCATTTAAGAAGTCTGTTCAACAGGATGCTTTGGCTGGGTTACCCAAGAAGTGCGTGACATCACTAAAGCCCTCATTCAGGCTATTTCCTCTGCTCAGAAAGAGCCCTTTCTTACCCCTCGCTCACGATCTCACTGCGTTATGTTTCAGCTTAGATGCTGCCTCCTCTGAGAAGTCTTCCGGGCTCCTCAGCACCTGTGCTTCCCCATCAGCACAGGTAGGATGGGCTGAGGCAACCCCCGGGGGTGGGGGGCCGGCATCCAGCGCAGGGTGGGTGCCGAGTTAACGAAAGGGCAAACCAGGACATGCACTGAGGAACGAGCAGTGGTTTTGTTTCCGACCTTGGCCTTTGTAACTGGGACTTCTGGCTCCGTCCTCTACCTGTCGCTGGAAAGAGAAGGCCGTGGATCCGCGGGGTGCCGAGGCGGGCTCGCACCGGCTCCCTCCCGCGGGTCCGTTGTGCGCATCCCTGTCAACCCTGCGTTTGGCGGCTCGGGTTGAAACTGGCCGGGGCGGGGGTGTTGTTCACACCACAGACAGCAGCAAATGCCACATGTAAAGTTTTTGTTTTTTGCTTCTTGATGGTTGGCTTAGCGGTCCACTGCCAGCTGTGATTTGGGGGGGCCAAAGGAACACCTGTTTTGGTCTGCCCAGAACATGCTTCCCCTCCCTAGCCCGCCCCCCCCCCCATCCACCACCACCCGGCTTTGTGCATGGAGCTCCCTCTCTTCTGGACCAACCACAGCTCCCGTGTGGTCCTTGACCTTTCCGTAGGACAAACAGTGCGTACTCCTCTCCCTCTTTCCCCGCGGCGGGCACGCGGCCCAGGGTGCAAACGGCAGCTGTCAGTACATGCTTGCTGATCGACTGATGGACAGTTTTTTGGTAAACATTTTTGTGAGTTTGACCTTTCCTCTGTGTCAGTGCCGGGAAACCACAGCAGCCTGAACTTTCAGTAAAGAGGAGCCTCTTTGAGGAAGGGAGTCTTTGCAGAAACTCACCACAGCTGCCTGGAAGTGGAGTCATCGGTGCCCTTCTTCCCTGTGTGTGCAGCCTCTTGGAGGACCCAAGTGGCTCTGGGCTGTGGCTCCCTTAGGTGTAAGATGGGGGGGGGGGGGCGTTTGGAAACTTTGGGGAGGAGGCTCTTGATGGGGCGGGGGGCCCTGAGAGGGCTGGGGGGCTGGCACACACATGTGCCCATATACCAGCGTACGGGGGCGTGTGCCCGTGTCTGCAAATGCACATGGCATTTGTCACTCAGATCACGGTCTGGCTTCAGACGGGTTGAAGGAGGCTCCGGGACCCTCAGACCACAGAGGCTGCTGAAAGTAACACTGATTTCTGTCCCCTGCACCGCATTCGCCTCTTGCCAAGACCCAGGTTGTGCCCTGCGGCTCCTGCCAAAAAGGGGCTTGGACTCACGCGTGTGCACACGGGAGGACGGTGCTCCCGCGGCCTCCCAACGCTCAGCTCTGCATCTGACACGCGGTAAATACGTGAGAGCCAGGGTCGATCGACCGGCTGGGACCATCGCAGGCGCGGACCTACGCAGGCATGTGCCCCCGCTGAAGGACGCGCCCTGGGAAGGCGGCCACTGTGCTCCTCACCGCCGTCTCCCCGGCACAGCGTCTGGCGCCTAGCAGGTGCTCCGCGAATACTTACTCATGAGCAAGTGCGCCCATGTGCACGTATATACGTCTGCGCCGACAGGACAACGAGCGTGTGCTTGCACACGTGTGCCCTTGGGACGGCGGTGTTACACGCTTTCTACGCAGGCGTGTGCGGATGTGTTCAAAGAGCATGCGCGAGCGGCTGTGTTCAAAGAGCATGCGCGAGCAAGCAGGGCGGGGCCTCCCAGGCCTGCGTGACCGCGCGCGGTGGACCTCTCGCCGGTGGGAACTTCCGCCTCTGAGCGGGAGCGGCACGTGAGTGCGCCAGCGAGGGTGTCGTTTCATGTGCACCTGTGCGTATGTGAGCTGTGTTCCTACAGGGTCCCGCGCGGGCATTCGTGATCGAGATCGCGGGGCGGTGGGTGACAGCCCAGGCTCTGGTGCCACACTGCCCGGGGTTGGAATTCCGGTTTCATTCCTTCCTATCTGCACAGCCCTGGACGGGCAGCTTACGTTCTCCGTGCCTCCGTTTCTTTGTGCGGTGGCGGTAAGAACAGCACCTGCCTCCCAGAGCTGTTCTGGGGACTAAATCAGATACCAGCACCTGGCACACAGCAGCCTCCCAGCAGGCCACCTGCTGCTGTTTTTATTTCTGCGTTGCACACACCTGGATATGCACGTTTGTCACCGCCGACAAGCCCCCCGCCCCGGCCCTGGAGAAACGAGGACCCTGTCTCTGCTGGGCACCGAGATTCACATGTGGGTTACGGGGAACTGAGAGGCTCCTGCTCGAAGGTGATTGGAGCGGGAGTGGGCAGGGCATTGCTGTCCCTCAGCCGTCTCTCCCACCCATTCACCAGAGAACCTGGTCGAACCAGACTTGGTCACCTGACTCCACCCTCCCAGGCTGGATGGACCAGTCTTTGCCTGCCCAGCTCGCTGGGGTCTGGGGAGGCAGAAATGAGATGATGGGTGACAGTCCTGTCACAGTGAGGACTCCCGTTTCTTCGAGAATGGCAGGGAGACTTTGGAGGTTTTGCTTTAAAAAGATCACTGCAGGGGCCCCTGGGTGGCTCAGTCTGGTGAGCGTCCGACTTCGGCTGGGATCACGATCTCAGGGTTCGTGGGTTCAGGCCCCGCATGGGGCTCCGCGCTGACAGCTCGGAGCCTGGAACCTGCTTTGGATTCTGTGTCTCCCTGTCTCTTTTCCCCTCCCCCAGTTGCACCCTCTCAAAAATAAAATAAAACATTTGAAAAAAGCTTGAAAACCATCGCTGCAGTGAGGAGAACAGTGGCTTTTGGAGACCCAGAAATGGAGGTGGGGAATTAGCGGCCCGCTGTCGCTGAGGGACGCCGGTGGCCGTCGCTGTGGATTCCGGGCATCTTTCAACTGGAGGCTTCCTGAGGCCGGGTGTAGGGTCCTGAGAGACAGCGGCAGGCACGGCTGAGCCAGCTCAGTGGCTGTGCTGGGGACACGGCCGCACTCACGGTCCAGCCCCTCTGGCCCCACCGCAGAGGCAGGCGAAATAGTTGTCACCCAGGCGCGTAATCGTGAGCCCTGCTGTGTGTTGAGCCCCTCCTCTGCCAGGCTCGGTGACCCCGCCGCATCCCCGTTATTATCTTGTGCGGCGGGTCTCCTCAGCCCCGTTCGGCAGGTGGGGGGAAAATGTCACTGGCAGGGGGTCTAGCCCGCCCCTCCACCACAACAGCAAATCAGTGGCCCCTCCAGGGGGTGCTTGGCAACATCTGGAGACACCATCGGCTGTCACAACTGGGAAGACGTGCTGTTGGCCCTCAGTGCCTAGGGCCCAGGATACACCATGCACAGGACAGCCCCCGACACAAAGAATTGTCCAGCCCGGATGTCAGAGGTGCTGAGGTTGAGAAAACCAGACTCTCCCTACCTTCCAGGGCCTTCTCAGAGACCACCCTCGGAGCTTGGCAGCCCCTGCCTGAAAGGGAAGTGAGCCTGTGCCACGTGCAAGGTGGCCGTGGGAGCAGACAGTGGTGGTGACAGTTCCCCGTGACGGAGGCTGGTTCCTGGAAACCTGAACATGGCATCCTTGTGGCTTTTCTTCTCCTTTTCAATCAGCCCCAGCATCTGAGACACCGCTCTCATCTGCAGAGGGTCCCCAAGGGCCAGATACGTCCCCAGCCCAGTAACCTGCTGAGAACCTTCCGTGTCTTCCACGGCCCACGGGGCGGGGTCCTGGTCCTGCTCCTCTGGGCTCTGGGCACCACTGACCTCTCCAGTCTCCAGCCTCACCATTTCCCTCCTGCTGGCGGCCTCCTCTGCCCAGTCCACCCATTCTGGCACCGGGGGGGGGGTATTGTTCCCCAAATAGGCCATGCGGTCACACCCCTGAGTCTCTGGCTCACCAGCGGCAGACTTGGGGCTTTGTTGATCCTCCCCAGGCTCTGCTTCCTTCCTCTTTCGGTCTGTTTTCTATCACGATGATTTCCCTTCTTTTACTTTCTTCTGTTTATCTTGCTGCTAACTTCTTGAGAGGGATGCTCAGAACATTCATTCTTAGTGTGTCTTCTTTTGTAATTTACAAATTCTAAGGCTACAAATTTCCCTCTAAGTATTACTTTAGCTGCACCCGTTAAGTTTTGATAGGCATTTTCTTTTTTTTTTTTAAATTTTTTTTTCAACGTTTATTTATTTTTGGGACAGAGAGAGACAGAGCATGAACAGGGGAGGGTCAGAGAGAGAGGGAGACACAGAATCGGAAACAGGCTCCAGGCTCTGAGCCATCAGCCCAGAGCCCGACGCGGGGCTCGAACTCACGGACCGTGAGATCGTGACCTGGCTGAAGTCGGACGCTTAACCGACTGCGCCACCCAGGCGCCCCTGATAGGCATTTTCTATGTCGTTCAGTTCAACATGTTTTCTGACTTTCCCACTGTGGTTTTTCTCATTATCCCTTAGATTATTTATAAGTGTATTTCTTGGTCTCCCCGCCCATGTTTTTGAAACGGTCACTTCTGTCTTTCTGACAAGATGAACCGCTTGCTCTTCTTCCTCCCAAATCCAGTTTAAGTGACCCCTCCTCTGCAAAGCCTTCCCTGGACACTCCCTCCACACCACTCCAGGCATATAATTAGTTGCCTCCCCTCTTTTCCCGTGGCACTTTGTACAGATCATTGTGTAACACTGGTAGGCACACAGTGATATATCTGTCAAGAACTTTTCAGTTTCAAGTGAAAGAAAACTGACCCAAGCTGGCTGAAAGCAAAAGGGAACTTATTGTCTCATTTCACTAAAAAGTCTGGCTTTCAGGCACAGCTGGATCAAGGGGTCCTAATGCCCGATGATTCAATTCCTGCCATGAGTCACTTCTTGTATGTTGACTCCATTCTATTCTGAGGCAAGTTCTCCCACTGTGGCCACAAGATAATCTAAAGTCGCTGCAGATAGCATATCCTCTCTGCTCCGAGCCCAGTCTTTGCCCCAGTCATTCCAATCAAAAGTTTCATGGGGTCTCATTGGTTCTGACTGGGTCACCTACTCTAATGGGATCAATGAACATGGCCTGAAGAATAGAGTGAATCGACTTAGGGCAGGGTCACGTGCCCTCCTGGGGAGAGAAACTAAGCAAGGGGGAGGGGTGGCATCTCAGAAAAAAAATCAGGATACAATTACCAGGATACAATGCTAGCATTTCCAGTGCTGAAAAGCCAAAAACAAGGCAATCCTGCCCAATACTAACCACAACAACTCCTAAAGGGCCCGCTTACACTTGCCACATGCGATTATCCCAAGTGCCTTGTTTTCAGTCCTGTGTGTCCCTTCCCCACTGGACTTGAGACTCTCAACAGTAAAGAGAAGATCTGTTCTACCTACTGAAAAAAAACCAAACGTCAAGTTGGGTGTGTGGGGGGTTGGGGGGGCGGGGGGAGATGGGCAACTCCTCCTCTCCCCTGATCAGCCCACCCCCCCCGGACCTTGGAGGCTGGCACCCTGAGGCTGGGGCTTCAGCCCCAGGATCCCCTGGGGGAGGCTAAGCAGAGGCATCTGATGTGTGCACCCGCTGCGGTAACTCTCTGTCTTAGTCAGCTCGGGCTGCTGTAACAAAACACCACGGACGGGGTGGCTTTAACGACAGACACGTCTTTCTCGCAGTGCCGCAGGCAGGAAAGGCCAAGAGAGAGTGCTGACTGATTCAGTGTCTGGTGAGAACCCGCTCCCTCGTGTGCAGACAGCCACTTGCTTGCTGTGTCTTCGCGTGGTATTTCCTCCGTGCATGTGGAGAGAGGGCAGAAGCTCACTGGTGGCTCTTCTGACGGGGACGCTAATCCGATTCTTCACGACTTCCTGGGTGGCCCCATCTCCAAAGACAGTGACAGCCGGGTTAGAGTTGCAACGCGGGAATTTTCCGGGGAGACACGAACACGATTTGGTGCATAGCACTTGCCTTCCAGGGTAAACCCTCCCACATCTTTCCAGAAATCAGAGTCACGTAGACACTAAACGTGAAAGGAGCCTTTATGGCCCTGTGGTCCAACCACACAATCAATCCAACCATATACCCACATCAACAGGTGGCCAAGCCTTGGTTTGCATACCACCAGAGACAGGAAGCTCACTGTCCCTCAGTGAGGCAACTCTGACTGCACTGGTCTGAGCCTGAAGGTCAGCTCTCATGTCTCCCACCCTGGATCGTCTCTTCTTCAAGCTCCATACCTCTGCTCGCTCATGGTTTTCAGACCCTCTCCACACCCCTTCCCCCACCCCCCACCCCCCGGCTTCTTGGTTCCTTCTCCTAAATATACTCCAATTTACCAATGTTCTTAAAATGAGGGCTCAGAACTGGACATTGGCTGCTGGTCTGGCCATTGTGGTGAGGATAACCTCCCTTACTCTGTGCTCCATACCTCTATTAATGCAGTCCCAGGGGGCTTCAAGTTTCTCTGGGCCATGAGACACTCTTGAGTTGGGGAAAAGCCCCCAAGCACATGTTGCTTCAGTGATTCGAATCCTCATACCTGTGAAATTGACCGCTGGACCTAAAGTAAAGGGCATGGCACTCAACCTTGGTCAGTGGTTTTGGAAGGACCCCTGACTCACATCTCCATAGATTTTTTTTAATGCCTTCCCTTCTTGCTGTACCCTTTCCCCAGCACGCAGGTACACTGTGACCTTCCTTCCTTTAATTTCCAAAATTGAATAGCTTTATTATTGTTCTAGAAACAATACATCACTTTAAAAAATCAGTACAGAAAAGTACAAGAAAATTAGCCATAAAAACCCCCATGACCTACAAATAGCCTTGTTACCACTTGGAGACAGACTGTCCACGTTCCAATCCTGACTCCACTCCCTATGATCTATGGTCACGGGCAAGTTGCTCAATTTCTGGTACCTCTGTTTCCCCCTGTCTAAAATGTGGATATTAATACGTGGTTAGGATAGCTTTACGCAGGACCTGCTCCACGGTAAGCCCCTTAAAACTGTAAACAAGTTTGTTGGCTATGTTACTAATAATTGTAGAAACCAGGGCTGGCTCTGTCTCCCTGGAGAGCCCTGACTAATACAGATTAAGTCTGTCTCAGTCGGCTCAGGCCACCAGAACAAAGTATGAAACGACAGAAACCGATGTCCTCCCGGTTCTGGAGGCTGGAAGTCTAAGATCACAGTGTCACCATGGTCATTTTCTGGGGAGGGCCCTCTTCCTTCCTGGTGCGTCCTCACACGGTGGAGAGAGAGAACCCTGGTGTCTCTTCTCCTTCTTCAAAGACCGCAGGCCTGTTGGCTCAGAGCTCTACGTTTACGATCTTTAACTCTGACCTCCGGAAGGCCCTGTGTCCAGAGAGCATCACATTGGGAGTTAGGACTTCAACATATGCGTTTGGGGGTGGGGTGGGGGGGAGGGAGACACAGTTCTGTCCGTCACGACAATATCAGTATATGTAGTGGCTATTGTCTTTGCACGGAATGTTGCACAGAATGACCCCGCACTGCCTCGCTGCCTTCTTTTTGTGACAGCCGCAGAGATGGGCTGGCATCTACCCAGAGTCCCCCTCCCTGTGGCCGCGGGCCCTGGTCCAGGGATTACCAGGTTACTCACGCTGAGCCACCATTGACCCCAGACTGGTGCGCAGATTGGCTTGTGAGGCAATCCAAGCCAATCAAAGAATTCCCTGGGACTTTTCTGGCGGGAGGCCATGGGAACCGTTGCCCCCCCCCCCCCCCCGACTGCCGGTGAGTTGGCAGTTCTGTTGAGCCCCGGCGGTATCCTGGGGCACCTCCTCCTTGTCTGCAGCACAGCCCCATTTTCGCTAAGCGTACTCGATTTGGTTTTCTAGGACTGCCGCTGAAATAATTGTCGTCACTCACGGGCACTGAGGGATCGCATGTGATTTACTTTATTTTCCGGGATGTGACAGCGATTTTTAGCTGCCTACCCAGCATCAGCCTTGTCCTTCGTCCTCTTCAGTCTGTACAGACCCCGACAGCCGTCTAGCCGTCGGTCGGGGTTATAGCTATGGCTCCACCCACCCCTGTGCCCACCTCCACGTGCGTGTCTAAATCTGTATCTGTGAGCACGAGCTCAAAGGTAGGCTCAGTTGCACATACAGAGCCCCAAACTGACAGTGGCCCAAGTAAGAGAGGTTCCTCCCCCTTGTCACAGTGTGGAGGTAGGCGTCCAAGGCTGAGTGGTGCTCCACAAGGTCACCCAGGGACCCATGCCGGCTGCTCTGCCCTCCCTAGGATTTTTGCCTTCATCTACATTGTCCAAGATGCCCACCACCACCACACCCACGCTCCAGGTAGCAAGAAAATGTGCTTATTTTATTTTATTTTATCTTATTTTATTCTTTTTTAAAAATTTTTCTTTGATGTGGTTATTTATTTTTGAGGCAGAGAGAAAGCACGAGCTGGGGAGGGGCAGAGAGCGAGGGAGATAGGAACCAAAGCCAGCTCTGCACTGACAGCACAGAGCCCGATGCGGGGCTCGGACTCACAAGCGATGAGATCGTGACCTGAGCTGAAGTCAGACGCTTAGCTGGCTGAACCACCCAGGCACCCCTATTCTATTCTATTCTATTCTATTCTTTAAAAAAATTTTTTTTTAATGTTTATTTATTTTTGAGAGAGACAGAAACAGAGTGTGAGTGGGGAGGGGCAGAGAGAGAGGGAGACCCAGAATCCAAAGCAGGCTCCAGCCTCCGAGCTGTCAGCACAGAGCCCAAGGCAGGGCTCGAACTCATAAGCCGTGAGATCGTGACCTGAGCTAAAGTCAGACGCTTAACCGACTGCGCCATCCAGGTGCCCCTGGGATATCCATTTCTATTATCATCAATGTTTATAGACAAATCATCCATTTTTAATATCTGCAGAGTATTCCGTTTTGTAGATGCTTTATAAATTATGAATTCAACCCTCTTTTCCTGGTTCATTTAGACTTTGTCGGTAGTTTTAATCGTACCTGAAATGACTTGCTTCACCAGTTTGGGCATACAAATAAGCTCCTTTGTCTTTTTGAGAGTCATTCAAGCTCCTCGTGTGGTTGGAAGTTGCCTTCAGAGGCTGTCACAAGGCCAACTCTGGTGGCTGAAACCCTTAAGGGTTTATTCTCCTGTGGAATGTGAAGCCTGGAGGCAAGTAGCTACTGACATTGGTGCACGGCCTGTGATATTAGGGCCAAGTTCTCTGTGATTCTCTTGGTCTTTTCCTTTGGTTCCAAAATGGCTGCTTGAGCACCAGCCATCACATCTACCCTTTACGCAGGAGAAAGGAGGAAGGGAAAGAGAGAAGGGGTCAAGGGTGCTCTCAGAAGCTCCATCTGAACACTCCCATCGCTAGCTGCAACAGAGACTGGGGAGTAGTCTGTTAGCTGGGCACGTCGCTGTCCAGAATTACACCTTGGTTCTCATAGGAGAAAGAAGGGCATCGTGGGAGACTGGAGCCAACTGGTTGCTGCCATTTGCATCGTAGTAGGTGTCGGAGCCTCACCCTTACCCTCTCAGCTCTACACACTGAGGCATTCTTACTGCAAAAACCATCAACTCTCTGCCTCAGGGTTTATTTTTGGCTGCAGGTACACATGGTTAGCCATCTGGAAATGCCAGAACTCTGCCTCAGGGAGCAACCCTCTACTCCTGGCAGAGGGGGTCTTGGGTCTTTGTGAAGAAATAACCCGGCTTCCTTGTTCCACATCTGGGACACTTTGGAGGAACGTTCTATTTGTCCTTCTTCCCTGCCCTGCCTCACTTCCCGACTCCCCTACAAGTGGTTCCTGGGACCGCCTCCCAAATCCACTACCTGCACTGAAAGCCTTAATTAGAAACTGTTTCTGGGGAACCCGACCAACACAGCCCTCATCCTCAAATAGCAGTCAATGTCATCAATGGCTGGGGGGTCTGATCAGCCCACCAGAGAGCTTAATTTGAGGCATGGATTAACAAAATCCGAAAACATTCTTATCATCTTGAATGACACAGCTATGGGTCCAGAGCCTGATACAAACAAGGTGAGTCTCTGAAGGAGGATAATCCTATCCCTTCTGCATTGCTGATAACTGAGGGTACTATGTCTTCATTTTGCCTTCATATTCAGCCACTGATCTTGCAATGAACCCACTGTGTCAAGATAACTGGGTGAAACGGGGTTTCCAATCTCAGCCACATGTGTGTACAGCCCAGCCCTCCGTAATGACCCTCTTGGATGTTGCCTTCTTGTGAGCTGAGCTCCCAGTGAAACGCCTCCTGCCCTTTGTTGGGTCTACTGTGACCCTCAGTAGACCATCTGAACCATCAGAGGAGCCCCACAATGCTGGGCCACAATAGGGAATGGATGAGGAAGGAGGGATCTGAGAGAAAAAATTTTTTTTTTAAATTTTTTTAACGTTTATTTATTTTTGAGGCAGAGAGAGACAGAGCATGAACGGAGGAGGGGCAGAGAGAGAGGGAGACACAAAACCGGAAGCAGGCTCCAGGCTCTGAGCCATCAGCCCAGAGCCCGACGCGGGGCTCGAACTCACGGACCGCGAGATCGTGACCTGAGCTGAAGTCGGACGCTTAACCGACTGCGCCACCCAGGCGCCCCTGAGAGAAAAATTTTAAAGACCTAAATAAATGGAGAGCTGGTCCACCTGCCTGAACTGGAAGACACAATATCTCCCCAAGCTGACCTACCGTCATCACGTTCCTTGTCAAATTCTCAGCAGGGAATTTTGCAGGAATTAACAAGCCGATCCTAATAACTTTTATGGAAATGCAAAGGACCTAGAGTAGCCGAAGCCATTCTGGAAAAGCAGGACAACGATGGACCATTTTCACTTCCCAATTCCCAAACTTAACTACGAGGCTCTCATCAAGACAATGCGGTAGTGGCATATGGATAGGCATAAAGAAATGAGACAGAGCAGAGAGTCCAGAAATAAACCCATACATGTAAGAGTGAATTAATCTTCAAAATAGGCGCCAAGGTAATTCAGTGGGGAAAGGATAATCTTTTCAACATATCGTGCCGGGACTCTTGGGTAGCCACAAGCAAAAAAGATACATTTAGATCATTATCTCACACCACACACAAAAAGTAACTCAAAATGAATCATAGTTCTGAACATGAGAACTTAAACAGTAAAACTTATAGAAGACAACATGAAGGAGGTCTTTGTTGGGGTGTCTGGCTGGCTCAGCTGGTGGGGCACACAACTCTTGGTCTCAGGGTTGTGAGTTCAAGCCTCATGTCGGGTAGGGGTCCTACTTAAAATAAAAAAAAAAAGAATAATAATTTTAAAAAAGATATCTGTTACCTCTCAGTCAAGTGTCCGACTTTGGCTCATGGCATGATCTCACGGCTGGTTCGTGACTTCGTGCCCCACATCCAGCTCTCTGCTGTCAGGGCAGAACCTGCTTTGGATCCTCTGCCCCCCTCTCTCTGCCCCTCCCCTGCTTGCACTCTCTCAAAAATAAATAAACATTAAAAAAAAAAAAAGAAAAGAAAAGACATGCAGAGCCTCACCACAACCCCCGCCCACGAACACACACACAGAATCTGCATTAAAAAAAAAAAAAAAAAAATCCAAGATAAGCAAGAGTTGAGGGAGTTTATCACCAGGAGATCTGCCCTATGAGAAATGCTCAAGGGAGTATTTCAGGCCGAAATAAAAGGATGCTAGCTAGAAAGTAACTCGAAGCCATATGAATGAGTAAAGAATACCAGTAAAGGTAAATACACAGGTAATGTAAAAGCCAGTATTACTATATTTTTGGTTTGTAACTCCTCTTTTTGTCTCTGAGAGAACAGAGAACACACTGAGACAACAGATAGAAACCACGGTCCAGCTTTATGTTGTCTACAGGAGACTCACTTCATATCCAAAGACACAAAGAGGACGAATGAGGAAGGATAGACAAGTATATTCCGTCCAAATGGTAACCAGAAGAGAGCCAGAGAGGCTCTAATAATATCAGTAAAATGAGCTGTAAGTCAAATTTTTACAGGAGACCCAGAAGGACATTATATGTTGCTAAAAGTGTCAATGTATCAAAAAGGTATAACAACTGTGAGTAGGTATGCACCAACTAACAGAGTCCCAAAATAATAAAGCAAATGCTCACAGAACCGAAGAAGAAAATAGACAGTTTAGAGTAACAGCTGAAGACCTCAGGGCCCACTTTCTTTTTTTTTTTAATATATATTTTTTTAATGTTTATTTATTTTTGAGACAGAGAGAGACAGAGCATGAACGGGGGAGGGTCAGAGAGAGAGAGAGAGAGAGAGAGAGGAAGACACAGAATCCGAAACAGGCTCCAGGCTCCGAGCTGTCAGCACAGAGCCCGACACGGGGCTCGAACTCACGAACCGTGAGATCGTGACCTGAGCCGAAGTCGGAGGCTTAACCGACTGAGCCACCCAGGCGCCCCCTCAGGGCCCACTTTCAATACTAGATAGAACACCTAGACAGAAGGCTCCTAAGGAAATAGAGGGTTAGAACAATACTATAAACCAAAGAGACCAAACAGACACGTATAGAACACAGCATCCAAGCCCAGCAGTGATCTCCAAGTGCACACGAAACATTCTCTATATAGATTATACGTTAGGCCACAAAACAAATCTCAATACATTTAAAAAGATTACAATCATACAAATATCTTCTCTGACCACAGTGGAATGGAGCTTGATATCAGTAACAGAAGGAAAACCAGTGAACTCACAAATAAGTGGAAATTAAACAACACACTCTTAAACAACTAAGGAACACAATAAGAAATAACAAGAGAAATTAGAAAATGCTTAAGGATGAGTGAAAATGAAAACGCAACATACCAAAATGTATGGGATGCAGTGAAAACAGAGCTAAGAGGGAAATTTGGAGCTACAAATGCCTTCATTAAAAAATAAGAAAGATTCCAAATTAGTAACGTTAACTGTGCACCTTAAGGAACTAGAAAAAGGAGAGCAAATTAAACCCAGTGCTAGCAGAAGGAAGGAGATAATAAAGATGAGACAAATGAAATAAAAAATAGAAAAACAATAGAGAGGACCAACACAACTAAGAATTATTTATTGAAAAAAAAAGTTGGCACTCCTTTAACTGAATTAAGCAAAACCAAAAGAGAGAGAGCAAGGGTGAGAGCAAGAGAGAGAGAGAAGAAGAAGAAATGAAAAATGCAACTAAAATTGGAAATGGAAATAATGGGGACATTACTAACCAAACTTACAGAAAAAAAAAAGGGGGGTTATAAGAGAATACTACGAACAATTGTAGGCAGCAAATTAGATAACCTAGATGAAATGGACAAATACCTAGAAAGACACGAATTACCAAAAATGACTCACGAAGAAATAGAAAATCTAAACAGGCATATAAGAAGTAGAGAATTGAATCAGTAATCAAAAACCTCCTAAGAACAACAAAAATCTAGAGTTGCATGCCTTCACTGGTAAGTTCTCCCCAACATTTACAGAGGAATAGGGGCACCTGGGTGGCTCATCGGTGAAGCTTCTGATTTTGGCTTGGGTCGTGATCTCACGGTCTGTGGGCTTGAGCCCCGCATCAGGCTCTCTGCTGTCAGCAAGGAGCCAGCTTTGGATCCTCTGTCCCCCTCTTTCTCTGCCCCTCTCCCACTCGTGTGCTCTGTCTGTGTCTCTCAAAATAGATAAATAAACTTAAAAAAAAATTAAAAAAAAAATAATAAAGAAGAATGAACTCCGATCCTTCTCAAACTCTTCCCCAAAATAGAAGAGGAAGGAACATTTCCTCAATCATCCTGTAATACCAGAGCCAGACATCAGAAGAAAAGAACACTATGGACCATACCCAAAAGTGAAATAAATAGAATTAATTTAAATAGGAAAGGAAGGAAGGAAGGGAGGGAGGGAGGGGGGAAGGATGCTATGGACAAATATCTTTTATGAATAACGGTGCAAAATTCTCAACAAGACATTAGCAAACCGAATCCTAGCGCGTGTTAAAAGGATTATATACCATGACCAAACAGGAGTTATCCCAGGTGTGCAAGTGAGATTCAACATGAGAAAATGAATCAACGTAGCACACCACACTCATAAAATTAAGGGGGGGAGAAAAGAAAGCCGCGTGATCATCTCAATGGGTGCAGAAAAAGCATTTGGCAAAATCGAACATTTTGTTTTGTGCTAAAAATGCTCCGCCAACTAGGAACAGAAGAGACATCCCTCAACATGATCGTGGTGATATTGTTATATATATAAAAAAACCCACAGCTAGCATCACACTCGATGGACGCGAAGCTGAAGGCTTTCCTTCCAACACCAGGAGCAAGGATGCCCGCTTGTACCACCGCTGTTCAACATCGTACTGAAAGTTTTAGAGCAAGTCAGCAAGAAAAGGAAATTGGAAAGGAAGAGGTAAAACTACCTCTATTGACGGATGACATAATACCATATCTAGAAAATGCTTAAGGGGGTGCCTGGGTGAAGCAGTCGGTTAAGCGTCCAACTCTTGATCTCAGCTCGGGTCATGATCTCACGGTTTGTGAGTTTGAGCCTTACATTAGGCTCTGCGCTGACAGTGCGGATCCTGCTTGGAATTCTCCCTCCCTCTCTCTCTCTCTCTCTCTCTCTCTCTGCCACTCCCCCGCTTGTGTGCTCTCTCTCTCTCTCTCTCAAAATAAATAATAAAAGTAAACTTAAAATAGAAAATACTGAAGAATTCACAAAGAAATTATCAAGGCTAATAAACTCAGCAAAAGGGCAGGGTGCGAGATCCACATACAAAAATTAGCTTCTCTACACTAGAACTAACAAGATGAAAAGGAAATTAAGAAAATAATTCCAGATGCAATAACGTTAAAAAGAATAGGCTCCTTGGGAATAGATTTAACCAAGGAGGTAAAAGGTGTGCATGGTGGAAACTACGAAGCATTACTAAAAGAGATTAAAGATCTAAATAAATGAAAGAATATCCTGTGTTCAGGTTAACGGAGGAATTAGTGTTGTTAAGGTGGCAGGTATTCCTTAAAGCGACCTATGGATTCAACGCGATCCCTATCAAAATCCCAATAGCCTTTTGTTTGCTCAGAAATGGAAAAGTTGATCCTAAAATTCATGTGGAATTGCGAGGGGCCCAGAACACCCAAAACAGTCTTTAAAAAGAACAAGAAAGTTGGAGGATTCAAACTCCCAATTTCAAAACTTACTACAAGTCTACAGTAATCAAGGCAGAGCGATACTGGCTCAGGGTAGAAATAGAGACCAATGGAATTGACTTGAGAGTCCAGAAATAAATCTATGCATCGATGGCCAATGATTTTCGGCAAAGATGCCAAGACGACTCAGTGGGAAGGAACAGTGTCTTCAGCAAATGACCCTGGGACAGCAGGATATCTACGCACAAAATAATTAAGTCGGACCCTTATCACACATCATATACAAAAATTAATATAAAATAGATCAGAGACCTAAATATAAGAACTATCACAATAGAACTCTTAGAGGAAGACATAGGGGTAAATCTTCATGATCTTAGATTTGGTGATGGATCCTAAACAATGACACCAAAGCAGGAGCAGCAAAGGAAAAAAGAGAAAAATTGTACTTCATAAAAATTAAAAACCTTTGTGCATCAAAGGACATTATCAAGAAAGTGAAAAGGGGAACTACAGAATGAGAGAAAATATTTCCAAATTATATATCTGATAGTATCTACAATATATAAAGAGCTCTTACAACTCCACAACAAAATGACAACCTGTCTTGGTCCATTCAGAGTGCTACGACAAAATATAGTTGATTAAGTGGCTTATAAACAACGAAAATTTATTTCACCCAGTTCTGGAGACTGGGAAGTCCAAGATCAAGTTTCCAGCAGACTCGATGTCCAGTGAGGCCCGCTTCCTGGGTCAGAGACCACTGTGTTCTCGCATGGTAGGAAAGGTGAGTTATCTCTCTGGGGTCTCTTTTATAAGGATACTCATAAAGGCACCATTTATGAGGGCTCTGGTCTAATGACCTAATCATCTCTCGGAGGCCCCATGTCCTGTTACAATCACACTGGGGGTTAGAATTTCAACATATGATTGGAGGACCGGTTGTGTGACACAGCGTTCTGTCCATAGCACAACCCAATGTAAAAAAAAAAAATGGGCAAAGGACTTGAATAGACATTTCTCCAAAGGAGATAAACAAATGAGTGCCCAGCCCATATAAAGATGTTCACCATCATTAGCTGTTAAGGAAATGCAAAGCAAAACCACAGTGAGATACTACCTCATACCCACTCGGATGTCCACAGTAAAAAAAAAAAAAAAAGGAAAATAAGAGTGTCGCCAAACATGTGGACAAACTGAAATTCTCGTACATTGCTGGTGACAATATAAAATGGTGCAGCTGCTTTGGAAAACAAACCGTTAGCTCTTCAGGGAATGACACATAGAATGACCCTAAGACCCAGCAATCCAATCCTGGCAGTCGTGCACCCAAAAGGTTTGAAAATGCGTGTCTGTGCCAAGATTTGCATGGAGATGTTCACAGCAGTATTATTTAGGATAAAGACAAAGTGAACATATTCCAAATGTCCACCAGCTGATGAATGGATGTGACAGATCCATTGGGTACATCATTGCATTATTATTACATTATATTACGTTACAATAATATCATTGCAGTGGAATATTACTCAGCAACACAAATGAATGAACACACACGCGATTCAGTTTATATATGAAACACCCAGCAAGGGAAAAGGGAATCAGCAAAGAGAGAAAGGAGATGGGTTGGGCCGGGAGGGCGAATGGAATTGCTTGCCAGTGGGTACAAGGGATCTTTTTCGGGAACGTTCTAAACTTGGGTCGTGGGGATGGTTGCACCACTTACCTAAAAATCACTGAATTATGCACGTTCCATGGCTGGAATTGATGCTAGGTAAGTTGTATCTTAATAAAGCTGTTGAAATAAAAATAAAAAAGAGGAAATGAGTTGAAGGGGGTTGTCTCAATTATTTTTCCCCGGTAGGCCTCTGGCTGAAATGTAAATTTAACCACTTCCTCTCCATTGACCAGCTCTGAATACTAGGGGGGGGGGGGGGGGGGTTGGGTGATGTTGAGACATCCAATTACACTCTCCTTCCGGACCTTGGGGGCCACGCTTGTGAGACAGGCCCTAAGCCCTCCCTCCGCCCAGGGAACCTTCCTTCAACACACATCTGTTTCTGAGGGGACTCATGGTCACCCCAGGGGACGTGGTAGCTGTTCAATTTCCACCTCCAAAAAAAAGTATCTGCTTTTTATTTTATTTATTTTATTTATTTATTTTTTTCAACGTTTATTTATTTTTGGGACAGAGAGAGACAGAGCATGAACGGGGGAGGGGCAGAGAGAGAGGGAGACACAGAATCGGAAACAGGCTAGTATCTGCTTTTTAAACATGAGGGGTTAAATGGCCCCTGCTGCACCCCACCCCCTCCCTAAGTCATGGCCAGAGCAATCCTTTGAAAAGGTTCATCGAATGAAGCCACTCCTCTGATGAAAATCTCGGATGTCTTCCAGTTTCCCCTGGAACCCAATCTACCTTCCTTCCTGTCCTGCACGGTCCTAGGCGGCGTGCAGGGTGTGACTTCTGTGGCCCGCCTCCTTGTATGCCTTTGCTTCCTTGCTCTGTTCCACCCCACTGACCTCAGTGTTCCTGGAGCAGGCCACATTCCTTCCTGTCTCAGGGCCTTTGCACGTCCAGTGTCTTCTGCCTAAAATATTTCCCCTATGGCTGAGTTGATGCCTTGACCTCTCATCAGTTTTCTGTGACGCTTAGTACAGTTTGCATTTCATTTGCCCATCACTTCGTTTTGTCTGTCTCTCCCCGTTAGAACACATGAGGATTGTCGCTTGTGAATATTTCTGCGGGGCACCCCCAGTTAAAAGCCAAGGGCTTGCTCAGTATTGGTGGCCAGAAGGCAGGGATGGGAGAATGGATGGCTGGGTGGGCAGGTGGTTAGAAGGATGGATGAGTAGGTAGGTGGGTGAATGGGTGGGTGGAGAGAAGGTTAGGGAGGCAGACAGGCAGGCAGGTAGAAGGGAGGCAGGCCGGAGAGATCAAATATCCTTGGGTTAACGTACGTTCAGAAACAGTGCTGTGAATGATCTAGAACATAGGAGCTTGAAGTCTGCCACTCACTCATCCCAACTCTGCCACTCACCAGCTGTGTGACCTTGGACAAGTCATTTACCCTCTCCGAGTCTCATTTTCCTTCCCTGTAAAATAGGGACAATGACGATAAGTTTTAAGTGAGATGATACATCTTTAAAGTCCTTAAAAACCCTGGCACAGGGGTGCCCGCCTGGCTCAGTCAGTGGAACGTGTGGCTCTTGATCTTGGGGTTGAGGGTTCAAGTCCCACGCTAGGTGTAGAGATTACTTTAAAAAAACAAAAAAAGTGCTCCCTTCGGCAGCACATATACTAAAAAAACAAAAAACAAAAAACACAAAAAAACAACCTTACTTTAAAAAAAACCCAAAACAACCTGGCACAGAGTCAACTCTCAGCAAATATCAGGTCCAGTGCACTATTCCTTTTCTTGATCTTTCAACCACTCAGATTACTGATGCATGGCATCGTAAAACTCACCCTGAAGATCAGGAGAGAGAAAAAGAAAATCTGGCTTCCTCCTAACGTGGGTTCTCCAGAGAACACAAGATATTTCAGCAGTGAGGAAGAGAATTTCTATAGGGCAAACATCCTTCAGATCAACCACAGGGGAATTTGTACCAAGTTCCTCAAAAACAGCTAGAAAAAGAAAAAAAAAATAGAAGAAATAAATAGTAAGATGCTTTCTCTTTTCCTTTGGAGCGGTCATGTGGGTTAGCTGCAAATCGTTTCCCAAAAATGAGTCAGCTGGGGGGGCAGATGGCATGTGTTTCCAAGCCAACCTGTGTCATCAACACAGCACAAAGGAGCCCCCATCCACCCTGATAGCATCTGGTGCCGGTTCAGACTCGTCGTCACCGCCTGGTGCGGGCTTAGGAATCAGATACCCCCCCGGGTCCAAACGCCGGCTATGACACTTCGTAGCTTGTGTGACATTTCACTTCTCCGAGCCTTGTTTGCTCCATCTCTAAAAGGGAAGCAATCTGAGATCGTGTAGGGGCCTAAAAAATGCAAGAGAGTAACGGTAGGGGTTGTGGTAAGTTCTCTGGCTCTCCCTGTGAGGCTGCTGGGCAGGAGCCTGCTGGATTTTGTCTCTGATTTCTTAAACTTCTGCCAGGGAGAGACGTCTGACCCTTTCATGGGCCCCCGGCTCGTCCGCAAGATGAAAGAAAACTCTCTTGAGAATTGCTTTTCTCTATTTTTTGCCTGAGTTCTCATGTGTTCCTCATGGCTGCCGTCTCCCCTCGGCTAGGCATCCCCGCTTGACATTCAGAGGCATTCAGAGAGGTGATGTGACACGCCCGAGGGACTGTCTTCTGAAGGGCTTGGGGACAGGGTCCTGCTCCCTGCAACCCTGCAGTGGAAAGCTGGGTTCAAAGGAAGGGAAGTCAGAGGGGTCTGCCTGGGGTGGGGGTGGGGGGTCCAAACGCAGCCCCGTCCTGGGCCAGGCAGGTGGTGTGCGTGAGTGAAGCATGGGACCGCGGGGGGGGGGGGGGGGGGGGGTCTCTGGCCCTGGGCCCTCAACTTTCTCTCTGAACTCAGAGTTGGGCTCTCAGGACCACCGGGGCCCCCTGGGTCCTCTAACCTACCTCCACACCCCTCTGAGCCTCGGTCGCCACATCTGTGAGAAGCAGTGGCTCACGGGCCCTGCCTGCCTCATAGGTCATGACCGTGAGACCTGGGGGGGGCGGGTAACACCACCCATCCGCAAGAGGCACCATCACCCTGGTGGCCCCAAATGTCTTCCTAGCAGGTGACCTTTGGTGAGCGAGGGCTCTGCCAGGGGCCGGGCCCCCTCCCACCTCTTTCTCACTCCCTCAGGGAGGGGCCAGCTGCTCTGTGGGCAGGGCCTGCGGGGAGAGCTGCTGCTCGCCACATCCTCCCCTGCCTCCCCACCCTGTGCACGCGGCAGGGCAGCAGCCGCGCTCTGACAGACCCATGGGGCTCTGCCGAGTGACCCATGGGCTCCGGGGCCGACTGTTTGCTCCTTCCTGAGTGTGACTGACAGCCACACGGCTGCCTGCCTGCCTGCCTGTCTCTCTTTGCGTCTGCCCGGCTGGCCACCTGCCTGTCTGCTCGACTTCCCTTCCCCTGTCTGTCCGTCTGCCTGTCTGACCAGCCCTGGTCTGCTGTGGGTCTCTCCCTGGTGCAGTCGATCTCTGTCCTCTGTCTGTGTGTGACCTCCCTGGGATGTGACCGACCACTGCCTGTGACCCCGGCTGGCTCTCTCTGTGTGGCCTGCCTGCCTAGGGCCCGGGGCCATCCGTCCCGGTGACAGGTCGTAGGCTTGTCTGGCTGGTGACTCAGGACAGGCTGTGGATCCCCACCCCCCACACCTGCCTGCTCCCTCTGACTCCCGTCCCGCGCCCCCACCCCTGGAAGGCCACTGGATTCCCCCCCGAGCACACAGAATGGATTCCTGAGGGAGAAGCTGGGACAGCAGGTAACTCAGCTCCAGCCACTGTTCTCTGCGGGGGGTCTGGCGCCTTCTCTGCCCGAGGTGGGAGGACACAGGGGGGTTTCGCACCCTCCTCGCAGCTGGGGACAGTGAGGCCGGCAGAGCTGGGGCTGGAGTCTCCTGTTCAGCCCAGCCCAGGACGCCCAAAGTGCCTTTTTGTGCGTCTGCAGGAGGCCTGGAGGTCTGGAGGCTGGGACACGGCTGAGATGACCCCATGAGCTGTCTGTGGAAACCAGCTCCAAAAGGCCGGGGCTGCGGGAGGAAAGCCGGTCCCAGACCAAAGGGGATGCCACAGTCACCGTGGTTCCCGGCAGCCGAGGAGGGCAGGGGTGGGCACGGGGGTGACGGTGTGAGGGTGTGGCATTTCTAGGGGGCCCACTCTGGGGAGGGGCGTCGATTTTGGGGGCAGATTCTGGGTTTTAGCGTCTTTGTGTCCTGTAACCCCTCCACACGGATTTCTGTGCCCACTTCACAGACAGAGAACAGGGGCTCCAGGGGTAGAGCGATTTTCCCAAGGAGACTCAACAGCGCGGAGCAGGGCGGGCAGGTGACTCGGAGGCTGGCCCCGTCCTCCACGCTGTCTCCTTCTCACCAAAGCACAGGGGATGGGCCGATGGTGAGAATTGGCCAAGGGCCCTGTGTGCGTGGAAGAGAGGGAAGCCGGGAGGCGCGGGGAGGCTGAGTCTGGAGGCATGGGTTGAAGTTTGACATGTGGACAGGAGAGGAAAGAAGGAGGAGGCGGACACCTTCCCGGCAGAGCAGCTGGGTGGGGAGAGGCCTCTGGTGGGAACCCTGGACTTCGAGAAGGAACGGCCGGCCTGCGCAGTGGGAGCAGCGACCCCGGGGCCGGGGGCATTCAAAAGTCACAGGCTGCCCCCCTGAGGACATTTGTATTCCCCCGGGGGGGAAAGCATGGGTTTAGAAGCACATGGTCAAGTGGGGAAAACCTGGCGGGTTCAAAAGCCGGCCATGCGACTCCCTAGCTGGGTGAACTTGAGCAAGTCTCTGTGCTTCTTCCAACCTCATGGAGCCTCAGTTTTCTCATCTCTAAAATGGGGATGAAGGCAGCTCCATCCCCGTGGGGCTAGTTGTGAAGATTGGGGGGCATAAAAATATGAAAGTTGCCGGTTGGAGATCCGCCCAGGAAGACAGCTTGTTCCACCAGGAAGGGGGGCCCGTGGCAGAGGAGGGCCAGGGTCCAAGAGCGGTGGAAGGTGCGGGGGGCACATTTGAGAACCCGCGATCGGCTTCCCTCAGCCCCCGCGGTTCTGGTCCTCCGAGCGCCGGGGCTCAGCCCGCCGCTGGCACTTGAGGGGCTCCCGTTATCCCTACAACATCAGGTGAGGCCTGGAGCCCATTCAGCCCATTTCACAGATGAGATCGAGGACCCCAGGACCACGTGGCCGTGAGACGCGGAGCTGGGTTTGGGCCGCCGGTCCGCTTGGCTGCAGGGCCACACCTGCCAGACAGGATGGCATAAAAACAAGGCTCATAGTCTCGAGAACCCTTCTGAGAAGGGGAGGGGCAGGCCTGACGACCCGCTCCCCATGGTGGACTCGAGGGAGCCCTGGTCCTGCCCACCTCACAACCTGGGAGGGTGTCTGGATCCTTACCACCCCGCAGTGGAGGAAACCAAGCGCCCGAGTGTTAGGAGAAGAACAAAATCGAGGGCCCGGAGGCGTGGGGTGAACGAGACAAAGCCTGAGCCCTAGGCTCCCACCTGTCCAGTGAAGGGTGGGGGTGGGGGCTGGGGACCGCAAGAGGCTTGAGGGCAGTGGGGGCGGGCAGGTGGAGGAGGCCCGTTCAAGAGGAGATGGAAAGAGGGAAGACACCAGAAGCTTGGGGAGGCACCATTTCCCTCCCTGGTGCCTGATAAATAAATGAAGGAAGGGAAGAAGGCATCCTCCACGCAGGGAGGAGAGCCAGTGCCTTCAGAATCCCTGCAGGCAGGAGTGATGGCTGGGAGGTCCCCCTGTGGTCAGGTGGGGGGCTGTGGGACCCGTGACCCGCGTGCCAACACACCTCCACGGGCGATCCGGGGCCTTGGAGGCGGCCAGGACTGGGTGGAGACCCAGCTCCGCCCCCTAGTTCTGGGGTGACCTTGAGTAAACCACTTCACCTCCCTTGAACCTCCGTTTCCCCGTCTCTAACATCCATTTCCGGTTTGTCGTGAGGTTTTATTCTATGTGTAGTTTTTGAGCACCCACTGGGGCGTCAGGCACTGTCCTAGGTCCTGGGGATTCAGTGGCGGAGACAGGGCCAGCGCCATGAGCAGTGGTTCACAAGAAATAGTAGCGATTACGCTTTACCTTAGGGATGGCTGGTAATAATTGCCTTGTTATTCGCTAGAACGCACGGCGTCCCTTCCGGCATACACTAAGCCCTCAATAAACGATAGCTCGCCTGGTGATTTTACGATCCCTTGCACAGCTGGGGAAACTGAGGCCCAGAGAGGGGTAGGGTTTTCAGGGTCACCCAGGGAGTCATTCGCAAGCAGAGGGAAGGAAACTGGGGAGAGAGGGGGGAACAGACACTTCGAGGAGAGGCCCCTTCCTCGCCCCCTTCTCCCTTGCCCTCTAGGGCACCCCGAAATGCGGAGGCGGGGCCGGGGGGGGGGAGCGGAGAGGAGCCCCACCCCCACCCCTGGCTCACAGGTGCCACCGCCCCCACTCCTTGCCTGGGCGCCTGGCCAAAGGGACTTTTGATGACAGCTCATATGCAGGATCTGAGTAAACTTGGAACTTCTGAAACAACCTGAGAATATTCCCCAGGGTGCAGGCAGGGGCCCTGCTGATGCCCCCCGATGGCCGGGACACCTGCAGCAAGGGGCCTCGCCTGCTGGTCCCCACAGCCCCCAGGAAGGGTCCGGCCACCCGAAGTGTCCCCAGAGAGGTGGGGCAAATACCCCAACCTGGCTCCCTGCTCAGGCCCCAGTCCTTCCTTGCTGTGTGACCATAGGCAAAGCACTGGGCCTCTCTGGGCCTCTATTTCCTCATCTGCAAGGGGGCTTGATGGTGTACGTTGGGACTAGGGCCTGCCAAGCTTCTCCTGTACGAATCCGTGACACTCAGCCTACTTTGGCCAGGGCAGCCTGGTTGGAGGGGGGGGGGCCTGCCAAGCAGGGGGCCGGACAGAAGGCAGGCTGCCAGCCCTGCCCCCACCCCTCACCCCGCAGCTGCAAACCTCTCTTCTTTCTCCTGGTCTGGCGGGAAGGCGGCTGGAGTGAACGGTTGCCCAGGCTGTGCAGTAGGCACAGCTCGTTCAGGCTAAAAGAGGCTTCGTGGACCGGGATCCCGGCCCGGCTGGGAGACAGAGGAAGACTGACAGGTTGGGATGGGACCTTCCCCTCATGTTCGGCTCCTACTGCCTAAGCTATGACCCCAGGGTCCTGGGACATCTGTCCTCAGACACCCACAACCCACCCCTTGCCACTGGCACACACACAAAAAATTGTGAAAACACAACTGACGTTACCCACTCGCCTACAGTGTGCCCACCCCACACCACCTCGGCCAGGCCAGGGCGCTGCCCCATTCTATGGGTGAGGAAAACTGAGTCCCAGAGAAAGGAATGGATATGCCTCAGGGTCCCCCAGGGCCACCAGGCTGATCCTCCCCCAGCCTGAGCGCTCTGCTTGGCTAAGAACTTTCTGTATGACCCTGGGCGCCCCGCCATCCCTCTCTGAAGGTTCCTTGTTACTAATCCGATGACAGCAGTCGTGACTGCTCAGACCCCGGGAGCTGAGGGTGTTGCTCAGGGTGGAGGGAAGTTCCTGGGCACCGTGATGAAGCTGATGGGGAAACAGATGTCTCGGGGGCTGCCTGCGGCCCCACTCCTCGCTCCTCGTGTAACTGGACACGGCAACTCGTACCCTCTTTCGTTCGTTTGCCAACTCCTCAGCTACTCGTCGAGCACCCACTGAGTTCCCGGCCCCGTTCTGCGCACTAAGGATACTTTCTTTGGTGAACAAAACAGATGATTTCCCAGCCTCCGGGGGTGGGGGTGGGGGTGGGGGCGGGGCTTATGCTCCGGGACAGAGACAGGTCGTAAACACAAAAACAGAAGCGTTTACTGACCTGACCCTAATATTACAACCGTGAAGAAGGAAACAGAAGGATGTGGGGCCCAGAGCACTGCAGGGGAGACCCAGACCAGCCAGTGGCGATCACCTCCTGGAGGAGGCGACACTGAAGTTGAAACCAGAGGATGAGGAAGCAGAGAAGCACGAGGAAAAGCGTTCTGGACAGAGGCATGTGCCAAGGCCCTGGGGTGGAGGAGGAGAGTGGGAGCACTGGAGATTTTACGCTTATCGACTACGTAAAGATGTTCCAGGCACCACATTTAAGAGAGTGGAGTCGAAAAGAATAGCAATTCATTTCGGAGTGCACGGTCTATGTAGGTTTTAGCTCTGAGGGTGGGCCTCCAAACCCATTACCGTTTCACGTGGCCGCCCGTGTCACAAGTGTTTTGAGCCTCCACTGCGTGTCGGGCACCGGTTCACCCCTGGCGTGGTTCAGCGGTAGCCAAGAGGCACACGGTCCTTGCCTGCCTGTTGCTGCGAACGTCCGTGAAAGCACCCCGAGCAGGGTGCCCTGGTGGAGGGAGGGACCCCAGAGGAAGGAGTGACTCATACTCTTTGGAGGGGTGGGAGACTGCCAGAGGAGGTGACAAGCGAACTGGATTTTGAAGACTGAGTAGGAGGCTGTCAGTCCGCCCCGGAGGGTAGAACGTTCCGGTGGCTGAAAGAACTCGTGCAGAGGTGTGGAAGCCAGATGCATGGGGACTGTTGGTGAAGCTGTCGGGAGCCTGGGGTACCTGCAGCTCAGGATGGGTGCCGGGGGCCAGAGGGAACGAATGTTGGGGGGGGCAGATCCCGAAATGTGTTGAATGCTGCGCTAAGAAATTTGGGGTCTTCCCTGAAGGGCAATGGGGAGCCACCGAATGATCCAGTTGCAACGGGGACGTGGTTGGGAGGGCCACAGCTGGGTGCCGGAGAGATCAGGGAGGAGGCCGGCCGGAGGGCAGGTGGGCAGAAGTCCTTGAAGACCAGGGGTAAGCTGGGAGCCCTTTCGCCTATGTTCCCTTTCGGGAAGTCCCTCAGTCTTGACACTTCCCCATCTGGCGACCCGTTGGCTCTTGTTTCTGGCATGGCTGGGGAGTCCCTTTTCACCCACCTCGTTTCTCCTCGGTCCCTCTGGGAAACGGGCCACTTTGCTTTTACCACACTCCTCACCTACCTTTCACTTTCCAGCCCCAATCCCCGCCCGAGCCCCGCTGGAGATGACGGCTGACCTGTGACCCTCCACAGTCCCGTTCCTGAAGCGTCAGTGAGGGAAAGACACGGGGTAACCAAAGCTTGGGTTCTTTCCAGTTTGGGGAGGTTGTGAATGCCGCTGCGGGGACCCTCCGGCCCACGTCTGCGCGTGTACACGTTTCTCTTCGATGCCCGGTCTAGAAGTGGGGTTCTGTTCAGCAGAAGCGTCCCAGGGTGGCCGTGCCGAATGGCACGCACCCCAGAAGACTGAGGGGAGGTTGAGAAGTTTGGGTTACGCTGCGTCCTTCGTAGACGCGGCATGGTGTCTGCCTTTCTCATTTTAGCCTTTCCGGGTTGACGTAGTGGTGTCACAGAGATGTAAATTTGCATGATGAGTCATGATTTCAAGCAACTTTTACTATGCTTCTTGGCCATTTGGAAGGTCTTCTTTGCTGAAGTGTCTCTTTAAGCTCTTTTCCTTTCTTGCCAAACGGAGTTTTGTGCTGTTTATCGTTGTGTTTAAATAATTTTTTTTTTTAACGTTTATTTATTTTTGAGACAGAGAGAGACAGAGCATGAACGGGGGAGGGGCAGAGAGAGAGGGAGACACAGAATCGGAAACAGGCTCCAGGCTCCGAGCCATCAGCCCAGAGCCCGACGCGGGGCTCGAACTCACGGACCGCGAGATCGTGACCTGAGCTGAAGTCGGACGCTTAACCGACTGCGCCACCCAGGCGCCCCTAAATAAATTTTTTTAAATGTGTATTCATTTATTTTGAGGGAGAGAGAGCAAGCCGGGGAGAGGCAGAGAGAGGGGGAAGAGAGAGTCCCTAGCAGGTTCTTGCACTGTCAGGGCAGAGACGGACGTGGAGCTCCATCTCACAAATCGTGAGATCGTGACCTGAGCCGAAATCAAGGATCGGACGCTTAACCAACTGACCCACCCAGGTGCCCTTGTTTATTGTTTTGTGGGAGTTCTTTACATACTCCGGATACAGATCTATACGTGTGTGTATACACACACACACACACAAGCTATATATATATCACAGATACATAAAAATGATATATAACATTTTATAATTTATATATATTACATATTATATGTAACTATATAAAATATATGAATTATATATATAATTATATCAAAGAAACCTATATTGTATAGATACAGGTATAATCTCTTCCCATTTCCCTTTTCCATCCTCTTAATGAAATCTTTTGGGGGACAAAAATTCTTAATTTTAATGAGGTTCAATTTATCAGTCTTTTTCTTTATGGCTTGAGCTTTCTATGTGCTGTTTAGGAAGCGTCATCGACCCTAAGGTCATGAAAATATTATCCTCTGTCTCCTTGTGGAAGTTTTATTGTTTCACCTCTGACAGTAGGTCTGCAAAATATCTGGATGTGTTTTTGTGTATGATATAAAGTGGAAGGTCAAGGTTCATTTTTCCTCATGTGAATATCCAATTGATCTAGCATCTTTTTTGTTTGTTTGTTTTAATCATGCTTTTCCTGTGACTTTTCGGTAGTGCCTTTCTTGAAAACCAAATGACTATAAACACCAGTCTATTTCTGGACTCTATTCCTTTCCATTGGCAAGGTTTTTTTCCTTTGCAACAATACCACGTTATTTTTGATTCTCTAAACTCTTCTCAGGTCTTTGCATTTCTGTATAAATTTGAGCACTGGCTTGTCAATTTCCACCAAAGGAAATCTTGCTGGGGATTTTCTTGAAACTTGAGATTTCATTTGAAACTTTAGTCCAACGAGGGGAGAATGGACATCTTTAAACTGCTTAATTTTCTAATTCGTGACCGTGTATCTCCCTCCATTTATTGATACCTTTAAAAATTTATGTAACTAATATCTTGTAGGTGTCTGTGTAGAGGTCCTGTACGTCTTTCACTGGGGCTCATTAGAGTATTTGATTTCTTATGCTGATGCAAATGGTATCATTTTAATCATGCTTGCTCTTGGTATATAGAAATACACCAGATCTTCTTCACACTTTCTTAACTTTGTTAACACGCTTTTTCAAACTGGAGCTTCAGATATAGAAAGAAATAGCTACCAAACCCAGTCCCCAGCTGGGGACTTCTTACCTTTGTTTTGTAGCTTTCTTTTGTTTCTTACCTTGTAAGGTTTGCAGGGGGGTTTGCAGACACCCCCCCCCCATCTGCTGAGGTCATAAGTGCAAGACAGAGCATCCCAGCTGTGGACTTCATAAACTAGTAACATGTTTTGTATCCTCTTAACAAGTTTTGCAGGGACCATACAGAACAGGACAGTATTGTTAAGCGTATGTGTGTTGTTGTATGACCGATCTCTGAAACTTTTTCACCTTGTACAACTGAAACTTCATACCCATTGAACCACTCCCCGTTACCCACCACCACCCCCCCATTCCCCTGAAAAACCACCATTCTGCTTTCTGTTTCTACAAGTCTGATGACTTCAGATCTGTCGTATAAGTGGAATCATGCAGTGTTCAGTCTTTTAGTGGTTGGCTTATTTCTTTTAGCGTAATGTCCTCAACATTCGTCCACGTTGTAGCCTTCTTTCTTTTTTAAGGCTAAATGATATTCCATCGTATGTGTGTAGCACATTTTCTTTATTCATTCATCAGTTGGTAAACTTAGGTGCCTTTCAGGTCCTGACTGTTGTGACTAATGCTGCAGTGAACATTGGCGTGCAAGTACCTTTGAGACTCTGTTTTCAATTCTTTCGGATACCTACCCAGAAGTGGGGTGCTGGATTGATCACATGGTAGTTCTCTGTTCGATTTTTTGAGGAGCCTCCACACTGTCTTCGGTCACGCCCGCACCATTTACTAATCCCACAAAGAGGGCATAAGGCTTACGGTTTTTCCACATTCTCACCAACATTGTATCCAACTTAATAGGCGTGCAGTAATAACTCATTGTGGTTTTGATTTGCATTTCCCTGATGATGAATGATATTGAGCATCTTTTCATACACCTGTTGGCCATGTTTTTCAATCTTCTTTGGAGAAATATCTATGCAAGACCTTTAGTCATTTTTCAGTCAGGCCATTTGCTCTGTTTTGTTTTGTTTTGCTACTGAATGCTAGGAGTTCATAATTCTGAATCTATTCAGTATATGGTTTGCAAAATATTTGGTATCATTCTCTAGGTTGTCCTTTCACCTTATTGATTATTTCCTGTGCTTCGCAGAGGCTTTTAACGCGGTCCTGTTTGTCTACGTTTGCTTTGCTGTCTGTGTCTTTCTCGTCAGTGTCATAGCTAAGAAATCATTGTCAAGCCCAATGTTCTGAAATTTTCCCTTATGTTTTCTTCTAGAAGTTTTATAGTTTCAAGGCTTACCTATAGGTCTTTAATCCATTTTAAGTTAATTTCTGTGTATGAGGGAAGAGTCCATGCTTCATATTCAGGTTTCCCAGCACCATTTGTTGAAGAGTCCTTCTTCACCGAAGGAGTTCTTCAAAGAAAGAGTCCTTTCTTCATTGGCCGTGTATGCAAAGGTTTATTTCCGGGTTCTCTATTTTGCTTCATTGATCTGTATGCCTGCTTTTATGCCAATACCTACTTTGTCTGTCTATACAGCAGTATGTGCCTGTCTGCCTTTATGTCTATACCTACAGTGATTACCGTAGCTTGGTAATACGTTTTGAAATCAGGAAGTGTGAGGTCTGTAGCTTTGTTCTTCATTGTCAAAGATTGCTTTGATTATTTAGAGTCCTTCGAGATTCCATGTGAATTTTAGGATGGTTTTTAACCTATTTCTGCAAAACATGCCATTGGGATCTTGACAGAAACTGCCTTGAATCTGTAGATTGCTGTGGACATTTTTAGTATTAAGTCTTCCAATCCATGAACATGGGATGTCTTTCCATTTATTTGTGCTTTCTTTTCATTTCTTTTAGCAATGTTTTGTGGTTTTTAGAGTACAAGTCTTTCACCTCCTTGGTTAAATTTCTTCCCAAATATTTGATTGTTTTTGACGCTATTATTAATGATATTATTTTAATTTCCTTTTGAATTGTTCATTGTTAACCTATAGAAATGCAACTGATTTTTGAGTGTTGATTTTATATCATTTGTTCATTAATTTGTGAATTTGTGAATTTGTTAATTAATGAATTTGTTAATGTATTTGTTAATTAACGTGTGTGTGTGTGTGTGTGTGTGTGTAATCTTTAGAGTTTTCTCTATATAAGGTCATGTCAGCTATGAACAGAGATAATTTTACTTCTTCCTTTCCAATTTGACTGCCTTTTTTTTTTTTTCCTAATTCCTTTGACTAGGACTTATAGTTCTATATTAAATAGAAGTGGTGAGAATGGGCATTCTTGCTTTGTTCCTGACCTTAGAGGAAAATCTATCAATTTTCTACCACTAAGAGGTTAGCTGTGGCCTTTCATATATGACCTTTTTTGGGTTGAGATAATTTCCTTCTGTTTCTGGCTTGTTAAATGTCTCTATCATGAAAAGATGTTGAATTTTGTCAAATGCCTTTTCTGCATCAGTTGAAATGATCATGTGATTTGTCTTTTGCTCTATTAATGTGGTGTATTTTTGTATACTGAATCATCTTTGCATCCCAGGGACAAATTCCACTTGATTGTGGCATATAGTCATTTTAATATGTTGTTGGATTCCATTTATTAGTATGTTATCAAGGAGTTTTGCATCAGTATTCATCAGGGATATTGGTTTGGAGTTTTCTTTGTCTGGCTTTGATATCGGTATAATGCTGCCCTCATGAAATGAGTTTGGAATTGTTCTCTTAGCTTCAATGTTTCAAAAGAGTTTGAGAAGGAGTGGCATTAATTTTTCTTAAAATGTTTGGTAGAATTTACCAGTGAAGTCATCTGGTCCTGGGCTTTTCTTTGCTGTGACAGTTTTGGTGACTGAATCAACCTCCTCACTATTTATAGGTCTGTTCAGATTTTCTATTTCGTCGTAATTCAGTGTTGGTAGGTTGTATGTTTCTAAGAATTTATCCACTTCTACATTATTGAGTTTGTTGGTGTATAATTATTTGTGGTATTCTCTTACAATCCTTTTTATTTGTGTGGCATCAGTCGTAATGTCTTCTGTTTCTTTTCTGATTTTAGTTACTTGAGTCTTCTCTTACTTTTGTCAGTCTAGCTAAAAGTTTGTCAATTTTGTTGATCTTTAGAAATACAGTAGATTTTTTTTATATTGTTCTCATATCCGGTATCCTTGTTCAATGGTTATTATTCTAATAGTTTGTTAAGTATCTGGACTTTTCTAGGTGCTCAGTCCTTATATCATTTTATTCTTTATAGTTTTCTGATCTTTATAAATTTATTTATTTTTCTTGCCTTACTGCATTGACTGGGGCCTCCAGGATAAGACACTTGTCTTTTTCCTGCCCTCAAGTATATCATGTTCAGTATTTGACCATTACACATGATGTTGGTTGTGTATATTATGCACACATGCATGTCTGTGCGCTCCTTATCAGATCAAAGAAGATTCCTTCTATTCCTGGTTTTTTGAGAGTGTTTTAAAAAATCACGAATGGGTGTTACAATTTTTTAAATGTGTTTTCTGGACCTATTAAATTATGATACACATTTTGTTTTTTATTTTCCTAATGTGATGACATAGATTACTGACTTTCAAATGTCAACCTAACCTTGTATTCCTGAAATAAACCTCACGTGATAATGATGTGTATCACATATACACATATACACATTTTGTGTATATCGTTACCTTTGATTTGTTAATATTTTGTCTGTATATTTATGAGAACGATTGACCTATAATTTTACTTTCTTTTTTTTATTAAAAAAATTTTTTTAACATTTATTTATTTATTTATTAAAAAAAAATTTTTTTTAACGTTTATTTATTTTTTGAGACAGAGAGAGACAAAGCATGAACAGGGGAGGGTCAGAGAGAGGGAGACACAGAATCTGAAACAGGCTCCAGGCTCTGAGCTGTCAGCACAGAGCCCGACGCGGGGCTCGAACCCACGGACCGCGAGATCATGACCTGAGCCGAAGTCGGCCGCTTAACCGACTGAGCCACCCAGGCGCCCCAACATTTATTTACTTTTGAGAGACAGAGAGAGACAAAGCATGAACAGGGGAGGGTCAGAGAGAGGGAGACACAGAATCTGAAACAGGCTCCAGGCTCTGAGCTGTCAGCACAGAGCCCGACGCGGGGCTCGAACTCACAAACTGCGAGATCATGACCTGAGCCGAAGTCGGTCGCCTAACTGGCTGAGCCACCCAGCCGCCCCAAATTTTACTTTCTTTTAATGTCAAGGTGTTAAATTTTATTTTTATTATTTATTTTTTATTTTAGAGAGAGAGAGCGAGAAGGAGCACAAGCAGGGGAGAGGGGCAGAAGGAGAGAGAGGGAATCTTAAGCAGGCTCCAAGCTCACTGGGGAGCCCAACATGGGGCTCAATCCCATCACCCTGGGATCATGACCTGAGCTAAAATCAAGAGTCAGATGCTCAACTGACTGAGCCACCAAGGTGCCCCTTAATGTCAAGTTTGGATACAAAGTTATGTCTTTCATTCTAGGGTTAGTTCACTTACATTTGATGAAAGTACTGACGTGTTTGGGATTAAATCTATTCGTTTTCCTTTTGTCTATCTATTCTTTATTCCTTTTTTCTTCTTTGTTTCCTTTTTTGGAAGAATAAAATTTAAAACATTAGTATTATATGTTTCTTTTCTATTTTCTTTCATAATTTTTTAGGGCTTATCTTAGAGATTACAATATGCATATTTGATTTTTTTTTTTTGAGTCTACTTTGTGTTGGTCCTTTTATCATTTCCCAGACAATACAGTAACCTTTAACTTTATTCACTCCTTACCTTTGGGGCATCATGGTAATGTGTTTTAATTCTGCATAAGTTTAACCTTCCTAAGACCTTATCAGCCTATCAGTGACAAGTTAGGGTCTATTAGTGACAAATTCTCTAAGGTGTTTTGCTTTGGTTTGCTTTGAAAAATATCTTTATTTTTAAAGATTCACGTTTTTTAAAAATCGCAATTAAGATCTAATTCACGGATTTATTTATTCACTTTTTAACAGTGTACGATTAAGCGGCTGTTAGTACATTCACAAAGTTGTACGACCATCAGCCCTGCTAACTACACAATATTTTCATCACCCAAAGAAAAAAAAAAAAAGCCATACCCATTAGCCATCATCCGCCATTCCCTCTCCTTCCAAAGCTCCAGCCCCTGGCAACCACTAATCTCTTTCCTGGCTCTATGAATCTGCCTGTTCTAGAAATGTCATGTAAATGGAGTCATACAATATGTGGCTTTTTGTGCCCGGTTTCTTTACCTCAGTATAAATTTTCAAGATGCATCTGTGTTGAGGCATGTATTACTACTTTATTCATCTTTATGGCTGGATAATAATCTGTTCTATGGATATTCTATGCTTTGTCCATTCAACTGATGGACATTGGGGCTGCTTCAAGTTTGGGACTGTTATGAATAATGCTGTTGTGAATATTCAGATACAGAGGTTTTTTTTTTTAATGGGCGTATGTTTTCAATTCTTTTTACTCTGTACCTAGAAGTCAGTTTGCTTTGCCATGTGGTAACCCCATATGAACTTTTTTTTTTTTTTTAAATTTTTTTAATGTTTATTTATTTTTGAGACAGAGAGACAGAGCATGAACGGGGGAGGGTCAGAGAGACAGGGAGACACAGAATTTGAAACAGGCTCCAGGCTCTGAGCAGTCAGCACAGAGCCCGATGCGGGGCTCGAACTCACAGACCGCGAGATCATGACCTGAGCCGAAGTCGGCCGCTTAACCGACTGAGCCACCCAGGCGCCCCCCCATATGAACTTTTTGAGAAACTTTTAAACTGCTTTCTATGGCAAATGTACCATTTTTTAAAAATCTTTTTAACGTTTATTTATTTTTTGAGAGAGAGAGAGAGACAGAGACAGAGACAGAGAGCAAGCAGGGGAGGGGCAGAGAGAGAGGGAGACACAGAATCGGAAGCAGGCTCCGGGCTCTGAGCTGTCAGCACAGAGCCCGACGTGGGGCTCGAACTCACGAACTGTGAGATCAGGACCTGAACTGAAGTCGGACACCCAGCTGACTGAGCTACCTAGGCGTCCCAGCAAATGTATCATTTTACAATCCCATGAGCAATGTATAAGGATTCCAAAACGCTACATCTTTTTCCCCCACTTTTAATTTTTCTGTCTTTAAAATTGCCATCTAGTGGGCGTTATTTGAGTTTCCCTAATGACTAATGATGATGAGCATCTTCTCATATGTTCATTGCTCATGAGTATAACTTCTTTGGAGAAATGTCCGTTCAAATATTTTGTACAATTTAAAATTGTGTTATCTTTTAGGTCTTGAGTTGTAAGAACCCTTTAAATATCCTGATACTAGAGCCCTAACAAATATATAATTTAAAAATATTTTTTCTCAGGGGCGCCTGGGTGGCTCAGTCAGTTAAACATCCAGCCCTTGGTTTTGGCTCAGGTCGTGATCTCGTGGTTTGTGAGTTCAAGCCCCACGTCGGGCTCTTTGCTGACAGTGGGGAGCCTGCCTGGGATTCTTGCTCTCCCCGCTCTCTCTGCCCCTCCCCCACTCCCTCTCTCTGTGTCTCTCTCTCAAAACTAAAGAAACTGTAAAAAAAATAAACAAACATAAACAAAATCCAATTTTTTTTCTCATTTTGTATATTGCCTTTTCACTTTCTTGCTAGTGTCTTTTTTTTTTTAATGTTTATTTATTTTTGAGACAGAGAGAGACAGAGCATGAACGGGGGAGGGTCAGAGAGAGAGGGAGACACAGAATCCGAAGCAGGCTCCAGGCTCTGAGCGGTGAGCACAGAGCCCGATGCGGGGCTCGAACTCACGGACCGTGAGATCACGACCTGAGCCGAAGTCAGACGCCTAACCGACTGAGCCACCCAGGCGCCCCATTGCTAGTGTCTTTTGATGCACAAAAGTTTTAACTTTTGAAGTAGTCCAATGTATCTATTTTTTCTTTGATGCTTGTGCTTTCGGGGTCATAGCTAAGAAACTACTATGTGATCAAGGTCACCAAGAGTTCCGCCTGTGTTCTATTTTTAAAGTTTAATAGTTCTCCCTCTTACAGCGCGGTCTTCAATCCATTTTGAGTTAGCTTTCATATATGGTATGAGATGGGAGTCCAATTTCACGCTATTGCATGTGGATGTCCCATTGTCCCAGCACTGTTGGTTTCAAAGGCTATTTCCCCCCCAGCAAATTGTCTTGGTACCCTTGTCAAATATCACTTGAACACAAACGTGTAAGTTTCTCCCTGGACTTTGAATTCGATTCCATTGATCTATATACAGGTTAATATCATACTCTGTTGATTGGTGTAGTCTTGTAGTAGGCTTTGAAATGGAGAAGTCTGAGTCCCTCAATTTTGTTCTTCTGTTTCAAGATTATTGTGTCTATGCTGGCCCTCCATGTCTCCATATGAATTTTAAGATCAGCTTTTTAACTTCTGCAAAAGAGCCAGCTGGGCTTTTTATAGGGATAACTTTGAATCCGTTGGTCGTTTGGAGAAGTCATCTTAACAATACTGAGTCTTCCAATGCATGAACGTGGGATAGCCTTCCATTTATTTGGGTGTTCTATCATTCTTTCAACAATGTTTAGTAGTTTTCGGTGTGCAAGTCTTGCACTTTTGTTAAATTTCTATTTCATTCTTTTTGATATTATTGTAAGTGAAATAAATTACTTTCTTTTTTTTTAAAATGCAATATTTAGTGTTGAAAGAGAGAGAGACAGAACAGGGGAGGGGCAGAGAGAGAGGGAGACACAGAATCCAAAGCAGGCTCCAGGCTCCGACGTGTCAGTACTGAGCCCGACCCAGGGCTCGAACTCGCGAACCACGAGATCGTGACCTGAGCCAAAGTCCAGCACTTAACCAACTGAGCCACCCAGGAGCCCTGAAGTTACTTTCTTCATCACACATTCAGATTGTTCATTCCTGTTGTACAAAGATACAATTGGTTTTTCATGTTGTATCCTGTTTTTCATGTTGTATCCTGCAACCCTGCTAAACTTATTAGCCCTAATAGTTTTTGTTTGTTTGTTTTGTTTCACTTTGGCTTTTTGGTGTGGATTCTTCAGAATGTATATACAAGATCATGTCATCTGCAAACAGAAATGCTTTACTTCTTCCTTTCCAATCAGGATGACTTTTATTTCTTTCTCTTGACTGGTTGTCTTGGCTAGAACTTCCCATACAATGTTTAATAGAAATCATGAGAGTGGACATCTTGGTCTCGTTTATGATCTTACAGGAAAAGCTTTCAGTTTTTCACCATTAAGTATAATGTTAACTGTGGGATTTTAGTAGATCTTTTTTTTTTTTTTCATATTGAGCTTGCCTTATTTTTGCGAAGGATTTTCTTTTATATAAAATTCTAAGTTGGCTTTTAGTATGTATTTTTCTTTAAAATTTTAAATAGTTTTCCTATAATGTGTGTAGAGTGTGGGTTTTGTTTGTTTGTTTGTTTGATCGTTTTTGTATTTGTCCTTCTTGAGGTTTGTAAGACTTTTCAAATCTTTGGATTAATGTCTTTTTCTACTTTTGAAAAATTCTTAACCAATGTCTCTGTTATTGCTTCCGACTTGTTCTGTCTCCTCTATGTTCTAAATCCATGTACGTGGGACCTTTTCGCAATGGATATGTCTCTTTTGCTCTTTTCTGTATTCTTAAACATTCTTTTTCTTTGCATGCTTCAGTCTGAGTGCTTTCCATTCCAGCTCACCAATCCTCTCTTCTAATGTTACTAATCTGTTGCTAAATTCATTCAATTCTTATAAATTGCGATTAATTGAATTTTCTTAGTGCTGGGGCTTCTACTTTTAAATAGGTTCTAGATTTCTGGTGGAATTCTTGAACATCCTCATCCGGGTTCTTTTAAATCGTGTTAGATAATGCCACTTTCTGAATCACCCATGTGTCCGTTTCTATTTTCCTCTTGGTTTTTGGTCATTTGGTACTGTTTCCTGGTCTGCCTTGTCAATTTAATTGAATGCTGGACATTGTGCATGAAAAATATAGAGGCTTTGAGTGAAGCTAACCTTTTCCACATAGGTCCTAACTTTCTCCTAGCAGACAGGCAGGTCATTTGGATGCAGTCACAGCTCAACAGGTCCTGACTTTTCCTTATTCCCAAGGTATACCCTTTCCCGAATAACTGGGTATTTACCAGGTCCCATCTTCCTTGTCAGGCCCTGAACTCCAAGACTTCCCTCAGCCTTGTGAAATTGTCAAAATCTCTTCTTCGGTTTTCGGCCTCTTGCCAGATTCTCTCTGCTGCTGGGTCATTTGCAATGACTTGGCAAATGATTTGAGGGGAAATTGCGTGCAGGATCCCAATGCATTTTTTTTGCTCTCTCTCTGGAACCCCGGCCTCCCAACTACTCTCTAACTTGGTCGCTGTCTCTCGTGTCTTCTCACGTTTTTTTCTTGCTTAGTAGCTGTTCTCGACTGTAGGGCTTCCATCTGATAACAGCTACTCCACCGTAGCCAGAAATGGAAGTCCCCCTTCACGTTTTATTTTTACAAATACGAGATTAACTGACATGTGACCTTTTATGAAACAGTTTGGTCGTACAAAAAGGTGTATCAGATAATGGAGCCAACACCCATGGGAGCTTTGCTCGGTTTCACCAAACTGTTGACACATTTGGATACCACCGCCCCCCCATCCCATCCCCTCCTTTTCTACACTATTCACAGTTTGATGTTTTTTTTATCGTCCCCTTGAATTTCCTTATACGGCCAGGACACAGGTATGTTCACCTAAACGATAGAGAGAGCGCTGTTTTACACAGTGTTTTTGTGACAGAGATGGTCTTACATGAATTTCTGCTTATTTTATTTTATCTTCATCATGCATTTTGCTTGGGGGGGTCACTTGCTTTGTTGGTGCGGAGCTACGATTCATTTTCACACGGAGCGATCACACCGCAACTCATCTTTCCATTCTCTCGCGAAAGGGTATCCACATTATTTCCCAGACGCGAATGGCCGTCAATAGGTGTTTCCATGACACCGTGTCCTCAGCGCCACGCGATGTTGTCAGACTTTGAATTGTCACCAACCTAGTAAAATTGAACGGCACGTCATTGTGGTTTTCATTTGCATGTCTTTCTTGACTGTGAGGTTAAGCACTTTCTGATCCCATGGCCCCTCCTTCTCCTGCTTCTGATTTCCGACCTCCAAGCTTCTCTACTTCCCTAGAATCTCCTGGAATTCGGCTTTTAGTCTGAACTACTACAACCCCTGAACTCTGAGCCTGGTGGATAAACACCCCTCCAGGGCTCCGGTCCATCCCCATTTTACAGATGAGAACACAGAGAATCAGAGGGGCCAGGAACTTGCCCAAGGACGCACAGCTGGGATCCGGGCGCCCTTCACTCCATTGTAGGAGATCCCAGCGGTAGGCCCTTCCACAGGGGGTCCCACCGCAGGAAGGCGCCTAGGGGACCCTCTGCCCTTCGCTCAGAAAGCACACGGGTGGTTTGGTGTGCACCTGGGGAGAAAGTGCTGTTGTCCCTACGACTCAGCCTGAGCATGAAGACCCACCGAGGGGCAGATTCTGGCGCAGGGAGAGCGCGATGGGACCGGGGAGGAGGCCTTTACCATTCTGGGCTATTGTTTCCCAAATGGAGGGGCTGATTTTAGGTGTGAAATATCCCTGCACCCCCGAATGAAAGGGTTAGGCCTTTTTCAGTCTTCTTTTGGTCCTCTGATCCGGGAAGTGGTGAGAATCTCAGTTTGGCGCTATGTGGCCCTCGACACCCCTCTGATGCTCTTGAATCCTCCTTTTTGATGGACGCGGGCGGGATTGCCCCACTTGCACGTGTCAGGCTGGAGATGGCATCTCACTCAAATTCAGTTGCTCTCTTTTGTTTCCTTGCGTTTAGTTGTACAGCCGAGCAACCATTTTGTTTCAGAAACACCAACAGAACATCTACAAATATGTTGGGCACTGTTCCCGAGGCTTTACAAACACTGAGTAACGTACTTCTCCCAGGGCCCCTCCGAGGTGGGTACGGTTAGGATTGTCTCCATTTCACTGATGAGGACTCTGAGGCCCGGGAAGTTTCCCTGAGGTCACACCGCCTATAAACGGCAGTGCTGGGGTCTGAGCTGAGGCAGGCTGGCCCTGAGCCTGTGTTGTAACCACCACGGTGACACGGTCTCTCCATTTCATACCAGTTACCTGTTGATTGCAGGGATTCATTTCCTTTCGGGACATGTTTATTGGAGCCAGAAATGGAAGGCAAGGTAAAGATCATTAGCAAGTAGATAATAGCGCCCGTGAAAACCTTGAAGGCAGTTAAGTGGCAGGCGTTCTGGAACATTCCAAGGAGGCTTCACGGATACAAAGGTAGAGGAAGGGGGCCACGAAGACTGAGTTTAGAGGGTCGGGAGGGGGAAAGGTGTTCGAGGAGGAGACTCAGCACACGAATTCGCCTCATGCAAAGGCAGAGAGGCATGATGGGGCCTCAGGGCTAAGGGGGTGCTGAGTAATTCACAGAAGCTGGCCAGTAATTGCAAGAACCCAACACCTTTGTATAGCATTTTACACTCCACGGAGCACTGTCACATCTGTTTTCCACTGACCCAAACTGCCAGGTGCAGTGGGCATGATTGTCCCCCTTTTAGAGATGATAACCGAGGTCAGAGAGAAGAAACACCAGAGATAAGCTGTTATTTGCTCCGAGAGACGCTGGCTTCAGATTCTGGGCCCCTTGCTCTATTCCACTGTAACCAGATATCTTTAGGGGCAAGCAAGAGAAATATAATTCAACGTGGTTGAGCCAAATAGGGTGTGTTTTTTCTCCAGCTTGTATAAATGAAAAGGCCAGAGGTGGACATCAGATACGGCTGGATCCAGGTCCTCAAATAATGCCATGGGGACTCTGGATTTGTATTTCTCAGGTTTTGAGAAAGTTTCAGGCAGGCTGTCCTTAAGAGGTGATAAAGATTACCAGCTTCCAGGGGCGCCCGGGTGGCTCAGTCGGTTGAGCGTCCGGCTTCGGCTCGGGTCATGATCTCGAGGTCTGTGGGTTCGAGCCCCGCGTCAGGCTCTGTGCTGACAGCTCGGAGCCTGGAGTCTGCTTCATGTTATGCGTCCCCTGCGCTCTCTCTGCCCCACCCCTGCTTGTGCTCTGTCTCTCTCTGTCTTTCAAAAAAAAAAAAAATTAAAAAAAAAAAAGATTACCAGCTTCCTGCAGGCTGGTAAAAACTGAAAAGTTTTTGTCTTCAACACTATTTTATCTGGTTCTATCTTCACGTACGTACAACAGCCAGCGCTCAGCAGCCAACATTATTTTATTTTCATAGCTATGCTATTTATTTTAAGGTGTGTGAGGAAAAAACACAAGAGCTCTGGATATTATTGCTTAGGATGAGTCTGGAGTTAGATTTTTTAAAACAATTTTGTGTATTATTTAGTTTCAAGAGACAAAGAGAGCAGGAGAAGGGCAGAGAGAGAGAGGGAGAGAATCCCAAGCTGGCCCTGTGCTGCCAGTGCAGAGCCCGATGCGGGGCTCAAACCCACGAACCGTGAGATCACCACCTGAGCTGAAACCAAGAGTCAGATGCTTAACCGACTGAGCCACCCAGGCGCCCCGCTGGAGTTAGATTTTTTTAAGGGAGCTCATTTATAGAAAACATTAAATAAATGAAGTACACACGACCTACAAATATGGCCCACATTTTGAAAGTGAGAAATTTAGGGACCTCTTGGCTAGAGCATTCCGGGGTCCCTCTACTTCGAATGCTCTAAAGTCTGTATGAGTCACAGCTGTGTGTTGGGTGTTTATGTGTCAGGGGCCACGTCCAGGGCTGTCTGCAAAATGCTGTTTTGAACTCTCCCAAGAATCTGGGAAGCAGGCTTTACCGTCTCTCTAGGGCTCAGAGAGGGGAAGTGACCCGCCCAGAGCAACGCAGCTGGTGATCCCAACCTCTGAGTGCGCTTAGCCACTGCCTGCTTGGTGACTCGTTAGGGAGCTCAGAGGGAGCTCTTAGTGGGGCCAGAGTAGGGTGGGGGGAAACCCAGGATGGCGGGGCAGGGGGGGTGTCTTCCCATTGTGGGCTCAGGGATCGTGTCTGGAAGAAGCCGCGTGTATAGCTCAGCCCCTGCATGGGTCATCCCTCTAGGCTCCCGTTCCAGCTACGATCCTGACCCCAGGGGCCAGTGTGGATGGGGCTCCCGGGCCTGGGCAGGTGAACCCCGGGGCCTCTGGCTGGCACCTGCTTAAGCAGACACAGAGCTGGGATGCAGCAGGCAAAGTGCCCGCAAGAGGCCTGCGGCGTCAGCCTGGTGGGTCGCTCCTCCCGGGCAGGTCCGTGCAGTTCTCCAAAGAGGCCTCTCCGCCGTCTCGTCCGGGTCCCGGAGTCAGGGTGTGGGTCCTCCGGGGGGTCCGGCCTGGGTTCCCCGCAAGCTTCCTGGCGTACTCACTAACCTGGGCTCTGTGACCGACGCGGAAGTCTCGTTCCGGGCTCACCTTATCTTTGGAATCCAGGAGGGCTCTCCTTCGTGGGCTAACCCTTGGATCTGCTATTCAGTGGGGAGCCCGTCTAGCATCCGGCCAACTAGCCAACTAGCATCCACACGGGTGCTTCGTGGAGAACAGGACTCAAGATCTCTGCTTGTCAAATACCAGCGTCCCCTCCCCTGGGAGCGTCCACGGGCTCCTCAAACTCTGGCTTCTGCAAGAATCCGAGGCAAGGCTTCCAAGGGAGGGAAAGGACCAGAGACAGGGAGGCTGTTCGGGGTCCCTGGGTCCTCAGGCCTGGGCCCGCCCTCTCACTGTGCGTCTCTTCCAGGATCCCGAGAGCCAGCATGCTGTGTGGCTGGGCGGCCCCTCTGTCCCTGCTGATGCTCCAGGGTGGTGAGTAGGGGCGCCCCCAGGCCTGCGGGTGGGGAGGACCGGGCCGGCCTGTGGGATCCGGGGAATGGCTGGAAGCTCCGGGGCAGGGGCTGCGGTGTCTGCCCGCTTGGGCTGGACCAGCCCGCTCTGTCACGCTGAACCCGTGCAACCGCAGGGCTCCGTTAGCCGGAAGGGGTTGGTGCTGAGTCCCGCGGGCGGCCCGGCTTCTGCAGCAAACAGCTGGGGTCTTCGGGTCCCCCTGAGGGGGTAAGAGACTCCTTCGTCTCTGCAGCTGCCGCTCCTCGGAGTGAGGAAGTCCTGCCTTTGGGCTAACCTCCTTTTGTCTTGATGGACTGGCTCTCCTGAGAGATGTTTTTCAACAACCACAGGATCCCCAGTAGGCACGGTTGGTCCCCAGCTGGGGGGGAGGAGGGGAGGTGGAGACCAAAGTAGCCAAACCCTGGAAGGCGCCCCAGGGGACTAGAGGACGCTGCAGTTCGGAGGGACAGAAGTCAGAGACCTGCGCTGGGAAAGGCCAGAGGTTAGACTTGGAGGCACAGCCGGGGCTGAGAGATCCAGGAAGCCTTCCCGGAGGAGGCGGGACGCGGCATCCAGGCTCAACAGCGGGGCTGGACTGGAAGCAGGGGTCCCTCGGCCGCTGCTCTGCTGACTCTGAATTTCTCTCTGGTTTTTACCGAAAGACCCAGAGCTTCAAATAGTTTCTTCAGGAAACAGATGTCTGCCTCTTTTATTTTCCTCTTCTGAGTGACCAGCACCCGTGCTAGGTCACCCGCCAGGGGGCCACGCCCCGTGGGTGCAAATAATAATCCCTCCCTGCGTACTGGGTGCCGGGAATCACCTCACCGCCCCGTGCAGTCCGTGCTGCCCGGACATCCGGTTCTCACTTGAGGACACCAAGGCTCAGAGAGGTTGAGGGATAGGCCCAGAGCCACACAGCCAGGCCGCTGGAACCCTAAGTCTGTCTCATCCCCGTGGGCTTAGCCTCTTTGCTTTGCTGCTTTAACTGAGTGCCCCGGGCAGGCAGCGTGGTCTGTGCTGGTGTGATGCCACCCGCATACTCCCACACCCTCCACGGGGGCCAGTGTCCCCAGCTTACAATCAGGGACTCGGAGCAGTCATGAGTCACACGTCCACTTTTCCGGCCTCTCGCAGCCTCCTGCGCGCTTTGCTGACCCGGGCCAGGGGGTGGCCCGGGGGTTGGGCTACCGACCAGGCCACTGGGCCCCTGAAAGCACATCCACGCTGGCTTCGTGGCTGCTGTCCCCTCCCCAGTGTCTCATGTTAAGTTTGGGACAAACTTTGTCCCCTGGTGACCTCGAGCCTGGCTGAGAATGGCAGCTCCCCTCCAACTTCTGGAACCCTGAGGGAGAATAACCCGAGCATAAACAAGGAGTATATGAACGTGGCCAGCACGGTGGCTTCTGAGGCCCCGGGGTCTAGGCCCTGCCAAGATCAAGACAAAAGGGGTTTTCACCACCAAGTGTTGGCGCGGGGCCCCTGGGTTCCTCCCCGGGGTGGGGGGGGGGGATGCCTCCTCCTAGAGCTGGACTCCCCGCCACAACTCAGCGCCCTCGGTGATGGCCACACGGAGAATTGTGTTGAGGAGGATTCTGAGGGTCGCCCAGGGGAGAGAGTGCCGTGATCGATTAGTAATGTCTGCTGTGCCTGCGGATGTCAGTCGGTAGCTCAGATGAGAATTTCCTTTCCTGGGTGAGCGTCCCCGCGACCCAGACCCAGACCCGGACCCGGACCCAGAGTGGCTGGAGGTGTGGTCCGGTCTCAGAGCCTCCAGGTCTTCATCTATAAGATGGCAGGGGCAGCCGAAGAAGGGTTTTCTGGCAACAGCCTCCTTGGCTGCAGATCTGGCTTCTGGCCTGAAGTGAGGCCCAGGAAGGGAATGTACCCACCACCCCCTTGGGCCTTCATTAGTGAAGGACACATAGGAAAATAGCCACTAAGAATGAATCCGCTTAAAAAGGGGAACAAATTTCTGGTAAATAGCTGGGGGGTTGGAGGCAGGGGAAACAGGACTTTTGGCCCTTGATCTTACGAAACAAAACGAAGCTAAAGGTTATTAGATGTGTTGTCAAACGTTTAGGTGCATTTAGACTACGATTGCACCTACGCCTTTAGAATAAAGGGGAGCGATTCATGTCGGGGGTGGGAGAGCATGAAATCTCCCAACAAAACGGCCCACGTCACTCGGCGGAGGCAGCGGTGTGGCCAGAAGGATAATACGTTTTGGCCAAAGTATTTGAAGGCTTCTTGGTTTGGGGGGATGTTTTCTTACTCCTTCGACGCCCTTCTGGCCCCACGGAGGTCCGCGCCCTGTCCCGCACCAGCTGCTGTGAAACAGAGGGCTCCTCCTTGTTGGGGGCTTGGGGGCATTTTCCAGCTGTGTTCCCGGTGACCTCACAAATCCCTCTCGCAGGACCTGCAGATTCACCCCTGCGTCTGGGGAGTTCAGGATTTGCCACCGAGAAGGGGACTGGCCAGGAGGGACACAGAGCTGGTGGCTGGACACGGGGCTCAGGGGAGAGAGGGCTGAGGGGGGTGGGGGCCGCTTCGTTTGTTACGTTTCACATTCAGAGTGTCCTGTCTCCATAGCTAGCCTTGAAACTCGGGGGTCACACAAGGGACTCCTAGGTGGCAGGGACCCCCTTCCCCAAGCCCGCATCTCAGTGGCTCCTGGGTTGCCATATTCGTCCTGACCCCGGGATCCCCGCCTCCACTCGCCCTCCAGCCCTCGAGGGGGTGAAGGAGTGAGGCTCCACTCGACCTCCGGCCCGCCCCCCACCACGGCCTCTCTCTTCCTAACCTTCCAGCCTGGGGTTGCCTAGACCTCGTCTGCTACACCGATTACTTCAAGACAGTCACCTGCACCCTGGAGACATGGACCCTCCACCCTGGCACGCTCACCCTTACCTGGTAAGTGGCCGGGCCTCGCCGGGCCTCACCGGCCCTGGGACTGCCTGGGTGGAGCGGGACCGCGGGAGACCACAGGCCGAGCTGGACCCACTGTGTGCCGGGCACGTGGCTTAGCAATTAAGATAACAGCCGCCACCTCCGGACAGTCCTGTCAGCAATGCCACCAGCAGCATGTGGTGTAGCCCCAAGAAAGACTGTGAGCCCGGAATCACCGTGCCGGTCTTAGGGACGGCCACACGGGGCCCACCGATGTGTCCGGAGCATGCCCTTGAGAGATGAACGGGGCAGTTCGGTCCAGCTCCAAAGGCCGTACTCTCTCGCCCACGGAAGCCCAATTGTAATTTTGAGACCCGCGGATGACCAGACTCCCACGTGATTTTTTTTTTTTTTTTTTTTTTTTTTTTGAGCCCTCCGTGCCTCCCTGCTCCGGGCTTCCTGTGAATGATCCCTTCCAGTCCTCACGATTATTGCTCCCGTTTTACAAACGAGGACTCCGGGGTTCAGAGAGGTTATGCAACTTGCCCAAGGTCGCACAGCCGGTGACTGGTGGAGCTGGGGTTGAAACGCAGGCCGCTTGATTCCAAAATCCGCGGGGCCCCCATCCGTCCGTATGGTGAAAGAAAAGCTCATTGACGACACTCGTTTAAGAATGGTGGGACAGGAAAAGCAGGGATTTAGAGCCAAGGAGCAGGGGTGGGGTCAGTGGATAGAAAATTACCAATAGGACGAGGCCAGGGTAAGGGGGTTTCTGGCTAAATGACCTAATAGGGTTCTTGCTGACGGCAGCTCGGGCTGGTCGGGTGTCGCCCAGGGGGATGGTGGGAAGTGAGGAGCCTCGTCAGACATCCAGGGCCGGGGGATTCTGGCTCACCTGACTTAGCAGGGGTCTTGCCATAATTAATGCTACACCCCTGCAGGCCCTGGGGGACTCAGCAGAGCGCAAGACCAATGAGGTCCCAGAAGCTCTGCAGTGTGGGAAGTATCTGGGGAGACAGACGATAATCACACAAACAACGTCAGGCTGCTTTCTGATAACAATGAAAGGGAACGGGAACCTGGGCCAGGGGGGTACAGAGCAAGTGACATGGCGGCAGGTGGTCAGGACAGGCCGCTCTGGATGAGGAAGCAGCCGGAGAGCTGGCGAAAGAGCATTCCAGGCAGAGGGCACTGCCCGTGCAAAGGCCCAGAGGGAGGGAGAGCGGCCGAGTTTGAGGAATAGTGAGGAAGTCAGTGTGGCCCGAGTAGAGTGAGTCAGTGTGAGCGAGAATAACAAGCAAAGAAGGTGAGAGGTGGGCAGAGGCCAGAGCGGACGTTTCTGTTCTAAGAAATATTTAGCAAAGAACAGAGTCCACACGTCCCTATTGGCCCTGAAGGGTGGTCATGTTCATTGGCCCTGAAGGGTGGTCATGTTCAGAGCCTGAAGGTGTAGGCAGGGAAACAAGTATCTGCCGAACTCCTATGCACACTTCAAGACCCATTGTTTATTGCCCAGTGGGAGTTAAAAAGCCAGAGCATCCCCCCCGACAACCCCATTCTCCACAGCCTCCCTGGAAATTCACCCAGAGCAGGGGGTGAGGTTCATTTGGCCCTTAGCCTCCTTCCCGTAGGACAGTGATCCAGTTGATGGAATCGACAGGGACAGATTTAGGCTCAGTCTAGGCAAGCTGAGAGTTGCTGCCCTATGTGAGACGGTGAGTTCCCGGTTCCTTGGAGGCATGCAAGCCAAGCCTGGAGACAGCCCATCGGGGATGCTGCAGGGGAAGGAATACCTTCCCTGGGAAAGTGTTGGTAGACCAGGTGACCCCCAGCCTCGCCTCAAATCCCGCCCAGCCCCAAGATTCGGGGCCTCCTCCCTGGCCCTGTGCACTGAGCCCCGCTGGCTTCCAGCCATGATCGGCTGCTCTGTCCTTGAAGGCAAGACCTATACGGAGAACTAGTGGACGAGGTCACCTCCTGCAGCCTCCGCCGGTCCACCCACAATGCCACACACACAGAGTACACGTGCCACATGGATGTGTTCCACTTCATGGCCGACGACATTTTCAGTGTCAACATGACAGATCAGTCCGGCAATCGCTCCCAGGAGTGTGGCAGCTTTGTCCTGGCTAAGAGCAGTGAGTATCCCTCGGGACCCGGAGCACAGGTCCCCCTGCCCCCCGGGCCGGCCCTCCCCCATCATCGAAACCAACCTGTCCTGTGTCCTTATTGACCTTACAGTTTGTTCTGCAGATGTGAAGTCGTGTTGGGTTGATAACCAGGTTTGGGCCTTAACCAGAGAGAGGGAGCAGAGGCACGAAATGGGCCTGGCCCGGGGCCCAGGACCTGCCTGTAGGTGACCTTGGACTTGTTCACTCTTTGTGGAATGAGGGCCCTTTAAATCCCAACTCTCTGGGATTCTGCCCCCATCATGAGGCGAGCGGGGGAGACTGTCACAAGGGAAAAACTTCCCTGAGATTTCTCCCATTTATGAGGCCCAGAATTTCCCTCCACCCTGGAGGAAGGGAGGGACCCTGGTGGAAACTGTTGTTTCTATGGGTCCAGAACCCATAGGGTGGGGTGGGGAAGGGCATAGGAAGCAGCTGTGTGCGTGTGTGTGTGTGTGTGTGTGCGTGCGTGTGTACCCAAAGTGGAGGGTCCAGGGAGCGAGTGAGAGCCCCGTGCCCAGAGGCGTGCAGACAGACCGCCAAGAGGGACCTGCCCTTGGGAAGGCTCAGCCCCTGAGGTCTGGGAGTTACTGTCCCCAGATTCCCGGCGGTGGGACAAGAAGATAAGAGGCCATCGTCATTCACACTCTGGGGGTCCATGTTTGCACCCCTTGGCACACAGCGGTGAGCAAAGCTTCACACGTATCCAGATGCACCCACACTTGTACACGTGCACACACACACACAGTCATAAGTACACCCTCAAATGCATAGATGTCCCCCCAACCCTGGCCTGGACAGCATGGACAGAGACTGTCTCAGACACGTGCACATGCATGCACACGCGTGTACGTGCATGTCCACACACGCCCATACGGGCACGCACATGCTCATTGGGCCCTCTGGATCTCAGCGTGGCAAGCTCAAGGAGCAGGGCCACCCTCCGGCCTCTGAGCGAGAGGCAGCAACCCACCTTTCTGGTTCCTTCCTGCGGCCCCTGCAAGTTTCATTTGTTGATCTACAAAGATTTCTCAAGGGCACATCCTGCTCCTGCCCTGTCCTGGGAGCCGTGGGAGCGACACTGACCCCGGAGAGGACAACCTCTGCCCGACGCAGCTAAGATCCTGGAGAAGGGGCGGGTGGTGCCTCTGCTCCTGTACAGAAGTGATCGCTTTTGTCATTAGCGTTAATTAATATTAACGATCGCACGTTAGCATCAATTAATATTAACGATGGCTCATTAGCATTGATGCTAATGGAGAATCTTTGGGCTTCTCAGGGAAGTTGGAGCTAAGAGCAAATGATGTCATCGTTTAGAACGGAAATGATGTCATCGTCTAGGCACGGGTGCCTCTGGCTCACATGTTGCTTAGCAAGGTTTTGGATTAGTGGCTCCTTCAGGGCTTGAGAGAGCTTTTCCCCCGTCTGGGATTCCAGGTTGTCCTTCTCTGGCCACCCTGGTCTGCAGTCCTGCCCAGCCTGAGTGATGGCATCTCCCTTTACACTGGGAGGGCCCTTTACATGGCCTCAGTCCCCAGACAGGCTTTGCCCACTCCTGTCACCCTCCTGCCCCTGCGGCTGCAGCCCCCCGCTAGTCTAAACCTCCCATTTTCCAGAGGAACAAACTGAGGCCCGGAGACAGGGGCTGATTCCCCCAGAGTCACTTGGGGTGGGGGGGACACGGATCCCGACCTCACCATCGCCCAGCCGGGGTCGGGGAACTTCTTCCCGCCACCACACCCTCCTCGGCGGCTGCCCAGTCTCACCCCTTCTTATCTTTCTGGCTTTTTCCTTTAAGTCAAGCCATCCCCCCCTTTCAATGTGACCGTGACCTTCTCGGAACATTATAACGTCTCCTGGGACTCCAATCACGATTCCTATCCGCTGAAGGGCAAGCTACAACATGAGCTGCGGTACAGGAGGCAGGGAGACCCCTGGGCGCTGGTGAGGCTCTCGGGGGACAGAGGGGAGGGGAGGCACAGGGCTGAGCAGCTTGGGTGCTGGCGGTGGGGAGGGGGCTCCTAGAGACAGCGTGCCAGAGAGGAAGGGGTTGGCATTTCCCCGGGCTCCACCTTGAGCCCGGTCACAGTAGAGGAAGTTTCAGAGATGGGCACCATCCGGAACCTTCCCGCTGGGCTTAGAACGGCCACAATTGAAGAACGCTGGAAGTTTCAATAACCGAGAACGTCCAGTGTTAGAGGGACCATTGTTTCCCAGCTGAAGGCTTCTGGAGGTGTCCTTGTTTAGAGTGTTGGAGAGATCCCAAATGGCCCTCTCTTCAGAACCATCTAGACCAAAGACCAAAGACCTCTAGAATCATCCACCCTTCAGAGGGGTCCCAGTTGAAGAATTCCATACGTGCGGTCGTTTGGACGGTCCCCAGGGGAAGACGTCCAGAGGCATCCGTTGCTGGGAGGCCTGTGGTTGAAGGCTTCCAGAAATGCCTGCTATTGAGAAGGCCCTCTGTGGGAGAATCCCAACAGTGCCCACTGGGTAGAGATTCCCGGGAGGGGGCCACCGCTGCTCCTGGGGCGTCCCCAGCCCCTGCGGCGAGGGTCCCCTGCCAGGACAGCTGGGGTCACAGAGAAACAGAACAAGGCGTTGTATGACATGCAAGGTTTAGGCAGTGCCCGTGGCTCCGTGTTGCCCCCACCCTGCAGTGGCCGGGACTCAGGCTGAGCCTGGTCCTCGTAGAGGGGCAGGGACTCTGCAGGAGAGACGTGGACCCTTTCGTGGCAGCTGGTGAAGGGTGCTTCTGCTGCCGGTGGGGGCTGGCCTGGGCTGACCCGGTGCATCCTGTCTCTGTGCCGGCAGAGTCCGGGGAGAAAGCTGGTCTCCGTGGACGCGAGGAGCGTCTCTCTCCTTCCCTTGGAGTTCCGCTTTGACTCGGACTACGAGGTCCAGGTGCGCTCGGGGCCGCAGCCCGGCTCTTCCTTCCAGGGGACGTGGAGCGAGTGGAGTGACCCAGTCACCTTTCACACCCTGCCAGAAGGTGGGTAGGACTCCTGTGAGGCATCCGGTTGCTCCTAGTCACTCCATGCTAGGGGCATCTGCCCATTTTGCAGCTGAGAACACGGAGGCTCAGAGAGATGAAGTCGCTTGTCTGGGGCGGGGGTGGGAGCAGGCCGCCAGCCCATCTCACTTCGAGGCACCGGCAGCCTCCAATGCCCCCCCACACCAGCCCCGACCCGTCGACCACCCCCCCCCCCCCGAGCCCCCTGTGGCCTCCGCTGGAGGTTGGTTCCATTTTACCCAGGGTCTGCTTCCTTCCTAGAGCTAAAGGGAGACGGCCACATCTACCTGCTGTATATCTTCCTGGTCATTGTAGTCATAGTCTTCTTGGGCCTGAAGATCGACCTGCCTTGGAGGTGAGGCCAGGGATTCGGGGAGGCAGGGAGGGGTTCGGCCTCTCTGTGCCCACCCACGGCTGGGGGACACAACCTGTCATCGCGACAGCGATAATGACAGTGACGGAGATAGGAAACGGCTCCTGTTGACTGGGCACGGTGCAGCTGGGGTGCCCACTCACCCCTTCACAGCAGCCCTATGAGCTGGATATTCGGTGACAGCCTTCACTGCGCAAATGGGGAAACCGAGGACGCGCAGAGCTGTCAAAGAACTTGCCCAAAGCCGCACAGCTCTGAAATAGAGGGGCTGAGCCTGTGCTCCTGACGGTGACGTAGGCTATGATCTCGTCTGGTGAAGTTTAAGCTTTGAGTCCGGGGTTTGGGGGCGGGGGGTCACGTGGGGCCGCCAGGTGGGGGTGAAAGGTTTCTGCTGAAGGTCGCCACCGATTAACGTTAAAACCTAAACGCCCTTGGCCTTCATGAGTGCTGCTGGCAGAGGCAGGAAATGCAGGTGCCGCGTGCCGAGCCCTGGGCAGGGGATCCGCGCCCCCACAGCCCCCAACCCGCCCCGGGTGCGGTTCAATTCGTTCGTCTTCATCCAGAGGCAGGGAAGCTGGAGGGGGAGAGAGAGCGACACGAATAACAGCGGAGAGCACGGAGCACTGTCTGGCTGCCGGGGAGCCGGGGTGCCGTGCGGGCACCCACCGACCGCTCCTCACTCCCCTGTGGCGTCCCTGGTGGCAGAGGAGGGAGTCGAGGCTCAGAAGGGGCAGCACCAGCCCTGCAGAGAATAGGCAGTCAGGCACTTAAACTCTGGGCACTTTCACGAGACTCCCTGCCCCCATTTTACAGATGAGGCAACTGAGGCCCGGGAGTAGAGGACTGGAAGGGAGGTGCCGGGGTGTGTTTTGGGAGGGGCTGAGTCTCCTGCGGGACAAAGTGGGGGGGGGCACCTAAGTGGGAGGCCGGGCTGCCTTCCGGGGGGCTGGGGAGCTGGGTTCTCACCTTGTCTCTGCCCTCCCAGGCTGTGTAAAGAGTGGGTACAGGTGCCCAGCCCAGAGCAGTTCTTCCAGCCCCTCTACGTGAGCCACAGCGGAGACTTCAGGGTGAGTGCCCTGCCCCCGGGGACAGGCCCCTCGAAACCTCTCGTCCCCTGGGGGCGTACATGCACCAGGTGTGGGCCCAGAGCCCCCGGGCCCCAGCCAGACCTCGGTCGCCGCACCTGCAAAGTGCAGGAAATCATTCCGGTGGGGCAGAGCTGTTGTAAGAATGACACGACACCGGGCGGCATTTCCCGACCGGGGAGCCCAGCTGGGCCACAAGCTGGCCTCCTGGGTCTTTTGTCGGGAGCCCTTGACAGGGAGGTAGACGGGGAGCGGGTTCTGGGGAGCCTCTGGCGCTACCTGCAAAACACGCGGATCTCCCGCTGAGCCCCACCCACCCGGCACCCGCTGGCGCCCACGGGGCTCTGTGCCCATTTACCGCTCGACACCCACCCAGCGTGGGAGGGCCCGCCGCACAGAGGATGTGGTGACTGGCGGGGCGGGGGGTGGGGGGGGGTGGGGAGGGGAGCAGCCCGCCTCCTCCGTCTGAACCTGGATGTCAGGAAACGCGGACCAGAGCAGTAGCTGAGCCCCTGCTGGCTGGCTGGCACTGCACTGAGCGCTCTCTGCCCCCTGCCCCTTCCGTCTGAGGCTCGGGGTGGGGAAACGGCCTTAGGGAGGCAGGGGAGCGGCCCGGGCTCCCCCCCTCTCCCCCACGGGAGAGAGACTTTCGTCTCCCCTCTGCACCTGCCCTGAAGCTCGAGCACCTGTTTGGTGCTCCCTCGACCGACCCTCAGGAGCTTCAGAGATAGGAACCCGTTCACTCTTTGCAACAACCCCGTGGGGTCGGTGCCACTGGTAGGTCCGTTTTGCAGAGGAGAAAACTGAGGCACAGAAAGGCCAAAGTAATTTCAAATCAGTCGCGGGGGCCTCAGCCGGGTCCTGAGATGGGTTTTCTGAGGCAGAAGGTGCCCGAGCTGGGAGCCCCGGGTCCTCAGGGATTTTCACTCCCCATTGGGTGGGGGCCCTGTGTCATGAGTGGGACCCCCGGCCAGCGAGGGCAGGGGGGTTCTCAAAGCTTGGGGGCTGCCGCCTCGGTTTATCATCGCCCCACATCCTTCACTCACTAAGCGCACAGAGGCCTTTCCAAGCGGCTTGTCACTGATTCACTCTGTGCGTTCGTTTAGTTAATAAGCATTTATTAGGCACCTACTGTGTGCGAGGCGCTGTGTGAGCCTCTAGGGACGCAGCTGCGACCGGAAGAATCGAGGCTGGCGCCCAAAGCGTCCACACTAGTGGGGACACTAACAGGAAAATGGTCATTATCGAGAAGCGTCCCGGAGGAAGTGAACCGGGGGACCAGGCCATGGCTCTGTCACCCTGGACTCAGGCCCTCCCGCCCCCATGTCCCCGCCACTCAGGAGTCTTGGCCCCCGCTACCCAGGCCCTACGCAGACCCCGGGCCTCTGAACACCAGTGGTCTGGCAGGCCACTGCAGGTGGGGAGACCGAGGCCCGCGGAGGAGGGGACGGTGGTGAGGAGCCTGTCTGGACGGGGCACACCAGGGTTCTGGCCGCCGTCACTCTCTTTATCTACTGGTGTCCCCGTCACTTGCTGTCTCTGTCTGGTCTCTGTGTCTGTTCACACCGTCCTCGCCCGTGTCCCGTCATGACCGGCCCCTTTTCTCTTGTACAGAAATGGGTGGGCACGCCCTTCACTGCCTCCAGCTTGGAGCTGGTGCCCTGGAGCCCAGAGGCGCTTTCGTCCCTGGAGATGCACACCGGCTGCCCGCCGCAGGGTGCCAGCAAGGGGCCGGAGCCCACGGAGCTGCCGGAGCCCGCGGACCTGGTGGAGGTGGACGGGGTGCCCGAGCTGGGCTTCTGGGGCCCAGCCCACTCAGTCGTCAGCAGCCTCGGTGGCTCAGCTTACAGCCAGGAGAGGGACCGGCCATACGGCCTCGTGTCCATTGACACGGTGACCGTGGCGGGCACCGAGGGGCCCTGTGCCTGGTCCTGCACCTGCGGAGATGATGGCTACCCAGCCCTGAACTTGGACGCCAGTCTGGAGCCTGGCTCGAGCACTGGGGACCCGCTCTTGGACACAGAGACCACAGTCCTGTCCTGCGGCTGCGTCTCGACTGGTGGCCTTGGCGGGCCGGACAGCCCTCTGGGCAGCCTCCTCGACAGGCTGAAGCTGCCCCTCAAAGATGAGGCGGGTTGGACCCCGGGGCCGCCCTGGAGCGGCGGGCCACCCCGAGGGGTGCCTGGAAGCGAGGCAGGCTCGCCCCCGGCCGGCCTAGACATGGACACCTTTGACAGCGGCTTCGCGGGCTCTGACTGCGGGAGCCCTGTGGAGTGTGACTTCGCCGGCCCCGGGGACGCAGGGCCCCCCAGGAGCTACCTCCGCCAGTGGGTCGTCATGACCCCTCCACCTGAGGGATCTGGGCCGCAGGCCAGCTAGCGAGGCCGACTGGCCGTCCGGGGCCGGCCGAGCCTCTCTGCCCTGAGCCAGAGCTGCGGGCCCCTGGGCCGGAGGGTGAAGCGGCCTGCAACCTCCCGTCCCCCCGACGGGGCCCCCGGGCCCGGTGTTTACGGCGACCCAGGTGCACACTGCTGTGTCCGTGTGTGACCAGCACAGCTGCCAGAGGGCACGGAGCGTGCCGCGGTGAAGCCACGTGCCCGAGGCCACACACGTCTGTGCCCACACGAGGTCCCCGTGTGTACGGATGTGAGAAGCACGTGTCCGTGACTGTGTGCACGGGATGCCAGCCTCGCTCCTCGCCAGACACGTGGGGTGGCCCCAGGTCGTGTGCCGAGGGGCTGGTCCAGGGTTACTCACGGCCCTGCCGGGATCAGGCCACTGCCTGCGGCGTCCGAATTCCAGCCCTCCGGATCCGGCCTCCAGGAGCCGCAGGACGTCCATACTGTTCCTCTTCACTTCTCGGGGCGGGGAAGAGGATGGAGGGGGCCCACCGTGATCCTGGGTGTGGGGAGGTTTGGGGGGAGCCTGGTGGGTCAAGATCTGCTTCCTAACTGTGATGCCTCTGGGCTGTGCCGCCTTGGGCCAGCCGCTTCCCCTCTCTGGGCTGGAGTTTCCCGTTTGGACTAGGGTGTGGGGGTGCGTGACCCATCTTGGGGAGAAATGGGTGAGGTCACCCAGGGTACAGGGTGCGACAGAGCAGACCCTCAATAAACTCAGTTTCCTTCCTTCTGCTGCCCAGACCAAGCCTGGTGCTGGAGGTGGGCGGGGTTGAGAAATCAGCCACAGCCCGGGCGCCTGTGGGCTGTCCCATCAGGCTGAGGGGCACACGGGGGGTTTCCAGGCTTAACATCAGCCTGTCTCTTAGAAACAGCCCCCACCAACCAAGATTTCTGTTTCTGGTTCCTGCTGCCCACTTATTCCTTTAACGCACCCAAGAAATATTCATGGGGCACAAGTACGTGCCGGGTTCTGGGGTACCCGGCGGCGGGGTGGGGGGAGCGCTGGGGGTGGAAACCTCCCTTGGGGGAGGGGCGGGCAGGAATCGGCAGTGATGGTGTAGCCCTCCGTTCCCCTCCGGGGACTCAGGGGGAAGTCAAGTTCTTGTTGATGATTTGTCAGAGAGCCTGTTCAAATGTGAATTAAGAAGCTAAGAAAACACTTCTTAGCCACGTTTGAAGGCACCTTCCTGAACATGAGCTTTGCACGGGAGCTGGGTATCAGTCACCTCCTACTTTTACATCAACAACAAAAAACCCCACAAGAGCATAGATCGTTTTTCCAATAAGGGTGCTCACCTTTAGAGATGGCTTTTTCCTTTAAAAAAATTTTTTTTAAATGTTTATTTATATTTGAGAGAGAGAGAGAGAGAGAGAGAGAGAGAGAGAGACTGAACAGGGGAGGGGCAGAGGGAGACACAGAACTCGAAGTGGGTTCCAGGCTCTGAGCTGTCGGCACAGAGCCTGATGCGGGGCTTGAACCCACAGACCGAGATCATGACCTGAGCCAAAGTCGGGTGCTTAACAGACGTAGCCCCTTAGGTGCCCCTAGAGACGGTTTTCTCAAGACCACCAAGCAGGGTTAAGGAGGCAGAGAGTGGGGTTCAGCTGGCCTGCTCTCAGAGCCCTGGGGGCATCCCCACTCCTGCCTGGAACTGTCTGAGCCCGTCCTCCTGCCATTGTCCCCAGAGGCCAGGCCGCAGGGTGACATTTTCTAAAGGAGAAAGCTCTGGTTTGTCTCTCCTCTTGGATGAATCTGACCTACAAGTTGGTAGATGTCAGTCGGTCCTGCTGAAAGCCTCGCTGTGACTCATCTGTAAGACGGGGTGACTGGGGAAGTCCCCGAGAGAGTCACACATGCGACTCCTTGGTGCTGAAAGTTCTAGAACATTGATGGCTTCAACCGTGGGGCTGCGGACCCGGGATCAAAGTGAGCGAGGCTCACACAGGAGCTGGAGTCTGAAACCGGAGGCCCTGCTCGTGCGAGCAGCCCTCCCCATCCCCCACCACCCCCCACCATCCCCCACCATCCCCCCGGGGACACTTGGGCCAAGTTGTGCTGTGGTTTTCACATCCTCTCGGGGGCAATGGGGTCCAGGGGCCACCTGAGCCACCAGCTCCCTGGGGAGGCAGCCCAGCTCTCCAGCCGACAGAGCTCTGGGCCGGGGTGCAGGGGAGGGGCACCAGGGTCACGGAGGCCAGGCCTGGGGCTTGGTGGGGGGCTCGGGCCTGGCCCTGCCACGGCTCCTCACTGCCTCTGTCTCTGAAGGGGACTCCGCTCCTAAACTCGGGTGCAAAAGAGAGGAAGAGCTGGCCCTCCTGGGAGGACAGATGAGCAGAGGTGGGTGGATGGACAACAGAGGGGCCGGTGGGGGCACGGATGGGTGGAGACAGGGACAGTGAAAGCCTCGAAGGAAGAACTCTGGAAACAGGAGCTGGAGACAAAGACGCCAAGTCGACTCTAAGCTCCACGAGGGCGACTTGCTCGATTTTGTTCACTGTTCCATCTGCAGCCCGGCACACCCGAACCCCTCAAAACAGCCCGATTTGTATAGTGTGCGGCATGTGCTTGTTTCCATGGTGTAGACGGCCGATTCCCAGCTACTCACCCGACAACTCTAAACGGGATCGGGAAAGGGGGGCGTGCCATCGACTCTCCCGGCTGGGCCGGGCCAGCCCCGGCAGCGCGCCCCACTGATGGGAGCCCAGAGGGGCATCAGGAGGGGCTGGGGGGCTTCAGGGAGGAGGTGGTGTTTGTTGCACTCTGAAACACGAATAGGAGCTGTTCGATTCACCAGCCCTTCAGGCAGAAGGAAGAGGTTGAGGAAGGACCTGGAGGTATGTTGGAGCCCTGAGCATCTGCAGTTGGGGAAGGTGGGGCCAGAATTGCCAATGAGTCTCTCTCTCTCTCTCTCTCTCTCTCTCTCTCTCTTAAGTTTATTTATTTATTTTGAGAGAGAGAGAGCACGAACAAGCGAGGGGCAGAGAGGAGGAGAGACAGAATGTCAAGCAGGCTCCTTCCCGTTAGCACGGAGCCCGACACTGGGCTCGAACCCACAAACCACGAGATCATGACCCAAGCTGAGATCGAGAGTCAGACACTCAACCCCGCTAAGACTCTTTTAAGAGTCAGGAGGATCGGGGCGCCTGGGTGGCTCAGTGGGTTAAGCATCCGACTTCGGCTCAGGTCACGATCTCAGGGTTCTTGTGTTCGAGCCCCACTTTGGACTCTAGTCTCCTGGTCCCAAGCATAGCTCTGCTCTGCTGGAAGGGACCGAGGTCAAGAGGTAACAAACTCTCAGCAAACACCCGAGGCTGCCTGTTGTTCCTGCCTGTGCGGCGTCCGTGTGGGGCTGCTGACCCCAACTCTGGGAGTGGCCACTGCATGACCCGGGCCTGGCTGACAGAGCATTCTGTGCCCCTCCCAGCCACGCTGCTGGTTCAGGGACATGCACATGACCCGAGCAGCTCTGTGTGCTCTTTCTGCTGGAACCGCTGAACGATAGGACGGACTAAACAAAGCCTGGGGCCGCGGGGCAGGGTGGGGGGCACCAGGAAGGAACAGTTCACCTGGGATGAGGCCAACCCCCAAGAAAGCAGAGCCGGGAGTGGAGAGAGATTCCTGGTAATACCTCTTGAGCTCCTGGATCCAGCCATGCCTGAAACCGCGGGTACGGAAGTCATTATGCTGTTGACCAAGTATTTCCAGCTCTTCCCTCTCTGGTTCCTCTTGTGTGGTACCACGTGACCGGGACTGGCCAGTGAGTCGTAAGGAGAAGTGGTGACGTCTCACTTCTGGACCAGAGCATTTCCCTGACCATCGTGATGTCCTCCAGAGCGCTGTTCCTCTCTGCCACCGTGACGGGTAAGCTGGGGGCTGCTCCATCAGGAGACACGGAGAGCGGAGTCTCCAGGCCCCCCGAGAGGGACACGAGTCGTGAGTGAGAAATAAATCCCTGTTGTAACCTACCAAGATTAGGGGGCTGCTTGTTAGCTCAGCACAACCCAGCCTGGCCCGACTGGGCTGAGGGGCCGTGAGTTTCCCTTTTTGGCCTCCGTGGGTTTGAGATGGTTTTGTGTCACTTGCAGTGGGGAGTGTCCTAGCCTCGTGAGGACTCCCCTCCCATTCTGAGACCAGAGGACCAGGTTCCGTCCCTTCTCACGAACAGCCTCGGGCTGTCGCTCTCTGTTTCTGAGCCTCAATTTCCCCGTCGTCGTTGGGCAGGGGGTGGGGGACAGCCATCAGTCCCTCAGCTTGCTGGGAGGGGCCGCTCACCTGGGATGAGGCCAACACACAAGAAAGCAGAGCAGGGGCAGAGCCTCTTCCTGGAGGCTCCCTGTTGCAGGGGAAGCCTCTGCCCCCTTCCCACCTGGGACTGGCCACCGGAACCGTGTAGGGCACATCCAACCGCGGCTGCTCCGGACGTTTCTCGGAAAACCGGGGACAGGAAAGATGGGAGAGTCAGCACATGCATTTCCCGTCCCGGGAGCCCATCACACCCAGAAGGCAGGAGGAAGCAAGCTGCGTTCTCAGCAGGAAGGAAACGGGAGAGGGATCTTCGGCAGTCAAGAAACATCAACCCTGGAATGGGAAACAAGAGGAACCACGTCTCCGCTCAGATGTCACCTTCTCAGCAGGACCTGCCCAGGGCCCCTCACTCAAAGCCAAAGCACCCCCCGCTGACGTAGTTTTCTTTCTTTCCATAACCTTTTATTAAGCTCTAAACTATATCTTTGATTTATTTTATTTACTGTCTATCCCACTAGCACAGGGGTTTTGTCTTTTTTGTTTGTTTTTTGGGATTTTTGTTGTTGTTTTTAAAGATAATTTTGCTCTTTGCTTTCTTTTACAAGTTTTTAAAAATATTTATTTATTTTCAGAGGATGGGGGAGGAGCAGAGAGAGAGGGAGAGAGAGAATCCCAAGCAGGCTCCATGCTCAGCAGGGAGCCCGACGCAGGACTCGATCCCATGACCCTGGGATCACGACCTGAGCCAAAATGAAGAGTCAGATGCTTAACCGACTGAGCCACCCGGGCGCCCCAGGTCTTGTCTGTTTCATTCACTTCTATGTCTCAGAGTCTAGAATAGCACCTGGCATAGAGCAGGTGCTCAGCAAATACTGAGTAAATGAATGAATGAGTGAATGAGTGAATCAATCAAAGGCAGAATATCCGCTGACAAGGCAGTGGGCAGAGAGGAAGGAGGGGACTGAGACCAAGAGAGGGCCACCTGGCCCCGACCCTGGAAGTGCCACAGAATGGGATACAGAGATGAAGACAGGGGCCTGCTTGGAAGTCTGTAAATGGAGCAGGAGACCCTCCCCTGTTGCTCACACCATGGGGTCTTTCCCCCATCTTTAGTGGCAAGAGATTTGAGGCTGAGATTTGATCTCAACCGCAGCCCAGGCTGGACAGACCTCTGGAGAGCCCGCTGAACGAGCAGCGAACAGTGCTGCCACCTGCTGGTGACCACTGGAACTAGGCTGACGTCTCCCTGGAGGGCAGCGGCCTCAGGCTGGGGTCAGGTGGCTTATATGGCTGTGTACCATGGACACAGCAACCCTCCGCAGTGGGAATATGGTGGTGAGGACACAAAGTGAGCTGATGGGGTTCTTTCGTTAATTCAACACGGGCTGACTGCTACGCGTTGGGCGGCTGGACACGCACGGGGAGGGTGGGGGTGGTGAAATCTCACCAAGCAGGGAGATCGCACGTGTGCACGCACACCCATGCACATGCACGTCCACACACCTACACGTCTGCACACAGATCCACGCATACAAGCACAACTGGAAAATCTCTGGCAGAAGTGCGTCAAGGGTCAGAAGGCAGAGATCACTCTCAGCCCAGGTGAGAAACGAGGCAGGAAGGGGAGGAAGAAGGACTCAGGTGGAGGCACCCAGGAGGGCTGGACAAGATCTGAGGACTCAAGACAGAAGGGAGGCGGAGTCCGGGGAGGCAGCTGCCAGGGTGCTCGGTGGGGGAAACCAGGAACGACGGTGCTCACCCCCAGGGAAAGGAGGGGGGACATTCAGGACATGGGGGCCTGTGCCGAGGACTCCTGCCGGTTAGCGGAAGATGTGATGTGTGGGTGTGCCAGGGACCCCACGGGGGGAGCGGAGTGAGCTTTATCCCTGGGACATTTTATGTAAAAATGGCATCACAGGCCCGTGTTCCAGGGGCGCATAAAAGGGAAGCACAAAGAGAAAGGTCTTCAGGGGAAAGGAACTCGGAGGCTTAAGTCTTACTGTACTGTTTTAAGTGTTTTAAAGAGACTGGATTACCATGTTGCAGGTTGGGGACACCAAGAAGACAGAGGCACAGGTGTCCGGGCCCTGTGGTGCCAGCCCCCAGTGAGGGGCAGGCCAGGGTGAACAGGATGTCTGCCCTCTGGGCTCAGCGTCCCTCCTCACCCCCGCCTTTGCTGCTCAGTCCAAACGTGAACTCTTTCCCACCCTTCACACACAATTTAGTTTTCCACAGCCTCTACCACTCCCTAGTGCTCATATTTAACACAGGGCTCCTCTTCCTGTCATTTATGTTACCTGCTTGACCCCTGAAGGCATCTGTGCTCAGACCTTCTGGTCTCTGCTGTGGTTCCTAGAACACTTTGTAGAACTTGGAAGGGCAGAGCTACCTTGAGTGGATGGATGGATGTGGCTGGATGACTGGGTGGGTGAGTGAGTGGATGGATGGATGGATGGGTGGATGGATGGATGGATGAATGGATGGGTGGATGGGTGGATGGATGGATGGATGGATGGGTAGGTGGATGGATGGATGGATGGGTGGATGGGTGGGTGGGTAGATGGGTGGATGGATGGATGGATGGATGGGTAGGTGGATGGATGGATGGATGGGAGGATGGGCAAGTGGATGGGTGGATGGGTGGATAGGCGGATGGATGGATGGGTGGATGGGTGGATGGATGAATGGATGGGTGGATGGGTGGATGGATGGATGGATGGGTGGGTGGATGGATGGATGGATGGGAGGATGGGCAAGTGGATAGGTGGATGGATGGGAGGATGGGCAAGTGGATGGGTGGATGGATAGATGGGTGGATGGATGGATGGGTAGGTGGGTGGATGGGTGGATGGATGGGTGGGTGGGCAAGTGGATGGATGGGTGGATGGACAGATGGACAGATGCACAGGTAGGTAGTGGGAGGAACAGATCATCCTTGCACAGAATGGCTGGCTGTGGAATGTGGAATAGTGGTCACAAAAGCCCATCTCTCCACCAGAGGGCTGCACCCCTCATCCCTATGTGCTAACCCCCAAACACAGGCCCAAACCATCATTCATCTGGGCAGGGGGCAGGAGAGAAACAAAAGAGAAGATAAACTTTGCTGAACCCTACCATGTGCTCATGGTTGGGAGTTCTTCAGTGTATCTGGTCCTCCCATGAGAGAGGTAGTCTACCCCATTTTTCAAGTGAGAAAACTAAGGCTCTGAGATGTGAATGTCAACACTGGGTTCCCACGACCCCACCTTCCTTCTACCACATGATGTGTTCCCAAGGGAAGCACCTGGCATTTGTAAAGTATTTTCTGTTTGTAGAGCAGATAACACTTCTTATTCTATTTGATCTCAAAAAATCCCCCTAAATGCTATTTCTTTTACATTTGAGTAAAAATGAGAAAAGAAAAAAAAATGATGGTAAGACATGGCCCGCTCTTGGCTGTGCTGGGGTTCACCCTGACTCCCCACCCTGTGCCCCATCCTGCCCTTTGTCACCCTGGAGTCTGGCCCGGAGTGACCAGGGTCCAGGGTCCAGGTCCCAGGATAGAGACACTGGGCCAGGTCAGGTGCTGCAGGTCAGACATGGCCCAGATGGGCTGCTTTTTAAGTTGGAGAAGCTGGTGGGCATGTGGCCGGGCCCGGGCCAGGACCCTGGGGACCAGGGGGGCACGTGCCACACTTCTGGCTGTGGATACAGTTGTTGCTGGATCTCTCCATTTTTTTGAAGTAAAACTCTGGATTTTTAAAAAATGTGAAATGCCCAATTTTTTAAAAATGTTGGCAATTAACACATGCGCACACACACACAGAAGGAAGAAGGGGAGTGGAGGGAAGAGAGCGAAAGAGAACTTCATTCCCTAAACCCACACTACAGGCCTGTGACCTCTGCGGCCCGCTGGCCTGGCACACCTCCAGTCACTTCTGTCAAGGACAGGCCCGGGCCCAGCTGAGGAGGAGGAAGGCTCTCAGGGCAGAGGCAGGCGGGCGAGGCGGTGCCCAGGGCTGGCCACCCCCTCTTCCTTTGGTTCTACTGGGAACATTTATTTCTGGCTGTTCTGCAAGTGGAAGCAGGGGATCCCCCAGGGGATCAGAGAGTCTCTAGGAAACACATCAAACTAAATGCATTTGACTTCACTTTAATTAAAAAAAAAAAACACCAAAATAAATACATGCCAAGAGATATTTTTTTTTTTTTTTTTTTTTAAAGAGAAAAGAGGTGAAAAGAACAAACAAATCCAAGGCCTCCCTGGCTGCTGGGCTGCAGCCAGCAGGAAGGGGCGCCCATCCCGCTGCAGGCTTGCCGGGCGGCTCGCCAGGCTAATAAAAAGGGAAGCGCAGGGTCCTCTCTGGGTGGCTGGGTCAGATGTCCTGCCTGGAGCGGAGGAAGTCCCCGCTGGGGCCCTGCCACTCAGGGGCACTCGGGCTTTCTGCCACGGTGGCTGTCATCTGCGTCGGAGGCATGAGCGGCGTGGGCTCCCGATCTCTCACTGGCCAAAGGACAATGAGGCCGAGGCCCACACCGAAGATCCAGGGGCCCGGGCAGGCGGCTCTGTTCCCCAACGGCGGCCACAACTCGGAAGCCCTCGGAGTCCAGGCCCACGAGGGCCGCTCAAACTCGCCACGACCCGGCCTCCCCAGAGGAGGCAGGCTGCGGCGTCGAGGGCAGTGTCTGTGCGGGCAGCAAGGGCCGAGATGCCCTGGGAACAAGAGGGGGAGAGTGGGGGCCGGAGTCTCTTGGCAGTTGCTCCCCGACAGCTCCCGCTGGGACCCAGCGGGGTGTCAGGCCAGCCGGAGGGAGCCCCGGAGCGGGCAGGCGCGCGGGCCTCTTCTGAGTGTCGGGACAGAGGGGAGGCCTGGCGCTGACCTGCCCCTGTGCGCTGGGCAGGGTGGGGCGCACGCGGGGGCGAAGTGGGGCCCTCCCCCCCACCGGTCACCCCCTCCTCAGGAGCCAGTGGTGCGAGGGGGGGTCGTGGTGACCACACGCGCCTCATAAGTGGATCCACTTGTTCCAGTTGACCTCGTGGGGGAACACGCGGCCCAGTCGCAGGGTGCAGTCCAGCGTGGGCTCGTAGAATACCGTGGGGCTGTCGCTCAGGCTGGAGGGCGCCTGGGCCTCCTGGACCCGGGGCTTGGAGAAGAGAGAGACGGCCGCGGGCTTTCTCAGCAAGCACTTCTTAATGCAGCCGAGCGACTCCAGGCCCTGGAGACAGCGGGACACCCAGGTTGGCGGGCTTACCTGTGGATCGCATCCTCTGCCCCATCCTGGGAGCTGCAGGGCCCCAGGGCCGGGGCAGGACACAGGGCCCCAGGGCCGGGACAGGACACAGGGCCCCAGGGCCGGGGCAGGACACAGGGCCCCAGGGCCGGGGCAGGACACAGGGCCCCAGGGCCGGGGCAGGACACAGGGCCCCAGGGCTGGGACAGGACACAGGCATGGGGCTCATGGGACGGTGGGGAGTACATGTCTCTCGGCAGGGCTGGGGGGTAGGACTCTCTGGGGCGGGGTGGGTGGGGGGGGAGTCTCGGCACCCTCAGGCCCATCCTAGAAACCCCCCCCCCCCCCCGACAGCCCGGCCGCACCTGGAGCAGCTCGAGCACGGCAACGGGCTGCAGGACGCCCTGGTAGTGCTGCAGCAGGCAGGTCTCGGGAATGCCGGGCCTGGTCATGATGTGGTAGAGGACGGCCTCCATCATGCCCTTGCACACCGGCACGTTCAGGTGGCCGTCCACGATGCGCCACGGGCGGGCGACGAACGAGATGCCCTCGCAGTCCCTGCGGGGACGGCAGTCCGCTGTCGGGCTTGGCGGGCGAGGGGACAGGCTCGCTGACGCGCGGACCCCCCGCTCCACAGATGGGACGCCGAGGCCCTTCCCACCTGGACGGAGGAGTCCCGGCCCCGGGGCCCAGGATCACTGGCTGAGGGGACCCGCTCCCCCTCAGCCTCAACCGAGGCCTCGATGAGCCCCCCGCCGGACCCCCACTGGCTGGGGACGGAAAAGAGCTTCGATTTCTGGATTCACCAGCTCCATCCCGGACCCTGAGGCAATGGCTGCCTGCACACTGGGCCAAGCTGGGGTCCTTATGCGGAAGCTCTACTTCCGTGTCATATCTGGCAGCCCCCCCGCCCTCTATCCCCAGGACCGGTCTGCCACGCGGGGTCCAGGCACAGGACAGGCCTGGCATCGGCTGGACACTTGGCTCTGCCCGCCCTGCCTGGGCCCTGGAAGGGCTGCATCTGAGCCGGGGGCGCTCGGCCCCACCAAGCTGAGGGCCGCGTACGCACTTGTGGGGGTGCCCCCCCACCAGAAAGGCCACGGTTCCAGATGGACCCACACTACAGAAGCCCACACCTCGGGCCCTCGCCCACCGCACGCGAGAAGCTCCTGCCTTGTGCCCCCAGCAAGCGGGACAACGTGCCATGAGTCTGCAGGTCCCCCCGCCGAGAACCACTGTGCCCGACTGTGAACCACCTCCACGTGATGATCGCTACGGGGACCCTGGGGCATACTCCCCACCGTCGCACCCATGCCCTGCCCAGGCCCCCCGAATCTGGGCACACACTCACTTTTCCCATGCTGCCTGGGACAGGCTGCCGGCCACAGAACTCTCTGCCGAACCTGACAGGAGAGGGAAAGGACAAGGGAGACTAAGGGGCGGAGTCCGCCTCTTCCTCCTCCCTCCGTGCGACACGCACGTGCGGGCTCTGGGGCTGAGGGAACAAAGCCGGCACACCCAGAACGAAGCCGGGTTGGGCCACGGAGTGTGAGGGGTGTTCCCAGGGCCCCGAGGAGCCCCCACAAGGGGAGCCAAGCGAGCCCCTCCTGCCCAGAAGCCCTGACCGCAGAGCTCTGTGCATAAACCCCAGGCAAAGACCTTCTGAAGCCCCGTGAAGAGGCCCGCGTTGAGCCCAGACAGGAGCGCTTTCGCCACGGGGGAGGTTTCAGTCCCCGTGCGTCAGCCGGTCCCAACGGAAAGCGAGACGCCTCCTATTTCAGGCACCGCTCCCTCGCACGGGACACCTTGGCACACACAGCCCTCCAGAAGCACCCCGGTGACCACGCTTAGAACCCCCACCCCCACTCAGGAGTCTGAAGCCCTCTAGTGGAAGCAGTAAGCGGACGCAGGCGAGACCTTTCTACGCGGAGACAGGAAAGGCTGGAGGCAACGGCCTTCTGTGGCCGGGGGCAGGTTCCCAGCGGCATGTGGGGACTGCTCGACCCGAGGGCAGAGAATGGGCAGGTGGGGGGGGGTGGGCCGGCGACAAGGCTCGGTACCTCTGGGGTCTTCAGATCCCTCTGGAAGCTGGGCCTGACAGCTCAGCGGCTCCTGGCCTAGAGGGCTGGCTGCCCTCAGATTCTCTTGGAACTCTCGCCCGGCCTCCAGCACCCCCGGGGCAGGCTCCTTCACGCCCGCGTCTCCAGGAGCTGCTGGAGGAGCAGGCGCCGGGGCTTCCAGCTCCTCTTCTGCTCTGGGCCTGGGGCTCAGGGCCAAGCGCACATCCTGGAGCGCGGGCCTCTTAGCGGGGGGCTGCTGGGGACTCTCCAGGTCGGTTTCCCCACCCTGATGGGCCACATCGCTGCTCGTCCAGCTGGCACGCCTCTTGGTGCTCCGGGGGCTCCGGGGGTCTTCTCTTTGAGCGTCCACATCCTCCTTTTTGCCTTTTAGCCGCACCGAGTGCAGGAGCCAGGGCTGGGCAGAGGCCATGGCCACCAGGCGAACAGTGTTGCCGCCGACCTCCACCACCTGGTGGTACTCCAAGAGGTCCTAGGAGAAGCGGGGGACACACTGGGTCTGTGGGGGACCCCACGATCCTCACGCCCGCTTCCCTTGCCCGATGTGTCTGAATGCCCTGAGCAAACGGCAAGCCCAGTCCCTCCAGGACGGACAACTCAGGGCCCAGGTCTGCCTTCCAGCCCCAGGTGGGTGCCAGCTGGCCGTGTGGCCCTCTCTAGGCTTGGTGTAAACTTCGGGGAACCGAAGCTGTGCCCTTGACGCGGCCATCAAAGCATCCTCCCAGGGGACTCAACACCCCGAGCTCTGTAAAGGCCATGACCGTTCCCACACGAATGATGGGAACTCCTCTCGTACTTATGCCAAGCCCTGCTTCCGAGGTCCTTGTTCTGATCTAGGCACTGCACCAACGCTGGGTGGTCCTTCTTTTCATTTCCAGATTCGAAAACCCATAGGTCAGGGTTCAAGAAACTTGCCCCAGTTCATGTCCCGAAACCAGGTCAGGCAGGACTGGTGGGAAGGGTCATGTGGGCACTCGCCACCTGGGGCCCGGGGCTGGGCAGCAGGGAACACAGGGAGCCGCCTGACCCGTGTCGGTTTACCTCCTAGAGCTCCAGAGGCAGGAGTTATGTGAACAGTGAAACACCACGTGAATGGTCGTCACGACCCCTCTCTCCTGTCCTGTGCTCCTAAAAACTGGTTTGATAACCAGGAACACTGGTCTCTACTCTCCTCCCCCACCATGAACGCTGCAAGGCAGGCATCTCTGTGACATCACCGATAGCTGACGTGCATCCCACTGCTTCCAACTACGGACGACACACAGGAGGGCGAGCCAGGCCCCACGGCACTTGATTTAAGAGGTCCATCTGTTTTGACATTCTCTGGGTTCAAGGGTGCCTGATGAAACTGGGCCCAGGCAGGTAGAGGGGTGAGTACGCGGGGCCAGGGGCAGGATCCCCAGGAGTCACGGCCGCGGACATGGCCCTACTTGGCTCTGTCCAACCGTGCTGTGTGGCTGAAGCAACGGGGCCCAGGCTGCCAGACCTTCTAACATCCCAAAGCTGGGTTTTAGGCAAAATCTCCTATTTTTAATCTTGGCAAGTAATTCCACCACGCATCCCAAGCCACGCCCACCCACTGTGTGCATCCGGCCCCCGAGCTGCAGCTGCCCCAGGTGACCCGAGAGCACGGCTCACCTGGACGTAGTCTGCGAAGGTCCTGGTGCGCTCGCCATCTGTCCCCTCGAAGGCGGAGAACCACCTGCTCAGCTCCACTCGGTCTACCCCGAAGCACCCCGTGGCTGCAATGGCCCCCTGGACCTCCAGGGCCGCGCACACGTCTCCAGGTTCATACCCGGACAGCTCCACCTGGTGGACAAACTCATCCAAGCTGCAGGGGCCCTCCTGGCTGTTGATCAGCCTGGTGAACGTGTCGGGGAGGCAGGATATTCCCACGGGGAGCTCTTCCAGAGATGTGACTGTGAAGACAGGGAGACCCGAATCAGCCCACACCGGAGCACGGGCTCCAACGCCAGCTCACTGCCCCCCGGACAGCAAGGGGTCACCCTCTGGCTGCACAGGGCACGGCCCCTGGCAGTCGGGCTCCCGACACGTGTCCCTTGATGTCCCTTGGGGCCAGGGTGTGAGAAGTGCAGCCTCGGAGCCCCGGAGGGGGCCCTGCCTTGTCGGTGCTCCCGTGTTCCCTGCTCCTCAGACCCCGGGAGACATCGCGGGCCCCCGCCCCAAACTCCCACGTGTGCTCTCGCAAGCGGGGCCGGTGTGCGTTCTTCCCGTAAAAGCTGTCTCTGCCACGACCACGGTCACACAGACCACGTTTTCGCCCAAGCCAAACTCCAGACAGAGCACAGAACACTAACTGGGGTTCTGACACTGAAAGTAAACACCGTGCAGCCCGACGGGGGAAGGCGAAGGAAAGGCGGAGGCAGGAAAGGGGTGGGAAGGGGCCCGAACGTGTTCACTTTCTGTGGGGGGAGAGGAAGAGACTGCCTCACGTTCAGGGTATGTGGGAACGGAAGGTTTAAGCAGGCTACTTAGAGCTTCAGACGTAATTAACAGAAGAGACAGAAAGAGTATAAAAAGTGTAAATGAGGGAGGTGACAGACAATGAATATCAGCCGAACACCCGACTGTCCTAGCAAGAGGTCAGAAGTGACACGTAAGCAGTTTGTGAAAGTATGTGATTTCAAGCGATGGAGGGAACCGGCAGTATGACAAGGCTGCGTGGCGAGTGGGCCAGGACACGGGGCCCAGGGGGCCACCTGAGGGTGTAGGCCTGCACGTGGGACTGAGGGAAAGGAACAGAAGATGGGGTCCGCTCTAACGCGGCCCCTGGCCCCTGGGGGGGTGGCCCAGGAGGGGAAGGGCTGGCCAGCGGAGGCTCCCCCGCAAGGCCTGGGGGTGGGCGAGGGGGGCTGGAGCGTGGGGCGGCCGGTGCCACTCACCGATGGGCCAGAGCCGGGTGGGCGCCGGGGTGCGGCGGAGCCGGAACTTCACCAGACAGGAGTTCACCACGATGCTGTCGTTGGGGTTCAGGTTGCGGGTGCTGACGATGCCGGGCGCGCAGTAGCCCCGCATCAGCAGGTAGTTGGTGTGGGAGGCCTGGCGGGCTTTCACCTCGATGGCCCGGTGCTTGCCCCCAGAGCCCTCGTCCAGGTCTTCCTCTTCGTCGTCATCCTCGTCCAAGCCCCCGTCCTTCCCCAGGCTGGGAGAGGAAAACGGACCTAGGGGACCGCGCAAGAGCCGGGGCGTGGCCACTCCCCCAGGGCGTGGCCGCTGTGACGCCGTGGCCGTGAGAGGAAGCCCCCGGTGCCGGAGCCCCGGCTGCGCTCAGAGCAGCGTGCGTGCCCCACCTGCCTACACCCCAGCCCTTACCTCTTAATGACCTCGTTCTCCACCATGGAGCTGTCCACCACCACGATCTGCTCCGGGATCCGGACGTCCACGGAAATGAGGCCCAGAGAGAAGAGGGTCAGGGCGGCCACACAGTGTCCTCCGGGGCCGTCCAGAGAAAATGCCACCATGTCGTGTGCAGGCTCATTATTATCCTGGTCTTTGAAGGAAAAATTATCAGGCTGGTCCAACTTGCCGGCAGCCAGGATTTTCTTGAAGAACTGGAACGATTCTGTGCAGACGGTGCTTGGAAATCGCCAAGTAAAAATCCTGTGCGGACGAAACGGAGGTAAGGTCCAAACTGAGGACGGGATGTTGGAGGGCTTCGCGTGGATGGGCTATGGGCGCTTCAGACCCTCGCCAAAACTGGCCACGCCAGCACCCCCGCAAAGCCCTCTTTTCCGCCTGTGAGGGCGCCGCGTTCCAATCCCCTCTGCATGCGCCTTCCCTGCTCACCGGACACCCGCACGGAGGGGCCGTGGCCTTTCATCTAACCCTCTACTCCACGCCTCGCGGCCTTTCGCTATGAACAGGCGCCGAATTGGGGAAGGCGGATGCACGTTTTGTTAACGGTAACCTTTACGCGAGGCAAGCCCTGAACCACGGGGAGATGAGAGGACACGAGTGTGTCCGTCTCACTGTCTCCATGAGGCGGCTGCACAGTCAAGGCCTGGTCTCTGTCCACAAGTGTGCCTTCCCATATCGCTGTAATGCGGGCCCAGGTCCCAGGGAGGGACCCAGAGGTCTTCCTGATGTGAACACCACCCCTTGGCTCACAGACTAGAATGCTGCAGGGGAAAAACGGTCGAGAAGTGGCCTTGCTGGACCTGGACCCATGTCTCTTGCCTCCCCAGCCACGGCTCTTTTTACTGCAGCAGGCAGCATCCCAGGAAGGCAAAGGACGCAGGTCACTCGGGAGGGGCCTTCAAGAAAGGCGTGAGCGTCTGGAGTTACGGGCAAAGGGACGCCTAAGAAAACCCAAACCCCCCCATTTTGCTGCTCTTCTGTTTCTGACGACCTCCGTGCAGATCTGAGGACGGACAAGGAGAACAGCCTGGGGAAGAGGAGGCCAGCCAAGGCCGAGGGCTGCCAAGGAGAGGACACTCCTGGGACTATTCCACAGATTCCCTCTCCATGTGTGTGGTTAAGGAGGCCAGTGGCACAAAATGTGGAGCGGGTGATCAAGACCAGCCACGCCGTGAGGAGTGCTCCCGTCAGGAGGCGCTCCGGAAGGTGACTCACAGCATCCCAAACCACCACTCAGGTGGCTGGTGTGCTGCAAACGGAGTCTGGAAAATATGGGATGGCTTCAAGATGAAGCCCGGAGCAGCTCTGAGCTGTGAGAATGACTGATTAGGCCTGACCACAAGGCTGTGCCGTTAGTCGAATTGTTACGTTAGAAACTCATTTTGGTAAATGTCCCAGAACAAACCATTGCGAGCACTGCCCTTATCCCCACAGCAGGTGGCACAGGAGCAGAGAAGGAAACTCGTTCCAGAAGCTGCACCCCAGTGGCACTTGCGGCCACGGGAGGGCCCCATGCCCCCTGGAGGTGACGCCCCCCCCAGGAGGTGGCACCCCCTGGAGGTGACACCCTGCGCCCCCCCCAGCCCCCCCCCCCCCGGGGGGCTCACCTGTAGTAGGTCTGGGACAATTGGTAGGACATGGGCACGAAGGGCAGAGCCCGGTTTTTCTTCGGGCCGAGCATGTGGTTGACGCGGCGCCGGTTGACCAAGCTCCTTTTCTGGCACTCCATGAAGGCCTTCACCAGAATATGGTCCTTGTATTCCCGGTACAGGCGGAAAGTCTGCGACACAGCAAGGCAGCGGGTAAGCAAGGTGGTCCCGCAGCTGGGGGGTGGGGGGAGCAGACGCTACAGCTGGTCTGTAGAGGAGGGGCCCACAGGGGGACAAGGACACCTGGGGGTGTGGTGCGAGAGTGCCCAGAGGAAGCCAGCAGTTCCGACCCTCAAACTTCTCCCTCCCATCACGTCTCACCCCAGAGACTACAGAGAGGGACAGGCAGCTGGGAGAAAGGACTGCTCTGCACCCCACAGCTAAGTCTTGGATAAAAAGACAGTGGGAGTTGGGGCGCCTGGGTGACTCAGTCGGTTAAGCGGCCGACTTCAGCTCAGGTCATGATCTCACGGTCCGTGAGTTCGAGCCCCGCGTCGGGCTCTGTGCTGACAGCTCAGAGCCTGGAGCCTGTTTCAGATTCTGTGTCTCCCTCTCTCTGACCCTCCCCCATTCATGCTTTGTCTCTTTCTGTCTCAAAAATAAATGAACGTTAAAAAAATTTTTTTTAAATAAAAAAAAAGACAGTGGGAGTCAACGCAGAATCATCTCTGATATCACTCTTTTCCCTACTCCTCACTCAGCCCATTAGTACGTCTGGTTGGCTCCGCCCACACAGTATGTTCCCAAACACGTCCGCTTTACTCCGTCCACACCATCTGGCCAACTGGCCCAATGGCAAATGTCCAGCATCCACTAGACCCCAGGACAGTTCCTGCTAGGCCTGTCTCCTCAAAAGTGCTGGCCAGGAAAAAGTATGGTCACAGTCTGAGCATTTTAGGCTCGGAAGGTTTTCTGCCACATCGCCCCCAGAACCACGAGTGCCAGAGAAGACAGAGGCTTGTGGACTTCGAGGGAGCTTCCGAGGCCACATTGCTGGGCAGGGGTGGGACCAAGAAGAGGCGAGAACGAGGCCTCGCCCTCAAGTCCAGTGACCTCACCACTGTGCCATGGCAGAGGGACTTAGGAGATCAGCAGAGCCAAGGCAGGAGTCAGTCGGGGTGCTGGCCGGAGGGGGATCTGGGCACACACTGGGTCTTGTCAGTCTGAGGCCCACAGACCACCCTCGATGTCTCTAGACAGAGCGTCGACGTCAGGCATGGTGCACAGACCATCAGGCCTGAAGGGAAAGCACTGCATGGGGCAGAGGGAAAGAGGCGGGGGAGGGGCCAATTTGCCATCATTCCTCTCCTCTGGGGAGGGAGGAGCTGGCCACCACTTCCTGTGAAAAGCCCTGTAACCTACCCCCAAAACCACACTGTACACACTGTATGTTAGTCAACTCGACGATAATTGTATTTAAAAAAAGAAAGGAAAAAAAGAAAAGCCTTGTGTGATGGGCATGCTCCCCAGATGACTGCTGGTGCAGGAGCACTCACACCAAGCCTGGGGAGTGAGCGAGTGTGGCCCAGCCTGCCAGATATGCGAGAGGCAGACAGTCGACCACGGCCCCCCGGGAGTGGCTGCTTCCCTGCAGAGCACCTCCGGAAGTTTGCGGCTGCAGGGAGCCTTGTGGGGTCCCATATAAGGCCTCTGACCTCATCCCTGATGGCCCTCCAGCGTTCAGTGCCAGCGGGGCAGTCACGGACGAAGCACCCGCCTCTTGCTGTGGCCCAGGCACTGCCTCACGCAACTTCCCACGCCCCCGGGGGGCAAGGAGAGTGATGAGGCCTTCGGCACCACCCACCAGAACCCAGACGCCGCCTGCAAACGGAACCGGAGGAGGGACAGCAGCAGGATGACGCGGGGGACGAGGCCCTGGCTGGAACGCGGGGACCTGGCTTTGGCCATTAACTTTGGGGCTGGGCTTGCTTGTGTGATGAGCGGTTGGACTGACCCCCGAGGTCCCGTCCAGCTCGAATCCCTGCTGGGCAGAAAAGCCAAAAGGTCCCTCCATGGCCACAGGTACAAAGTCGGAAATTGGGATCTTTATGGGCAATGCTGGCAGTAAATTAAAAACATTTTTTTTTTTTCTTTTTAAACAAGCTTGGGTCTGACGAGACAGAGCCAGGGCCGTCTGCTTGGGACTTCTGCCCCCCCCGCCCCCCGTTCCATTCTTGTTCTCTGTGTGTTGAGGCTCCCACAAGGCTTTGCCCTCTTTATCTGTAAAGTGCTGGGATGCAGGAGGGGCGAGGCACCACCACCAGCCTCCCACTCCGAGACGTACACACGTTGTGTGAATAAACGTGGCTCAAGTGCTGCGTGGCACCGAGGGGGGCAAGAACAGGATGACTGGGGACCCCTCCACCACAGCTGCATCTCACGGTGACGAATTGAGAGAGGCATGGAAAGAGCGTTCAGTCTTGAGTCTGCAGAGGCCTGGCCGTTGCTGTAAAAGGACTCGGGCCGGGGTGGTGCTCTGAAGCGCTACCAGGTCACATGGGGTCACGTATTTTCCCTAAATCGCTCCGTTTCCCCCCAGTGCTCCTCATCTCCTCTGTGGCCAAATACGTGCAGTGTCCAAGCTGGGTCTACACTGTGTCTTCCCCCAGGGTGCTCCGAGGACCCTGGTCAGAATCCTGGGGCCGGCAGCATGCTTGTGAGGATCCCACCCCCTCTGCGGTCTCTGGGCGCGGGGCCTGGGGGCCACATGCTGCAAGGGCTCCCTGGTGGATGAGGAGGTACCCAAAGTTTGGGACACTACCTGTCTGAACTCATCAGTGGGATTAGAAACAGGGGCGCCTGAGTGGCTCAGTCGGTTGAGTGTCCGACTTCGGCTCAGGTCATGATCTTGTGGTCTGTGGGTTCGAGTCCTGCTTTAGGCTCTGTGCTGACAGCTCGGAGCCTGGAGCCTGCTTCAGATTCTGTGTCTCCCTCTCTCTCTGCCCCTCCCCTGCTTGTGCTCTGTGTCTCTCTCTCTCAAAAATGAAGAAACATTAAAATAAAATAGGGGCGTGTGGGTGGCTCAGTCGGTTAAGCGTCCGACTTCGGCTCAGGTCACGATCTCGCGGTCCGTGAGTTCGAGCCCCGCGCCGGACTCTGTGCTGACAGCTCAGAGCCTGGAGCCTGTTTCAGATTCTGTGTCTCCCTGTCTCTCTGACCCTCCCCCATTCATGCTCAGTCTCTCTCTGTCTCAAAAATAAACGTTAAAAAAAAATTAAAAAAAAAAAAAATAGAAGAAAATAAAAAAAAAAGAAAGAAATAATACCATCCCCTTTTTTCATATTTGTCCCTCTCGTGTTCCAAACTGGGCTGATTTGGTAATGTAAACCAGCGCCGAGTTTCAGATTTGGAGGTTAAATACAAAAGTGAATAGGTTCCACTTGGAATACACCTGTGCGACCATCAAAAACAAGGGAGGCACTGGCTTGGGGCGGGGGGCAGGTCCTTCTGAGCACCTCTCCGCTGGGGCCCTGGAGCCACATGGACTCTGGGTCGACGGAGAGTCGTGCGATCGTGGGCATTTGCTTTTTCGCGCCCTGGGAAACACAAGTTTCCTGTTTGCAGCGAGTGCTAATTAATACCAGCACCTCCCCAGGCTCGGGATGGGGTTCAAGGAGAAGCGCCTGCCTGCCCTCCACCCTCACTCAGCCAAGATAAAGCAGCATTACGTTCTAAGACGTTCTCAGGAGAGATCTAAGCTCTCGGCCCAGAGAAAGGCAGGCTTCCCGCACGGTGATCTCCAGAGATCAAAGTATCTCGACATTTAGAAGTTCTGATTTGAGAAGATAAGCTATACAGCTCAATTGCTGCCTCAGTCCTTTGTCATGGCTCACCTCCTCTTCTGCCTAAGTTTCTGCCTTAAACATCAGACCGAAAACCTCAGCACAGGAAGGATTTGGGGGGATGGTCACTGGATCCTGCCGCCACACTTCCAAGATCAAAGAAGTGAGGGCGCGAGTCTCAGGGGAAATCGGACCCCCCGAGACCGCACAGCTGAGAAGAGAGTGAGCGAGGAGGGCCTCCCTCGGCTCCCGCCTCTGACAGGGCGAGCCCCACAGCGCTCCCGCAAAGCTGCCGCCGGGTGCCCACTACCCACCTGAAATGACCGGCAGGACTCCATCTGGCTGTCTGAGAGGGCCAGCGTGCTCTGGACCAGGTTCTGGAGCACCAGGAAGTGGATGTCATCCACGCTGAAAGACAGTGGGGTGGGCGGCAGAGCACGTGAGGCCGCGGGCCACGGGCACTGCTCACTTTGGGTGGATTCAGTTCTTGTTTTCAAAAAGTGCTGCCTCCCATGAAAGTGCTATGAATGCCTAGACTATTCATAAACCAAAACAAAACACATGGTGGTTTTTAAGCCTTACTAACTGCTCCATGTTTGCAGGAAAAAACGTTTGAGTCTAGTGGGTAAGTGGTGCCGTACCCTGGAAACAGGTGTATGTGACAACTGACAAATGTAGTTAGGGCTGAGATTTTTTTCAGTGCGCCTACCTACCTACCTACCTACGAGATCAAGAGTAGCACGCTCCACTGACCGGCCCAGCCACGTGCCCCATTTTCATCCAACCTCTAACAAGTTTTTCTCCAAAAAGGAGAGGCTTCTCATTGAAATGTAGAGCTAAAATCAAACTGAATCTTGGTTATCCAACATGAGAAAAACCAGCTGAGCTTTCTAACCAGAGCTTTGCGTGGAAAGCTCACGGGCTGAGAATTGTAACTGTCTCCTCAACTCACTTTAAGGCTGAGCCACTGCTATGTGAGACTCAGGTGGACAAGTTTTTCCCGGAAAGGGCCAGATAATAAATATTTCAGTCTTCGAGGGCTGTGTGGTCTCTGCCATAGTCACTCGACCTGATGTTGCAGGATGAAACCAGCACAGACGACCCACAGAACAGGCCGCGTTCGCACACAACTTCACCTTCAAAGACGGCTGGCAGGCTAGGTAGGGCCCGGGGTGACTCCTGTGCTAGGCCACAGGCAGCCGGGATCATGGGCTGAGGGAAAGGCACTCAGTAAATCAGTACCTACCTATTAAGTTCATCCTCTTTCCTGGTCAGATCCTTTTCGTCTCCAATCGCCAAAACTCGGTATCTGCATAAGGGACAAAAGGAGAGCATGTCAGTGGAACACAGGAGACCTTCGCTGCGCGGATGCTTGCTCAACGTGGCCATTTGCTGGCGACCGTGCTGGAGAAAATGTGAAACTCGTTAACATTCAAACACGTACGTGTCAATTACAATGAGAAAATACCATACTCCGCTCATCAAACGAGCGCGCTGGTAAAAAGAGGGTTGAGAAAATGAGGAGTGTTCATTTATGGACAATTATGAAACAACACGGAAAAGTGCCTATTGGGAGAGAGCCACCGCTAATTGTCAAGGGAAGGGGATCTAAAATCGTGGGCAGATTAAAAACAAGCATAAGAAAGATGTCTGGAAGAAAATATCTCAAAAGAGGGAGATAAAACAAGCATAAGAAAGATGTCTGGAAGAAAATATCTCAAAAGAGGGAGTAGCTGTATTAGATAGCAGGCTATGTCCCCATCTGTGTTTCTGAGCTTCAAGTAATGTTGTTTGTGTTCCTACCAAGCAAACAAATACAAGAAGAGAAGTCCAATGGGCCAGCCGTTGCATCACAGAGCCAGGCAATTCAATGTACGACAAAATCGCAGAACTCACTTGAAAAAAAATAATGGCTGTTCATTTGCAAGACATTTCTTTGGCTTCTATAATTCTAAAGTCAAAATTTGTCTTGGCAACAGCAAATTCTTCCTAAAATTTAGTTAACAGGAAATGTGAACTGGTTTTAGTCAAAGTATTTGGATCCATTTTCTTTTTTGCCTGTCCTGCCAGAATGCTCCAGATCAAATTTAGTGTTAAACTGTTACAACTGGGCGGGACTTCTTCCTTCCTCCAGATGGTTCATGAACTCTCCTTTAAAAAGTAAAAAGGCTTTATTTTAACCGTATTTTTTTTATAACTAAAAGTTGCCTCGTAAATTTACTGAAAATATGCGGGCTATTTGAAACACCTTTAAGACTGAACATAAACCATGCCCTTTGAGAGTTCTGGGGAACTCTGCAAAAACGAGCCCCAAACACAAAAGAAGGCACTGATGTCAACTCTGAAAACAACTACAAATCGCTCGCTGGTATACACGGGCACCACGTAAATTGTCTGTTGGACGGATGGAAGATCGAGATCTCCGGATGAAGCTGTTGGGGCTAAATGCAACCATGTCCTAGGGTTCCCAAACAGGAACCAACAGATGAACGTCCTCTGCACAGGAAGAAATTCAGACATCTAGTGGCCAGAGGGACCGCCTCGATGGGGCTGGTAAGAAGGGATTCACAGGTGAATTAGGCAGTGGCAACAGGCCTGGATCACAGAACTCAAGACTTAAAACATTTCACGGGTTCTGTGCTTGGACCCAAGTATGTTCTCCAGGCGCCCAGCGGCCGAGCTGGAAAGAGCTGGGGCTCTGGAATCAGGCCCACCGTGGAAGTTCAAACCCTGGCCCTGTGGGTCACAAGCGCTGCCGCCTCGGGAGGGCTACTTCTATCCTGGAGTGTCCTCCTAGGTCAAGTGAGCGATCTTAGTAAAAGCACACCTGGTGCGCGGGGAAGCCCGGATTAAGTCAGTAGCAGGGCCTCTGTGGGAGAAGGAATGGGGGCGCCCGGTGGGGTGCTGGGGATGGCACTGGCCTCTCCTTTTTCAAGTTGCCCACGAGAGGAGGCGAGCTGGTTCAGAGTCAGGGGACACAGCCAGGTCAGCTGCAAGGCCGTGGAACTGCTGACCAGGGGAGACGCCCGTGGCCGGTGGTGACTCTTCCTCTTGCCCCATAAGAGTCACACAGAAACTTCCCAGAAGAACCTTACCTGGCAAACAGCTCCTGGAGTGTGTCTGGGGTTTCAAGATTAGGATTCTTCAGGGCTGAACTGAACTTCTCCTTGAGCTTCTCCACAAACTCTTTGTACTCATTGGCACAAACCTTTCAAGATGAGAGAATGAGATTAAGCCGTTTCTCTCCCTGAAGGGAGGTTTTGCTGATACGTCAAGGGAAATCTTGTCACAAATTCCCAGCAGCGACCCCCCGGAAATGTGGACTGAGAACCGTAACCTCCTCTGCCTTCCTGCCTCCTGAGCCTGCTAAATCCACCTGGGAAGGTGACAGACACCACTGGGCCCAGGGATTTCGGGCAAGGAACACGCTGCCAGCCCTCACTCCTGCACTGCCAGCTCTGCCCCAGGCCCCAGGAAGGCCCAAGTGTGTCCCACACTATCCCTGCAGCCTCCCACGGCTGCGCGCCACCCATCAGCTGGCCCGGCCCGTGCTCCCCTGCCGCCTCCCCCTTCCCAGCTCTGTTCCTCTCTGGCTCACCCTGAGCACAGCAGCCTCGGCCTCCTCCTCCTCCCGTCCCACCCTCAACCGTGGACCCCAAATGGCTCCCTCCCTCTCTGCGCTGCACCCAGCCCAGTCCAGACTAGGGCACAGATCACTCTCCCCGCTGCCTCACCTCTAATCCGTCCCCCAGGGGGCAAGCTGTCCCATGCTGCAGGAGGAGGGCATGCTCCTGCCCCACTGTGGCCCCCTCCCCAGCACCCTGTTCCCCCTTCCTTTGCTGCCTCTGTCTCAGTGGGTCCCTCATCTTTGGAGTCTAGGCTAAGTGCTAACACCTTCGGAAGCCCTCGGCAGTAGATGCTGCTGGCAGCCCATTTCCGGGGCCCCATTCATTCTCAGCCTGGAGCCAGCCCCGATCTGATTTGCCCAGCCTCCCAGGAGGAGTCAAGATGAATCTAAACCAATGACAGCAACCTCAGGGGCCTCTGGGCAAGGCTGGCCCCTCCCTGGCCCCCCACTGGACTGATCCCAGGGTCCAGTGCCACCCTCTCCCCATCCTTCCTGCCCTGGGATTCTGGGGTGAGGACGGAGCTCCACCTGTCAGGGGGCAACCACGAGGTGGCCAGTATGCGGATGAACACTGACCATCAGGGACCAGGAGCGAGTGACAGACTGAACGTGGGGCCTTGATGACATCTCTGCTTTGCTGTGCCCGCACAGGGCTGCCCTCTTCTGAGGTGCTGGGCACGTGGGAGAAACAGCTAGAAGCCCCGTGGGGTTGTTGTGTTTCGTCATCTGCACCAAAAGCACTCAGTACTCCCTGTGCGACCTCAGCTGGCCTGGGCTTTCCCCTAGGGTGACTGCACTGCTCTGAAGAGTCACTTCTCTGCCTGTCCACTGCCCTGGGCTCCCCGAGAAGGGCTGGGTCTCTGCTGTGACTGGCCTCGCCTGGCGCCAGGCCTGACACACGTGCACAGAGCCCGGGGCTGGCTCAGCGAGCGGGGGACGAGGAGACTCTGAGCCACAGGGCAGGGAATCTGGGTCTGGAAAGATGGCTTCACTCCTGTCAGCCGCCGGCCCAGCCCGCCCACAAAGTATCCAGAAAACTCAGGCCCTGTCCTGTCTGCTAACTTTCCAGGGAGTCCAGCGGTTTGGACTTTCCGAAGAGCGGCCCTGTTTTCTTAACTAAAAAGGCCCAACTGCAAAGTGGCGTGTCAGATTCTAACCACCTCTGAGAACCGGTGCTAGAGCCACATCAAACGGGGGCCAAAGCCACAGAACTAAGGAGCCGATCTCCCAGACGCGTGGGAGAAACATCCACGTTGTAAGGCCAGCGGAGGCGCTGCGGGACCCACAGGACGAGACGGGAACCCAGAGACCCCTGCCCTCAGGGCAGGCTGAGCCTGATGACCCAGGGGGGCCTACCTTTGGGTCTTCGTAGTCGCCCTTTCGATTCATGAAGTCCCCGACAAGTGCTTTATCCTGGTACACCTCGGCCAGGCAAACCCTGCAGGGAGGGAGGACGGCTGTGAGGTCTGGCTTGTAACGAGGTCTGTGTTCAGAGTCGCCGGAAGGCTCCTGTTCTAACACATATGGCCTTGGCTAAACACAGAGTACGATTTCCTTATACCTGCTGGGTGATGACGGCTCTTAACAGTGCAGGATTTGGGGTCAGCCAACCCCGAGTCAAGTCAGGTCTGTGGCCGCCCACACGTCACACGCTCGGCCTCTCCGAGCTTCCGTCCTCCACTTATAAACTGAGAACAGGGACTCCCGCCTGCCTGCCCTCACAGGCATCTGGCCAGGACCAAATGAGATGTACTATGTGAAGATGTGCTCTAAATGTTAAACTATCACACAGGCCCTGGTGTCACTACGAGAAAGAGCTCTCATCTCCAAAAGCGTTCTCTGTCCGCTACATATCTTTGTCTCTCCGCGACGTAAGGAGAGTCTGACCTGCCCACTAAGAAGCATGGGCAAAGGCAACCCGTGTTTGCAGGGCTGCTATGAGCCGGGCACTTGCACCTCCACAAAGAGCTTGCAAGGTGGAGGCTGTCATTCCATCCTAGAGCTCGGTGAGGTGTCGGGGCCCCATGGTCACCTGCCTGCCGAGGGCCGGGAGGGTGGGCCAGGGGTGGCTAACATTGGCTGTATCGTTCTGTTCGCAGGTGAGGGCACAGCCCCCAAGTGGATACATGTCTCGTGCCGGGTCCTGCGGCTCTGGGCCGCAGCCCTTCATGCCCCCCTCGCCCAGCAGCCGCTGCGGGACAAGCGGAGGAGCGTCAGGCAGGGGCCAGGAAGCCCAAGTTCCATAACTCACTCCACTGCCAACGCACTATCACCCTGGCCGACTTGCATCCTCTCTCTGGGCCTGTTCCCACTCTGAAAAAAGAGGGGTTTGGAGCAGGTGACCACAGCCCTTCTAGAAAAGTCTAAGATTCTCCACATAGGGCCAAGTGGCTCCCCACAGGAAGGGCCCTCGTGCACTGGCCCCTGCAGACATCTGGAGACGTGTGTGGTTGTCACGGCCGGGGGTGGGGTGCCGCTGGCATCTAGTGGGTGGAGGCGGGGCTTCTACTAAACATGCTACAGTGCACAGGACGGCCCCACAACAAACAATGACCTGGCCCCAAATGTCAGTCGTGCTGAGGGTGAGAAACTGGTCGCAGTGGTTTACTCCACAGTCCACGGCTGGGCTGTCTCCCTCTACAACCCAGCGGACGGCAGGCAGCCCACGGCTCAGAGTCAACCCGAGCCACGCTCTCCTGCCGACCCAGGGCACGAACAACCAGTCGGTGGGAGCAGTCCTTCCCAACCCCGCCACGTGCCCCCTCCTGGCCCCGCTCTCGTGCTGGTGGCAACAATCCCAACCCCCCCCCGCCTCCCCCCCACCCCGCGCACAGCCCGGACGCCCGCTGGTCTTCCCCACTTGAGCCCACGCCTGTGGCGGGGGCGGACAGGGCGGGCGACAGCGCCGTGCCCTGGCCGTGGGAGGAAGGCCTAGGTGGGCAGCCTCACTGGCAACCGACAAGCCACAACGAGGATGCTTTGCGGCCCCCGGCCAGCCGCCACCACCACGCGGACCCGGCCCTCCAGGGGAACGCCGAGGACGTGCTGAGGACGTAATGGGGACAGTGCTCTTGGGTCCGATGACTCCGGTCCTGCCCCGCCTCTTCCTGGAGGGAGCTATGTGACGGGCCCTGACATCTAGAACCGTCCTGAGCACTGAAGACAGTGGTGAAACTCAGCAGACGCCTCTGCCTGACCACACGCCACTGGCGGGATGCATTCAGTAAGCCGCCCAACCTGACTGGCCTCCGCCTCCTCATGGGTAGGGAAGGAGAACAGCACATACGTCACAAGGCTGTCTTGAAGCGTGTAAGACACCGGATACGGAAAACGGCCCAGAGGCAGGCCGAGCCCTTGAAAACTCACGAGCGGTTTCACCCACAGGCCCCAACACTCGGGCAGGCTACGGGCGAGCTATTGCACACTCACCACTCTCTCTGGATTTTAGAGCGGACTCTTGGGCAAACGAGATGCAAGGAAAGTAAAGAACGAACTAGAAGCAAGGGAGTAACTGTGGCCCCAACTTATGAAAGTTCAAACACGGCTTACTTATAGTTCAGATAGGCTTGGGGGTTTCTGACTATGTAGCGAGCTCTTCGTCCGACCGAATGGGAGGTTTTATCCAGAGACTCTTCAAAGGTGGAGTGCAAAATGTCCCGCACAACTTGCCAGGGGACAAATGGGCCCTTCACCTGGAACACACACAAGCCAAGAAGGAAAATCAGTATCCCCAGAGCCTGCGTTATGGGTCACGATTGTAAAGGACAGGGGAAGGTATGTTCTGCGGCGCCTCCTTCCTCAGCGGACACTCAAAGCCGGCCCCTCCCGAGTTTACTTGGATCACATTTACGGAGCACTGACGGTGCGCCTGGCACGAGTGAGGTGCTGGGCAGAGAAGAATAAGCCAAATCCTCAACAACCGGTGGGGAAGAGTGTTCCAGCAAGTAACAGGTACTCGGAGGGCACAGGGTAATGCTGTCTGGAAGGGCAGCATGTTAGGGAAGGTTATGACAAACGTGTCAGCTGGGCGGTTCTCGAGGTTTAAGAGCACATTGCGTATGCTCAGAAACATTCTGTGCATTAGTAGAAACAGAAGCACTGAATTAGCTTCACCATCAGAGACTCAGGAGAACATCTCCGCCAAAAACATGCAGGAAAGGAGCACCAAGACAGGGAAGGGGCTTGATCACGAGGTTATTCTCCGAAAGCCCCCAGAATGAGGTGGCCCAAGAATGTGGTGTGTATTTAAGCAGATGAGGGGAGGGTCTGCTGCCCCAGAACCAAGCAGGGCTCTCCTGGTCCCACCGGCTGCAAGGAGGGTGGGTGGAGGCAGGCACATCTCTCCACTATCACAGAGGCAAGGAACAGAGATCAGGGATGGCAGACTGTCACCTCCAGGTTGTTCCCTGGAGGAAGAACTGGGCTGGAATTTAGGAGGGAATGGGGGGGTGAGAGCATCTGGAGAAGTGGTCAAGAAAAGGGATCCAGCAGGCCTGATGCAGAGGGCATTCTGGGCACGGGACCTCCGCCGGGGCTTCTCTTGGCTGATGCGCCCGAGGACAGGGCACGCAACCTGGGCACCAGGGAAGCCGGTGGTGTTACTACCTGGAGGAGGCCCTGGACTACACGGTGGCAGCGCCCATCCTCTGGCGGCTTCTGTGAACCAGCCTGCCTGGACGTTCGCCTACCTGGATGGCTCTCCCCACGCCCTGCTGCAAACTCAGAAGATCAGAGCAGGGCAAAGAGGCAGGAGTAGTCAGACTAGGAGTCAGTGAGGCTACTCTGGGGAACATGGTGAGAAGGCGAGCTCTGGCTCGGGCTGGGGAACCTTCTTGGAGGCAGTGACATCAGAGGAAAGGGGAAGAATTTGCTCGATGGGAAGCCCCTCCCCAGCTGCCGGGGTTCAAGGACACAGACCGGGAGGAAGACGTGAGTGTGGGGGACTGTGGCACGGAAGGCGGGGACTGAGCCGTGACGAAGCCGGGGAGCCAGGCTGAGGCCACCATCACCATCCCACACGGATTCAGGGAACAACGACCCAGTGGTTACCGTGTGGTGAGCACCGTGCTAGGGGCTGTGGCTACGAAACAAACGGGCAGTCTCCCTGCCTTGAGCGGCAGCCACTCCCACAAGCCAAGAGGGGCCAGAAGCAACAGAAGCAGCGTGCAAAGTCCACGTGCGAAGGACACGGTAAGAACGTGGTAATTACTTCCAATTGGCAGGATCGATGAAGCCTCTCCAGAGATGATAAGCAGTTATGAAAGAAAAATAGGAGTTTTCCAGGCAGGTGAGGGCGGGAGAAGGGGAGCAGAAAGTGTTAGGTTCCCGGTGAAGAGAGTAAGAACAGCGCCGAGCTGTTTAGCCTGCAGGTAGGCAAAGATCTATGTGTGTTAGCCGAAGGCTGGAAAGAAATGAGCAAGGCCGGGAATATTCATCTGTGGGATTCTGGGAAACGTTTTTCCTTGTGGCCAAGCAAAACAGTTGAGCGTCCCAGGGGCCTTGAGTGTCTGTGTGCGGCCACATAGGGAACAGAGCTCCCCACGAGAGGGAAAGCGAGGCGGCAGGCCAGGGAGGGGCAGGGGCCTGGGGGCCCGGGGGCCAAATACCTTGGCATTGAGGACGTTGCTGGCGATCCGGCAGAGCATGAGCAGCCCGTCCTCCTGCATGGACCACGTGACGCGCAGCCGGGTCATCCTCTGCAGCGCGCTCTGGTCGGCCTCATCGTGGTAACGCAGCCTCCTGTTTTTCTCTTTGGGGGACTCTTCTAAGAATATCAGGGGGAGAAGAGAGGGAGCTTCTAACAGCCGGATTGGAGCTGGCACTCTGGAGGGGAAGGGTCCCTACTCGGCTAGTGACATCTGACCAAGGCTATCAGCTACCAGAATCCCATTGTGTCAGAAGCCATAGAAACTAACCGCAAAAGACTCGGGCCTTGACAGATAGATACTTTAACCGCTTCTGTCATTTTCTCTCTGGTCAAATTTCATTGTGACAGGCTGGGCAGCCTGAATGCAGCCCATGTCCCATCCCTCCCACCGCGGTGGTAGGCACTTTGAGGGCTGGAGCATGCGCAGGGCCCCCACCATTCTCCCGCTTGGCGACCTCTGAGATGCTGGGCACACTCCGGGGCACCATGGGGACAACAAGGCGCATCCTTCAGGGCTGCCGTGAGGACTGAACCAGACTGGGTATAAAATACCCCGTGCGGTGCCAGTCACCAACATTATGGAGTATTTACTGTATGCCAAGCACTGGTTTAAGCTGTTTACATATTAACAACCCATAATCAAAATGCTACTTTGCATCAACTCTATAAGGAGGCGGTTATAATCCCCATTTTGTAGCTGAGGACTCTGAAACACGGTGAGACACGGCAATTTGCCCAAAGTCGCACAGCCCAGTCAGCAGCAGACAGAGGGTCTGAACCGTGAGTTCTTACCCGCCAGGTTCTCTCAACATCTCCTCCCCTCGGGATAGACTCATGGCAGTTTGACAAGGTAAACACCATATGCTACTGCTAATTCCAAGAGACTGTTTGTTTAGGACGTTTCTTCCAAATTAAGGCAGAAGAAAAGTAGGGTGAGAACATTTGGGATTCCACGGGACACCGCCACCGGATTTTGCCTTGTGATGAATTCAGGTCTTTGTGAGCCAGACTGACCCCATGCCTATCTGGATAGGCTGGGCTGAGGTTGGGGGGCGGGGGCGGGGCTTTCCAATGGACACAAGCCTATTTGTTATAAACAGCAGCCAAGTAAACCACTGAAAACAGGTTCCCATTTAAACATTCTGTTCTCATCGGAAAACGGTATAGCTATCAGATCGTTGTTACGACACACAGACCACTTAGATGACGTAAAAGTGAACGAAAACACGCACCCATCTCCTCACTGTCCTCCTGCTGTCCTTCGCTAGAATACTTGCCCAGGGGAAGGATCCAAAACAGCAGTCTAAGACACACCCAGGGGCTCGTGAGACTGGAAGAGATCCCGCAGGCCTGGCCTGACCGACTCCCACCTTTCCTCTGAGTTAAAAACACAACGTGACTTTTGAACTTGGCCCCGATTGATATAACGCAAGTATCAAAAGCCAAACCGAAAGAATAATAGGATTTTGGCTGGTTGAGATCAGGATTTCTGCTAATGATTTTTGCTAAGGTTTTTTCAGTTGAGATGAAGTTAGAAAATTGAACTGAGGGGCGTCACAAAGCTGAAAGACCCTATAAGACACAAAGACAGAGGAAGCACGTGAGAAGCTTGAGGATCTCTCAGTCTGCCAGCTCGATGTGGAGGACAAGACGGCGACCGTGCACAGTCAGCCCTACAAACAGAGGGAGAAGAGAAGCCCGGGTCTGGGGGCAGAGCTCAGCCCCGGCCGCAGTGAGACTGCAGTCCGTCTCTGAGCCGGAATGTACAAAGACAAGGCCTAGCCGACGCGAGCGACCATCACGGGACCTTTTTTCTTTTTCTTGATCTTCTTTCCGGGGTCTTTCTTCAGCCGTTTCCGCTTCTGGCTTTTCCCACCCCTCACTCTCCAGTTCCGGTCCAGTGTGGGCTCTCGGTCCATCTCGAACTGCTCTTCCCTGTCAGTGCAGAGCTCAGACCCTGCTCTGGCTTCCCCCCAGATATTCAACCTGCCACTGCCTGGAAATAAGCACAGGAGGTGAGCATTTCAGGATGAGCCCCGCGAAGGCCAGAAGCCGAATGGAACGTGTGGTAGGTAGTCACGTGGCCTGGGCCGGTCCCGTGTCTGTTTCCAAGGTGAACCCCCAGCTCACGTACCTCCAGCACTGAGTGGCAACGGGCGCCTGGACAGAAACGTCTGGAGTCTCACCATGAGCCCATTTTCAGAGGCAGTGTTCTCCTAAAAGACAAGCGCATCACTGGAAAGAAGCAAGGGACCCAGAGCGTCAAAGGCACTCAGGTGTACTGGTCTCTGCCAGGGAGGGGAGGGCGGCTGGGCAGCTGCGTTCCAGAAGCCGTCCGGCTGCCCCTGGGGCTGGGCTTCCCCTGGGGAGCCACTGGCTTCTTGCACACGTGCTCCCTCATGTATGACCAGTGTCTCTCATGGACTTTCTGTTCCTTCTTTAAAAAGGAATACCTGTCCGTGTGACAGAATCAGTTAGAATCCATTGAAAAAAACAAAAAAGAAAACAAACAACAACACTGGCCAGGCAGGTATTTAAAGGGTCTCATGTGCCTTCAATACATACGGATGTAAGTACTTGTGCCTCTGGTCAACTTTGGTTTTACCAAATCAGAAACAGCGAGCCGGGAAAGGGCAGGCGGGGTGGGCAGCTGCGGCAGCGGCTGGGGAGTGGCCCTGGGATGCGTGTTCCCCGTACCCCCCGAAGCCCACCTTCTTGGCCTTGTTGATGATGTAGCTGGTCCAGATCCAGTTACGCTTTAGGTGCCCGTAGAAACTAGAATCGAGCCCGGCGGCTCCCAGCCCGTCCCCGGGGATCGAGCCTTCGTCCACGACCTCACGGCTCCCCCTGAGAGGTGGGAAGTAAATGGAAAGAGAGACCTTCTTGGGAACTGAAAAGAGAGCCCGCGACATGGTGGAGGTATTTTTCCTAACTACCTTTTACCTTCTTGGTAACACGTGACAGAAGGGAAACGCTTGTCCGACCCCAGAATTTTACGTAAATTTCCCAGCTTCTGAATTGTGGCAACCAAGTTTGTTCTGTTTTAACAGTATGTGGGCCAAGGGCTGGCCGGGGCCAGAGGGGCCCGTGGCCGCCAATTTGCGGCCTCTGCACCAGAGACGTGGGCGCTCCCGGCCTGACCTGTGTGGCCGGACACCCAGGAGCTGGAGCCTGTGGGGGCGGGGCGTAGGGGGGGGGTGGGGACGCACGTGGTGTACTCCATCAGGGCACACTTGCGCTCCAGATTGTGCTTGTCGATGGCGCTCTCCTGCTCCTTCTGCAGACTGCCCTCCTCATCAGTGCCCTCATCCTGGCTGCCGTTCTTCCTGATGCGCGGGTAGCGTACCACACCTGAGAGAGCAAACGAAAGCTTCCCTGGTGACCGTGTCCTGCTGTGGCTCCGGCAGGCCGCCTCGCAGCCGCGGGCAAGAGAAAGATTCCCTTCCGGTGACTCCGCTCACCACCGCGGGACAGGCTCTGAAACTGGTAGCCCCTCTTCGTACAAATGCGTTATCATAGATGTCAGGGGGTCAAACACTGGGGTGTGAACCCGAGTAAAGGATTTGTACTCTGGCTGAACTCCACGAGGGAGGGAAGGCAAGCTGGCAACAGGAGAGGCCAACGGCCGTGGGGGGATCGCGAGCAGAGGAGCCCTGGGGCCTCCTTCCTCAGGGAAAGCCTATGGAGCCCCTGTGTGCCAGCCAGTAGGAGGCGGTAATCAAAAATGATGCACTTGGCAGGGGCCGTGGAGTCAGGGTCAGCAGGGATCTGGGCAGATAGCTCAGTGCAGTGTCCCTGGGCCAGGTGGGGTCTGGAGGACAGCCAGATGTTCTCTGAGTGTCCAAGAGCTGCATTAACACAGTTGAGCAATAGCGTTCTATAAAGGCACAATAAAGAAAACTGTGTTTCTTGCAAGAAAACATAAACCGCTATGAACTGTTGCTTGAGTAAGGCAAAGGAAGATTCTGGTGATTTGCACACTACCCAAGACGGTCTTCTAACATGCTCGACTGGAGACATTAGTCTGGGTGGGGGCGGGGGGTTGCGGGGGAGCCCATGCCCCACACTGCTTGCTGGTGTTTACATAAGACACGGGGTTCAAGCTCTGCTTCAGCCCATAATTTGTTGGTGGTGGTGTTCCTGGCTTAGAAATGAAGAGGTCAACCTCAGAGAGGTCTTCAGGGGAGCTCAAGGTCACACATGTGAATGGCTGGTTAAGCCTAGGAGGACTTAAGGCAATGCTTCTCCTGTGCGCCACCTCGCTGTGAGTTCGAAATGCAGATTTAGGCCATCCCCACACCTGCCGAATCCAAAGCTCTGGACAGGGCCCGGTAATCTTCATTTTAACAGTCTCTCCCAGTGAATCTGCTTGGTGATACCCATACCCATGCTTGGTGAGCCCTTGCTCTGAAGGATGCTCATGTCTTATTATATGGTACTTTCCCCTTAGTCCTTGGGGCAGAACCTCCTTGAGTGGCTTTTTTTTTTTAATTTTTTTTTTTTTAACATTTATTTATTTTTCAGACAGAGACAGAGCGTGAAGCAGAGGAGGGGCAGAGAGAGAGGGAGACACAGAATCCGAAGCAGGCTCCAGGCTCCGAGCTATCAGCACAGAGCCCGACGCGGGGCTTGAACTCACCAGCCGCGAGATCACGACCTGGGCTGAAGTCGGACGCTTAACCGACTGAGCCACCCAGGCGCCCCTCCTCGAGTGTTTGTTAAATGAAGGGACAATCGGTGCCTGCTTAATGGACTCTAAGCCTCCCCTATTTCTGCTTATGAACACTTAAAGGGATGGAAATTCACCAGTTGTCAGGCCTCAACAACTCTGGTGCAAGTAACATACCGGTTCACAAATTTTTATCTGGGTATAAAATGCAGAGGAATTGGGGCACTCTAAAAATCCGAAATGGTAAAAGCCTAGCTCACTGAATGCCAGAGGATTCTATGAAACACACGAGTTCTAAAACCTGTCTGGACCCATTACATTAAAGGTTCTCACTGCAAGGGTTCATCACCCCGCCAACAGCAAACAAATCTAGCAAACACAAGTGAGCAGTGTGGGTCATGGGCTCCCCCGCAGCCCCTTGCCCCCATCCAGACCTGGGCCTCCGGCTTTCCAAGAAGTGAGGTGCAATGGTGACCTTTCGGCTCTGTGACAGGAGCAAGGGAAGAGGGCTCCCCTGCCAGGTTCAGACCGGACATGGCAGCCCTTCCTCCTAGTAGAAGTGGCACGAAGAGACCAGGTGGAAACTGGCTTGGAGGAAAGAGCACTGGTCTATGGCCTTGCACAAAGCCTGCATCTAGTCAACCAACATTCACGGGACGTCGACCGTGCACCAGGCACTTTGAGACACCGTGGGGATGGAAGCCAAATCTCCTGTGCGCAAGGAATCCTCAGAAAGAGCAGCTGACAGCATAAAGGTGCTGAAAAGCTTCCTCAAAGAGACGATGCTTGATGCACGAGTGGTCACTGCCAGGTGAACACAAGTCAAGGGACATGGCAGGGATAGGAAGAAGACACGAGCAAAGGCCTGACCCCCAAACCCGACTCATCCGACCTGCTGGCCAAATCTGTTCAGTTCTTCCTCCAAAACACCTGCCAAGCTGTCCCCCTCCTTCACTGTCACCAGTGGACATCTCTCTGGGACAGGAGTCACAGCCCTGTTTCTACTCTTGGGGTCCTCCATTCGTTCCCCACCCAGCAGCCAGGGTGAGCTTTGAAAAATGGAAGGGGCGCCTGGGTGGCTCAGTCGGTAAAGCGTCCGACTTCAGCTCAGGTCACGATCTCGCGGTCCGTGAGTTCGAGCCCCGCGTCAGGCTCTGGGCTGATGGCTCAGAGCCTGGAGCCTGCTTCCGATTCTGTGTCTCCCTCTCTCTCTGCCCCTGCCCCGTTCATGCTCTGTCTCTCTCTGTCTCAAAAATAAATAAACGTTAAAAAAAAAGAAAAAAAAAAAAAAAGAAAAAAGAAAAATGGAAGAGATCTTGTCACTTCTTGCCTACAACTATCCAGCGGCTTCTTCCTGCTCTTAGAATAAACCCAAACCCCGTACCAAGTCCTACAGGGCCCCCAGAGTCCTGACTCCTCCCTGCTTCTCCAATGGCAGCTGCCACTCTCCTCCCCGCCCTCACCAGCCTCTTGCTTCTCCCAATGATGCACGTGACGTTCCCACGCCTGTACTGCTCTTCCCCGGCTCTGGGCTCGGCCTCAGCCTTCAGAGCTCGGCTCAAATGCCACCCCATTAAAACAGCCTCCACTCACGCCCCTGCATACTTCCTCCGCAGCATCTGTCTCAGCAAGGGACGTGGATCTGTGTGTCTTCTCTGTTGAGAACTAAGACTCAGGAAGGCAGGGGTGCGTGTGTCCGGGTCAGGCCCAGGAATGACAGACACCAGGTGTGCAACAAACACCTACTGAATGCACGAGTGAATGAAGACAAAGCAGAGTGGCCTGGGGGCCCCCCTACTCGAAGCCCATCGCCCTCCTTCCTAAGGGAGCCCCAAGGACACTCTAGGTCTCTGGAGAACAGTCTGCAAACCGGCGGCGACTTCTAGTTTCTTCTTGCTCTAAACCCCACTGATGGCACAGAGAGCGGGGAGAACAGGGAGCCCCGCAACGACAGACGGTACCTAGAGGGGTGTTGAGGCAGACGCACTGCAGGTCAAACCAGTAGTTCTCCACATCCTGCATGGACTTCAGGACATAAAGACGCCTTTCGAAGGGCCGGCTGCTGCGGGCCAGGTTGTAATGTGGGTCACAGATGGTGGTGTCAACGATGACCGCGTTCTTCTTCAAGAAAATGAACACCTAGGGAGACGCAGACGGGGCGAGGGGGGAAGCTGAGAACCACGGCCGGCCAGCTGTCTGGAAACCGCTTGGCCATCAGGACCCCCTTCGTTTGGGCACAGGACACGTTACCTGATCCTTGTCCTGAAACTTTTCTGTGGGGCCGAACTGCAGCAGCCCCATGTGGCACAGCCTCTGAAGGTTCTCCACCACAGAGAAAATGTAGCGTCTGGAAAACAGAGGGGAGCGGCGGGTTCCGGTGCCAGCACACTCGGCCGTGGCCAGGAGGTCCGCGTCAGGCGAAGGCGTGGGACTCGCTCGTGGCGCCCTCTTCTACCTCATGGGGCCTGACCTGTGCAGAGACCCGGAAGCCCCTTCCCGGCACCCGACCAGGGCAATGGAGCGTGGATCCGACATAGGGTTTTGATTGAGAAAGTAACATCAGCCAAAGGAAAAAAAAACCGACTCCGAACCTCACAGTCTTTATCAACAGATTTTACTTGAAAAGAACCTTGAAATTAAGTGACAAAATTCTCCAGCCCCCACTTCGTCTGTCTCTGTGCTTTATCCAGAAGGCTCACAGGGTCACTGAATGAATGAAAACCCCGAGTTTTCTGAAAACCCCCAGCACCTTTTTCTGTTCCTGGTGAACAATTATTCAGAACCCTAACTTCAAGGGGCCCACTGGGACTGTCACCCAGCCTGCATCGTTTTCAGGGACCTTACCTCTTGTACAGAAGCTGCTGTCGGATGGGCCTGGGGAGAAAGCGGATCAGCGTGTGCTTCTTCAGAGGGTCGTTCAGAAACTCCTCAAGGTTGTCTACCTAAGAGGTCATTTTCAAGATCAGCTTACCCTCAAGGCCAGGGTCAATTGCAAGAACCGTGAAAAAACACACACCACTCCTTTCTGGGCAGCAGTCTCTCTGAACCTATTTTCTCCTTTTTTGGTATTTACCAAATTTCTAGAAGCATATTGCTACAACATAATTATTTGTCTCTTTCGATATATCTAATAGATCTAACTTTAAGTCTTTCAAGTATTTCCTTTGACACACCAAGCAACCATCCATCTATCCAGCCAATAATTTATCTATGTCTATCCAACCATCCTGTTTATCCTATCTATCTGTCTATCTACCCACCCACCCATCCATCCATCCATCCAAGCTGTCCATCCATCCATTCTCCATCACCTACCTATCTGTCTGCCTATCTACCCACCCATTCATCTAATCTATCCATTCATCCATCCCATCTCTCCATCCATCCATCTCATCTCCATCTATCCCCCTTCCCTCCATGCCTCCCTCCCTTCCTACCTTCCTTCCACCCGCTCATCCATCCACCCAACCATCCACCCATCCAATCCATCCATCCAATCCATCCTTCCTTCCATCCATCCATCCATCCATCCATCCATCCAGACAACCACAAGTCTGGAAGTACTTTTTCCCTTGACCAGGTGAGTGTAGGTCCTCTGGTCTAGGCTGAGGGACCAGCCCCCACAATAGCCCTGGGAGTCATCAGTACCTTATAACTGACTTGCACAATCTGAATGAAGATGGAAAGGGGCAGGCAGAGGAGGATGTCACTGACGAGAGCCCAGCCGAAGCCAAAGTCCTTATGGACAGGGATGGGAGGGACATAGCGCATCCATGAGGCTTCATCCACATACACTAGGAGAGAATCAGAGTCAGTGCTGCAGGCAGGGTGCCAGACATGATGGCGACATCATCCCGGTAGGTCCGGATTCCCTCTCACCACAAACTCGGGCAAACCCCTACTTGTCAGGCAGGAGGCCCACGGGTTCATAGAGTCTAGATTATGACTCTACTTTGATGGGGCGCTGTGGGGATTCAGCCAGCTCAGATGAGAAGGATGAGGAACCATTAGGACTCCCCTCCAGAGGGCAACAGCTCACCTTTCTCCGTGGGGGGCTCCACTTCAGTCTCCAGGAAGGTTCCCCCTAGGCTGTCCTTGGGCAGGGCATCAGAGGAGGTCTCCGTGTAATTTCTGGAGAAGGGCCGGACTCCCATCCTGCCTGACTCCTGCTTTCCCATTCTTCTTTCACTGCCAAGGCCCAGCTTTGTCCGCACATGGCTGGCAGGGTGCCCGTAGATTAGGTACCACAGAAACATGTGTACCACCCGCAGGCGAGGCATTTTGGGCAGAAATCCTAGAGAACGGCCAAGTCCTGGAACTGAGGCAAGAGGGGGTGGGGGGAGGGAATGCTTGAAAACTCCCAGATTCACTTCACTTCAGTCCACTCAAACTCACAGTGAGCGCTGTTCAGACTCTCACAGAACTTACTTTCTAATACTTTTTAGGTATTAACAAGATACCTAAAGTCACACGACAGATGGAAACGGCCGGTGCAGAGAACCAGTGGGGACGTGGGAGGAGGGCTAGAATTCCACCTAGAGGGCAAGTAAGGTGGTGGTGGTGGGGGGGACACGCAGGGACTTGGGGATGTGCACCCTGGGACAAACGCAAGGTGCCGGAGGTAAGCGTGTGCCCGGCACATACCGTGGAGGGCCAGAGGCCGGGGGGATGGGGGGGGGAGGAAGGAAGGAGGAGAGTGCAGTGAGCGAGCCAGAGTGTGACAGAGGAGGATACCGCCACACAGAGCCTGACAGGCCTCCGGACGGGGACCTGGGCTTGACGGGGCTGTGCAAAACACCCCCACATCGGGGTTCTTTGAAAGCATCCCGTTTCTTTGTTGACACAAATAAAGTACTCCTTGGCTTTTCCCAAGGAGAGAGGACAGGAGAGAAAGTAAGGAGCCACAGGATCAGGGAGCGAGGGCGAGCGGGCAGAGGCCCTCCTCCACCGCCGTGCCCACTCGAGCAGCATGCTCACTGCCTTCTGTGTGGCCAGCGCGTGGGCCGATCTGCTGCCCCGGCACTGGCCGCGGCCCTGGGCTCCCACGGACTGCGGTTGCTAACCACGGAACACCCCGGGACCCGCAGAGCAAAGGCAGGCCTCCTGCGGTGATGTGGCGCACCGAGGGAGGTCACACACACACACACACACACACACACACACACGCACGCTGTCTTCTGCCCCGGGATCTCAGGTCTGCTGCGCTGCGCCCACACCGGGCCACGGCCCGTGTCCCATGAGCCGGGAGAAGAGTGACGCGTACCTGGCCGCCCGCACTGGGCCCGCACACTTTCACACTAGGGCGGCTCGACGGGGGCCGAGGGAGGAGGCAACCCTGTCGGAGAACGGACTCTGGGAAGATGACACGGTGTTCAGACTCATCAGTGACTAGATCTACCAGAAGGTCTATGGGGTCGGGAGGGACGGAGGTTTTCTGTGGTTTATGCGGTTCATATTCCAGCCCAAGGATGCGGAGCAGAATGAGTCTTTGTGCCTAACTCCTCTCGCTAGGATCTAGCACGGTTTCATCTGAGCCTCATACTCAGAAGCGAGGCCCACTGGGCAGAGACCATGCCCATTTTGCAGATGGGGGTACTGACGGCAGCAGAAGTCACGTGGCCAGCCCCACATGACCCAGCTAGCCATGCAAACCTGATTCCTCGGACTCTAGCCGAGTGCTAGACTGCAGAACACCAAGTGACTCGAACGCCGTCACGCGGCCCACCGCCAACCACCGACACACCATCAGACGTCGACGAGAAGCTGCTTTTTACCTACGACAGGGTGATAGTTTTTCAGCTGGGTGATGCCCATCTTCTCGTCTGTTTTTTTCACCCGTCCAGTTTCTGGTTTGGAGGAAGTGTTCAGCTGAGAGTCTCCTGATCCGCTCGGACCCTCTTTTTCTGGACTTTCTTCTTCAGCTTCTGCTTGAGGCGCTGGAGGCTGGACCACTTTAACCCTGCAGTTCAAACAGAAGCTCAATACCCTGCCGGGAGGACCAAGAGCCGGGAGAAAGGACAGGGTCTGTCCTGGCAGATCAGATGAAGCCACTTGGCCCTGGAGTTTCAACCTTGGCCGCCCGCAGGAGCCAAGCAGATGCTGTGCATGAATAAAATGTGTCAGGTCACGAGACGTTTGGGGACGACAAGGGCTGTGGAGACCTGCACAGTGTGCCCCCACCTCCAGGACAGCCTTCTGAGAAAGGCGGCCCAACGTGCCGGGTCCTCTGACGCTTTCAGAAATGCCAGAGGTAACGGATTTGATGGGAAATCAATCAGCAGCCAGTTCAAAGTACGTGAGCCAAGGTCCGCAATCCACGCGGAGCCCTTTGCCTGCCCATCGGCCATCTCCAGGTTAAAGCCGGCTAAGAATTTTCTCCCACCCCCGAGTTTTCTCAGTCCGCGAGACACTTCACAAGATTAGAGAAGGCCTCAGAAAGGCCACTGGACTCATTTGGAGCCATTAGGGGACTGAGCGAGCCTCGCACACACAGGGCCTATGGTTCGGAGTGCTCTGTCGATGCCGCGAGGCAGAGTCGAACGAACGAAATGAGGACTTTGTTTTTTCTGAAAAGTCAAGAAATTGCTCCTAAGCCCGTGAGTGTGTTGATCTCACACGAGTGCGAATAAAGGGTGCTCGTGAAAGCTGCTCCAGGAAGGCCACAGAGACCCAGGCGGCTTCCCTGTGAATTCCCGCGGGGCGCTGCGACTTGCCTGTTTGCCATGCTGGAGTTGGAGATCCGGAAGCGCACCTGCTCGATGGCACTCCTCACGAGCGGGTCATTCTGGTCCATGGATGGGTGCACGACCAGGTCCACCTGCAGAGAGGGCGGAGCAGCGTCCCACAGGGCAGGGGGGGAGCCGGGGCACACGGAGCTCTACGGCTCGGTTCCTTGCCGGAACACTGGCTGTGCCTGCTTTCACTAACACTTCCAAGAGACACGTGTAAGCCCGGAGCAAAAGGTGTCGCTGAACGGTCTGCCATGACAATTTCTGGCATCAAAATCCCTCCTCCAGTGATCGAGCGAGAGCTCTGCCATCGGTGACGTGCCGCTCTGCTCAGGTGAGGACTTTCTGGCCTGGAGCCGGAGCGACCCGCCCTGCAGTCCCCTGGCGGGGCTGTCCCGGCCCGGGGGCCTCCGCAGCTACCTGGTGGCCCGCTCCTGACGCCCCCCTCCAGCTATCTGAGAATTTCCCACAGTTGTTCGTGAATCCTGAGGCCTCCCATCTGGAAAAGGTAAGCAGCTTTCATTAATCTCCCCTCGCCGAGAGTGCCACCGTGGGACTCCTGCCAGGCGCACTTGGAAACCGACTGGCAGAGGGTTTACAGCTGCTTTTGCTATTTTACCTCTGCCAAGGTACTGGAGCTGAACGGCTAGGGCGGTTACCATTTCCTGAGTGCTGTCTAGGAGGGCAAATGGGAACGGCCTGGGGGAGCAGAGGGGTGTTGAGCGTGTTGGCCGGGCAGGATGGCAGGCCCTGGGGCCAGGGGCCCCGGAGAGCCAGGCTTCTCCTCCGTCTCTGCCACCGGCAGGAGACAGCAAGGTAAGGTCTTCTAAACGTGGGACTCTGGCCATCAGGCTTCATGCCGAGAAGGCCAAGAATGCCCCGAGAGAGGCTGATCACAGGGACTGGGCGGCTCGTTTGTGAAATGGGGGCCCCTCCCCCATGCCCTGCCAACTTTTCTGGGATTTTGTGGGGCGCAAAAGAGGTGGTTAGGTAACACCTCGGTGTCCTTAAAAGCCTGGTGCAAATACAAGGCATATTCCCGTCTCCCCACTGTCCACAGCCGGATGGCCCGGCCACCTCCCCGAAGGCCCAGCGGGCAGTACAGGACGCAGGAGCAAAGGCCGAAGCGGACGCTGCCACACGGGGCAGAGGGGTGTGAGTGCGTTGGGGGATCAACGTGCCTTCGGGGGATGGGAAGGCAGCCTGCCGCTGGCGTGCGCTCGGTGAACCAGAGAAGGAGCTGCTGAGCTACTTAAGCTTATTCTGGAGGCAGCTCGTCCCAGCGGGAAACGGCTGCCAGCACGGTAGCACCGGCAGTGCTCCGCGGCAGAGGCCCCCGTGCCGGCACCTTCACTTTCGAGGTGGTGCTTCCCTGCCCTCAACCCTCACCCCTGCCTCCACACAGCCTGGTGGATGCCACACTAGGCCGAACGGGAGCCAGAGACACAGTGGGCACCTGTGGGAGCCACCCCTCTCCACTCTCAGACTGGGGGTGGGGGGGGTGGGGGGTGTTCTTGTCCTCGATCACTGTCCCAAGCAGGACGCCTGCATCTGAAGCAACTGCTCTGTGACGATGCACAGAAATCGCAGGTGCTGCTGCTGAGGGGTGGGGGCTTTTGTGCTCCGATGACAGAGATCAGCACACGGACCTCCTGCCCGCTCCAGGAAAGGAGTGGCAGGCCGGCGGGGGGCAGGAGGAGGCAAGACCAAGGGGCCCCGATGGCAGGTATAAAAACTGATGAAAGCTGCCACCCTGGAACGGCAGAAACGCTTTAAGTCACTTTGTATATCGCTCTGTGTTTTTCAAACCTCGAACGTCTCAAAAAAGTAAGATAAAGTAAAAAAAGCCAGAAATGACCTTGCCAGCTTATTAAGGAAACAAAACATTAAGGCACAGCTTTCTTAAGGCAGAGGTTTAAAACGTAGCCAGAAGACAAGGTCAGGCAAGTGCAAGTAACTGTCCCCGCAGCAGCTTTCCTATGGTCCCGTGCCCAGCAGGGCGATCTCAAATTACTCTGCCCCTGAAAAATGGAGGCCTTAGAGTATGAGCAGGGCTGCTGAGCTACGGTTGCTATGGGAATGGCCCCAAACTTTAAATCTTACAGAAACAGATAAACTGAGACAGAAGATCTATGGCTCCCCTGCCAAACCGCCCCGGCACTCGCTTCCTCGGGGACGTCTCCTCGGATCTCGGTGGAAACTGTTCTTGCTGCCTCGTCTAAACCTTCCACCTGCTAAATGTCCACCTGCTAAATGTGGCTCGATGTCGGCCAGCACTGCCCTGCCGAGCTCCAGGGAGTCCTACTTGCCTTCCTGTCGTTCAAGGCTGGGCTGCGGGCCGGACACCTGCTCTAAGGCCTGAGTGTGCTGCTCTGAGATCCAAGCAAGTTATTCCCCTGTTCAGTGGCCAACCTCCACAGAAAATCGGCACGGCCCCTGTGACCCAGATGGGGAGGCACAGGGGGAAATTCTGAGTTACTGGCAGCAAAGGAACAAGTGAAATCTGATGGGCACAAGAGAAGCCGGTCAAGGAAACTTCTAACGGCACGGGGCTGGCGCGGTGGGCGTCAGGAGAGCCACGCGTACCTTCTTCTTGATTCCATCCTGAATAACCGTAGTCCGGTACAGTCTCAAGAGACCTTCCTCGGACAGGTTCCGCACCAAGCGGACGATGGACTTCTTACAGCACTTGGTAGACACGCCTTCTTGCTTCTCCTGATCCATGATCATTTTCTGAATCCTGGGGCGTCACAAAATAAGAAGTTAATATTCCCAATCTCAGCAAGGAAGATCTGTTTCAACCCCCTTTCAACCCAGGCAGCTGAGAGCCTGCCTAGTGGTAACCAGCAGAAACTCGGGGAGAGTCAGAGGGGGGTTTCGCCATTGAAGGGCTGACTTCTGGACACGTTACAGTCAACGCTTTTAGCGATAAATGGGTTAGCTAAAGACGAGCCGCCAAGCACAGCAGCGTCACATTCTGAGCCTTTCACCAGAACCTGATGATGACGGCAAGGACACTAAGCGCCACGACGGAGATGTCTTCATCCGTCTTTGGGTTAATTTAAGGCCCGAAGGATTGTCTAATGTACTGTCGCCGACACTCTCAGGTCCACAGCTCTTTCTGATTCCTCTCCTCAGACATCTTACTGAGTCACTACAGGGATGTTTCTAGCTCACCCACCGATCATCGAATGGCAGGGCCGGAAGGACATTCGGACGCCCAGCCAAACCCCTCACTGCACAGACGAGGCCACAGTGTCTGCACATGGTCTCCCCGTTCCCTAGAGAACGAGTGGCTTTGACGCCGAGTGCCTCAGAAGCCTGAAGATGCCGCCCAGGAGGCAGCGGTGATGGTGGGTTAAAGGACCCCACCAGAGTGCAGAGCCTCTCCGTGAACAGAGCCACCGCAAACACACAGGTTCCACCCGCGTCTCTTTGTTTTTGCTTCCATGTAAGATTGCATTTGAACAAAAGGCCCCATGCTGACCTAAGAAAAGTTCGTAAGCTGATGCTGTTATCTCAGTCCCTCCTCCAAGGAGAGAGGAACTCTCCCCAACTTCCACTTCTAGCTCAGTCACTCTCTCCCCATCTAGCGTCTCAATGTTCTGCAATGCCTACACTTTCCGAACCACTAGAACAGATGCTGAATCCTTTCTACCAGACAGGGATGCCACGAGAATCTATAGAGCAGAAGACGCCAATGCCTCTCGGTCATTTCTGTGGCTTGTGACAACGAGCTGGCCTGAGATTTACTGTCAGTGCAAGACAGACAGACAGACAGACAGATAGCTCCTTACGTGAACAAGCTCTCGATTAAGCGTAGGTTGGTGACGGCTTCTATGATCAGGTTCCTGCGTTTGAGCAGCCGGTAGGTTTCGTGGGGTTTGTCTTGGCCCGGGCCGTGCTTCCCCGTCTTTTGGGAACTGCCACTCTCCTAGAGCGAGGACCGAGAGGACACACATACAACAGGTTTGGCAAGGTTAGGGGGCCAGACGCCATTCCTGTGGGTGCGCTTTGCCTCACGAGGGAATTTCTATGCCCACGTTTCAAGAAGGAAAGTCAAGAGGGCTTGTTTCTCTGGGAATATGGGACGGAAGCAGAGGCAGGCTTCCGGGACCAGGCTGCCCCTAGGTAAGTCAGGATGTGTGCCCAACGACAGACGAAGGGAGAAGACAGATCCGTGTCCTGTCTCCCATTCCTGCCAAAGCTTCCATGAACTTGTGCCATCTGCCCTAGGATCAAATCTGTGAAGGCCCAGTGTCCCTGAAGGGAAAGGAAATCCTGACTCTAACATACTCCTTGCGGATCACTCAGCGCAAACGAACCCCCGTGGTGGCCCGGGGCCTGTTTTGCCGGATGCGCTCCTCACTTGCAGAGACGCTTCAGGGGAACGAGAATGTCCCGCTGTCAGGACCACCGGCTCCAGATCACTTCCCGGGCTGAGTGCCGGGGCTTCGGGAGAGGAACGGTTCTTTCCTGAAGGGGGACCGGCTCAAAAGGGCTCAAGATTCAAGAAGGGGCCCGGGAGAAAGACCTTTGTGCTCCCCTGCGCCGCAGAGCAAACATTTTGGGGGTGGGGGGAGGGGACCTATGAGTAAACTGGCCGCGTGCTGTGGGGCCGCTGGAGAGCATGGTGAAGAACATGCTTTGCCAATGGCCCTCCAGATACGTCGCTCGTGCCCTCTTCTCAGCACGGATGTAGAAAGGACAGCATTCTGCCGTTACTCTGGGAACAGATTTCTGGGAGGAAGAGAAAGAGCTGAGCTGGGCAGCAAGCGAAGGAATTCTGGGACCCGGCAGGAGCACGCTACCAGAGACGTGAGCCGGATCAGAAGGCGCAGCAGGGGCGAGGGTGTGAGCAATGCAGACAGACCCTCCAGAACTGCTGGGATCCACCTGCTGACAGGCCCAGCTTCTTCAGTTCGACACAGACCCAACCAGGACTTGAGAAGTTATGGCGCCCAGAGCCTCGGAAAGGGCTGAAAGGTTCTAGAACAACCCACGGAAAACGTTCGCACCCTGCGCCCCATCGCTTCTGCCGCGGGGGTGGTACCAAAGCACAGGTGTCCACACCAGGAAGGGAGCAGCACGGGGGGAGCCCCGCGCACATGGTTTCCAGTCCTCACTGTGTCATTTGCTGAGCAGGTGCAAGTCACTTGATCCCGGGGGGCCTGCACTGTCTCGTCCCAGCCCAGAGACAACTCTTCTCTCTCAGGGGTGTCCGGAGGCCTCAGAGAGAGCAGCAACAGCCCCTACGGCCGCCCGGTCACAGCTGTGCACTGTGCTGGGGGCCCCGTCCTCTGCAGGGGCGCTTCTGAAGCCCAGAGCCCAGGCGGTGCCGCTGGCAGCATCTGAGGCACGTTCGAGTGACAAAGGACGGCACAAGGTGCCCCGAATCGCATCATGAGAACGGCGGGCCCGTGTCAACTGCCTTTCTAATCCCTCTAATTACGCGAATGAAAAGCATTGGGTTCTATCGCATCTCTGACGCTGGCACACAACAGTGTTTGGTCAGCACGCGCTAAGCAGTTTTGGCTTTCTTTCTATCTATTTTAGAATTAGCTTCCTTTTATGGCAAAGGACGTTGGCCTTTCACGGAAGGCAGGGCTTCTCAACACTGGCACTGCTGACATTTGGGGCTGGACAATTCTCTCTCGTGGGCTATCCTGCAGGTTCTAGGATACGTCTCCGCCAGCCACGGCCAGACGTCCCCCGGGGGCCCAAATCGCCGAGAGTGGGAACCACTAATCTAAACGAACGTTCCCTCCAAAATAAGTTTTATGTGAAGAAAGCAAGTCGTTGGAGGTTAAAACACCGTGTCAACAGCGGTGCGGGTGCTTTCTGGTTGGGCAAAAAGGCGGTGTATAAACGAGCACCGTGTTACTTCCTGGGCAGGACTAGCCCACCGCCTGGTACAAAGCGAGCACTCAGCGTGCAGCGCTTTTCCTGTTACTGATTTTGTTGTTGCCGTGACTCTTTTTTTTAATGTCTATTTATTTATTTTTGAGAGAGAAACAGAGAGAGAGCGAGCGAGAGAGCGTGAGGAAGGGGCAGAGAGAGACAGAGAGAGACGGAGAATCCCAAGCAGGCTCTGCACTGCCGGCACAGAGGCTGATGTGGGGCTCGATCCCATGAACCATGACATCATGACCTGAGCTGAAACCAAGAGCTGGACGCTTAATGGACTGAGTCATGCAGGTGTCCCTGCTGTGATTCTCAAACACGGGACCACGAAGGCCAAGGTCCACCCGCCACAGGCCCCTGCTGGACAAAAGGCATCCCCACTGTGAGCCCTCACCTTCGGGTTTTCAAGCCTGACCTCTTCGATCACGGTCATGTCGCCACTGCTACTCTCCATGCAGTGGGAGCCAAAGGGCGCGCCGGGGTACGAGGAGGCGCTGGTGTCCAGGAGGCTGTCCCCACCCGCAGAGCTCTGGCAGGCCTTCTCCTCGGCCACCGCTAGGGAGGAGGGCAGCTGCTTCTTCAGTGGGTGGAGGTTTACTTTCCAGCCACCTGCAGTGGAGGGGGCGGGAGAGGCATGAATGAACGGTGGCCATACGGAGGGACGGAGAAAGGGGCACTTACGCTCGCCCAGACAAGGCCCACGCAGGCCAACGATTCCTTCTGGTTGGTTTGAGGATGGGGGGAGGACCCAGCGAGCAGCAGTGCCGCCCCTCCCCACCCCCCGCCACCACCCCGCGCTTAGCTGGATACCAGACTCGCAAGCTTGTCTTCGTCTCCACCCTCCGCATGTTTAAAAAAGTCTGTAACTAAACTAAAAACTCGAGGGCCCTCAGATCGCTGGAGAGAAGGGGACAGAGGAAGTTTACTGGATTCCATCCCTTGAATGGTAAAGACACTGCAAGACAAACCGAGTATCTGCCAAGGGGAACTGCCTTGCCAGCAGCCAGGGGACAGACCACGTGACCATCTCCTCTAGACACAGGGTCATGTGACCGTGTCCCCAGTCAGGACAGCACCAAGGGCGCCCTCAGGTGCTAAGTGAACGGGCTGTTTTCTGAAGACCCCCAGAGCAAGGGAGGATTGGCAGCAGCTCAGACCGAGGCCCCTCCCCGCGGCCCGAGAGCACCCCGTACCCTTCGCTGGGGTGGAGTGATGAGGCTGGGTCCCGAGACCGGCGCCGAAGCAGGCTCTCCCGTCGCCCTGGGACACTCTGCCTTTCCTCTTGCTGCTGCTGCCGCGCTCCTCTTCGCTGTCTGAGTCGGAGAGGAAGCTGTCCTCCACCTCGGGCAGGAGGGACTCCTCCTGCACCGAGGCCAAGCTCACTGTGGTCAGCAGCTTGCTTCGGGCCTTCTCTCTCTTGTACTGCCGGCTGAGATCGCTCTCTTCTGCAAATACGCACGAGATGTACTTGGTGGTCCGCTGCCGGCCCTCGTCCTCCATGAAACCCTGGTGGGGAGGAGACGGGTTGAATCGCATCTGGGGGGTGCTGCCATACTCGGGCACATGGGAGAGCGGGGGGCTGCGGTATCTATCTCCTGATCCTTCCCGCACCTCCCCTGTCACCACCCAGGCCCCACGTCCGCCCAGCTGACGCTCCATTGCCGTCCGCCTGTCTGGCCGTCCCTCAGGTGCTGTTTCCACAGGCCTGTCGGAGATGGGTTTTCAAACCGCAGCCCTGAATGTGTGTCTGCTCTACGGGACCGTGAACTCCTTGAGGGCGGGGCCCTACCTTGGCCCTCCCCATCTCCCCGGTGCCTGGCACCAGACTGGGCCCACAGGAAATGGTTAGCGAGCAGTGAGCATTGGCTACGCAGAATTTGAGGGCTCAGAACCGCTGTCACAGACTGGAGATCGCCAGCCCCATGCAGTCCCTGCCTCTGGGACGGAGGATGAGGTCATCACCAACCCACACTCACCCGTATCTTCAGGACGGGGGAAAGGGGCGCTCTCCTGGGCCCTTAACGGCCGGAAAAGCAACATCTTCTACATGCCAACCACATGCCAAGGGCCATACTAAATGCTCTGCAATCATGAGCTCGACTGCCTTCCAACAAAATGGTCACATTGTTGGCAAGAAGAGAGTGAAGGATAAGGCCTGGAGGGCAGGTGTGAATTCCAAAAGGGGACCAGCAGACACGTATGTCCCCAGGAGCCAGGAGAGTGACAAGAGAGAGGGAGGCCTGAGTGGGGGCTGGGGCCCCTGGACAGCACCCGCCCTGTCTGAAAGGGCAGTGGGGGGCTAGCCAGCTTCCTGGGAGTCCCTGCGTGGCTGTGCTCCCCACGGGGTCACGTCTTCTACTGACTTATCAGTGCTGAAGGTTCATCCGGTTTTTAACAAGTGAAAGCCAACAGAAACCAAGTCAGGGGGTTGGGAGACATGCCACGCCCCCGGGCAGCCCCTGGTGGCAGAGATGCAGGTCATGCGTCCTCGGCCCGGCTGAGTCGGCCCCTCACTGTCACACCGTGCGCACGCCCGAAGACAATGAAGCGTGCGGATGGCTCACGATGTTACCTTGACAACCTTAAATCTCTGAAGAAGACGACACAGCATTCTCGCCTCCAGCTTTCCCACGTTCATAGCCGCTCGGATTTCAGCTTGGGAAATTCCTTTCGTGCCTCTGCGCTCAACTGCAGGGAAGGACAGGACGTGTGAACCGCAGCCTCGCGCCCGAGGCCAGTCCGCTCCCACCGCCCCAGTTCAGCACAGAGCGGTCAGCGCAGCAGAGCCCACGGGCAGAATAAACCCTGTGTCTCCTCTTGACCTCGCCTCCCCGGCACCTCTGAGCGCCATCCAACAGCTAACGTTTCAGTGCCACCGGGCTCCCCCGCGTTAGGACAGCACGTGGCCAGTGGCCCGCTGCTGACGTCCTCAGCTCCGGCAGTTCCCGCTTGTGCCCGGCAGCGGGGAGCTTTTCCAGACAAATGAAAAAGATCCTTTTTCAAAAAATGGTTTTTAATTAAGAACTCGTTTCATCTCCCTGGCTTTGTCGGCAGACGCAGACTCCGACTCAGAGGCACGAGGAATACCGATTACTGTGCCGTCCGTGACAGCCGCCCGCCAGCAGGCCAGGGAGGGGGTGACGCTGTTGGGCCCTGCAGCACGCGACAGCAGACAACCGGGCTGCACTATCTGCCCCCTCTAGTTTGTCAGCTCCTGCCCTGCTACATGCTATCACTGCTCGGTGCTGTGACCGTCGCTGCCTCTAAGAAGCCCTTTTAAGTGTACTCAATGGGGGCGCCTGTGTGGCTCAGGCGGTTGAGAGTCTCACTTTTGCTTTTGGCTCTGGTCGTGGGATTGAGCCCTGCATCGGGCTCTGGGCTGAGTGTGGAGCCTGCTTGGGTCCCTCTCTCTCTTTCTCTTTCTCTTTCTCTTTCTCTTTCTCTTTCTCTTTCTCTTTCTCTTTCTCTCTCTCTCTCTCTCCTCCCTCTGCCCCTCTCCCCTGCTCATGCTCTCATTCATACATACATACATAGGAAACACAAAAATAAAAAATAAATCTACTCAACGGCTCTGGACTGGGAATCCCAGGATAGAGCCTGGGAGGCGGGGCGGGGGGGGGAGGGGTTGTGGCGGCAGGGAACCCCCCTCCCCCAGTGAAGTGCACAAACCACAGGGCAGGCTTTGTGGGAAAACTATGTTCAGAAACAGCGCCCCTCTATCTCCTGCTGCATCGCATAGCTCACGCTGCCAGGTACAAGCCGTCTGGATAACGGTGCTCTTGCTGTGTTGTGTGTGCATGAAAATAAACATCAGGAAAGAGGGGGCTAAGATGCGTTCCCATGTTGAACTACTAACATGCTCAAAGAAGCCACAGAAGGATTAAGGGCAGCTTTTCCCAAACCGTGTTCTGAGGAACCCATTCAGAGTGATATTAAGAGTTGATAAAAACGACCAAAAGTCCCCTTGAAAAGGCCGTACCGATTCGCCAACGTGGCTTCGTATGAGCTGCTGGTCCCGTGGCCACCGCACCTTCTCCTCTGTCCTCCCCACGGGACGTGCGGCCACACCATCTACGGCTCTGGGTTACCGCTGTCTTCCGTGGATTTTAGGGGGTCCAGGGAAAGGGTGAGGAGTGGGGGGGAGGTGCCACCAGACTGCAGCAACTCAGACCAATTTGAGAAGATGGCAGGTAGCCCTCAAATCTTTGCTCATTTCCTGAGCGCTTCCCACACAGCAGGCCCGACGCCGGCATTTTAATTCTGCTCCTCATTCACGTGCTAGGGTGACCGTCATCCCCATTTTACAGATGGGAACTGAGGCTCAGAGACCTTGCTAATGCTCTACACAGCAACGATTCACGCTCCAATCGGACCCAAAGCCTAACCCTTCAAGGGAGCCCCAGGACTCCCTGCCGCTTCACACGCTCCACAGCAGAGCCCTCTCTCAACACGTGGGCAACACACCCCTCGACTCCTGGGGTTCGAGCCGCACGCAAGCAGGCATGGGAACGGGACTTACTGAGTTCGTAGGTCTGCGTGAGCATGTCCCGCTCGTACACGATGTCCACCGGGGGTACTCCCTTGGAGATGACCTCCTCGTCCTCATCGTCGTCCTGGTCGTGGTCATCCTCGACCTTCCGTTTAAATTCCTTCAGCAGCCTGAGGCAGCGCACCATGACGTCCGTCCCTGGGAACATAACGTGGCATGTTTTCCAGCAATAAGCACAACACTGCTGGGGACGGGGGTGGGGGTGGCGGTGCCCCGCTGGGACGGAGACCCAAGAAAGGCTGTATGCAGCATCAAGTTGGGAACATTTAAAACTGCACATCCTGGGGCACGAGACCTGAAAGTTTCCTCCATAAAACCGCTTTCTGTTTTCAATATAATTAGGAAACAAAGACATGCAAATGAGGAGGATAATGAGGCACTGTGTCAGGCTGTTAAAGAAACAGTAGCAGCCCTCTCCTGGTCGCGTTTGCTCTGTGACAAGAGGAAGCGGGCCTGCCTGTCCAGCAACTGCACGGTGCCTGGCACACAAGCCGTATTGCTTCAAGAATGAAAGCTGTTTTTTTTTCCTTTTAAAGCAGACACGCACAGCCAGTAAGGTGTGGCAGCCACGTAAACGGGTCCTAGCAGCCTCTGAGAACACTGCTCCAAGAGTGGGAATTTATTCCAAGAAAATAGAAAGAGGCGAAAGCTGCCGGGACGAAGAGGTCCACACAGCACTCGTTATGAGCTAGCTTTTCCGAGTGACAGAAACGGTGATGAGGGGCTAAGTGGCAGCACACGGACAAGCCACCACTCTGCACTAGCTCCTGCCCTCACACCACCACAGTGTGCCTAGACGCCGCCCCCAGAAGCACGATGTAACAAGTGTTGCCTACGGCTGGACCGAGAGACAGATACAGGGAAAAGCAAAAACATCTTAACAGTTCGCTAGTGCAAACTCACTCATTCGATCCTGACAATCCTGGGAGGCATTTTACAGATGGAGAAACTGAGGTTCAGAGGATTACACGACTTGCCCAAGCTCCCCAGAGCTTGTAAACGACAGGTGCAAAGTTACTCAGGGGTCACAGGCCTCCAAAGCAGAAGAAACGGTCCAGCACTAAGACGTCCTGTGACACAGGAGTGTGGAAGCAGAATAAGGGCCCCTTGAGGATGTCCACGCCCTGACACCCGGAACCTGTGAATATGTTCCCTTCTGTGGCAAAAGGGACTTGCAGGTGTGACTGAGTTAAGGCTTTTTGCTGCAGGGGTCGCAGTTAGCTGCTTATACTGGAGAATCTGGGCGGGTCCCGTGTCAGAGTCCTTAAAGAGAGAGGCAGAAGGATCAGAGACTGCTGGCTTTGAAGACGGAGGAAGGGAGCGCGAGGCCAAGGAATGCACGGGGCCTCTAGAAACTGGAAATGGCCACGGGAAATGGATTCTCGCCTAGCGCCTCTGGAAGGAACAAAGCCCTGCCAACATCACAACTGTGGCCCAAGGACACCCATTTCAGACCTCCAGAATTATAAAATAATAATAATAAATAGAAGTAAAAACCAAAATAATAAAGAAAATGCTGTCTTCAGTCACCAAATCTGCAGTAATTATCACATCAGGGATACAGATGGTTTCTCCACTGGGCCACCGAGGAGCACAATCCTGGGTACTGGGGCAAGGAGGGGCGACAATAAAGCTGGCCTCTGCCACCCAGCGCCTCTTGTGCAGGAGCTGAGGCCCCTGAGGGCCTTCCTGCGGGGTGTGGCATGCCCACACCGAGCACTGCAGACTGACCTCGGAGCAAGGTCAGGTACGACCACCCCAGCTGGGGCAGGGGATTATCATGAGGGGACACAGCACGTGGCCTACAGGTGTCATTCACAAACAGTAATGCGTCTCAGGGCCTTGAATTCATCAGATTTACCCTCAGAGGAGGGTCTGGCCATGGTGGACCCACCAGAACCCTTCAGGGGGGTGGGCAGGCCTGGGGCAAATGGACACAGAAGTGAGGGCAGCCTGGTAAGTCCTCAGGCATTAGCCTCGTGCTAATTGGCCTGCACTCCTCACAGTGACAGAAAATCCCCCGTTCATGACTTTTCAACAGAAGAAACATGACATCACAGCAATGGCTTCCTTAAGCCTCGGCTTCCTCCGCACCTGCCAGGCCCTCCGAGGTTCTCCTGTTGCCCACAGCTTTGCCCATGGCTCGGGGTGCCTGCCCTGCCCTCCCCCTCCACTTCTCCCTCCCAGGACGGGAGCCTAAAACAACCAGGAGGGGAGCCATGGCGACGAGGGGGACCCTTGCGCCCATGTGCATGGCTGAAAATTATTTCAAGGCTCAGGTGACCAGAACTGGGTGCTCCGTGCGGGTTTCCTTCTCGCGGCCGCAGACGGAGGCACCTGTGGCCAGCCCACCAACCACGGAGTCACTCCCCACTGGGTCCTCCCCCCGACCTCTCCCCAAGCCCACTCCCAACCCCCTCAACCCCCACCTCGCCCCTCAGACGGTGCCCAGAGTGACCTACTGCTCCCGATAAAGCTGCTCCCGTTCCTCAGACGCCAACACAAGCTCTCCACGTGTCACACGAGCTGGCCCTCATCACGGCCGTGGGAGGTGGCTGCTACCATTCCGTTTCACACTTGAGAACAGCTGGAGCTAAGGCATTCGCCCAAACTCCCACCCCTTAGCAAGGGAGGAACCGGGATTTATCAGACAGTCTGCCTTCCGAGCCCGGGGCCCAAACCTTGGGCAACATAAGGCCCCTAATTCAAAGACATCCACGTGACCAAGAACGGCGGGTGACCCAGGGCCAGGGACGTTGGCTTCTGCGGGAGCGACGGTCCAATGCGGCACTCGGGCAGGCCAGCACATCTCAGCAACAGCCTGGCGTTATTCCTTCCATCCAGTTCTAACTTCCTCACGAGGTTCATCGGCCAAGAAAAGACGCACAGAGCAGCGCTCGACATCGGCGTAAGTGGAGGAGGAGAAACACTACTACGCACTCGGGGAACCCAAAGGGTGAAGGAGGAGGGCGGCCGGGTGGCTCAGTCGCTGAAGCACCCGACTCCTTGATCTCAGCCCCGGTCTTGATCTCGGGGTGGTGAGTTCAAGCCCTGCATTGGGCTCCACGCTCAACATTTTTAAGGTTTTTTTTTTTTTTTTTTTTTTTTTTTTTTTTTTTTTTAAAAAAAAAACACGAAGGACAGCTCTCCAAGGGTGAAGGGTGAAGAGGGAAAACCCCGCTCAGCCTTCCCAGCCTCCGCTCCTCACGGCATCAAGTCGCCACCTGTGCTCACCTCTGCTTCTACGCCGCTTGATGTCTGTCCCGTCATGGCCTGGTCCAAAGGGCCCCGCTGACGTCTCCGCTGCCAGCCAGGGCGGCCGGACCTTCAGAGGAGCATCGGGGCGAACCTGGGCTCCTGGGTTGGGCAGCCGTGGGCGCGTCTCAGCCCTACAACCTCCCGTGTCCGGGACTCGGGAGGAAGGACTTAGTGTAGCTCTTCGTGTGAAGCTCAGCAAAATGAGAGGCTGGCGTTCTGTACGTCATGTGTTGGTGTAAGGATGACTGGGGAGGACGTCTGTGCAGAGGCTGGAACACAGCAGTCAACCCTACGGCCAGCCAGCCTGTGCTGAGGGCCAGTCCTGTGTCACGGCTGTTACGAATTCACGACAAGCTGAGGCTGCCGGTCCCCGTGAGCCCCATGATACAGGGAGAGTCTCTGGCACACCCTGAGTGGTGGGGCGGCTCGGGCATCTCAGACAGGGCCCAGCATGCTTCTGGAAGGCCAGGCGTGACACGTGCATATGGCTGCCGGTGAGGTTTCGGGCCACGGGGTCTGCAGCTCTACCTAACCCACAAAGCACAGCTCATTTCTCTGCCATGAAGCCCAACTGCACTGACTTTCTTCTGGAGCCATCAGACAAGCAAACCCCAAGCTGTCTGTCTCTGGTCTTTCTCAAAACACTGATCGCAGAAACACGTCCATTTCCCCATGCTGTGTCAAATGTACCCTTACTTTGGAAAATTTCGTGTTAGACAGGTAGCGTGCATCGTGGTTAAGGATCTGGACTCTTGGCGCGCCTGGGTGGCTCAGTTGTTTGAGCGTCCAACTTTGGCTCAGGTCCCGATCTTGCAGTTCACGAGTTCAAGCCCCGTGTTGGGCTCTGTGCCGACAGCTCAGGGCCTGGAGCCTGCTTCCGATTCCGTGTCTCCTTCTCTCCCTGCCCCTTCCCCACTTGCACTCTGTCTCTCTCTCAAAAATCAATAAACATTAAAAAGGAAAAAAAAAGAAAAGAATCTGGACTCTTCTTCCAGAGCTGGTGTGCAAACCTGAGCACACTGGGTGACTTCCCTCAGCTTCAACGGACTTGCCTGTAAACTAAGGCTAAGGAGAACGTCTAGCCTCAGGGGGTGGTGGGGAGAATTGCAAGAGATAAGGCAGGTGAAGGACGCCAGCCACACGGTGTGGTCTGTGGCTCGTGACTGCAGCAGCCTCATACACCTTTCCCATAGCTCTGGAGTTTAAACAGCCTCAAAATGTCAATTTTTAGTATTGAAGTCCCTTCAGCTCACATTTGCCTATTTTTAAGGCAAATTCTCAGGAGCCTGTTCCAGACCGTAAGTCAGCAGAAGCCACAGCAGAAGGGGCCAGAGTGAGACCCTGGTCAGCACACGCACACAGCGTGAGTAGCGCCCGTCACGCCATCTGAGCGGCCGCCTCAGTGACTAAACACTCTAGCGGAGAAGTCACGGGTCTGTTAATGGCAACCGCCGATCCCTGGGTGCGGGGCTTACTTCCCGGGAACGGAAGGCAGGAGAGAGAGAGAGCCAGCCAGATCACTGCACACGCAGTCAAGCATGAGGAGTTTCAGGCATCTTAAAGACACAGTGTGCACCAATGTCAGCAGTTCAACACAAACCAATCACACCGTTCTTTTGTGTCAAAGACCCAGATGGGCTTGCCTTGGCATGAAGAAAGAATGGCTTCACTTAGACATTCTGAAGACCGAGAAAAGAAGGCGGGAGGGAGGAATCCTTACTGAGCATCCGGGATGCACCAGGCACTGCGGGAGGTGGTTTCAGATGCTATCTGAATCGTCGTGTGGATTCTGCAAGTAACCACTACCATTCCATGAAAAAGGAAACTGAGGCTCAGAGGGGTCAAGGGACCCAATTGGACGTCTTGGACCTAGAAAGTGGCCTTTTTTCCACACTAGGCAACCCGGCTGGGCTAGAACTTCCAATTTCTATCAGAAAACACCGCTCACTGTAAAGGAAAACCCCAAGCTGCTACGAGGTGGAACCAACAGCCTGTGTTTCTCACACCCCCAGGGAAGATCTCACCTGGCCACGGGGCAGAGCGCTGCTCCCCAAGTGGTTAACCTGGGAGAAAGCAAGAGCAAGATGGGAACGAACGAACACCAGGACAGATGTGCTCTGGAAGAGTCACCAGTGAAGGGACAGTAAGCCAGGGGGAGGTATGCAAATTCAGTGCTTTGCTCCTGTCTCACCTCCCACACACGCACGCACACGCACGCACCCCTGGACGGGCCTAGGCTGGTCAGTGCTCGGGAGTCATTCAGGCAGTCCAGACACTGAAATGAGAAGCACGCCCAGGGGACACAAAGAGTCCAGGACTGCACTCAGTGGCGGAGGGGGGTGCTGCTGCCCACACGCCAGGGTGATGGGATGGGTTAGAAACACGGGCTCTGGAGTCTCCCTCTGGTGAGAACCTGCCTCTGCCACTCACCAGCTGGATAACCATGGTGAAGGGAGAAGACCAGTCTGTGCCTCGGGCCGTTCACTAGTAAATGGGGACAGGAACAGGATCTTCCTCCCCAGGACCGCGCCGGGCACACAAGCAGGCGGCACTTGCTCCTGCTTTTATTACTATTATCGCTACAGCAACCTTAGGAAAACACAGCTTCTGAGGACCAAGGGTCATAGCCCATCACCCGGGCCGAAAATACCAGGAGATTGCCTGGGGGCTCGAATTCAATTTCAGGCACCTGCTGTGCGTTGGGCCCAGAACACATGAGGACGAAGACGGCAGGGTTCCTGCCCTGCAGAGGGTGGCGTCTGAGACAGAGGCTGGAGAGCGCAGGTGGGCCGTCTGCTGAGGTTTCAACACAAGCCCGGATTTCAGTTCTGACTGATTCTCCCTGGGCAATCTGCTAACCTCTCTGAGCCTCCGGCTCCTCATCTATAAAATGGGCACACTTCTAACGGCATGTCTAGACTAACCTGCTGAGAAGGACTACAGGAGTAAATGCAGGTAAGGTGCTCAGCTTCACCCCTAAACACGCTAAGTGCTCAGTGACTACAGAGAAAGAAGCTATGAGGCAGGGCTCTACCGCCCGCATGCACGATGCTGGGGAGCGAGGAGGCATGTGGGGCCAGGCGGCGTGGGGGGAGGAGGTACCGAGGGTGGCCCCAAAGCGGGACGCTAGAAGATACGCAGTTGTCGAGGCGGGAGGAAGGCACGGGCAGAGGCACCGAGGCGGGCAGGGGTGGTGGGAGGGCGGGACTGAAGGGGAAGACCGACTGCCAAAGGCTTCCAGGCCAAGCGATGGATATTGTAGTTTTCACTTTCTATGCATATTTGCTTTTATTCCGTAGGCATGACTCGAAGTTATTTCCACGGTGGATGTGGAAGACGGACTGGAGAGAAGATGGTCCGCAGGGGTAGTCCACATCTCCCGACTCTTCCTGCCCCTGGAACAGCTGTCCTCGGCTGGCCCCACCTTCAGCCCCGCCCCTGCCCGCCAGCTTCCACCGCCCATCCGGTCACCCTTGTCATCTGTCAGGGAGGCAGCAGAGGGCCCTGGTTACAGACTCGCACCTTCTGTGCTCAACCCCCCACAGAACCTAGCTCTAGGACCTGAAGCAAGGGATCTGCGCTCTGGTTTTCTGATCAGTGAAGGGAAGAAAAAGAAGAGGGCACCCGCACGATGGGGTGGCCAAAAGGATCAGAACACAGCACGAACACTTGGCATAGAGCCTGACATGTTATCTGGATGGCTTTCCCATCTCTCTCCTGGCTCCAAGACTAACAGGATGGGATTACAAAACGGCAGAATCTCCCCTGGTACCTTCTTTTTCACGCCCTAAGATAAGCCCACAGGATCTAAGGTTTCCCTTGCTAACTGCACAAGGTAACAAGGGCACGGACAATCACATACATGCATACAGAGGGCTCACGAACTTCAGGACACTGTAGAAATGTCCTCGGTTGAGAGAGTTCCAGAGCCACCATTAAATACCCAGGGTAGGGACTACCTCCCAAGCCCTTGGGCTGAGTTACTGATGGACTCGGTTAGGCCCCCAAAGTTCTTACAGACCCACAGATGGAAAGGGCTGGGGTAAACCGTGCACTTTTCTTGAGGGCTCTGAGCCAGGTGCTCAGCAGACACATCTCAGTCACTTTACTGGCCCCTCGCCAACCTGTGGCCAGCTGGTCACCCGTGCGGCCAGTCACGAGTCACAAGTCCCTGCACTGGCCTCTGGGCTCTTGCAAGCCCAAAGAACCTGGCCAGGCCCTCCCCACATCTCTGGCACATCGACTGCCATCTGCCCCAGTCCGATTCTCCAGAATTCTCCCCCTGCCCCACTCCCCTTGCACTTGCCACCTGCCTCCCCCTCCCCTAGCACAGCCTGGACAGGCACGTTTTCCTGCTCAGGGAGGTTGACGGAACATTCCCTCATGGTCAGCAGGCTTCAGTACAAGTTCCCTCCTGGACAGCAGGAACGTGGCCTGGAATTATGCCACTGGGGTGTTTTACTCCTACTCTTTGAGGTTCTTGCCTTTAATCGCTTTTGCCATAAAGTGTCTGTTTCTTTCATTTATCAGAAATATTACTGAGAGTAATTACCCTTCATTTTTTAGCTAGCATCCTTGGATCAACTTTGTCACTTTTAACTTAAAGAGATCTTGCTATTTTTAACCGATTTAACTGGTTTTCCCCCAGCACCACTAATTTGCTAGGCTTTAAACTCGGCCCTGACAACCTTCTTCTATTCTTTTCATGTTTATGCTCACCTTTTATCCTTTCTGTGTTTCTGATCTTCGTTCTTTTTAATTCTACTCTCCTGGTTCCCAAACTCTTTTAAACCTTTATTTTATTGTGTGTTAATCCTTCTTGATATGGCTCATTTCTCTTTTTTCTTAGCTCGTATACTTGAATCCTACTAGAACTTTTTAAATGTCGCCTTGTGCCATTTGAATGATCTTAAGTTTGCTGTACCCTGTTACAAGTGCTTGCTGGTTTTACTTTAATTTTTAACAGCTTTATTGAGCTACAATTCCTATTCCACTCCATTCACCATGAGAAGCGTACAAGTCGGTGGTGATGTAGTGTATTCCCAGGTACGTGCACCTGTCAACCTGTCACCAGGCCGTTTTAGAACGTCCTCACTGCCTCAAACCTTGTAGCCGCTGGCACCCCTGTGTGGCCACCCCGTAGCCCTAAGCACTTATTAATCTCCTTCCGGATTCCCTATCCTGAACTTTCATCAAAATGGAATCACGCTGTAATGGCCTCTTGTGAATGGCTTCTTTCTCCATCGAATGGTTTTGCAGCCCTTGTTGAACATCAGCCGACCATCGATGTGTAGGTGTACCTCCGGACTGTCGGCTCTACTCCGTGGTCTCTATCTTTGTGCTGGTACCGTGTTGGCTTGATTATTGCTGCTTTGTAGTGGTTTTGAAATTGGGAAGTGTGAGTCTTCCCACAGTGTTTGATTCTTGTTTCCCAGGATTAACTTTCCGGGCACCTTGCAATTCCAGATGAACTTTGGATTAGCTTGGCAATGTTTACACATAGGTCAGCTGGGGTTCTGCTAATTCGGGGAGTGCAGCCATCTGAACTAGGCTACCTCTCCAGATCCGTGAACAAGGGAGGTTTTCCCTCTTGCTTAGATCTGAAATTTTGGTCAACAATGTTTTGTCATTCTCAGAGTATATGTTTTTATGCTTGTTTTGCTTGAATGTATTCCCAAGTATTTTATTCTTTTTGATGCTGATGGGAGAACTGTTTTCTTGATTTCACTTTTGGGTTGCCTGTTATCAATGAACGGAAATACAACTGATTTTTGTATATTGATCTCGTGTCCCGCTGTCTTGTTGAACTTGTTCCTTATTTTTTAAGGGCCCTGGGTTAATAGCTACATCACGAACAGGGTGATACAGATGCTAGGGCCCCTCCCCCATCCTCTTCAATGCTGGACCCGCCTCGTCACCCAACCTGGAAAACCCGCTGACTGACCGCCTCCATCATTAGCCGCGGGGGCGGGGCACGACTTCTGTCAACTGCTTCCAGTTGCCATTATTTTATGAAGGATCACGCCATTAACTTCTCTTTCTCTTCCCTTTTGTTCTCAGCCCAACTGAATAAATACAGTCTGACTAGTCCACTCTTGAAGACTATAATCCAAATTTGCAAAACAGATCAGTTCAGGGTGACTGTTTTCATTACCCAGACTCCCCCCACCCCACCCCGCCTTTCTGCAAAGCAGATCACTGCAGCTTACTGTAATGTATTTGAAATATGTGAAATCCAAACTATTTACAGCTTTTAGAAACAACTTGTATATATCCAAGCACACCTGTAAATTTACACGAAGTAATCCCTCATCTTTACTTATTAAGTCTTGTCTGCTCCCTAATGCCTTAGAGGGAAGGTTTATATTAATTCTGCAAAGTGGGATGACGCACAAGGCAAAAAAGACTAAAACCGTGCCTTCATCCCTTGTCTCCTGCCCAAGGAAAGTAACTGAAGTGCTACCTAATTAAATTAAATTTGCTAAGCATTTGCTTAGCCCTACTCTGTTCCAAGCAGACCCTGCACGGGTCTCAAGGATAGAAGGGATGTGAGGAGTGTGGTGGCTGCTCTCAAGAAGCTACTTAGTGGAAAAAAGTCACACAAACAACCAAATCACAGCGTGACAGAGGAAGTCAGGGGAACCCAGTCGATAAACCTGAGCAGCAGAAGGTGGGTGACAAGCCCACTGGGGAGAGATGAGCCCCCTGGACAGTCAGAATGGGCTCACCGTGCTTGTGGGTGACAATCTAAAATTTCCAATCGTCATTGTCTTAGGTGCCTGCCCACTTAACCCTGCAGAAGGAGCCAAAGCCATCATTACCATCAGTACCCAGTCTCGGAAGCTTCTAGTCCCAGCACCAGGCCTCAAGAAAACCCCGACCACAGACACACCTTCCAGGGTCAGGTCAATGACATACCAGAGTGAAGCTGGCTATGGGCTACATAGCAGGAAGCGGGGTGTCCTTGGGGAATGGGGCCTGACCCTTTACTATTAAAGAAATGCAGTTTCACGTTGCCTAATTTCATTTGTGCAGGCAAGTTGAAAGGCTGACTTCTTAGGTGCAATTTCTGATTTTTAAAAGACCGGTAACCTACCCAATGAAAACAGATGCTGTGAGCCAAGCAAAATACATTGCTACATGTGGCCGTTACCATTCTGTGGCCCCCGCTGTGTGTGCACGGTTTTCTGGCAGCCCCATGACACTCTGGAAAGTTGTATTATTATCTCCAGAAAACCCTGCTGAGGAAACTGAGGTACAGAGAGGTCAAAATTTGCTGAGAGTCACCCCAACAGGAAGTGACAAAATAAGAATTCTGACCCAGGGCTGTCTTACATCAAAGTTCACTCAGGTGTCTCAGTTGCAAGCGGCTGGCTTGAATTTCCAGGGACCTCAAGCCTGGGAGAAGCTTTGCTCCGTGGCTGCCCGCCCAGCAAGAAAGGTTATTTAAGGGCATTTCCTTCTTAGTTTCTCTACTTTAAAAATATAATCAATCCAGTCTGTTTATTTTTAATGTCTTCTTTGCAAGAAATCAGGAAATAAAGATGATTAAGGGCGCTTAGATGGCTGAGTCATTGAGTGTCTGAGCCTTGATTTTGGCTCAGATCATAATCCCAGGGTCATGGGATTCGGCCCTGAGTTGGGCTCCATGCTGAGTATGGAGCCTGCTCAAGATTCTCTTTCTCTCGGGGCGCCTAGGTGGCTCAGCTGGTTGAGCATCTGACTCTTGATTTCAGCTCAGGTCATGATCTCATGGTTTGTGAGTTCGAGCCCCACATCGGGCTCAGTGCTGACGGCAATGAGCCTGCTCCAGATTCTCTCTGTCTCTCTGCCCCTCCCCTATTCGTGTTCTCTCTTTCTCAAAATTAAAATAAATTAATTAAAAAAAAAAAAAGATTCTCTCTCTCTTGGGGCGCCTGGGTGGCTTAGTCAGTTGAGCATCTGACTCTTGATTTAGGCTCAGGTCATGATCCCAGGGTCATGGGATTGAGCCCTGAGTCAGGCTCCATGCTGAGCCTGGAGCCTGCTTAAGATCCTTTCTCCCTCTACTCCTTTCCCTCCGACTCACATGCAGTTTCTCTCTCAAATTAAAAAGAGGGGGTGCACCTGAGTGGCTTAGTCGGTTAAGCGTCAGGCTCTTGATTTTGGCTCAGGTCATGATCTTGTGGTTTGTGAGATCGAGCCCCATGTTGGGCTCTGTGCTGACAGCATGGAGCCTGCATGGGATTCTCTCTCTTCCTCTCTGCCCCTCCCCCATGTGTGTATATGTGTGTGTGCACGCTCCTTCTCTCAAAATAAATAAACATTAAAAAAAAAAGATTCTCTTCCTCTGCCCCCTCCCCTGCTTACACTCTAAAATTAAAAAAAAAAAAAAAAAAAAGATTAACAGACCCACAGGCAATGACTATTTTAAGCATTCAGATAATCCCACTTCGAGTCAAATGCACTTAAGCCTGGGACTTTTGTCCCTGCCACAGGACCCAGCAGTACTTCCCGGTGTTCTTCCTCCTCAAAAGGCTGATGCCGCCCACCCGTTCCCGAGAAGAGGGATGCCAGGTATCCAACTAGTCACGTGTGCACTCGGCACTGAAGGGACTCAAAGGGGAGGTGCCCTCTAGGAGCTTCCCCTACGCCCCTGGGGGCTCCTTCCCTGGTTTATTCACCTGTTGGATGATAATATCGGTGTGTTCCCATCTCCTCTCCCCATCTGAGACTTTTCTCAGATACAGGGAGCCAGTTAGGGTGGGCAGTGACTGATAGGTTGCCCACAAAGTCAAGCTTACAGGCCCCAACCTTTTTTTCTCATACACCTTTTGGTTTTCCTGGAATTAATAACTTCATTTTTTCCCACTGGCTTGGTTTTCTGTGTACCTGTCACTAATTCACACGCAGACTCTCTGCCGACATACAACCTTCTCTAAACACATTCACACCCACCGGGCAACTGATCCTTTGCGTGGACTTCCGTCCCTCCTGGAGCCCCCTTCTCCTGCTCCCCTGTGGACGGGCTGCCCTCGTGCCGGTCATGGTGACTTCCCTTCACCACCTTCCCATGTTTCTCCTGGTCTCCTCACTCCCTGGACCCCATTTTCCCCGCCTCTTGTTTCAGTCTGCTGTGTGACGGTGGGCATCCTCCTGCAGCTTCCTGAAAGGGAACATGGGAGACGAGCGGTTTCAGATTCCTGATTTTCACAGCGCATCGATGCAAAAGCTGAATAAAGGAACTCCAGACTGAAAGTCCATTCCCTTCAGAAGGAAAGCACTGCTCCAAGGCCGCCCAGCTTCGGTGACTCCTGGGAAGTCTGACGTCTCCTCTGTGGAGGCTCTTTGGCTCTGGGTTTCTCAAGTTCCGGGATGGTGGGTGTTGGTGTGGGTTTCTGTTATGTTCTTCATGCTAGGCACCTGATAGGTCTCTTGCTCTAGAACCTCCGTGCTGCAGATCTAGGAGAATCCCTTGTGTCATTTCTCATCACCTCCTCCCCTCTCCTCCCCTGCCCACATTCCGTCTCCCCCACTGTGAGCCCGTCGTGCGGGCTGTCGGACCTTCGAGGCTTAGCATCTTGTTTTCAGCTGAGCTCTACTTCCCGCCTCTTTTGAGTTTCTGAGATCCTTCTCAACTTTATCTTACCACCTTCCCTCCCGCTAACTCTTTCATTGCGATAAGCTGATTTCTTCTATTTCCAACAGCTCTTTTTTATCTTCCGTCCGTCCCCCCTTTACAGCTTCTCGCTGTGTTTTCACGGATGCGACGCCTCCTCTCTGCAAGTCCTTCCAGGCTTTCCTCTGCTCCTCACTTTGTTCCCAGTTCCCCCACTTGTCTCTCTTACATTCCTGTTAGAGTTCTCAGATGTTCAGGGAAGTATTCAGTTGCTGCCTGGAGCCTGTGTTCTGGATGTTGTGCAGGGTGAGGAGGAGCAGGGGAGAGGCTGTCATGGTGTGGGGTTCCAGGAACGGTGAGCGGGCAGGGGCCTGCTGTGTTGCTGGGATACCCCTAGATTTCAGCATCTGGAGGACGTTTCTCGGACAGGTCGGTCTCTGCAGGAAAGCAGCCTCCAGCCTCCGGCCTAGGGGACGGTAAGTCTGGCCGCCAATGTTCAGGAGCCACATGGGGGGACCGCAGTGAGGGGACTCTCACCTTTTTGTGTCCCATTGCCAGCACGATACCCTGTCCCCAGCTGGGTCTGCGAGCCCAGAGACGCTCTCATGCATCTTATCCTGAGATAAGCCCAGACTTGTGTGGGAAAGGACTTCTACCCCGGCCATGCAAAGCAAGGGAGGGGACCTGGGGAAGCGGCGGCTTCTTGCACACGCTGCCAACCAACCCCCTCGTCTCTGGCACCATCCAAACTTGTGCTCAAGGGTACCTGGGATCTCCACATTTTTAGTTAATTTCGGGTGTGGAGGCATCAATCCTTGGCTCTTGCCATACACAGGCATTCAGGTTCCCCAGGCCGCTCAGTCTGTTACCACGTGTTCATCTGCCTCGAGCACCAGAATACTGTTGACTCTGTGCTGTCATTCCTGCCCTAGCCTCTTTGTACCTGCTGGTTTATTCCTTTTCTATCCCTTGTTGTCACTAGGGAGGAGTTTGGGGAGAGTGCAGATACATGAGTATACTCCATCTATCATCTTTCACTGAAAGCTCTGACCCTCGGCTCTTTAAATGACTTCGGTTGGTCAGGAACAGCATGGTGTAAAAATCAAGGATAGAGAAAAATAAAGCACTAAGGAAGGTTTTTAAAGTTTTATAGTCTCTTGTCCTTAGTTTAATTCTCTTGGAAGGCTCGAATCCCACATCTGTCACTTACGATTGCTCAACCTTTTGTAAGTTACTAGCACCTCTTAAGTTTTATTTTCTTACACCTAAAAGGTGACCCTACCACCTACCTCGCAAGGGCTACAGAATGAGATCATGCAACACAGCTGAGGGACTTCCAAATGCTGGAATGAACAGTGGCTTAGCGTAAGAAGGAAAACACGAACTTGATTTTGGACGCCACGGAACAGAGATGTTGGAGGGACACCGACACGGAGATGGGTGCGGGCCCTTAGGGTTGCTTTCATCCAGCAAACATTTCCTGAGCACTTTTGCTACAGGAGATCCTAAGTCAGGCACTGAGGAATGAAGACTCGACCAAGTACGTGAAGTCCTCCCACCGCAAGGCCAAACGTAGTGACACAGAAAGGCTGGAGCTTGGAGGGGAGAAGAGAAAGCCGTCTGCGCAGCCAAGGGAACAGAGGCTGAGACTCTTTACCTTTCTTTGTCTTACAAGGTCCACACTCAGGGTGAATCTCTTGCAAGGGGAGAGACACCACCTTCGCGAGGCCAGCATTCAGCATGTACTGGTACAGCCGCTTAAACGTCCTTTCGCACAGCCCCTGCCAACACACAATTTAAGAGCTGCCATCAGATACGAGCACGGTGTTTGCGACCACTAAAGTCATGTGAACGAACACAGGCTCAGGACCTGAGTTAACCGATTATCTTGAGCGACGAAACACTGGAAGGGCTATTGAGGAAAGACTCCAAGCTATGCTGTCAAGGGAACAGAAGAAGGTGTAGATGATTCTATAAATGGATACATAGGGGTGGGAGTGAGGCAGATGGGAGCAGAGCCAGGAGGCTTTTCGCTGTATACTTTTTCAGTGGTTTGGTTTTCTAACCAAGGAAGTGTATCATTAACACACACACACACACACACACACACACACCTCTCACAGGCAATGGAACAAACAAAAAAAAAGATTCAGGAGAAAGAAAATTGTAGTCTATCAGTGAAGTTTCCACAACGTGAGGATGATCACGTGCGCCCCACCGCTCACAGCTCTGCAAGGCAACGTGCCCATAATGACCCTACGTGTCCCCAACTGCAGGGGTTACTGATGTACAGCCTCCAGTGCAGGCCATGCTTTTCCATCTGCATGTTTTTGAAAATAACTGATTTACTTGCCAACGTTGGAAAGTGAGAGATTTCATACATATGCAGGTTTGTGTGTATATATATCATATAAACATATATAAACGTATATATGTGTGTGTATATATATACGAAGCAGGTTCTAGCTTCTCCTAGAAAAAAAATCCAGCAACAAATCCTAGGACTGGGGTTCCTCAGAGCAGCAGTCAGAGGGAGCCACGACAGGCAGGCCCATGCACGGTGGCCCCATCAGCCTCTGGTACATTGGAGTTGAAGGTCACCAGTTATGTGCTGTCTTCTCCTACAGTAGTTACCAGGAGGGTTACATATTTCTTGAATCCATACCGAGACCAAAAACATTTTTTACACTCGGCCTGTTTCATTTGTTCATAAATCCATCCTGGCTGCGACGAGCATTGACTTGGCCACCCCTGGAGTCATGAGGCCAGTTCCGGCTGCTGTAGGCCGTGGGCTGAATGACAGGAGGCACTTACCACTAAGAGCCTTTAGTGGAGTCTTACGGGTTTCCTCTCACTCTCTGGGGGAGAGAGAGGGAGTGAAATGTCTGCGGGCTGCCGCCACCACATATGTGATCAACTCTCAGAGCAGCCAGTGCCCCAGCCCTCGGGCAGGAGGACATACGGCTATCAAGGAATTACAGATGACTTACATATGGCTCATCCGAAGCCACCGGCTTGTAAATGGGATCTCTTGTTAATCTAGCTGTGCCCTCGGCATCATGGAAAGACCCTACGGAAGCTCATCCATCAAACCCCAGCCCCTAACATAGGGTCCTACGTCCTGGACAATCCCAAGCGCGGGACAGGATGATGGAGTCCTGCCCTCCGGGGGGTCTGCCATCAGGGTCTCGCACAATCTGCCCAGCAACAAGGGAAAGAGGCAGTGTGAGCCTCCCCCACTCCCCCCAAAGGACAGCATGCCTATTCATGGCATCAACCTCACGTGTTGGCTAATTATTCACCAAATCCTGCTCCGCTTCTTCTGACCCTGTTTCCGGCTGCCGATGAGACATCACTAAGTCAAAGTCCCAGAAGACCGTCACACTCAGTAAATCCTAACATCAAATTTGTCATGCGCCTCGTCCTCGTGCAAACGTGTTCCTCCTTCTGAACTCCCTACTTTATTCAGACACTCATTCCACAAATACTTACTGAGCGCTTACCATGGGCCAGGCAGCGTCCGCCTGGTGGGGCTTCAGCAATGAACAAACAGGCACGGTCGCGGTCCCCGGTCCCTGCTCTCGGGAGCCTGCCCTCCAGCCCCATCGGCTTCAATGAGGAGCCATTACTCAAGCCGGACAGCAAGACTCCTTCTCTTTCACTCACCTCCATGTCCTGGCCTCAGGCGCTCACTCCGCCCTGCTAGCTCCTCTCCAAAACATCTCCCTTCTAGCGGTCATCACCCCCGGCCAGAGTCAACAGCATCCACCTTGCCACTCACACCTCCAATCTCTCTTCCTCTGCCAGGTTCATTTCCTATAAACACTCTTCCCTCCTCGTAACTTCTCCGTCTCTGAACTGCCACCGGTGGTTTATGAGGCTGAAGGCCACAAACCAGCCCCTCAGCCCGGTGCACTAGACCTTTCTTAGCGCTCCAGCCACATTGTCGTTCCTCCTGCCTGAGCACACTGCCGCCTGGCGACGGCTCGGTTACTGCGCCTCTAACAACCTGCTGGAGCCACCCTCCTGTGCCTGAGTTGCCATTTCTTGTCTGTCTACTTTGGCACCACGCTCTAACCAACTGAGCTAACCGGCCACCCTCTTGTCTGTCTACTTTGGGAACACTTCTTCACAGCCCAGCTCAGCTGCAACTTGCTCTATAAAGCCTCTCCCAGCTCCCTGAAGCAAGCGCGTCCCTGCGAGGCGCCTTCGAGCCTGAGCATGTGTTCGCACGTCTGCCTCTCCAGTGAGACTGCTCCACGACAGTGGGAGACCTGTCATCCTCACTAATTTTTGTCATCGAAGTACAGGACACAGTCCTGACTCAAAGCAGACATCCACTAAAGTATCTGCTGGAGGAATAAGAGAACAGCGCCCTGTGACAGTCCACTCGTATCACTTAGTCCGCAGTGCTGACCTGGGACCCGACCTGCCCGGTCTCCGCATGCCCGAGTGACCCAGTAGGGCGGAGGGTTTCAATCACCGATGTCTGCTGGACAAGAAATATGAGGAACAATGTGGGCAGAGATTTGTTTATTAAATAGGGATTTTCTTCATTTCTACTAGGATCTCTCAAAAGAAAGACGTATTTTTCTTTCATTTTCCACTCTTCATGGAGACTCAGATACCGAAAAATATTTCTGACCACAAACAGCAGTGCACATGTAATGACAAATGACAAGGGCCTGGTGTCTGAGAGGTGGCAGGAAGGAAGGGGCTGGCAGGGGGGTGGGCGGAGGGGTGGCTGGCCAGCACACAGCTGGCTCTAGCTGACTGCCATCAGGAGAGACTGCAGGCCCAGGCTTGATGGAGCCTCTGATATGTCAAAGGAAGCAGGGAACTTAGATTTGTCTTTGAAATCTCAGTTTAAAAAAAAAAAAAAAATGCCAGGTCAAATGTACTTTTTTTTTTTTTTAATTTTTTTTTCAACGTTTTTTATTTATTTTTGGGACAGAGAGAGACAGAGCATGAACGGGGGAGGGGCAGAGAGACAGGGAGACACAGAATCGGAAACAGGCTCCAGGCTCCGAGCCATCAGCCCAGAGCCTGACGCGGGGCTCGAACTCACGGACCGTGAGATCGTGACCTGGCTGAAGTCGGATGCTTAACCGACTGCGCCACCCAGGCGTCCCGGTACTTTTAACAACATATAGGCCAAATCTGACCCCTAGGCCTCAGTTCCTAAGCTCTGCCTCAAACAGACTTGGGCATGGGGGCCTGTGTGGCTCAGTCAGTTAAGCATCTGACTCCTGATTTCTGCTCAGGTCATGATCTCAGTCGGGAGTAGGAGATCGAGCTCTGTGTCGGGCATGGAACCTGCTTAAGATTCTCTCTCCCTCTGCCCTTCCTTGCTCGTGTGCTCTCTCTAGCTCTAAAGAAATAAATGAACAAATGAGGGGCTCGGGCGTAGAGGAGATCTAACAAAGAGAAGAGGCCCATTTCCCTCTATGACGGAATCAGAGATGAGGGCTCCACTCACCAATGCAGGAGGTGAGGAGCAAGGATTATTGTTTTTTTTTAATGTTTATTTATTTTGAGGGACAGGGAGGGGCAGAGAGAGAGGGAGAGAGAATCCCAAGCAGGCTCCAAGCTCAGCATGAAGCCCAACACGGGGCTCGATCCCACGAACCACGAGATTATGACCCGAGCTGAAATCCACAGTCGGATGTTTAACCTACTGAGCCACCCAGGCGCCCCAACCCTGATATTGATAATCAGATTCCAAATCACGGTCCTTTGTGGGCTAATCACTATGACCCAAACAGGCTGCCTTTAAACTTCAGGTTTAAGTTCCGCTGTCGAACCGGCAGGGCAATTTGTTTCTCTCCCCCGTCTAATGCTGGCTCCACCAAACACTGTTCAAATCAGCCTGGAGGCCACATGCCCCCTCCGTGCTTTCCTCCTCCCCCCACCTCTACTGCGGGGCCCAGAGACTAGGCCGGTGGGTAAGCACTTCTCTCCCCGTGCCATCACACTATCATTTCAGTATTAAACCAGTGTGATGGAATTAGAAGTGTGCTCACAGAAGTACCCCTAAGTACCCAGGTCCACCATTCCACACGAACTTATACCGCAGGGCCTCGAGCAAACCCTGGGGAAAATGGGGGTCAGCCTAGGGCAGGAAGGCCTTCGATGAAGGCCTGGGCACTTTTTCTTTCTGTGGAACAAAGGAAGATCCCACTCGCTTCAAGGTTAAGGACGGTTAAGTCTGTGAACAGGGCTGATTACAAGCCACCATCAAGGTACACTAAACAAAGATGTCCAGGCTGTGGCACAGTTCAGTCCAGCCCAGAGCACAGGCAGCCCCGGGCACTTACCAGCTCTTCTCTCAGCCTGCCTAGGGTCTCCATCTGGTTACTCCGTGTGCTCAGCACACCCGAGAGCTTCTCCATGAGGATGTCATATTTGCTCCTCCTGTGAGAAACGTAAAACAGCTTGTCTGGTCAAACCTATTGCTAAAGAGTGCCTCGCAAGCCTTCAGTGACCACATCCCAAACTACAGAACCTTCATCTTTGGTCTCGGCCACCATCCAGCCCACAACGCGCATTAGTGGGGCAGAGACCGGCTCTGAGTGGCTCGGTCACATGGCCAAGGGCACCTAGGTAGTGGCCGTGTACAAACTAGACCTTTGGGCTGCACCCGTAAGGATTCTTCAAAATGCCTTATGTTTTTATAATAGCATCAAGTTTAGGAAGGACCTTAGGTATTTCTATATAAATCGCTTGGTGAAGGAGGGGATTATTTCATAAAGAAGTGAAACAGGTTTTCTAAACTTCAGACTCAAGACAGGAACCTAGGTCCTTGCCCACATCCAGCGCTCTGTTCGCTGTATCATGACGCCTTTGATTCTGAAGGCTGGCCTCTACTCTGACTTCACTGGCCTGATCAAGCCCACCTCCCACCTCATTTTTATTGTGTAGAATCATAAATGACTGCTTCCAAGCTAATGGCCACCAAGGAAGCTATGAAAGAGAGCAGCGGGCTCCCGACTATGTGTGCCTGGGGAGGCTGGGGGCAGGGTGTAGCTGGGAAGGTGATCTTGACTTTAACTGGTCACAAGCTCAGGGTCATGGAGGGCTTATGTATGGGGTACAGAGTCTGCACCCACTTCTCCACTTCGACTGCCTCTCAACACATGAAAGGATAAAGGAAGGCACAGATATTTACTGCATGTGAATTAACACCAAGCACTGAGTCATGGCCATTTTCTAGGAGAAGAAACCGTGGTTCAGAGAGGACAAGTGCCTTTGCCCAAGTAAGGGGCAAAGATTTAAATACGGATCTTGACTTAGTCCACTGTTAATCTCTTCCACCCACAGCTGCCGCCTACACCAGGTAGGAGTCTAGTGATACTGTATTTAACTAGTGGAAAGTAAGACTAAATAAATAAAATGCAAACTGTCGAAGCATGATTCTCTCTCCAGTAGGATTTCTAAAATACAGGTTTGACGACAAATCTGGAATTTTGACAGGAATAGTGATAGCATTACTCCTGGAAACCCTTAGTCAACAGTCTGCCTACATGTATATCAAGCACTTTCTTTGGGCCCAGGCCTGTGCTAGGCAGTGGACATTGTCGACTTTAAAACTTATACTTAATCCTGAGTGTTCACTCACCTCCCACTTGGAGAGCATGCCTGGCCACTGGTAATGGGCAAGGTCTCTGTCATTCGGCTAGGGGAGAATCAAAGTCATTTCCCGTGGTCCAGGGAAAGGAAGGGCCTGCCTACTGCCTCTCAAGGATTCCGTGACCTTGCCCGACTCCACTGTGGAGCACTGGTGGCCAGGCGCTCGGGGGCTCCTGCTTACTCACCCGAGGGCCACCTTTTCCAAGGCCTACTCCAGCTCGATCCTTCCCTACCCTGGTCTCTGGATGTCTCACCAAGGAGGCCATGAGGTGCCGGAGGGCAGGCTGAGGCCTGTCTTCAGCGTGGTGGAACACTGCTTTCCCCCATTCCTATGCCAGGCAGTCACCCCAACAGGGAGCAGGAAGGAGTCAGAGACTCACTCCCAGAAACCCTCATCCTCAGAAGGGAATGTACACATCTCACCACCCTGCTATACTGGCTGGACCAGGACCCGTGGCTAAATAGCAACATCATCCATGGTGATCACTCAGCACAACCTCCACATCTCACCATCTAGGCTGATTATGAGAGTTGCGTGTTGGAAAAACATGCCAATTTTAAATTGGATACAATTCAATCTCAATTCTGTCACCAAAACAAATCTGATTTGACTGATTTGTTTTTATTTTTATACTCCTCCCCAAATTTCACCAAAATGTTAACAGTCCCTATTGCTGGGCAATGGGGTTACAGGAATTTTTTTTCCTTCTTTTCAATATAATCTCCAAATTTTCTAAATCAGCAAGACTTATTTTCACAATCAAAAATAGATAGTAAATCTCTTTTAAAAAGCTATAGTCTAGGGCACCTGGGTAGCTCAGTCAGTTAAGCGTCTGGCTCTTGACTTTGGTTCAGGTCATGATCTGATGGTTCATGAGTTCAGGCCCCGCGTCGGGCTCCTCACTGAGTGTGGAGTCTGCTTAAGATTCTCTCTCTCTCTCTCTCTCTCTCTCTCTCTCTCTCTCTCTCTCCCCACCCCCTGTCCCTCTCTCCCATTTGTGCTCATGTTCTCTCTCTCAAAATAAATAAAGTTAAAAAAAAAAAAAGAAAAAAGAAAAAAAAGCTAGTCATGGGCACCTGGGTGGCTCAGTTGGTTGAGCATCCAACCCTTGATTTTGCCTCAGATGATGGTCCCAGGGTTGTGGGATCGAACCCTACATTGGGCTCCATGCTCAGCGTGGAGCTTGCTTAAGGCTCTCTCCCTTGGGGCACCTGGGTGGCTCAGTCGGTCAAGCGTCCCGACTTTGGTTCAGGTCATGATCTGATGGTTCATAGTTCAAGCCCTGCTTCGGGCTCTGTGCTGACAGCTCAGAACCTGGAACCCGCTTCGGATTCCGTGGCTCCCTCTCCCTCTGCCCCTCCCCCACTCGTGCTCTATGTCTCTCAAAAAAAAATAAATAAATATTTTAAAAAAAACTTAAAGGATTCTCTCCCTCCCTCTGCCCCTCCCCTGCTTGCGCATGTATGTGTGTGCTCGTCCTGTCTAAAATAAAAGCAAAACATAAATCAATAAAAGTAAAAAGCTACGGTCGTGCTGTGATTTAGCCTCCATGGTTTGTAAAGGCCTAACGCGCAGGGCAGAACGGAGTGCTTTGGCGTTCACATGCTATACCTGTCCACGTGAAACCGATTCAGGAGGAGGAGGATCGAGTGCTGCTGGGCTCCGGTGGGTAATCGGATCACGTGTGACTGCATCGTAATGAGCCCGTTTTTGTTCAGAATTTTCCGGTGATAGTGGAGCTTCCCGGCATCAACCCTGGAGGAGAGGAGGAGCGTGGCTCTGTCATTTTTGCTTTGCTGGCTGCTTTCCCCCAACAGCGCAGAGGGCCCCTCACCTGAACGTCAGTACTAGACACACACTGTAGCACTGGCTAGTCCTACCCAGCCACTCTACGACGACAGTCACTGTGGGACAGCGGCCTTGAAAACAACAGCCATGCCTCAGCCTAAGAGCACAGCCGAGGTCCCCGGCAGAGGCGGACGGGGGATGGGGGTGGAGGCCCAGGGAAATGGGCACGGGACGGACGGTGGGGTGGGCGACGATGAGGGTTAGTGATGACACCATCAAATACAGGTGCCCAATCCTGTAGTGGCCAATAACTAGGGGGACTATACATCCTGATTTGCCCGGCGGTCCCAATTTATGCCCACTGCCTTGGCCTTGCCCTGGGGCCCCACTCTCCACTCTCAAAATGTCTGGTTTAGATACTAAATTATAGGGTCACTCCAGGGTCTCTTCATACACAAAGCCCTACACTCCCAGTCAGCATAGGTTGCAGACTGCCCCAGTGGCAGGGCTGAGAGGAAAGGGGAAGGAGGTAGGTCAACAGGCCCATGCTGGGGGGCAGGGCACAATCATCAGGGAGCCCTGTCAAGCGAATCATCCCCTCACTTGAAAGCAGTGCTGTGGAGGTCACGCTGGAGCTCGCCTTGCCACCGGGACCGGCCCAACCGCTCCAAAATGCAGTAGGAGAAGTCAGGGAGCTTCAGGTCGGGGTCACCCTCCAAGCCTATCAAGGCCCTGTACCGCATGTCCTGGGAGGCGACGATGATCAGTCTCTTTCCCCACCTGTGGATCAGAAACGACCACACAGAAGAAATAACTTTAAGTGATTTGAAGAAAATATGAAAAAACAGGGGGTGCCTGGGTGGCTCAGTCAGTTAAGCATCAGACTCTTGGTTTTGGCTCAGGCCATGATCTCGCGGTTCATGGAATCGAGCCCCACGTCAGGCTCAGTGCAGAGCATGAAGCCTGCTTGGGATTCAGTTGAGCGTCTGACTTTGGCTCAGGTCATGATCTCATGGTTGGTGAGTTCGAGCTCATCAGGCTCTGTGCTGACAGCTCGGAGCCTGGATCCTGCTTCGGGTTCTGTGTCACCCTCACTCTCTGCCCCTCCCCCAGTCGTGCTCTGTCTCTCTCTCTCTCAAAAGTAAATAAATGTAAAAAAAAAAATTTTTTTTTAAAGGTAATTTTTTTTTTTTTTTGGCAGACATTCTTGCCCATCTCCTCCCTTCAAATTTAAGTGCCATAAAGGTAGGCACATGGTACTGACTTGTTCACTAGGACACCTTCAGTGCCTAGTATGATTGTAGTGCATAGTAGGGGCTCTGTGAGTATTTGTTAAGTGAGCAAACTAGCCTACCGAACTGGACAGATAAGCTTCAGAGTCAAAAATACAGGCACGCCTCAGAGATGTTGTGGGTTCAACTCTAGACCATTGCAAGAAAGCAAATATTGTGATAAAGCAAGTATCACAATAAAGGTAGTCAAATAAAGTTTCTGGTTTCCGGTGTATATAAAAGTATGTTTATACTATACTGTAGTGTAGTGTATTAAGTGTGCAATGACTTTACGTCCAAAAAAACCAATGTGTGTACCTTAATTAAAAAATACTATTGCTAAGAAATGCTAACCATCATCTGAGCCTTCACCAAATTGTAATCACCGGTCCCAGATCACCGTAACAAATATAGTAACGAAAAAGTTCAAAATATTGAGAAAATTGGGGTGCCTGTGTGGCTCAGTTGGTTAAGCGTCCAACTTCAGCTCAGGTCATGGTCTTTATAATTTGTGAGTTCGAGCCCTGCGCCGGGCTCTGTCCTGACAGCTCAGAGCTTGGAGCCTGTTTCAGATTCTGTGTCTCCCTCTCTCTCTGCCCCTCTCTCGCTTGTATTCTGTCTCTCTTTCAAAGATTAAACATTAAACATTAAAACATTAAAAAAAAATAAAGAAAAGCAAAGAAAATATATTGAGAAAATGACCGAAATGTGATACAGAGACACGAAGCGAGCAAATGCTGTTGGGAAAAATGGTGCCAACAGATTTGCTTGATGCAAGGTTGCCACGAACCTTTAATTTCTTTTTTTTTTTTTTTTTTAAATTTTTTTTCAACGTTTTTATTTATTTTTGGGACAGAGACAGAGCATGAACGGGGGAGGGGCAGAGAGAGAGGGAGACACAGAATCGGAGACAGGCTCCAGGCTCCGAGCCATCAGCCCAGAGCCTGACGCGGGGCTCGAACTCACGGACCGCGAGATCGTGACCTGGCTGAAGTCGGACGCTTAACCGACTGCGCCACCCAGGCGCCCCACGAACCTTTAATTTCTAAAAAACGCAGTATCTGTGAAGTGCAGGACGACGAGGTAGGTCTGTACCGAACTGGCTAATCAGCAGATTTGTAGTCCGTTGAAAACCAGACCCTGGAAGAATCGTCAGCTCCTCCTAGTGACTTGAGGTGTGAAAATAATAAAGAGGCCAAGAATACATCCTAGCAAGGCATTTCAGACTGAGTGACGTGATGGGAGACAGGCCTTGTGGTTAGATGTCTAAACAACAGAGCTGAGAAGAATTAGATGCTGGCCCAGATTTGAGGGGTTGGTAGTCCATGAGTTCTTATACAGGGACCCTCAGTGATGCATTCATCTGGGAAAGGGAGCGCTTCCAAGTGGGGGTATCTTGATGCCAAGAAGTGAGTGAGTGAGGGGTTCTCTGCCAGCACACCCTCGTGGGATCTCTGCTCCAGGGCTTGGACCCCAAGAGTATGTGAATGGAGTGGGCCAATCTGCCCAAGATGTCAGCTTAAATTAGCAGATGAGGCCCAGTGGGTGGAGTCTCAGACTTAAGTGATGGAGACTCGGCAGAGAAACGGATTTCTTCTATCACATCCCTCAGACTGACGGTTCTCCTTCCTCCTACCCCACACTGGCTGGTTTCACTTCTACCACCAACTGGGCCAAAGATGAAAGAAGAGGTCGTCTTCCTTTTAACCTTACACTGTTTGTGACCTAAAATAAGTCTTCTGTAGAGTCATGGAAGTCGGCAGAATCCATCCTCAGAGAGAATGGTTGCGAACACCCATGAAAGAGACAGTCTACTTCCTGTGTCTGCACATCACAGACTTAGGACTTTGCTCTCTCGTCCAAAACAGGTTCATTAAGTTAAACTGGAAGAGGTCAGCTGGAAAAAGAAAGCTGGAAAACTGGGGAACAGGTTTGCTGCTTTTCACACAGGCTCAGATTTGTTTACTACGCTGTACCATCATAATCCCGACAGTTCCAATTAGCTGACTAAGGGACTCCTGCTAGGCTTAAAATGCTGAGTGTGGTCACCAGACAGGATGTCAAATACTGATTAAGCACAATGTAAAGTACCAGAGATGCCAAGATACATAAAAGCGGTATCCACCTTCAAGGAGCTCACAGTCCACTGGAGGAGGAAGTCCAGAAAGTGAGCGATTATGCTATGATCCAACAGCTGTCAGAGAGCACCTAGGAAACGTCATACGTCCAGAGCCCAATTCCATCTAAGCTGTGCGTGTGAACGGAGCACAGTAACTAGGGACCACTCTCACAGGAGGGGATGTTGAGTGAGCACTAAGCTTGGGGGCGGGGGAGGGGGGGGCGGTGAAGGGCACGGAAGCAGAACCTGCAAGTTTCTGGAGGCACATAGCAGTGCGCCTGTCCTGGGGGCAAATGGCCTGGCCGGGAAGCCTGGTGTGGGGTCGCAGGCTGGAAAGCAGAAGGAAGGAGAGCCCAAGAGGTCAGTGAGAGTCCACATCCCAAAAGGCCTGGCAGTGCCGTGCAGGGAGTTTGGATGCCATGACACAGGTCAGGGGTTAGAACTTCCAGACCAACAAGAGAGTCAATCAGTCAACATGCACTCTCAGGAGCCGATGTGGTGCCAGGCAGAGTCTAGATCCTAGAGATACAGCCATGAACAAACAAGAGTTTCTGCCCTCAAGGTTACAGTCTGGTATGGAAAGAGTGACGTAAATAAACACTGAAGACCATTTTTGGTACTGACGTGAGTAATACGATGATGTCTGGGCAACAGGGACATACTTTTTGAGGAACCAAGTCCAAGGCTGAATGAAGAGAAGGGGGTAGGAGATGTGAAGATCTGAAGCAGAATATTTTTAAGTTTATTTATTTGAGAGAGAGAGAGAGAGAGACAGAGAGAGGAGTGCGCGTGTGTGTGAGTTGGGGAGCGGCAGAGAAAGAATCCCAAGCAGGCTCCGCGCTGTCAGCTCAGAGTCCGACGAATAGGGGCTCGATCTCACGAACCGTGAGATCATGACCTGAGCCGAAATCAAGAGTCAGACGTTTAACCAACCGAGCCCCCCAGGAGTCCTGAAGGCAGAAGACCCTAAGCAAAAGGAACAACATGTGTTGCAGCCCTGAGTAAGATTAGCCCGGCGTGTTCGGGCCAAAGCACAGAGAGGGCTATGGGGGGAGAGCTGGGTGGGCAGAGGGTAGGCATATGGAGCCTTATGGGCCACTCAGCAGGGTGGGCAGCACTAGGTGGGACATGGCTCATGGTTCTGGCCTAAATACCAAGGGAAAATCA